>NC_089046.1:21960625-22608750 GCF_034140825.1 Oryza sativa Japonica Group
CGCAGCTTCGGCGTTCGTACGATAGGAGATATGGAGGACATTTGATCAAACCGTTGTGCATAAAATGGATGACATGGCTTAACCATAGATCAGAAAGTTGATAATATTACTACTCTAAGTGAAGATCACTTGTATAGATTTATAGGATGCCAGTTAGTACTGAATTTGGACCGGAGGCCTCACGGCCTAGCTTATTATTTATTTGATCAATCAAATTATAAACTTGCTACTACTATTCACCTATTTGTAAGTAGTAACCATGCCATCACAATTCATTAGAAATATGAGATATGTCGTTCCCTATACTGTAAACGTCATTGGACACATGTATATGCCACTATATTTTTATAACCCAAAATGCCCCTATGTACATTTATGTGGGCCTCATGTGTCATAACCTTTATCAATCTTCGAGCGAGGAGTAACCTTGCTGGCGATGTCATCGGTCTACTCCTTAGCATGTGACTCTCATAGCTTGTCGTACACCGTTCGCAGCTGGTTTTCTTTCATGATTCAGAGGCGAGTGAGCAATCAAACTGCGTCGCAACAAAAGCTGGAGAACTGAAAAAAATGAGGGAAATCGGCAAATGGTAGCGTGACATAAGAACATGGGGTTAGAAAAGAAGAGCCGCCACTGCCACCGTTGGGGACGACTACCGCCATCGAGCGTCCATCATGCGCTTATCATCGACAGTTTCTTCTCGTTTCTGTCTCGTACGTGCATGGGTCGATGATGACCAGATCTGCTCCTATCCCTGACCACCACCCAGATCTGTCTCGTCTCTGTTCTTGCCTTCGCTAGCCAGATCTAACGCACTCAAAAATGATAAAAAGAAAAATAAAAATAGCATGATAACGCTAGAAGGAGCATATGGTGCATATGATTAGAAGAATACACTGCGTTGAATGAACGGCAATAAACATCTCTACTACTTTTAAAAAAAAAAGGAGAGAGAGAATCGCTCAATTTCTATCCCTCTGTCTTTACTTCTCTCTCCATCTCCCACTTGCACGTAAAAATCTCTCAAAAACCAACAACCTCAAAAAAAAAAAAAAAAAACCAACTGGCCAAATTCCGGTTGCAACGCACGCATTTCCACAGTGCTTTTTATTGGGCTCTCCTAGCCCGGCCCAAGTGAGCCCAAATATAAATCCTCTACCCAAAAAGACTCCTCGCTCCGAAAAACTTCAGGCTAGGGCCAAGCCGGAGCGGAGGGATGGCGGCGGCGGCGAAGCCGGAGGCGGGGGAGGGGGAGGCGACGAATTGCCACAGGAGATCGGCGGCGGGGCAGGAGGAGGAGGAGGAGGAGTCGAAGAGGCCACGCGATGGCAACGATGAGGAGGAAGAGCTGCTCACCGAGCTCTCCCGCTACCGCCGCTACTGGACGGATCTTTGGTCCGACGATTCCGGCGACATTGACAGAAGAAGTGAGGAAGCATTCTTTTTTTTTTCTTTCTCAATTAGCCGCTAGCTAGCGTTGGGGATTTTTTTAGATGATTTTATGGTAAATACGTGCCAGACCCTTGTCGAATTCGCTCATTCCCTGGTTAGGTTTTAGGTTTCATATGAAAATCTGAAATCAACTGGTTGGCGCGCCGAATTCGCTCATGCTCATGTTAGGTTTTTAGTTTTCATCTCTAATCAACAGGTTCACGTGCCGATTAGGATTATGGTAGAAATGGAAAAATGAAAATAACATGTTGGGATTGGCATTCTTTACATAGATATCTATCAATATGATCTAATGGCTCATCTCTTTGATATATCTATTCTGATGCTTGACTGATTGATGTGGTTTATTGGATGGATGCAGCTGAGATTGGTCCCATGCGGTACACGGAGGAATCGCCCCGGTTCGCAATGCTCCTGGATTTACTTGAGGTTTTTTCTTTTGAGGTGACCGAGCTGAAAGGTATTCTACGCTGGCCAATAGATGTGTTTGGTCTCATCTCCGTTCGTGACTCTCTGGACCGGAACCGCAACTATATCTTTGAGCGCACCAGGAACAACTGCCAGACTCTCACTGCAAAGGTACCTCTATGCTTCATGGAAATAACAGTGCATAGTCATCAGTAAACAACCTGAAATATTCAAATGTGCATGGTTTAGAATCCTGTGATGGCTTTTCTTTTTGACCAACAGCAAAAAATAAAACCTGTGATAACATAATCAAGCAATTTTCCAAATCTCAAACTCCCCTACACATCAGAGCTTAACATATTTTCATGATGCATAAGGGGCATCACAAACATATGTGGGTTGCTAACAGAAATAACTACAGAAACTTTTGGTGCACAGGTGCAGAATTGATACTACAAAAATAAAAGGCTACCAAATCAATTGATAGCACATGCAGGGATACTTCCCCACTCTTATTGAATTTATAGCAACTACTCCCTCCGTTTCACAATGTAAGTCATTCTAGCATTTCCCACATTCATATTGATGTTAATGAATCTAGACATATATATGTGCCTAGATTCATTAGCATCTATATAAATGTGGGCAATGCTAGAATGACTTACATTGTGAAACGGAGGAAGTAGCATTTTCCCCCCTATGAACTTGCAGGGGCTATCTTTAGCAAGGGCTATGTTCCTTGGTCCTTGCTTCAGCTTGTTGCGAACCATTCCAGTAGGATATTTAACAGACCCCTCATGAGTATGTGAATGGTAAAAGTGAGAATCAATCGGTAGTACAAATGTCCTAACTGCAGCAAGACGAATCATGCATGGATTCATCTCCTTGCAATACAGCTTGAGCCTAAGGGAAAACATTTTGCAAATATTTAGGGGTAGTAACATTTTGCAAATATTTAGGGGTAGTAACATTTTGCAGACATATAATATTTGTTATCTCATAGCCATCATCTTTGGTTTTTATCATAATAGTCATCATGTTTTAATGGGATTATTGACCATTATTCATGCCAATCCAAGAGTTTAAGGAGATGTAATGGCAATCCACAATTGACAATACAAAGCAAAATTCTTTGAGATGTTTTAGAGTAGAGAGTAAAAAGGGCAGCATCAAGAGTACAATTTGCCCAACAATTAACTACATTTTGTTGTGATACTTTGACATACTATGAAGATTCTATATGAAAAGCTCATGCAAAAAATGCTAATGAATAATGGTTGTGTTAATACTACAGTTCTGCGATAACAGGGTATTATTGATTTGCAAGTGCTGGTCATTAAAGATTCAGGCAGTAAAGATGAAGTTGTCAATACATATATCAGATATTTATCGTATACTGTATACTTATATGCATATTTTGCTATACAGTATCATTTTATTGTTGGGCAAAGGGAAAATAGAAAATCCAAGTTCAGTTATGCATAGCATGTCGTCAGTCTCACATATGTTTTCTTTTCCTAATTATGCTCCTGTTTATATTTTGTTTTGACAGTTCAATGCCCCATTCATATTATTGTGTTGAGTGGAACTTAGAACACATATGTGATAGAATTATGCATGTTTGTTCACCATCAATCTAGCTAATTTCACCTTATCCAAAAAAAAAATGGAAATATTTGCTGTGTTACATTGTTGCTACCATTCCTTATATTTAGTAATGTCACGGGTGTATGTAGGATTCATCTCTGGTTCTTACTGGTCCAAGCCGTGCAATCCTATTGATGGACCCTATTGAATTTGAAATTGAGCTAAGAGTCAAGGGGACAAGTCCCTCCGAAGATAAGATCTTGAGCGCTGAAGCATTTGGGTATAATGGCACCGCTCAGAGACACAGATGTGGCTCACTCCGCAGTATGTTGTTATCAGGAGCACGCAGCACATTGGAGTTCAAGTATGCTCACATTCCTGTGGCATTGGAGGCTACAATCAAGGTCAGGATTACAGGAGGTTTAACTGATTTCTGTGGAAAGTTCATTGCACATACTGCTAGTATCAAGGAAGATGTCGTATTGCTGGACTCTGGAGAAGAAATGGTGGCTATCTCCCATGATGGAGCCATTCATTTCTCCCGCAGTGTGGTTGCAGTTGAAGGAAATGGTGTGCTGACTGTTGGTGTTCATGCAAGGCAGAGTGGTGATGAGAATAACAGCTGTGATTACAAGAATTTTATCCCGGTAAGATGTGGACGGAGTCATGACACACTTGATGTTGGATTTTGCCAGATGAGTGTTGAAGTTGCTTGGTCGCTCATGCTTTCATATTGAAAAAACATAGGCCCGATAATATTATATTTTGCCAAGTCTAGGCCCTGATAATTTTGCTTGCTGTGACACAAGCTGTTTGCTCGATGGCATTGTAATATACTGATATGACAATACTTAATATTCGGTGTTAGTAGTTCATTTTTTTAGAGAAGGCTATACGGCCCTGCTTTTTATTGCGTTCTTATAGAAAGCAATATGTCTTTATACATAGATTCAGAGATGCTGGGGCCACCAGCTTGCCAGACACAGCACAGGAAACTGACTGTAAACACACTACCAACTACAGGACGCATAAGCAAGTGCTATAATAGAGAGGAGTATTATCTCTAATTCTATCCATATAATCTACTACTCATAAATAAGAAGCAATATATACAATAGGTCACCTCTAATACACAATACAAATACTAGTACTTCTAATACTATCACACCTAGGGCTTGTTTGGTAAAGCTCCAACTTCTAAATTTAGCTTCAGGAATTGGGTCTGGAGTGGAGCAGCTCCACCTCTCTAGTTCATTTTTTGAGAGTGTTTCACTCAGCTCCACTCCCATTTTAGGTGGAGATGAAGTCATGAAACTGTTTAGCTGAGCTTAGTTTCAAAAGAGGTGGAGCTAGAGCTGTGCCAAACAGACCCCTATTTTGTTACTTCTAATACACACATATCAATACTTCTAATAATACTCTCACACACATATGGAGGTTCTCTTAGTACATGAGAAGGTTGCTCAGCTATATGACACTTAGGGTCATCCAATCCTACGTGACACTCATGTCAAAAAAAATAAATAAATCATACGTGACACTCTTAAAACAGCACATCAAGTATTCCTGTATATCATCACTCAATCGTACGTGACACTCGTGTTAAAAAGAAAATCGTATATGATGCTTTTAAGGACAGTACATCAATTATAGTAGTTGCTCCCAGGCTCCAAACTCCAGAATGCCAGCAAAAGCCAAAAGCAAAACTAAACCACCGGTAACACCGATGTTAGCCTATTCCAGCTCGCGAGGGACGAAGACCGTTGACAGCATCTTGTAATGCCGCCGCCATGGACTCCAGAGTAGCAACGTCATCAGGCTTCAGAAATGATTTCCACTACAACAGTAAGCCAATCAAACGAAAAAAGAATAATTAGAGGTGAGGAAACCATCTTATCCCTGAAGACCATGTCATGTCTAGTTGACCAAAGAATTCCAACATAAAGCAGCTAAAAGAAGGCATCCAACTCTAGATTTTTTAAGCCTGTTTTCCCCAGAACCAAGCAGAAAAAGTCATCAAAATCATGAGGAATTCTACTCTGGCCAAGGGCGTCTCTACAAATACACCAGGCAAATCTAGCAACGGGGCATTTGAAACAAACTAGAAATAACTGCGCGCTTCGCTGCACCCGTCCAATATCAGAGGAGAAATAAATTTAACAGCATATAATTTTTTTATATAGCATGTATTTGGATCATTTACATATTAGAAATGAGCAAGGAGAAACAGTAATTGATGAAATAGAATTGTCTTACAAATTTCATAAATTAAACAGTGCACATGATAAATATCACCAAATGTTAAAGTGTCAACAAATAGTGTTGGTTCTAATATGGGAGCCAAGAGAGGAGTGAGCAGTTGACAGTTAGTGTTGTGACCACAAGATAGAACTGAGAATCACACAACAGAGCATGTTAGTGGAGAATTCTTACAAAATGTGGACATTAAGAATAAAAAAACTAAGAAAAAAAACATATCCTCCGGATTAGTCGTTATCTCACATATGAGGCTCCCCAACTGTTCATACTTGCATTTGTGTTCATGAGCTCGTCCATCTACAAATTGCAAAGGCTAAAGGCATATAGTTGCAAAATAAGAAATAATAGATACATTAGGTGTGGTATGAAGTATTACTATTTATTTTACTGATATATACATATATAAAAAGGATGTGGATTATCTCCTTCAGTACAAAACATATATGACCAAATATTATCAGGCATTTGCACATTTCTAAGAATGTACCTTTACCATGCTAGACAACAGTTTGGGCAAGCTGTTGCCTATATATATATGTATATGATACATATATGATATATCCATCCTGTTATAGCTTATAAGGTAATGGAAATGCTAAACCCAAATGTTATGGCTTGTAGCCAGCAGTCTGATAAAAGAAGAACTCATAGCAGTGTAGCACAGTAGGACTGAGTGCCCTGGTAAGTGATAACAGCAAGAGTAGACTGTTGGCAAGACATTTATAGATTCATGTCCCTCATGACCTCAATTCAGAAAATGAAAAGAAAAGCTATCTATTGAAAGAATGAAGTCACCTAACTAAGCTTTACTTTTTGTATATCTACAAATATCACCTTTTGCCAATATAATTATTACACATTGGGAACCATTACATATACGCAGCACCACGTGATATTCATAAAGAATGAAATTAACAGTGAATTTTAAATTAGAACAGAGTTGACTTCCATTTGGTAAGTAAACTATCCTATATCCAACAAAAAGAATAGTGTCCCACATTCCATAGATACATATTTCATAGGAGCATAGGATGATATATACTTGCATATGTCTTAAAATATGATGGTCTGCAATGTTTTTTGTGAGATTCAGATATAATACAATCCGACTCAACACACCTGTAATAGCAGTGCCAAGGCTCCTTACATGCTGCTGAACCTCACATAGATAAAAAATGGCAAAAGTGAACCTAGAAACAATGGATTGTCACATGTGACAGCAGTAATTGTAAATCATTAATGCTCTCTAAAAGTCTAGGCCTGTAGATTGTACCGATCAGATGAGACTTTTTCATGAAGGCACCTAAATTGTAGTGCTAAAAATGCTTTTTCTTTGGGAATGTATTTCAAACCACCCACGGACCTAGGCGCTACCTAGCTGGCTATCCCAAAAGCTAAATGTAAAGGTTATTCTTCAATTTTAGAAGGCACACTGAATTATATGAACTCAAGCAGTTTGAGTTATTTTTGGCATGCCAACCCTATAGATGCCTCAGAGGAGATGATGATGCAAGCATAAACAACAGATGTACACACTACAGCTGACAGAAAAAAAATGAGGAGGTACTATGAGATCATAAGAAAGCCTGGATAGTAGATGATTTACCCATATTTTTCATAGTGTTGGTTTTACAGTGTTAATTAATGATCACAAGTCGTGCCCCAAATTTCTCCAGGAGGGATGGTTTGATTCCTGGGATTCCTGTACACGAAGAAACCATGTAGATCAAATATGTAATGCTGTCATGCTGTGCTGATACGTTAAACCAAACAATGCAACATTTGGTCTTACCTGCTAACCTCGACGAAAGAAAATAATGAGGAGCAATCAGTGAAAATCTTGCCCTGTCAGCTGTGACTCCTTGTTCTTTATAAGCCAGATGCCTTCCATCAGGAAGTTGAATTGTTTTGGCACTTGGGGGACCTATGTAGAGTTTCTTTGGCAGCTCTACTGGGGTATCATCAACACTCCCTACACCTAATACTGCATACAAAATATTCCTGTTAATCAAGCGATAAAAAATTGATCCCTACATTAAGAAATTGTTTTCTTGGATTTCGCATTTTTCACAAATCAATTGAAGTACATAGTGCATTGACAAAATGATTGTACAATGTGTAGCATGTAAAAGAGGGTAAAGGAGCACTTCTGGGTAGAAATTCTACATGCTAGCATGCATCAAGTTCGCATATAAGCAACCAAGTGCCATAAAACTCAAAAATAAGAGGGCAAAAAGAATCCACCTGGCAAGCAATCTGTTGGCACCAAAATAGTAATATCAATACAGCAAAAAAAAAGCAGCTAGCTTGACTCAATAGTAAAACAATTGACTGACCAATGACCACAATATTAGACTATGGTTGACCTGTCATGAATTTCAAACTGCCCGTAGGCCATGCATTGTACCCCATGGCCATGAAGGCATGAACACAAGCGCACAAGGCATGGATCCCACAATCCAAAAAAAAATCTCCTTGAAATAATTACACGCTTTAACCAATATATATCTAGAGTAGCGTTCACAACAGAAACGCAGCATAAAGAGACAGATTGATTCTAAATCCAAACAAAATTTCAGGGGAAAAAAAGAGCACCAAACGGTTAGTTAGATCCATCCCCTCTAATGACTGAACACTAAACGTGCACGCTCATATCATACATCGTGATGCACGACGGCATAAACCAAACTGCATGCTGAGCTGTAGTCAGAGCCTCACTCGCACGCAAGGAAGAGAAGATCGGGGGAGGGGGGGTGAGAGATCAGCGGGGGATTACCGATGAGCGTGACGAACGCGACGGCGGCGGTGATGACCCAGCACCTGACGGGGTTGCAGTCCTCGGCGAGGTACGCGTTCATGAAGCTGAGGCGCTTCCCCATGGCCACGGCGGGGCCCCTGAGCCGCCGCGCGAGCTCGCTGTCCTCGGCGCCGGCGAGGCTCTGAGCGGTCGGATCCACCGGGGGGAGACCAAACGCCGGATCGACGGCCTGCCAGTGGATTTGGCACTACACCAAGCAGGGTGGAGAAGATGGTGGTGGTGGCTCACGACCCTTTTGTCCGGGCAGCCGGAATCGCCTGCGGAGAGGAGGTGGTCACCGGATTCGATGCCCCTGGTCTCCTCGCTGGTAGATGAAGTGACCTGACTGGGGAGAGAGTCGGGGGCGGTGCAGCGGCGGCGAGAGGAGGGCGAGGAGGCGACGCGCATGAGAGAGGAGAGCGAGGCGGCGCGGGCGAGAGAAGAGAACCGAGCGGCCGAGCCGCGCGAGGTCGCGGGCAGGAGACTGAGGTGGCTAGGGTTCTTGGCAAATCCAGGCCGTCTGTTCCTAATCCAACGATCTCACGATGGTGGAAGAGCAGCCACGCTGGGACACGTGGACGGCCAGATCGTCCCTCGCGCGTGATCGAACGGACCTCAATAGCCTGAACCGGAATGCAATTAACCAAAGATGAGGGGTATTTCTGAAAATATTGATGAGGTGGCGCCCTAATCCTCACCCATTCCCACGGCGTTTAAGTAAAGTAATATGTGGACAGTATCCTCATACACACCACATAGGCACATTCTGGCAAAACTCTGATCCACCCAATAGCACTTTCTCAGCTGAGCAGAAGATTGTATCTTTCCTCTTACAGCAGCCAGCCAGAGAAAATATTTTGTTTTTGCTTAGGAGGGATAGGACAACTCCAAATATCATGCATCCTCACATCATTTACCCCCTTAAAGGGTTAGCATCCTGTAGATTGATTGAGATGAGTACACCCCCTTCTTGTCTAAAGACCCCCACACTATCTTTTCTCTCTCATCACACAGTAATATTGTCAGCCGAATGAGAGCTAATGCAGAACTTGTAATGCTGAACTCCCTACCACATATTCTCCAAACATTGAATACACAACAGACTCAAATCAATTTATCAAAGATGAATAATTAAAATGATAAGCTATATGATTGTCAAAGGCAGGATAAAGAAAATTCAAGTTACTCTTATCGATCTGCAATCAGAGCCATAACCTGCAAATACTTGCACCTTTATCCATATACCAGCAGCTAATTCCAGTTGCTTTTGCAGCTCCAAGGGCTCAGATGGTCTGATGACAGGACTGCCCAATAGATCAGCCTGTAGGTGGGCTGCATATAATAATATACGTTGTCAGCAAACTCTTTATTTGTGTCCCTGAGATACTGGAAGAGATACTAGCAATTGGAAGGCTAGGATTGCAAGTATTCTCTTTTACAAATTGCTAGGAAGGAGAAGAATTCTTTTACCTGAATCTGCATCAGAAGATTATGGACTGTGTATCGCCACCGAACACGCACGTAATCAGAATTTCACTTGTCATGCCTAGAGATGGTAACGGGTGCATACCCATCAGGTTTTCTTACCCCATATCCACACCCTCAATGCACCTGTCGCGGGTACAAACCATCCCCATACCCACACCCGTGCGGGTAATGGGTACTCATACCTATATAATTGACCTGTAACATTTATAATTTTGTACTCTAATTAGCCATATTAGATCTGTAAACCATCAATATTTTTCCTAACAACAATGCTATTAACATTAGCGTTCAAAGGCGAGTAAAAAAACTTTACAATCACATTACATAATCAAGAAATCAAATAATAATTTCATATAACTAGACTAGAACAATGCTTAAGATGCGAAATAAGTTTTATGCTATGATTTAATAGTCGTTGAGACTTATATTACTCATAGTTTTATGCTTAATTTACGGGTTTTTCAACCAAGGGTTGATGGGTACGGGTGGGTAAAGAATGGACCTATACCCACATACTCAATGGGTAAGAGTTCTCGTCCGTTAGTAGACCCATAAATAAAGAGTTAGAACATGATTAGCTTCTAATAAAATAAAAGCTCATAGGGTGTCGGGTCATAGGTCCCATTACCATCTCTAGTCATGCCTCCCCGTCATCGTCGTTGCAGCTCCATTGGCCATTCGCCGGCTTGATGCCCCGATGAGGAATCTGCTGGAATGAGAATGGAAAGAGGAGAAGACCGTACTTGTTGCGGGGAAGACGAGATGCCCGTTTAGAACTCCTCCAATACCCATAAAACGGAGCAAATCCATTTTCACATGATTAATTAAATATTAACTAAATTAAAGTTAAAAATTAAATTAATATATTATTTTAAATTAGTAGAAAAGGTTTTTATAAAAAAATACATCTTTTAATAGTTTGGGAAGTTTTATATGTGAAAAATGAGGGAGTAGAAATTAAAAAGAGTTGGTAAAGAACACACTCATACTACTACACAGCTAGCCGTGCAATGGACAAACGAGACGCCAAGCAACTGCTTAACCAATCGACGAAATACATATTAATTTCTACTCCCAAAAAACAAATGGATGAAATTGAACCGATATAAACAGCCGATATAGGTAAAGAGCATCTCCAAGAGAATCTTGTCCCTAAAAGTTAAATTTTAAGAATTAAGGGTAAAATCAACCCTCCAACAGGTTTCCAAATGAGGCCCCCCAATATTTAGGTACATCTAAAATCCAACCAAATAGTAGCTAGTTTTGGACACCTCCACGCACTCGAGAAAAATCAGTTTAGTAGGGCCAACCAGTGATGACATGACAGATTTTAAAGTTTTTTTAATCAAGTATTGGATATTCTTAGAGATGGAGATGATTTTTGAGCCCGATATCTTTTGGATACTCCCAACTAGGGGTGTAAGTGGCTAACCCGCGAAACCCACTTATAGGCTAAAATAAGCCGTGAGCCCGCTTATTTTGACTTATAAGTGGGTTCGCGGCTGACCCACTTACACCCCTACTCCCAACACAAGTTTTTTAGGAGCCTAAACAACTCTTTGAGATGCTCTTAACGACAGCATCACTCATACGATTTGCTTAGTACGTGGGTTGCAACTTGCGTCTTTCATCATCTTTAAGAGCAACTACTTAGTCATAATGCAATAAAAGCTTTTGATTTTAGCTTAATTATTCCCTATGTTTCATATTATAAGGCCATTCCCAACCCAATGACTAGGATGATGTCCATTGTATTAAATAAGTTTCCACCTAGGATGAAAAATGATGTGGCAAATGAATAAATGAGGAAAGTGAAGGAAACCATATCTTGCATGAGACATAGTTTCTACGTAACATCCCAGACATCAAGTGAGATAAGTAGCATTAAATTAAAGTATGGAATAGTGATGTTTGCAGTGGAAGAGTAGTGTCTAGTACTAGTTTCTTGATGATGTAGAGTTTATGGAAACTATCTCTGGTAATGGCCTAAGTCGCTTTGATATTTTTTTCTAGTTAAATTTTTTTAGTTTTAACCAAATTGATAGAAAATCTAACAACATATATAACTCCAAATTAGTTTTATTAAATAAAATATTAAATATATTTTTAATAATATGTTTATTTTGGGTTAGAAATGTTACTATATTTTTTATAAATTTATTCAAACTTAAAATATAAGAAATATCAAAACAACTTATAATATGAAACAACGAAAGTACCTACTTAGGACGACTTACAACATGGCCAACAATATCTATAAGTGAAACCCAATTCTAAAATTAGGATTTTCTTTTTGTAAAGAACTTGCTCCAATACTCTCTCCGGACTGATAATACTTATCGTTTTGGATAAGGATGAGGTCAAATTTTAAAATCTTTGGTTATGAATAATTTATAAAAATATTTGTCTTTGAAATATGGTGATTATATGTATAGATTAATCTTAAAAAATACTTCAATAAAATCATATATTTGTTAACATTTATATACATATTATACTAAAAAATAATAAATAATGATCAAAGTTGTTTTTTAAGATCATGCCCTTGTTCAAAACGATAAGTATTATCAACTCGGAGGGAGTAGTTCTCTAGAGATGTATCCAAAAATTGAAATTTCCTTCCCATCCTTTCTCGCTCTCCATAAGTCGGGAGACGCTCTTGCTCCCAATGTTCGCACGGCAAAAAAGAGAGGGCGACACATGGGAAGGGGGATGGACCGAGCGTTTTTTTTATATCGGGTTCATTTTTTATTTTTGAAGTTAATTTGAGATATCTCTTAGAGATCTGTTTGCACCTTAAAATCAATTAGGAATTTGAGAATAGAATTTTAGAAATAGCTTTTTAGATATTTGTTGGGCATGCTCTTATGACGACTAATTACCTAATTTCTTTTTTTAGCTTTTGAGGGATATAGCTGAAATCAGAATTAAGAATTTTATGAGGATAGGCAGCCCCAGGACAGGATCCGATTGGACGGCTGAGCATATTAGCAACTTTTGGAAGTTCATTTGCCCCAAGCCTATAGTGAAAATCTCAAATTTATTATACTAGTTGATTTTCATGTCAAATTTGTCCTCATAAATTTAGTAACCACAATCTCATCATCCACAAATGGTGTAAAAACAACAGTGCGTCACCAACGCATTGTAAATGACAAAGACCATAAGGAAACAAATGTGGAACCAAAATATTTTTAGTATTATCAAAAATCTTTGTCAAAGTGAAAAGTAAATATCATAAAGAAACCAGGATATGCCATGTCATCTGACAAATATTAACCATCGGATACACTTAAAGACAAAATAAGTCGAATACCGTAGGATGAAACTTAAGTATAGTCGTAAAAAATGTAGGAATGTTCTAGAGTACCCTGTAGAACCTCCCCTAACTCTTGGCACAGCTGCAAGCCCAAGCTCCATCCTCTTTTCTCCATGCCTGAGGCAAGTTTAGAATAAAAACAAAATAAACTCCTTTACTAACAAAATGTGAAACTTATAGTTAGATAACTTTCAAATTGAAATGCATTTCCTCGGCCCACATCAGCGGTGTCGGTGCTTCGATTCATGGCCACCACTTACACCTCCATTACTATCTCAATTTGTTCATAAATTCAATTTATAACCATGAATAAATATAGTGAAATCAAATCCATATGAAGTGAAAACACTACATATATAAAAAGTGATTCTCGATATATCTTTGCATAGCCGTAGAGTAACCCAATGAACATACTGAATAACGTGTTTTCTATGGAATTTATGTCAATAGAGTTACAATAAATCCTACATTCACAATTAAACAATATAGCAGGTCTAAAATTATCAGATGTGTCGGTCATAGAAACGATCCTGAATAAATAAGATAAAAAAAATCTACCACCTACAGAAATATCCATAACTAACGAATAGAAAAATCAACCTAATTGCTCGGACTTGAACCAAATACTCTCCAAAGTTCAATCCTTAACATAATTGAATAATAGAATTCAGATATAGAACTAGACCAATTAAATTTTAACTAATATGAAAATAGAAGATAGAAGGAGAAAGAGAGTCTCCTGTCTTAATTCTTAAATCTCTATAGGTTCTTAAAAGATCAGATTTATAACCATTAATTTTAATCCAGAATCTTCCGTCTTCACCCTTCAATGCAAAGCCTTGATACAACTGACCCATAAGGCCATAACTGTCGAAAGCCTTCCTTAGAATGCACTTGATTATTCAATAGATGTACACAGAAATAAAAACGTACAAAACCCGGCCTCTACATGCAATACAAGTACAAAAGTGTTTAGACCCAAACTCGTTATAAAAGGTTTCAACAAAGCATTGAAAGACAACAACCAAGCAAAAGACAAATACAAGACCACTTCCAATCCCTTTCTACAGTTCCGCCCAAACTTTGCCGCACTCCTCCAATTTGTGGTCACCCTCTTTTTTATGCAACAAAGACCACCAACACGTCCTTGAAGATTACCTGCAAATTATTGGAATTAATTTGGGAGCCATTCTAAATTTCTAATAATAAGTTACTTACCTCGTGGATTTGTCTAAAAACGTGAAAGCTTCCCGGCGCCTCTCCCTCCTGAAAACACCCCTTCATGGGGTTCATCACGATTCACGAATGATTACTACCTACACCAAAGGTAGCAATTTGTGGATTCACTTTGGATCATCATCTTGATCTTGTTGGCAAAAACTCAGGATCAAACTACACACGAATCCCTGGAAATCGACAATGCTTGACGATGAACAGTGGAAGAGAAGAACACACGCGAGAAGTTTTTTGTGCCGCTAAACTTACGCAGCTTTTCTGTATATTTCATCTCCTTTTATGGAAAGCGAAAACGAGATCATGCAATCGTGTAGATCGTGTCTCCGGCTCTGTGCACTCCCACTTCCTCCATTTGCGCATGTGCCATCCCACACGGCGGAGAACGTGAGCGTACGACTCGCTACACTACGCCTAATCGTGAACTTGCACGAATCCGGCTTTACAGGACGTGACTCGAACTGTAACAACCAAGCCACAAAAAACGGAAATAAAACAGACTCTAACAAACACCTTGCATGCATCGAACAGTGCACGGTGTGAGAAGGAAAAAGCAGAGCTCCTAAAACAGAGCTCCATAGTGCCAGCTTATATCATCAAGTCTAACATTCTCCCCCTAAGCCTGGCACCGTGAACTGACCTCGACGACGCTGATGCGAGCTCGCAATTCTTGAAAACGAACCCGCCCGAGTGCCTTGGTCAGGATGTCTGCAATCTGCCCATCAATGCCAATGAACTCAACCTGAGCTCTCCCGTCCTCCACGCACTCACGGATGAAGTGGTAGCGCGTGGCGATGTGTTTACTCCTGTCATGAAACACTGGATTTTTGCTGAGGGCGATCGCCGATTTATTGTCGACGAGGAGCTTGAAGCTTTCTGGCTCCTCTTGCTTGATTTCTCCCAGCAGCTGCGCCAGCCAAATTCCCTAACACGCCGCCGTCGTCGCCGCTATGTACTCCGCCTCACAAGATGAGAGCGCGACAACCTTTTGCTTGATGGACTGCCAACTGACCGGGTTGGCGCCCAGGAAGAAGACGACCCCGCTGGTGCTTTTGCGAGTGTCGACATCACCCGCCATGTCTGCATCACAGTATCCGACGAGCTCAGGTGGCGTTTCCATCCTTTTGTAGTAGCAGCCGAAATCAACCGTGCCGGCAACATAACGCAAGATGCGTTTCACCGCCGCGTCATGCTCGGTGGTTGGAGCTTCCATGAAGTGGCTCACGTACCCAACAGAGAACGCGAGGTCCGGCCGCGTGTGAACCAGATACCACAGGCAGCCGACGATGCTGCGGTACTGGGTGGCATCCACCGGCGCCGCCGTGCTTGCCTTGGTCAACTTGAGACGAGGCTCCATCGGCGTCAAGCAGGAATTACATCCCTGCATCCCGGCTCGCTCAAGTATGCGTTGTGCATACGATTTCTGCGATAGTCGAATGCCGTCCGCCACCTGTTCGACCTCGATCCCCAAGTAGAACGAGAGGGGACCAAGATCACTCATCTTGAATAGGGACATCATCTCAGCTTTGAAACGGTCGATCTCCATCGCCACGTTGCCGGTGATGATCAAGTCGTCGACGTACACGCCAACGAGCAGTCGGCTGTCGCCACTGCCCCGCCCGTAGACCGCGTGCTCGCAGTCATTGCGCCGGAACCCCAGCGACAGCAGGCTCGCGTCCAGCTTCGCGTTCCACACGCGTGGAGCCTGCCGAAGACCATACAAGGCCTTGTCCAGGCGAAGCACTTGATGTTCGCGTCCGTCCACAATGAACCCAGGAGGTTGCTTGACGTAGACCTCCTCGGTGAGCTCCCCGTTGAGGAACGCCGACTTGACGTCCATGTGGTGGACAGGCCAGCCTACTTGCGCCGCCCGCGCGAGTAGCATTCTCACCGACTCCAGCCGTGCCACTGGAGCAAACACCTCGTTGAAGTCCACCCCTGGCTGTTGCATGTATCCCTTCGCCACAAGACGAGCCTTGTGCTTGGTGATCATGCCACGCGCGTCCTTCTTGATCTTGTAGACCCATTTGAGTCCGATGGCGCGATGACCGGGTGGCAAGTCGACAAGGCGCCAGGTCTTGTTGTCCTCGATGGAGGAAATCTCCTGCAGCATGGCACGCCGCCACTCTTGGTGATGCTCGGCCTCGCCGAAGGTGGTAGGTTCCTCCGCCGCCAGCAAGTAAAGCTCGCCGTCCGCCAGGTCCCTTGTTGCTAGACCCGGCGTGTACGCTCCCCCAGAATCCCATCGATGGAGCGGTACCGGGGCGGACAGTCGTCGGCGTCGGCGTCGAGGTTGTCGTCGCCGTCCTGCGGCGGGCTGACGAATCTCGGTGACCTCGCATTGAGCAGTGAGGCCGTCAGTGACGGCGCGTCGTGCGCAACCGCGCCATGTCTCGGTGTGGCCAGCGTCGGCGTGGACAACTCCGCACGTTCCGGCTCCTGAGTGACAATGTATTCAACAGAGAAGTCAGACGAGGGAGGGGAATGCATACCATCAGTGGCATCCCAATCCCAGCTGGCGCCCTCGTCGAACACCACGTCGCGCGTCACTTGAACACGACCCGACTTCGGGTCGAACAACTTGTAGGCTTTGGATCCCTCAACGTAGCGAGGAAGACCGTGGGCTTGTTGCGGTCCTGGAGCTTGGTGACATGCGGCCGAACATCCTTGACGTACGCGAGACACCCGAACGTGCGCAGGTGCCCAACGGCCGGCTTCCGCCCAAACCAAGCTTCATACGGAGTCTTGTTGTCCAAGCATTTGGTCGGCGCGCGATTGAGCAAGAACACAGCCGTAGTGACTGCCTCCCCCCAGTAGCACGCCGGCACTGACTTGGCCTTGAGAAGACTCTGCGCCATCCCCAGAATCGTCTGGTTGCGGCGCTCGACCACCCTGTTTTGCTGGGGGGAATACGGCGCGGTGAGCTGTCGCTTGACGCCGCTCTCGGCGCAATGCGCGGCGAACTCGGCGGAGGTGAACTCGCCCCCATTGTCGGTGCGAAGGAGCTTGAGACGGCAGCCAGACTCAGCTTCGCTGCGGGCTTGGAAGCGTTTGATCGCCACTGCCGCCTCCCTCTTGTTCTGAAGCAGTGCGAGCCACATGTAGCGGCTCGCGTCATCGACCAACAGCAGAAAGTGTTTCTTGCCGCCGGGCGTCGCAGGCGAAATGGGACCACAGAGGTCACCATGGACCAGCTCCAAACGATCCTCCGCGCAGAACAGGGACCGCCAGGGAAACGGTGAACGTCGTTGCTTGGTGATGACGCAGCAGTCACACAGTTGCTCAACTTGATCAATTTGGGGAAGACCACGAACCATGTCCTGTCGAGCGAGTCGCCGGAGCGCGTCGAAGTAGAGGTGGCCGAAGCGAGCATGCCACAGCCACGCGGCCTCCTGCGTGCGTGCTGAGAGGCACATAGGCCGAGCGACGGTGATCTTGATCAGGTACAGCTGATTGCGCGTACGCTGCACGCGAGCGAGGAGCTGTCGCGCGGTGTCGCGGATCGTGCAGACGCCATGAAAGATGCGGACGTTGCAGCCATTTTCATCCAGCTGCCCGAGACTGACGAGGTTCGCGTTGAGCTTGGGGATGTAGTACACCCCTGTGAGTGCGCGGTGTTCACCGTTCCTGCACTCGAAGATAATTTTACCTTGGCCTTCAATGGCGACCACGGAGCCGTTGCCGAAACGGACTTTGCCGCGCACAGCAGTGTCGAGCTCGGCGAAGATATCACGCACGCCGGGCATGTGATTGGTACCACCGGTGTCAAGGTGCCACACACCGGTGTCAACGTGTTCCTGGCGATGCAGGGGAGCGAACACCTTGGGTTCATCAAGGTCGAGCAACCCCGCTGGAGGCGGGGACGGCGACGGAGGTGGCGCCAACTCAATGGCATGAGCCATCAGCAACGCTGGCTCATCATCCTCCTCTTCACCATGGGCGATGTGCGCCGCGACTTGTTTCTTGGGCTGACGACAGTCTTTCGCCTAGTGACCGAGACAGCCACAGTTCTTGCACTTATCACGCCCTTGATCGTGCGTGTCGCGCGCGCCACGCTCGCCATCCGCAGCGGCCTTGGATTTCTTCCGGCCACCGCGGCGGCGACGGTTGTTGCCCGCCTTCTTGCCCAACGATCCCTCACCGGACTGCCGTTCCTTGGCGCGAGCAGCCCACTGTTCTTCAATGAGATACAGTTTGCCGCCCTCATCACCGGACTTCTTCTTGGGACGGCGTTCCTCCGCATTTCTCAGACGAGTCTCGATGGACAAAGCAATCTGCTCAAGATGATCAGGAACAACATGAAGAAACTTTTCACAGACCTTTGATTCCTCGAGCTGGAACCCGAGTACGGCAAGGTTGTTGACGAGCCCACTCAGCCGGACGGAGAACTCCACGGACTCGCCTTCCTTGAACTCATTCGCGTCGAACTGCTTGCGCAACTCCTGCGCTTTGGACTTGCGGACGCGGTCGACGCCGACGCGCATCGTCTTGATGGCATCCCAGGCGTCTTTCGCCGTCTCCTTGACAGCGAGTACCGGCAGCAGATCAGCGGGGACCGCCTTGAGGACGGCCTCCAACGCCATCCTATCCTCCTGGAAGTCGACGTCACCCGTCTCGACAGCTTCCCAGAGGCCGCGCGCCTGGAGCATTACCCTCATCAAGAGGGACCAGTCGCTGTAGTTCGTCTTCGTGAGGATCGGATAGTTGGCTGAGCCCCCCACCTCCTTGACCACGCGCCTAAGCGGAACCATGTCCCAGGCGTCGCCAGGCCTACGGCGACCACGGCGCGGAGGAGGCGAGCGGGATTGACGACGCGGCGAACGCGAAACGCGCGGCGTCGGAGCCGACATGGCTCTGATACCAGATGTTGGCAAAAACTCAGGATCAAACTACACACGAATCCCTAGAAATCGACAATGCTTGACGATGAACAGTGGAAGAGAAGAACACACGCGAGAAGTTTTTTGTGCCGCTAAACTTACGCAGCTTTTCTGTATATTTCATCTCCTTTTATGGAAAGCGAAAACGAGATCATGCGATCGTGTAGATCGTGTCTCCGGCTCTGTGCACTCCCACTTCCTCCATTTGCGCATGTGCCATCCCACACGGCGGAGAACGTGAGCGTACGACTCGCTACACTACGCCTAATCGTGAACTTGCACGAATCCGGCTTTACAGGACGCGACTCGAACTGTAACAACCAAGCCAAAAAAACGGAAATAAAACAGACTCTAACAAACACCTTGCATGCATCGAACAGTGTACGGTGTGAGAAGGAAGAAGCAGAGCTCCTGAAACAGAGCTCCATAGTACCAGCTTATATCATCAAGTCTAACAGATCTCTGTGTTTGGAACCAGCCTGATTGGAGGGGAGCAAGGCGTGCAGAACGATCTCCCTAAGCCCGCCCAGAATGCAATGCGACCAACTTGTTTCTTGTTTTGCATAGAGTGCTGCATCCGAAAGGTCAGACCTCATATTGATATTGTGATTGTTCATCAGTAGACCAAGACACCAAACTTTTTTCTCCTATTCTGGATCGGCATCGTGGTATCATTGCAAAGAGAAAAGGATGTGTTGCAAGCTTTTTCACTGGAAAATGAAAAATCCGACCTTGCAAGAAATTGAGAATCCGAAACTAGATTCATACACGTGTGCCTCAAATGTGCTGGCCATTAATTGTTACGCCAAAAGTATGTAGAACTGCATTCCTACACTCCTGTCTGTTCAGAACGAAAGTTGACTGGCACATTCAGGATCGCTCGTCCAAATCCAAAACCACAGCAATACACATCATTCTTCCTAATGAGCTTCTGATTAACTGAAGTACGTACTACTGCTCCTGATCCATTGTAGTACAGCTAAAAACAGCAGATAAACCGAAAATATGAAGAGAAAAAAAAAACAGCAAGAACGAGAAGGGAGACTCCCCCCCCCCCCCCCCCCCCACTCATTGGGTTAATTAGGCCGATCGATCCATCTCCCTCAAAAGAGGCATTGCTGAAAGTGCAGTAACTAATTCATCCTCCCTCGAAAAACTGTTCTGATCCATCAAGCTACTTTGACACTTAGATTGCTCGCTTGGCTTGCAAAAGTGAGATCTCTTTGTACTACTTACTTACAGTCACTGCTGTTGCTGCGCAGGCTGTTGCAGGTTAGCGAACACGTCTTGTCTGTAAAGGATGAGCAGCAACTCACCATCTGGTTCGCCCGCAACATGATTTGCAGCATAGATGCCGATCCGGCGAAGTTTGTCAAGCTCGGTCTGAAGATATCCTCCGATGCCATCCTGCTCCCGGCTCCAGCAATGTAATGCAAATCCAGAAATCAGGTCCCAGCTCGTGATTCTCTTCCTTGTAATGAGGCTTGTGATCGTTCCATTCATATATAGGTCCATTTGGTGAGAAACGAGCGCTCTGACTGATCTCAGGCGTGCAGCTTCACAAAACATCACTGCTAAGCGTGCAATTGCTCTCCTTTGGACATGAAGAAGTGGGTGGTCACGCGGAAGACCATTGTTGAAGTTCAGTAGTCTGTAGTATGAATCAAGTACAGACGGTGGCCCCACTGTAACCTCATCCCTGCAAAATTGCAATGTTTCAAGTCATTACTAACTTCTTGTAGATCAGAAACAAAGATATTAATAATTTTCTTGTAGAAAGTACAAGTTTTTCTTGGGGCGGTACTCCCAAGTCATTCGAGGCCATCTGTTCTAGAAGAACCAATGGTTGAGTATAGTAGGTAGTAATATATGCCATCACTTACTACTCAAGGGTAATTAAGCCTTTTGACACCATATCCATATGAAATAAATGTTAAATTATCATTCCATTTATTATAATTGCCCTTACTACAGAATATTCTGACTGACCATATCTTTAGGAAGATGAGCTTTGATCTTTTACTGATATTCCCTTAAAACAAATGAAGCATTAAGAACCAAATAATATTTTGGAAAATTAAATATAGTAGAACATAAATTTTGTGAATTTTAAAATCCAAATAATTTAGATTAGAAAAATAAGAAATACCCCAATGAACTTAATGTCGAACCTAGAGGAAAAATTGATAAGCAAACTTGAATTTTCAACGCTCCCAGTATAAATTAAAAATCCTGAACAAAAAAACTCAGATCGTACCAATCAAATTCAATATTTGAAAGCAAGAGTTTGTATTTTCTATTTCTATTATATAAATGTACATATATATTCTTAAACTTCAGTTTGATAATTTGATATTGATCTTGAATGTGCCCTATTATCATTACCTGCGTCAATGCAATCCTGATTCAAATTAATAGAATCATTTGTAGAACAGCTTATTCATTTACAAATGATAAATAAAAGTGTACAAATGAATAAGCCGTTCTACAAATGATTCTATAAATGATTCTACAAATGATTCAATTATCCTGATACAGATTCACACTTTTATTTATCATGATACATGTACAGTGACTAACTAAGCGAGCTACACACAAGGAGGGAACATGCCATAAGAATTAATAGGACGTATATGCGTACACGTTCACAGGTTTGCCAACATCATTTATCATGTTGCTTTTTTTTTAAGCTCAAACCACAGCCACTATGAATAACACACTAAACACAATTACAATTTTGTTTACCAGCCGACTGCCCCTATAGAGTGCTAGGATTAGCCTCTTGAAGGGTAAAAGGAGCACATTGAAAAAAACATAAAATACAACTAGGAAAGCTACACTTACCAGTCCTGAAGAAGGTGACCATAGTCTGCTTTCAGGTACAAGATAGGTTGGGCATTGAAAATGTCAGGGGCTGGTGTGTCAGAGAAGTTGAACCACTGACCGGCACCATTTCGGATGGCAATCAAATATGCATTTCTTTGGTCAATGAGTATCTGAACAGATGGTGACTCAGGCATGTCAAGAGATATTATGTGCCACCCCTCCTCATTGCTTGTTATAGGAACATTCCTGAAGTTGTGGTGTGCCCTCCGCTGAAAACGGCCTCCAATATCGTCCATCAGCTTGTTGTAGCTCAGAGCAGACAAATCAACCACGCTGATGTGGAGAATTGGTATTCCCTGCAAGAAGAAGGATCCATCCAGTGCATGAGCAGCTGCAAGGATATTCAGTTTCTGCACTTGCACTTGTCCAAAAATCAAAACGATGTCATTTCATTTGAATTCTTCAATCTTTATGTGCACTTGGGAAAATGCGATACAGTTTATCTACAGTGAATAGAACAAGAAATTGTTTCACAATAAAATATTGCAGAATTGGCTGGCTCCCCCAAGAGGTTGGCCTGTGCAGCAATTCTTTCAGTCTATAATTAAATAGGCAACAAGGCACTTGCCTTTCTTAAGAAAAAAAAAGTGCATAGCTGAATATAAGACATAGAGTACCATTCACATGTGCTACTTGTCATATGTTTTATTCTCAGTGGTGTATCTAAAATTATTTTTTGTTTCGGAGATTCTCGGAACAATGAATCATGCAACTTCATTTAGTTTTGGCAAAGGATTTCATGTTCAGCTGCACATTTGGATATGTTAAGGGCTTGTTTGGTTAGTTCCTATAAGGAAGAGATTGGAGGGGATTGAGGGGGTATTAATTCCAAACTCAATAGGGTTGTGGAATTAATCATCTCAAATCCTCTTCAATTCCCATGGGGAGGGATTGACCGAACAAGCCCTAAGGGAGTTCGGCCACATTAGCAAGTCAAGAAAACTAGGGATTAATTTTCTTTTTCAAACAACAAATTTTACTTACATTTTTTAGTAACATAATGGTCTCTAATTATTATTCTCGTCACGACAAATATGTTTTGTTACTACTGAAATTGCTAAAGTACATGTACTAAACACCATTTAACACATTTGCTACCGTAAAAAAAGTTAACAAGGTTACATACTTCCATTGGTGAGCAACTTGAATTGTGTGCTCTCTTCACCTGCAAAATAGAACTTTTCTAAGCAAACAAATGATACATTTTGAAAAAAGGAGTAATAGTTATGTTATTTCTTTCTTTATCTTTATATATCATGTATCTTAAACCGGTTGGTCTTTCCTGATAAATTGGGATGGGAGAGTGGCCTATGCTGAAAAATGGTGACTCATGTACTACTATTATTAAGATTTGCCAAAGGAGTCCTATATATGTAGTAATGATCCTATTAGGCTTACCGTTCCAACTTGCGTCGGGAGACTAACTAGTAGGCAGTTAGGCACATTACGCAAGGCCCTGTGAATGTGAACAGCCATACTGAGTAGTGCTTAAAATGCAAGAGAATCTCATCTGAGGCAGGTAGAAGGAATTACGGCATGAAAAAGAATCACAATGCACTACTTTCTCTTGGTTCTTGATGCCTTGGATGCATTGATGAAAACATATTATCAACACATACATACATACATACATACATACATATATATATATATATATATATATATATATATATATATATATATATATATATATATATATATATATATATGAGATTCCCCTTAAAGAAAGGAGATGTGACAATTAAGGATTTTTTATTGGGCCCACATGCTATAGATCATAAGTTACAAATAATTAAACGCCACATTTTAAGAGTGGCAAATAGTTAAATGTCCCGAGAAAAAGTATGTATGTGAGATGGCTTGATTACAGATCAGGTGCAAAATATTACCTATACAAGATGTTAATATGGTTTAATTACAGAGATGCGAAATATTAACTATACAACATGTTAAATATGGCTTAATTACTTTCTAAAAATGGCTTAATTACGGAGTATTCTTGATGCGCGCGGGGTTAGTAGTTGCGGCAAGCTTATAATTAGCCGCGGTGGGGTGCACCGTGCAGACGAGCGCGCGCTAGCGGAAACTACGGAGGAGACGGCGGCGCTCCCCCTGCGTGCAGAGCGTGCGCGCGCGTGAGGGAAAGCTTAGCTAGCGGAAATGAGGGAGGGAGGGGAGGCGAAGTGAGTAGGAGAGAGCGGAAGGTCGTGGAGGCAGGCCTCACCTCTGCGCCCGTGGCGGATCGCCGGCGGCGAGCGGCGAGGGTTTCTTCCCCGCGGCGGCGGCGGTGGAGTCGAATCGCGCGGCGTCTCTCCTTCGCCCAGGTGCGCGGATTCGGAATCGGGGTGTCTCGGGAGTCGGGATGACGAAGCTTATGTCCGAAGCTTCCCTCCGAGCCGTCGGATCAGATCCAACGGCTCCAGATGCGTTCAGGCGCGAAACGGGATTCCCCCGTTGCCCACGGCCTACTGTCCTTATGGAATTTTCCGTTTTTTTTTCGATTTTGCTATATCTCACTTGAAAGATTTTTTCTTATCTATCACTCGATTTTCTCTCTCAATTTTACATTGCATTTTCTTGTAAGTTACAGTGTAATTTATGAAACTTACACTGTAATGCAAATTTTAAATTTTGTATTGGATTTGGTCTTTTTCTTGAGGATATGGTAATTTAGTGTCCATTATGGTGTTTCTTAATTATCTTTTGCTTTTTATTATATCTATCGGATTTTAATCCAAAGATTAAAAATCTGTGTGATACGATTATAAAAATCTTTCGAAAGATGTATAGGTACTCCCTTTTTTTTTTAAACCGGGAATTTCCGTTGTGCTCGATAGAGGGAGGCCTGGCAGGGCCGTCTTAGGCCGTGCGGGCCGTGTGACCGCTCGTGGCCCATACTTCTTATGGCCCAGTCCACTTTGACTCCTTTAATAGTTGGCCGAATCTAATTTATATGCCTCAACCAGAAATCCGGATAGGACGACTCCCCAAACTCCAATGATATTGGACTCCCTCATCAGTTTTGAAGGACGGTTTTGCTAATATGGTGATGTTGACATGATCTTTATCCCATGTAGCGCTTATGTGATATTAGAATTAAAAAAATATATGTGAGGCTCATTTGTCATTCACATACAAAAATATATATTGTGGGACTCACTGACATATGGAGCCCACATATCATCATCTCTCTCTCAAACCCTTCTTCCACCTCCCTCTCTCCCTTATCTCTCTATTTTCTTTCCCCCTTCGGTCTTGGCGATGACAGGCAGGACGACGCTGGCGAGCGGACGAGGGCCGAAGCGGCAGCGGCGGGGAGCTGATTCCCATCCCTTTCCTTGGCTCCCCAGAAACCCTAATCCATGTGCCGCATTTCGCCTCTCCCTGCGCAAGACCGCATCACATGCCGCCGACGTCTACTCACATTGCTCATAGATTACTGGCCGTGCTAGCCATGGGACATGTCGGGAACTCAAGGTTGGCCGCACTCGAGGGCGAGGAACGGGTAATCCGTGCGCTAGAGCCGGCGCCACACCTAGGTCATCCTGCAAAAGGAGGGGAGCACAAGCACCAAGAGAGGAGAAGCACCACCGTCCAAAGAAATGGGATGATCGGTCGCAATCCGGAGAGGAAGTGGTCAGAGGCACCGGTGGTGGTGGCAGAGGAGGAGGGGGATCCACCTGTGGCGGAGGAAGAAGACGAGGAAGAAGGCGTCGACTTCATCAGCGACCTCCCAGACGCCATCCTCGGCGAGATCATTGTCCGTCTCCCCACCAAAGAAGCCAACATCACCCAAGTCCTCGCCGCTCTGATGCTCCACACCGCTCAACCTCGGCTGTTGTCGTCCCCGCGCGAGAAAGGATGCCCTCGCTGGCTCCGTTTCCGCATCCCTAGCTAGACCCAGCCGATGATCTCCAAGAACGACTCCGCGTGCGACGAATCCACGCCGTCCAGCTGCCCCTCCTCCATTGAATATATTTTGATACAAATGTTTGTTCTGTATTGAAAATACTATTATATTTTGCTATAAGCTAGGTCAAACTTAAGGAAATTTAACTAAAAAAAGTCAAACGACTTATAATATGAAACGGAGGGAGTATTTGAACTAGAAGTTTCCTATGCAGTACGGTAATGCTTAAACATAATAAATTAACAATGTGCACTAATGAGATACTCTCTTATTCATGAAATATCTCCGCTCGTGCTCGCATGCATTCCCGCCGTGCTCACCGGCCTCCCTATCTCCTTCCTTTCCGCCGCTAAGCTCGTCGTCGCACTGGTCGCCACCTTTCCTCCTCTCCAGCCGTCGCCGTTGAGCCGACCGCCTCTCTCCCCCTCCCCGCCGCGGCGCCATTTGGCAGCAAACCACCAGCCCTCTGCCACTCCGCCCGCCGCCCGTGACCGCCTTCCGCCCGTTGTCGCGCTCGCCCGTCGCCGCTCTACCGCTGCCCCCTACCTGCTTCGCCTTCCGCTCGCTTCCGACGAAGGGGCGGAGCACGAAGAGGACGGGGTTGCTCTGCCCGCCCGCCGCCGCTTCGCTGCCGCGCGGGCCCGCCACCCACCCATCGCCGCTCCGCCCGCTGGCCTCCCTTACTGAAGAAGAGAAGAGAAGAGAGAAAATAGAAGAGAAGAAGAAGAAAAGAGATAAAAAAATGTGCAGCTGACATGTGGGCCCCACATACTTTTTTTAAATTTTTTTGCTGACTAGGATGCCACGTCAGCGAAACCACCCATATATACTGCCATGAGATCTTAAGTGCATGGTTTGTGTGAGTTTAGATGTACATATTTCTGATTTTGTGGTTAAGTAACCTCGAAAAATTTCGCTGTTAAGTTGAGGAACGTCCGGTGAACTTATTCCCAAAAAAATTCCTCGTTCTGAGAAACTTCAAGGCGGGATGGCGGCGGCGGTGGGGCAAGAGGAGGATTTGATGAGGCCACGTGATGGCAGCGAGGAGGAAGAGCTGCTCAACGAGCTCTCCCACTATCGCCGCTACTGGACGAATCTGTGGTCCGACGATTCCGGCGACATCGCCAAAAGAAGTGAGGAAGCTTCTTTTTTCTTGTTTTAGAGATGATTTTATGGTAAATACGAATTCGCTCATCCTCTTGTTAGGTTTTTAGTTTTCATCTCAAATCGACATGTTCACTCGCTGATTATGGTAGGCGGGAGCCTGGGCGCACAATAGTGAGGATGGAAACATGAAAATGGAAAATGTTGGGATTGACATTTTTCACATGGATATGCATCAATGTGATCTAATGGCTCGTCTCTTTGGTGTGTTGCAAAGGAAAAAGAAACAATAATGCTTGACTGATTGATATGGTTTATTGGATGGATGCAACTGAGATTGGTCCCATGCGGTACACGGAGGAACCGCCCTGGTTCGCAATGCTCCTAGATTTACTAGAGGTTTTTTCTTTTGAGGTGACGGAGCTTAAAGGTATTCTACGCTGGCCAATAGATGTGTTTGGTCTCATCTCCGTTCGTGACTCTCTGGACCGGAACCACAACTATATCTTTGAGCGCACCAGGAACAACTGCCAGACTCTCACTGCAAAGGTATCTCCATGCTTCATGGAAATAGCAGCACAAAGTCATCAGACTTTTATACAGGCAGCTAGTTAGTTTACAACTTCACATTTGTGGTGCACTAGTGCAGTAGCTCTTCTTTACCTAATTAAAACTAGTAATATACCCGTGCTAACGCTACGGTGCAATTATATAATAACACTAATAAAAAAACAATATCAGCTTAGTCTCTCTTATGCTTGAAAGCTAAAATTAAAATTTCAAAACTTAATTTTGAAGTTGAATTTGTTTGTATTTTGTCGTAGTTTATTTTACAGAATGCCCTTTTTAATCGCTAAAGACACACATATAAAAAGTTTTTTTTTTGTTTTCTGTTGCTAATCCACGAGATAGATTAAAGATTAATATAAAGAAAAAGAGAGAAAAGATAAAATTATTTAGCACTAAAATATCACCACATTCTTCGTAACCCATCTAATTCCAGATTACTTCATATTCTAGTATCATGGAAATGTAATGCATATTTTCCTGTACTCGTACGAAATATGCAAACACGCTCAAATCTAACTTGTCAAAGCTTGGAAGGCTCAATCCAAGAGAGCTATGATTTTCAATTAGTCACAGGAACTCCAGTATCCAACTTTGTTTAAAAAAAAACAGTATACAGTATCTGCACAATAGCTTCATGCCAACCAATGTAACTTCAAAATGCAGCCCTCTCAATCCAACACCAGTATCTAGTACTACACAATAGCTTCATGCTGACTGCAGTTACTTCAAACGTGACCCTCTCATTCTGCAATCCACAATGACTTGATCTTTTGAGCTGCATTTCAAAACCAAAATTAACCAAAAGGATCTTAACACCTGAAGAAAAAAAACTGCAGAAGCGAGGATCACCCAACAACATTCTCAGCTACTTTCCAGTCTTTGAACGTGCATCCCTAGTTTTCCAGCTTTGTGTGTTTTATCCGATAACAATAAATTGATATAGCAAGACCAGCCACGCTATCAATCACCTTTAGAAAAATGATCTATAGAAAAAATATATTTATGTACTGTGTACCTCCATATCAGGAGAATCTTTGATTGGATTTAAAAGAATTAGCAAGTTTTATGTACAGGGGGTTCAGATGTAAACATCTTACAAATTAAATATAATTTTCGATGCAGCCAGTTGCACAAATACTGCTAGGAATTAATGACATTCAAGTGAATCACATATTTTAGGGAACAAAGGTGCAAAGCAATCGCAGAATTTCAGTATAATAATCTTCAACATAAGATATTATCCTCCAAAGATCAGATCTTATAGGTGATTTATTTCACCGTCTTCAGAAAATACCTAATACATACAAAGCCATACGTGAACTAAACTGTGAAGAAACACTCAGCAGTGACGGTGAGCAGCGGCTCGCCCAGCAGCTCAGATATTCAAATTTATCCAATGGAAAATCACATCATTTTTTCAGTATTTGTAGCCAAACCTAAATATAGGAAATAGCATCCTCAATCTGCTAAGGGGAAAATCAGCACGAAATGACTCAACACTGAATGAACATGCGCTTGAATTTCTTTTAGAATTATTCGTGTACATAAGTTGAATATGAAAAATACATCGAAGCTACTGTTACCATGTGCCTGCTTCACTTCCAAAACTTCCAATAAGCTGACACATGGGCTGTACAATAACGTGGAATATATTACTCCCCATCATGTAAGTAGAGAGCTTGAAAATTCTCTTCTTGACTCAACCAAACATATTGGCTGAAAATAATGTGAATCAAATTCACCATACTGAGTGCTACTAAACAAAGTAGCAATACTGGTGTTGGTGCATGATTTAAAAGAGAAAAATGCTGTTAATAAATGATTTCTACTGATATTACAAGTCACAGGGAATTGAGGTGGCATTGTATAACGAGTAATTCATGATTAACAGCAACTTACCGGGGATGGCTGCAGGCACGCGATGCGAAGGCTTCGCCTGGCTGCACAAGATCTCGTGCGAAGCTGCGCTGCCAGGGCGCTCGACCAGCCGGGGCTTTCCTCGCTGCTACGCCGGCTAAGCCACCGGCCTCCCTCGCCGGTTCGTTGGCTCGTCGCTGACAATGCGGGTCAGTGGTTCTAGGGTTTGGGGTGGGAGGTTGAGGGGTCTGTGGGGGTGGAGGACGCTGAGGTTTGGGGATAGGGTTCGGGCGCGGGGCGGGGGGAGTACATGGCGGCGTTGAGGGAGTGGGGAAAAGAATAGATCAGCCGATTAGGCGGAGGGGTCACGACATCATCATTGTGGGGAGGGGCGCGACAATTGGGTGCGACCGAGACTTAGGGGAAGAGCGTCATGAATGAAATCGGCGAGGGGCAGGGAATCCGATCCGGCGATGGAGTGGGAGGGAGGGGGAGCTAGCGATGCGAGACGACGGGGGCGATGTCTGGTGTGCGGCGATGCGAGGCGACGATGGCGGCGTCTGGTGTGCGAGAGAGATTAGAGGAGGGGGAGCGTGCGGGTCCAAGGTGCGCAGAGGGCCGCCTCTTGCGATGCGCAAGGCAGGTGGCGATTACGGCACTGGGTCAGGGGCGGCGTGAGAGATGCACGGAAGAGGGCGGCAATCCAAACCGTTTGATCAGATGTAGATGAATACAGAGCGTTAGATTTGATGAATGAAGTATGAAAGGATGTAAGAGGTACTTGGTGAATTATAGGGTAGAAGAATAGCAGCGCAATCATGAGATGTCTGGCGCAGTTCTATTGAGAAAATTCGTTGTGTCTGAACTCTGAACTAGTTGTACCTTTGGTGCATCATTTAGTTTACTTAAACAAATTAGAACAGTTCAAACTTATATGCACATCATGGTTCCATTTCACAAATTATATAGGATAGTCTGATACTAGTTGTATCACAGAAGCTTATCAGTAAACGACCTGAAAGATTCAAATGTGCTTGATTTAGTATCCTGTGATGGCATTTCTTTTTTACGAACGGCAAAAATAAAACCTGTGATAACATAATCAAGCAATTTTACAATCTCAAACACCCATACACACCAGAGATTACCATATTTTCATGATACATAAGGGGCATCACAAACATGTGGGTTGTTAACAGAAATAACTACAGAAACATTTGGTGCACAGGCGCAGAATTGATACTACAAAAATAAAATGCTACCAAATCAATTGATAGAACATGCAGGGGTACTTCCCCACTCTTATTTAATTCATTGCAGCTAGCATTTTCCCTATATGAACTTGCAGAGGCTATCTTTTCTAGCAAGAGATATGCTCCTTGGTCCTTGCTTCAGCTTGTCTGCAATAACTGTATTCTTGTCCAACCATTCCAGTAAAGTTGAAGTTGTCAATATATATATCAGATATTTATCGTACATCATATACTGATGTGCATATTTTGCTATGCGGTATCATTTTATTCTTGAGCAAAGTGAAAATAGAAAATCCAAGTTCAGTTATGCATAGTATGTCGTCAGGCTCACATATGCTATCTTTTCCTAATTATGCTCTTGTTTATATTTTGTTTTGACAGTTCAAATGCCCCATTCATATTATTTTGTTGAGTGGAACTTAGAACACATACGTGATAGAATTATGCATGTTTGTTCACCATCAATCTAGCTAGTTTCACCTTATCCAAAAAAAGGGAAATATTTGTTGTGTTACATTGTTGCTACCATTCCTTTCTAATTGTTTTCATACAGAGTTCTTAAGTGGTGGATAGTGTATCATCAATATTCTTATACTCTCTCCATTCCATAATATAAGGCACGGTCAAACTTGGCACGATCTCCAAAACTGATCTTCGGCTTATAATTTCTCATATACTATAAGGTTTATAGCAAAAAAATATATAATCATATGAAAGTAGATTCAAATGTCAATCTAATGATAATATTTTTAGAAAATAAAATTCAATTCATACTATAGTAATTATTGGTCAAATGTTTTAAAAGTTAAAACTTAAAATACGTGCACACCTTATATTATGGGATGGAGGAAGTATTTAGTAATGTCATGGATGCGTGTTGGGTTCATCTCTGGTTCTCACAGGTCCAAGCCATGCAATCCTATTGATGGACCCTATTGAATTTGAAATTGAGCTAGGAGTTAAGGGGACGAGTCCCTCCGAAGATAAGATCTTGAGCGCTAAAGCATTTGGGTATAATGGAACTGCTCAGAGACATAGATGTGGCTCACTGCGCAGTATGATGTTATCAGGAGCACGTAGCAAATTGGAGTTCAAGTATGCACACATTCCTGTGGCATTGGAGGCTACAATCAAGGTCAGGATTACAGGAGGTTCAACTGATTTCTGTGGAAAGTTCATTGCACATACTGCTAGTATCAATGAACATGTCATATTGCTGGACTCTGGGGAAGAAATGGTGGCTTTCTCCCATGATGGAGCCATTCATTTCTGCCGCAGTGTAGTTGCAGTTGAAGGAAATGGCGGAGCGTTGATTGTTGATGTTCATGCAAGGCAAAGTGGTGATGAGAACATCAGCTGTGCTTCCAAAAAGTTTATCCCGGTAAGATGTGGATGGAGTCGTGACACACTTGATGTTGGGTTTTGCCGGATGAGCGTTGAGGTTTCTTGGTCGCTCATGTTTTCATATTGAGAAAAGCGTAGGCCCTGATAATATTTTTTGCTTGCTGTGACTGAAGCTGTTTGCTCCACGGCATTGTAATATGGCCATGTTTAATATTCGTTGTAAATAAAATTTTCAGTTTATAGCTATTGAATTGTAGAGTAGTCAGTTGCTAAGCACAGCTTCAGAAGAAATCACAAGATTAGTTAGGTATACTTAGGTTAGCCTGCAATTGCTAGTGCATGGTGGAATTATAGGAGGATTCAATGAGCCCTGCACTAGTGGTCTAGTGGATGAAACCAACTTTTAGGACTGAATTCAATATTTTTCATACTTAAACCTTGTATCCATAATAGTTTATTTTGTACTTTGTTTGTTGATCTATATCTGAAATAACTAGAATAGTTCCAATGTACATTCTCTTTCACTCTGGTTGAATGCAGATTGCATCCTTTGTTGAAGTCCCTTAACGACCACACAAACTAATATTGCACTAAAAGTTACCGTATGCAATACGGTAATACTAAAACATAAACTAACAATCACTATTTTATGAAATAGTATCACTGAAACCAACATTTTGGTGGGGTTGGCAACGTGGGAAAACGTAGATTAAGGACACAGAAAACAAAAAAAAAAACATCAGCTTATGATTAATTGAGTTTTAATTATTGCAAATTTTAAATAGATTTATTTAATATATTAGAACAACTTAGCAGTTTGAAAATCGTGCTAATTGAAACTAAGTTAGAATCTGAATATTACTCAGGAAAGAACGGGGCCTTTGTGATGACAAAATTTGAATCTATGCATTATAATTTCAACAAGTATTTCAAATTTGACTAGTTACTAATACAATGCATAACCTTTTCAAATTAGAATACAACTTATGAAAATCTAAGACATAGAAAGAACCTGTTTGACGGAGTTTAGGATTAAGCAGTTGGTTATTTTCTGGATTCTATAGTTACAAATTCTTAGAATCGGGAATAAAATCTAGGCTGTTTGGGGATCTACAGCTAGGGAGTTTGATTTTTTAGGAGAAACTGCAACCGTTATAAGCTCCCCAAACGCTCCCCAAACTGAACCATACTGAGATAGTAATGTGACAACATTCTTCTTCTTCTTCTTCTTTATTAAAAAAAACACAAATCTCATTTTACAATGTGATTCATTGGGCTCTCCCGGCCCAAGGGCCCAAGAGTAAAGCCCCACAAAAAAGCCCATAACTCCAACCGAATCTCCTCACAACCCAACTTCCCCATCTAGGGCCAGCGCACTCTCCTCCTCCCCTCCTCCGCCGCCGTCTCCGCCGCCTCCAGCCATCGATCCCGGCGAGCCAGCGACCGAGCAGGCCTAGCCACCATCCTTCTCGCCCCCCACCGGCGTTCGCCGACTCTGTTCTTGCTGCTGTCTCGAGGTGAGTCTCGCCTTCCCCCCCCCCCCCTCCCTCTCTCTCTCTCTCCCCTCCGCTGTCCCAGATCCCGGATAGGCTCGCGTTTCTTGATTCGATGGTTGATGGATTTTGGTTTGTGGAATTGTGCAGGAGAGTTGCTGTTTGATCGGCCATGCCGGACAACAACAACCTCGAGGATCTGCTGCTGCAGGCGGCGGGGCGGACGACGGGGGCGGGGAAGGGCGGCGGGGCACGGGGGCCGTCGTCGGGCCAGGGCCAGCGGTGGTCGTCGCAGCAGCAGCAGCGGGGGAGGCGCGGGTCGTCGTACTCCGGCGGGAGCGGCTCGGACGACGACGGCGGCGGCGGCGGCGACGGGGGCGACTCCGACGACTCCGACGCCGCGCCGACCCTCTCGAGGAAGCGGCCGCCGTCGGGGTCGCAGGTGCCGCTCAAGAAGCGGCACCAGCCGGAGAAGGGCGGAGGGAGAGGTGGTGGTGGTGGTGGGTGGAAGGAGGGCGACGACGATGACGACGACGACGACGACGACGAGCTCGACGAGGGGAGGCGCAGCGGCGATGACTCAGACAGCGCGCCGTCGGTCGGGAGCGACCTGTACAAGGACGAGGACGACAAGGAGCAGCTGGAGAAGATGTCGGAGCTGGACAGGGAGATGATCCTGGCGGAGCGCGGCGCGCGGATCGACGACTACAAGCTGAAGCAGCTGGCGAGGGCGTCGTCGTCGTCGTCCAAGGCGGACAAGTCGCGGAGGGACAGCAGCCCTCCGCCGCCGCCGAGCCGCGCGCGGTCGTCGGCCAGGACCGACAGGTCCGCCGCCAAGAGCGCGCTGGACGAGCTGCGGGCCAAGCGGATGAGGCAGCAGGACCCGGAGGGGTACCGTAACAGGTTCAAGGATTTGATCCCGCAGAGCGGCTCTCCGCCGAGGCGCAGGGCCGGAAGCCCGCCCAGCGACGGTAGTAATGATGGTGATAACAGGGGGAGGATCACCGATGAAACCCGGGATGATGAGTTTGATGAATCGCCAAGCAGGCTTGACCCTCTGAAGTTTGACGATGTGAAGAGTATAACCCTCAGGAGATCAAAGCTTGTGAAATGGTTCATGGAGCCGTTCTTTGAGGACCTTGTGTCTGGGTGCTTTGTGCGGCTTGGGATTGGCAAGTCAAAATCAGGGACCCCTGATTACAGGCTATGCATAGTTAGAAACGTGGATGCGAATGACCCTGACCGGAAGTACAAGTTGGAGGGCTACACGACGTGCAAGTACCTCAATGTTGTGTGGGACAATGAGGCTAATGCTGCTCGGTGGCAGATGACTCAAGTATCAGACTCCTTTCCCAGTGAAGAGGAGTTCAAGAAGTGGCTACAAGTGGCTGAGAAGAATGGTGTGCGAGTACCGACTCGGCAGGATGTATTGGAGAAGAAAGAAGCCATTCAACAGGCCTACAACTTTGTGTATTCAGCACATACTGTACAGAAGATGCTAAAAGAGAAGAAATCAGCTATCAGACGTCCTATCAATGTTGCTGCTGAGAAGGATCGGTTGAGGAATGAGTTGGATATGGCCATTGCCAGGAGGGATGAAGCTGAAGCAGAAAGGATCCGTTCAAAGCTCAATCAGCTGCAGAAGATGTCGAAGCCAATATCAAATAATGAGAAGGCTGCCAAGTTGGAGGCGATGAACAAGAAGAACCGTGCTGAGAACTTCAAGAACGCATCAGAAATGAAGCCCGTTAACACGAGTTTGAAGGTTGGAGAGGCTGGTTATGATCCCTTTTCAAGGAGATGGACAAGATCAAGAAATTACTACGCAGCAAAGCCTGAAGGAGAGAGCGCTGAAGTCCCCAACGGGAACGATGGCAGCGCAGTAGCTGGCGATGAAGATACGAAGAACGGGCCGCGAGGTGGTTCAGCAGCCACTGCAGCGGCTCTAGTGGCAGCTGCTGATGCCGGTAAGCTGGTTGATACCAATGCACCTGTAGATCTGGGAACGGAATCGAATTTGCTGCATAATTTTGAGCTCGGTATATCATTGGCCGGCCTGGAAGAATTCGGCGGTCCCAAGGGTCTCTTCGATGGTTACATGGCGAGGAAGCAGAAGATTGAAGCAACCATGGGTTACAAGGTCCCTGACAATGATGGAAGGAGGCATGCTCTAACTCTGACCGTCAGTGACTACAAAAGAAGACGGGGTTTACTCTGAACTTCTCAAGTTATCTGTGCCTCTGCCTGCTGTTCGATGGATTCATCTGCCTCTTTGGCCACAAAGTTCATCAGCTGATCGGCACCATGCCATTGTGACTACTTGTCCAGATCAATTTGCATTTTAGCCTTGAGTGTATGTAACATGATGAGACAAGCAAGGTTACACATTTTCTTTTCATAAACAGGACCTGTATGCCTGAATTGTGTTGATGACAATTTCCGCATTAATATTTGTGGAGTGAGTCCTTCTGTTATTTAGTTTGTTACCCTTGTTGCTCTGCATAAAACATTTATGCAGCGGATATTGGGAGACTAGACTAAGAGGTACAAATATTCTATGTTGTATACTTATATGCCAAAAGGAAAAAAAAAACATGTGTCAAGTTATGAAAGTTCCTAATGTTCCTTAATTAGTTCGGTCTAAATCATTATATCAATGTTGATTATCAGATTCTTATTTCTATACTACAAAATGTAAAAAAGAATAGCAATGGCCGTGATACTATAGCAAAATTTCTACTGGAAGAAGGCAAAGCTTGTGTTGAATAATAAAATCTTGTGTAAGATAAAGCTGAGCATCTGCTGCATTGCATCTCAGGAAGCTTCATAGGCTGGTCTACTCACGAAAGGCATACACAAAAAAGGCTTAATTAAACCTTCAGTACAAAAAGCTAATAAAGAACAACGCATATTTGTCTAGGCACTCCAAATTAGACACAAAAGCTTGGTAAATGTACACAGCAGGTCAGATTATTTATGCTTTTCAGTGCAAGATTCAAGATCCATGAGAAGCCTTATTCATCTCAGACTGAGCTGGTTCTCTGAATACATCCTTGTTTGCAATTATTACAGACATGGAAGCCTCAAGGTCAACAGATTACACAAACGTCAGTATGTTGAACTGGCACTAATCGTTCTTCGCTTTGATGAACTTCTTGATGATGCCCATCATCTCACTTCCAGGGAAACGTCCAAGGCAGCCCCTTGCAGCGGCAATCTCGTTGAATTCAAAGACAGAATCGCCACTGAAAGCTTTGCGCTGATCAGACTTGCGATCAGCTACATCTATGTTTTCTGCCACATCTTCTCCAGATTTAACTGAAGGAAGCAGGAAATCGTCCAGGGGGAAGTTGATAACATTGTCCTCCCCCATAGCTCCTACGAAATCTCTAAGTCGGCACAACACAAAAGGAACGGGTTCAAAACTGTGGTCACCGTACTCAACTGGAGTAGAGTGGTCTCCGGTGACACAAAGGAAATACTGGTATTTCCCAGACTTTTCAGCTTCCCACAGGAGCCTTGCAAGCTGAACGATAGCCCGATCAACAGCCTCTAGGCCTAGTACCTTAAGCTTGACAGCCTTATCATGACCGGCATCATCGATGGCCTGAATAAACGATATAAATGAAGCGATCAGCATCACACAGTTAAATATAAGTTCAGAAAGAACCAGAATTGTACTTTCACCTTTATGTGCAAGAACCCAAAGTCATATCCATTTTCCTTTCCAGATTTATATTCATCCTCTCCAGGCACAAAAACACGAGGTGGCGTATCCAGAGGAGCAGACAGTGCCTTGGCTATAGCTTTAGCTTTGGAAGTCAAGAGAGTTCGATAGTCTCCAGTTGCTCCAGGTGCTTCAAGGATATCAATGCCCAGTGAGAGCCCCAGCCCAGCTATGATCTTTGTAGGAGCCACCATGCATGGTGCAAGTCCATGCTTGGTTTCGAAGGCAGGAACCTGACAGAGCCACATGACACTTCAACAAAAAGATTGAAAAGAGGTTTCAGTACTGTCTATTTCCAGAACAACAAGATATGCAAAACCTCACTTCTTTCTTAATTTTGTTTTGACAACCGAATATGTTTGCTGAAAGTAATTATCAGAAAATTGTACAAGCCAATGGAAAGTCTACCCAAAACTGCATTCCTAATTTCCTATAAGTACTACGATGGTCAAATAAAAGGAAAAAAATCATTTCTTCTAACCATTTAATGCACTGATATTTCTTTCATATAGAATTATATAAGAAAGCTGTAACAAAACTAACAGAACAAGATGCCTTAAGCTTAAGTTGCTAAAACCTCAAAGGTCCCGATGCTTAAAATGAAAACTTAACAATCAGATATGGACTGTGCTTATCTTTATATTCTTCAACAACACAGTGCAGAGAAGGAAGAGCTCCGCGGGGAAGCAAAGTCTTCCTTTTCCTTTTATTTGCTAACCTCCAGAGAGCCTCAGAAATGAGAAATGGCAAACAAGGCTAATATTAAGTCATTTGTACTAACCTCAATCCGGATACCACAGCCTCGCAATAACACAACATTTGCAATGTTCTTCCCCTCGGCAGAGCGCTGTGCATTGATAGGATGGGACACCAGTATACGTGTAATCTCCTTAGAAAGCTCATTGACCACAGCTGCCGTGTTTTTAGCTTCTTCTGAATCATCCAAAGGTTCAGCCTTTAGATGCAAGCGGTTGTCCTTCAATGGATCAGTTCCAGAAATGTTCCCACTCAGCCTCGGTCCTTTCACAACCACACCACACCTGTGTTCAGTAGCATATCTGCAGAGCAGCAGTGTTAAGTTACTGCAATAAGCTAACAAGAAACAGCAAGAACATTTCGGTGCAATAGTGCCCATGAGGAACAGGACTGGATGTTGCACCTGACTCTCACTTCATATTCAGGAAACGATGGGAGCTTCAACCCATCCAATGCAGCACAGAGTATCGGGCCTTCCTCCTCAAAGTGTCGATCCGCCCTTCTGCTGACAATGATCCCCGTGCTTTCATCCAACGTAGCAAAGTTTGACTGCAAACAAGTTATGCTTGAAATTTAGCCACAAACTAATACATTCAACAGTCCCAATAATGCTTCTTTTCATACCACACGGCTTCAAACTGCCATTCCATGATCTGAGCCATTACAGCATTACTGACTAAATTAACTTAGAAACACAGCACAAGTTCTGACAAAACTGAGCTCAACTTAGTATTGCCATTTCGAGAACACGCTATGATCTAAGCCACTTTTAACTAGTCATCATGCGAAAGCAACAAAGGAATCTTAGAAATAGAATACACGCGACGATCCAAGCCATCACTAACTAACTAACTAACTAGGAGACTAGATTACTGTAAATAATTCCATATGGCATCTCGTATAATCCAGTGCCCCCCCAAATCCCCAACCTTGAAGGCGATGTCGCCGGGGGCCATGGCGAGGCCGGCGCCCATGGACTCGAACGCGCCGCGGCCGCGGTAGTACACGCGGGGGTCGTACCCGAGGAGGGAGAGGTGCGCCGTGTCGCTCCCGCAGGCGAGCCCCGGCTCGACGGGGTCCATGAGCCCCGCCACCCCGGCCGCCGCCACCGCGTCCAGCCCCGGCGCCGCCGCCGCCTCCAGCGGCGTCCGCCCCCGGAGCGACGGGATGCTCACGTCCCCGATCCCGTCCACCAGCACGAACGCCACCCTGCTCCTCCTCGCCGCCATCGCCGCTCGCGCTTTGCTTCCCCCCTCTCCCCTCTCCTCTCCTCTCCACCGCCTCCGCCGCTGGCTAGTGTGGCGTCGCCGCTTTTGCTTTTTTTTTTTTTCACTCTCTTCTGCTTCTGACACTGGCTGGTTTAGCGGCGAGACGGAGCTGGTTGGGTCGGACCAGGTGGACGGAAAGCTCGAACCTAGGGGGCTCATGGTCGGGGGCTCGTGGCTTAGATCGTAGGGCCTGTTTTGGGAGGTTTGTAGCTGCTTCTTCTTCTACAATCTCCAATCTCCAGCTCCCTCTTCAAATAGTCTAGATTTTCATTATTTTGATAATCTGTAACTTTAGAATCTAAAAAATAAATTAGAACTCAGAAGCTGAAAAAACCTTTATAAGTTGGCTACCAAACAGCAGAATCTCAGAATCTTAAACTCACCTAAAAAGGACCTTAGTATCTTCATAAACTTATAGCGCATGTTTATAGTGCTCAGCCTTTTAATTACATCCAAATTATTCTTATGGAGTGATTTATTTATTAGTTAGTATTTATTATTAAGTTTATACAGTATATAATTAAATAATAAATTTAAAATTGTAAAATATAAAAATGCATTAACGAGTCTAAGAATAAGATAGCTTGTGAGCTAGCCCTGAATTGAGCTTTTAGCTCGTTAAAATTAACGAGCCGAGCTGGTTTTGATTTAGAGGAAAAACATAGAAATTTTGAAGGATTTTAATCCTATAGAAAAAATTCTTATGAATATATTTAAATCAAAGGATTAAATCCTATCCAATCATTTGAAATTACTATGGAATGGACAATCATATAGAGATTTTGGAGAAAACTTATCTATCTCTTTCATCTGATTTCTGTGTTTTTTTTACGGTCTAATCAAACGGTCATTTCTATATTTTTACTGTGTTTTATAATTTTCTGTTTTCCACTTCAATTACTGTTAGAATCATTTATTTACTATTCCTTTTTTGTTTTTTCATTTCCACGATTAAAGGTGCCCTCAAATTAGGGGTGAAAACGGTACGGAAATTTCCGAGAATTCCGGCTACCGTTTTCGGTTTGCACCGACCGTTTCAATCGGTATCGATAATTGTCGGTATCGGAAATGGAAACGGTAATCTTTTTCGGAAATGGTAGCGGAAATGATATGGGGTTTTTTCCGACCGTTTTGTCGGTAACCGTTTTTTATCGGTAATTTCCGTCAAATTTCCGACAAAATTCCGAAGAAGGAAGTCGGCTGGGCCTGGCTAGCAGGAGGAGGAGCCCATTAGGCATTAAGGAGCAGCCCATTCCGAATAAAGAAGCCAACTAGGCCTGACCGCATCGTCGTCTTCATCGGCGCTGGGGCACCGCCGCGCCGTGTTGGGCGCCGCCACCAGGTCGCCGACGCCGGCCGCAACCTCCTTCGCCCCGATGGCCTTCGTCGCAGCCGGCCACCTTTCCCTCCCCCATGCTCCACCGCCGGCTTCCGTGCCACCGAGCCAAGCGCCGAGCGCCGCCGCACCGCCCCAGCCTCCTCCTCCCCACCGATGCCGCCCCTTTCTCCTCTCTCCTTCCCCCACCGCCGCCCTGCGCCAGGCCGCCATCTCCGGCGCCTCTCTCCTCTCGGGCGCGCGTGAAGGAGCCAAAGGCAGAGAAGAGAACAAGAGAGAAAACAGAGAAGAAATCGAGAGAGCAGGAAAAGGAACCGAGATAAGGGAAGGATAAGAGAGAGAGAAAATAAAAGAAAGAGAGGAAAAGAAAGGCTGTGGGATCCACCGGCGGGCCCCACCATCTTGACTCCTCTCTGTGATCGACCTGGAAATACCAAAAAGTCTAGTTTAGCATGAAACTTAATTACAACGGTAGTTATACAGTGTCAACATAAAAGTTCTTATGCAATGTGCCACTGTAGGACGACGATATAGCTATGTCAATTGATGATGAAATAATGAATGATATTTGACAAGGAGCTGATCAGCTGAAGCCATGCCAGCTTGTGAGCTTGGTGTTCTCGAAGACTTCAAATCTATATCCTAAAAAAAGTCGGACAATATTAGTTATGCTGTAATCCTATCATGTAAGCCACATTGTATGCTTTAGCCACATTGATGTTGAAGTATCATTGAACTTTATTTATATTATTTGTCAATCTTATTGTCAACTTATTAATCATCATATAACGGTGTTGTGTGGCAGCATAATGATGCAAGGGTGAAATTATAAGGTTATCTTCATACATAGTTAAATGCGGAATGATACCACAGTTCGCTGTTTCCGACATGAATTTTCGACTTCCGTCCGATATCGGTATATTCCCGTTCCGACGGTTCCGTTTCCGAGATACCGATATAACCGATATCCTTACCGTTTCCGAGTATACGTTCCGATTCCATTTTCGAGAAAATAAAATATAAATGGAAATGGTAGAGGGTTTTTCCGACCGTTTCCGACCGTTTTCATCCCTACCTCAGATAACATGCTCAAATGAGTCGAGTCCCAACGAGCCGAACTGGCTCGTGATCCGCCCGGGTCAGGCTCCGACCGAGTCGGGTTCGCTCGGTACAAGAACCGACCGAGCCAAGCCACAAATCTGCAACACTTGGCGCTCGCGTCGCCTCCTCTCCCCCACTTCCCCCATCTCCGCCTCCGCCTCCGCCTCGCCGCCGGCGATCGCCGGAGGTCACCGGAGGCCGGCCACCGCGCGGGGGAGATCCCTCCCTCCCCCCGCCTCCTCTCCCGCGCTCGCCGCGTGCCCCTGCCCGGCCGCTCCGCGCCTCTGGTCCCCTCCCTCTCTACCCGCGTGAATTTTTAGCATGTGACGCGGCGGGGGGCGCGCGCGCGGGCGGCGGGAGGAGGCGCCGCCGGGGGAAATCGGGCGCGAGGGCGGCGGCGGCGGCGGTTGCGGGATTGATCCAGAGATTTTTTTTTTTTGGTTATTTGTTTGGATTGGTTCGGAAAATTTTTTTGAGGGCGACGCGTCCTCTTCGAAATTCGTTTTTTCCAGGTGAGACGCTTGTCACACGGAAGCAAATTGCTCGTGGTTTTATTACTGGTGCTTAGTCAGTTTTGGTTGCAATGTGATCTGTGGTAGAATGGCGTGGAATCTGCCGCAAATACATTGCTGATTTGCGGGATTTTTGTAATAGTTTTAGAATTATGAATGATCTATAGTTGAAAGACCGCGGATGTGCATATGGCCAGATTATCGTATTATATTGGATGAACTATTGGTTAGTTATGTGTGCATTGTCAGTTTGGACCTTGAAATGTGGTTTGATCTGAGTTTAGGTGAGGACATGAGGCTGTAGTTGCAAGACCAAAACCCGAATTACCACCATTGTAGGAATTTCTGTTTATTTTGCCGCAATATGAGATTATGGAGTGTAAACTGTGTAGTGTGTAGCGATTTTTAAGCTTTTGCCTAGAAGTTTAGGGTCGTTACAATTTTAGTTTGATCTTTTGGTGGAGGACCCAAGTGATTTTTTTTGCCAGTACAGGCTGACTACTGTTGATTACATTTTAGTAATGCTATATGTACACAATTCTTGCAAAAGTGTTACAAAATAAATATCTGAACCATTAGATTTAATTAGTGGGTAGTTATGGAAAATCAAGATTCACTCATAGCATGTCAATAAGTGTTTGTAGAATGTTTTTAAGATTTTTTTTACGTATATAACCTTTTCTCTACTGTTTTGTTCATGAGCAGCTGATGTATGTAATACATAACAAAATGCAATTATGATAAATTTACTTACATACTTTAAGTCTGGAATGGTTGTGGTGATCGCGTGAATGAAATCGTTGCTAACACAGGCTGACTAGTGTTGCTCAGATAAACAACGAACATCGATGTTACTTTTTGTTCCCAGTGTCTGAATAGATCATCTGGTTTGTAGTTTGAAATGCAAATTGAACCACAAAGAAATACTCTACATGTTCATACCATATGGTTTATCTGCAGCTTATATGGGTTTCGTACGGTACCTGCTTTTGAAATATTCCAGAGGATTTGATGCATGCATTATTCACACATATTTATGTTTCCTTCCTGGCGATACTAACTGTTGGAGAAATCATTGCCGTCTATTAGGCATATAATGTAGCTACAACTTTTGAATCTGCTGGTGAATTGTCATGTTCACAGTTGCACTACAAAATTTCGTTACTCCAACTGACATATTGTGATTGTGGCTGTAATTCAGATTGTTACTACAAAATGGTTTGCATGTCTGGACATTTTCAAATGGCTTCTGTGCTGAAACTTGTTATGATGGAAAGTCATGCAACACCAGGTAAACTATGACTAATGTTAGCTTCTTTTGTGCCTTCATTTTATTTATTCACAAAGTATAGCCAGCCTTCAAAGGACTCTAATACCTATAGCTACCAGAGCAAAACCATGCATTAAGTCTAATTTGGGTACAGTACACATAGTATACCTGCTGTGTATTCGAGATTGAACATATTTGTCCCTATTTTTTTGCAGATGACCTGACCGGTGATAAGGGTGCTGCACAGATCCTACACAGGCAACTTTTTGATGCACATGAACCAAATTTACTTGATGAAGATGGTGAGTATCCTCCTCTAAACCATGTATTGCAGTTATTTCCTCGATGACCCCCGCTTGTCCATACCAAATGGCACTGTTTTACTAGATAGATTTTTTTATTGCTGTCAGCATTGTCCAGTATGTATTCATTTGTTTGGATGTGATTCCTCTGTTTCTTTAATTTGTTTCTAGGTATCATGTTTAGTATTCTCTATTTCTACTAATTGTGTTTGCTTTGTAAGGACGGTGCTATTATACCATATTATTGTTGTTAACTCTTACCTTTTGGTGTCACAACTTATCTTTTTAGTTATTCTATTATGTTGTGCAGATATGCATATATTTGGATCCAAACCTATGGCTGATCCATTGGACCTGGTATTTTTTTTATGATGTTCTGTGTGGGTCTCTATTTACATTTGTTTCATTCAAGTTGTGTTGACATCTTATATTTAAGGTCTTCTGTAATACTTGCAAGAAACCAATAAAGGCCAGCCAATATGCAGTTCATGCAGGTATAACACCAGCCGTTATTTTGGTGCAAATTCAGCGACTTGATTTTGTAATTCTTTATTATTGTCGCTGTAACAGAACTGTGAAGTGTGAACATATAGTTTACAGATCCGTACTCTTAATTTTGCATGAATCCCGAGTTCCCGAGTTGTGAATGTGTAAACTACATATGTTTCAATGTGCATATGCAGAAGGCTCTAAGATATTATTACTATATCATTTGATTTCATCTATGACAACTGGTGCACGATTGTTCATAGACTGGAAAAATAATCTGCACCCATAATACTGTGGAAGCATCTTACACCTATATCTCTTGTTAGACTGGTAGTAGTTTGTTTACTATTTGGTAAATTTGATTGGAACAGCCTATGTATGTGAAACTTGTATTTAAAATATTGGAGTAATTGCACAACCAGCTAATATAATAACCTTAGTCAGCATGGGCTATGCATTTCAAGTCATACATCTGATGTGTTGAGTAGGAATCTATATTTCTGTTAACCCTCCTTCCTCCTCTTTGAAAAGTGTTCCAAGGAAGCAGATAGGTCGAAAATTCATTGATAAGTTTCTTTCGACTTCTGCAGAGCGATGTAGTTCAGGGAAGGTAAACCCAAATGATTCAATGGGAACAGGTATAGATGATGATTGTGGTACCAAGAAGCCTCCAAAGAAGGGGAGAAAAATAAAGCTGACAAGTAATGGAAGTATCCTATTGCTTGACAAGAAACTGGTTGTTTTTATTTATTTTACTTATTGTCATGAATGCCTACATGATGCTAGTTGCATTCTTATCATCTTGATGTGGAATATTTTCCTTCTTATCCATTGTTTTTTAACTGGACCCTCCATGTTGTGAGGTTTGCTACCTTGACATCTGATAGATCAAAAGGTACATATAAAATTGAAAGCAAAGTCTCAATCTGAAAACAAGAACATTGCCAATGGTTTTGAGTTGGACAATGTACTTGCCAACAAAGTACAACCTATAGGTTCCACCATTGATCAAAGTAAGCACTACTTTCTTTCTCCTCCCTCTGGTCACAAACAAGTTTAATCTTTGACTCTTTGACATTGTCCTAGCCCAGAAAAAGTAATTTCGACCCTCAGTTGTATCACGCTAACATAGTAGTTTTAGCCTATCAAATAATGTTGTACTGTAATATTTCAGTATAGCTAATGTAAATATCCTTAAAGATGTTCAAATTTAAAATAGTCCTTCTGCATTTCTTCTATTTTTTACTTCAGGTAGTAGCCCAATCCTGCTATTGGTTGGCCAATAATTTATTATACCTTTTTGGTTGAATTCTTTCTAGAATGTTACTTTATTGTTAGTGTATCCATACCAAGAAATTTTGTTTTCTGACATTTATTTCGCTACATGATTGTTATAAATACGTGGTCCTATTACAGCTACCTGGAATCTATTAGATAAGGACCAGGGATGGTACGTAGGTGCTGCTTCCCTTGACCCTTGTATATATTTTTAATTGAACGATATAATTTGTGTGGCTTCTCAGTCAAAACCGCCCATTAGTTTATAGATGCGATTGGATTGTGGGTTTGTGGTAGAAGCCAAAACACTGCTGTATTTGGTTTTGTCATGTACTTATGCTAGGGCTTATTTGCATGTTTTTTCTTCTTTTGTTTATAGGGTTGAAATCATCTGCCAACAATCCAGCTCTCACCAGTGTACCTCAAGGTCACCATAGAGGTACAAATTGCTTCTCAGTAATGAAGCTGTTGATTTAGGCATGGATACTTTCATGATTTAGTCATTTTCTTTGTAGTGAGATACCATTTAAGTATTTAATTATTTCAGTGATCAGGGCTCCTATGCTGATGTTTTTCTAAAAACTTGGTTATTGCACAACGTTACTATTTTCTACAGAAGCAGTTTATATATTTCAAAAAACCTTAACTTGTCAGAAAGCTAACTGTTATATTTATATTCAGAATATGCTTGATATGCTGGGGTGGGGATTCAAAATCAAGTTCTCTAATGTGGTAGTAGTAATGTAGGGCATTTGGCATGCATGCAACATTGCCTGTAAAATTCTTGCCAAATTAAGTCATGCGGTATTCATGTGGCATGTATTTGGGTCCTATGCCTTGTCAGTTGAGGGTAGAACTTTGTCCTTTGGTGAATTAATGGAAATGGTACCCTGAAACACAAAAAGGGAAACATATTTTGTCCTTGGTAAAATACTGAAAGTAGTAGCCTGAAAGATAAGAAAGGAAAGCATATGTTTCCTGGTACATGGTGCAATTGTTTACCTACCATGTATTCACACAATTTGGACCAAATAAAACTCACTCCTTAACTTCAACAGCAGTAATTGTAAGGTTGATCTTCTATTCACCTGTGACTCTTATTGAGGTGCTTGTTTAATTATTAAAATCTTGTTTTTGCTTCCGTTTATTTTTCTTATTCAATTTCCATTTTGCTGTTGTATGTGATCCAACGGTGTTGTAATTCTCATTTAGTCTTTAACAGATGCCCCAGTTCCTCTTGCAACAAAAATGTACCACTCACAGGGAAACTACCGGCTTCGATTGGAACTCGGTCAGCTTTACCGCCAATCATGTTCAGAGCATTCAGGCAGCTATTCAATTCCGAACTCATCACAGGAGAATGGCTTGATGGTCTCGCATTTATCACCAAGAGATAATTCATCATTAAATGTTGCTCAGAAGAGCTTTGTTCCTCAAACAAAGGTGAAATGAAATGCCTCTTCCCTGCGAGCATGGAGTGTATCTGCATGTTCCTTACTGAAAAATGCATGTTCTTGTGATGCTTCTCAGTCTATGGACCAGCTTCTTGCGAGCACACCAGAATCATGCCCTGTAATCCCGCAGCAAGTAGCAGCAAGTGTGCCAAACCGACAAGCAACAAAATCTCAGAAAGCAGAGGTTCAAGTATCTGCAGTAAAAAACGAAATGGCAAGAAGCAGATGCAGCAAAGATGCTGTTCGGCATTCAAAAAACACAGGTAAGAAAATATCATTCTCCTGTAAGTGCTGATTAGATTCTTGAAACAGTTGCGGGTGATATCTATATATTTATGTAACTAGTATCAGTTTATGGCTATTATGTACCTGGTTACTATTTCTTAGTGCACTTCTATCTTATACCCTAAAAGCAATCTAGGAAAATGGATGACATTATGGAATTTACGATCCATCAGGTGAAGGAAAATGTATAGGGAACTTAGGTATTTCAAATATTATCAGTGAGCAGACTAAATAACAAACTCATATACTTTGGTTCTTCAATGAATTTTGTGTGAAGTCTTTTATTTTTCAGCGAAGGCTTCTACTCCCTCCGCATTTTAAGATTCAACTATCTAAATATTTGACCAATAAATAGTTTATTATAAATCAAATTTTATTTGATGAAAATAATATCATTAGATTATCATTTAAATTTACTTTCATATGATTATGATTTTGTTGCTACAAATGTTATAGTATATGAGAAATTTATTCTTGAAGATTATGCCAAGTTTGACCACGCCTTAGTGAATGGGACGGAAGGAGTATATCAGTACCTTTGTATGATGCATAGAAATTTCCTCAGGCAAAATGAGGCATGATCATTTTACCTAACTAGAATTTTCCATTATGTAGGTAATAAGAAGGCCCATCAGCAAAGAAACGGAACGGTACCTGTGATTAAATCCTCAGTAGACTAGCTCATTTAGTGGTATTTGACTTCAGCTCTATTTCCTGGGATTCAAGTGCGGCTCGTTACATAACACGATGTAAGCATTTCTTGATTGATTTGCTCGTCTATCTTTTGTGGTTTTCACAGGTAGATTGTTGGTGTAGCGGCTCCATCTGTGAAGAGTTGTTCTTTTCAAATGAAAAAACTGGTTCTCGGAATGATCTTGGATTGGACAATCTGATTACAGGGTCATTTTGGTATGTCCAAATCTCTTGAGTTCTGTTCAGGCAAGAGATTTACAGGCCCTCTTTGTTTAGGCTTATAAGCCAACTTATAAGTCGAAAAGTCTAAGCCAAAACAAACAAGCAGCTTTTTTATTTGGTTTTTTTGAAGCCATAAGCCACTCTAACACTATTAAGCCAAAAGCTAGGTTGGAGAAGCTTTTTTTGGCCTATATGAGATAAATGTATGATTCCACCACTAAACTTAGGACATTAAATCCACTGGCTTATAAATCATATAAGTCAATAAGCTGACTTAAAAGTCTAGGCCAATAAGCCTAAGCCTAAACAAAGAGGGCCACAATCTTTCATATTTAAGCTATTGACTGACTTGGTTTCATCTGTTTGTGCAGGTCCGTTAACTCTTGAGACATTGCTACTAACAACTTTTTTACTCCATCTCTGATGATGGAAATTACCTGTACATATCCCGGCTGCAAAGTCCTTTCTGCCCCCCTTGTTATAAATGACATGATGAACATTTTCAATATAGCTTTTGATCATTTCGAAACATTCCAAGTTTTCCTGTGCAAAATTCCTTTGGCTGCTGTTAAATGCGATAGCGTGAGCCGTCAGGTGATAGGGCAACATTACAGTACTATCTAGCATACATCATTGCACGTCAAACTTATTTGTAACAAACACAAGATTTTCAATTTGTAACAGAACGAAACATGACCTGGGAGGCTGAGGCGGATGAATTCTGTTGAATCTCTCATCAGATTCCATAATGAGGTTTGCACGAAACATAAAACATCACAAGCATAGCAGCCTGTGTTGCCAAAAATCACTTGCACATTCTTGGTTTGAAGTTCAAACTCCTAAAAAGCGTCAAGTTGCAAAACGAAGCTCAAATCCCATCCAATTCTAAATCTCTAATGCTGAAATTGCAAGGAAGTTTTGGATTGTAAGTATAATATTGGAGAAACAAAATGCGTGGCGATCAGTTCATGACGAGGCCGCGTCACGGAGTCACTCGATGCTGGCGATGTCCGCCTTGATCATCTCCGCGATGTCCGGCGCCGCGGCGGCCGCGGTGACCGTGACCATGGCCGCGCGGCCGCCGCCCGCCAGCGTCGCTGCCAGGACCTCCACGCCGCGCCGGTCGAACACCTCCAGCACGCGCGTCAGCGCGCCTGGCCGCCGCGCCGCCGGCAGCCGGGCGGCGAAGCAGACCGTCTCCCGGTACGACACGGACACCTCCTCGGCGGCGGCGGCGCCGCCAACCTGCACCGCCCGGTACGCCTCCAGCACGGCCACCGTGTCCTCCAGCACCTTCACCTGCTTCGCCGCCGCCTCCACGATCTCCTCCCTGCTCGCCTGCATCCACCCATCGACAAGATCAAACGACGATCTCCAAGAAACCGGAGGAAGACGACGACACGACGCGACCATCGCCGCCGTTCGCCAAGAAACCAAAGAAGAAGACGAGGCGACCGATCGACCATCGCCGCCGTTGGCCAAGAAACCTGAGAGAGAGAGAGAGGAGACGAACCCGGGAGCGGAGGCCGGGGAGCAGCGAGGCCAGCTCGGCGTAGAGCGCGGCCATGGTCGGCTGCTGCCGCCGACGCCGCGGCGGAGGCGGGCGCCGGAGCTCCTCCTCCTCCTCCTCCCCGAAATCCGCCGCCGGGCTCGGCGCCGCGCAGGCCAGCGACAGCTCCAGCCCGCGTCCTCCCGCCATGAGCGTCGTCAAAGATTATTCAACGAGTAGGAGGAGAAGCAGGGGCAGGTTTGGCTTTGGCGTTTTGGCTTGTGGTGCTCTGCAGCGCCATGTGAGCCGCTGCTACTGCTGCTGCTCAGGCGGCTCAGTAGAGAGAGGAGAGAGGGGAGGAGGTCGGCTTTTGGTGGTTGTCATGAAGCTGGAAATGGAAGCTGCAGGTGGGCTGGCCATGGCACCATTGGAGAGTGTGGCAATGGAGAGACCAAAAGAAGTTGCTATTTCGGGAAAAGGGTCTTCTCTTCCAAAAGAGACAAGACAAGGAGAGGCTCGGCTCAGGCTCTGTTCTCACCATGGCCATTGGTCCATTGGTTGCTGTTCTTTTCTTTCTTTCTTTTGTTTTTGCCTGCTGCAGTTTTGGCGTTTCAGCATTTGCTCACCTGTCAGGGCGTTCACAGTTACTCAATTTTGCTGGACCTCATCTGCTACATAGACCAAGAACTGTGTTAGCTAATGGAATAAGTTCACCGGTGGTCCCTAAAGTTAACAGCGAGATTTTTTTAAGATCTCTTAACCACAAAATCAGAAATGTGTATCCCTAAACTTATATAAACCGTGCACACAAGGTCCTATGATAGTATACATAGATGGTTTCGCTGACATGGTATCCTAGTCAGCAAAGAAAAATTAAAAAGAGTACGTGGGGCCCACATGTCAGCTGCACGTCTCTTTCCTTTTCCTTCTCTCCTCTTTTCTCTCTTCTTTCCTCCCTTCTTCGGGCTGGCGGCGGGCAGAATCGGCGAGCGCCGATGAGAGCGGCGGGCGACCGCGGCAACGAGCTGCGGGCGGAGCGGACGGTGGGCGAGTGGAACGCCACGGTCCAACACGCTAGCAGTGACGCCCCCGCCATGGCCGCCGCGACCAGGCACGCATCGACGGCGCCGGCGCCGACCACCTTGCTGCCACGGGCGCCTGCCGCCACCTTCGGCTTCTCGTCGTCGTCCATGCCATGTACGTGGAATTAATGGTGACAGGAAGAAAGAGATCGAGGAGATAGATAGCGAATTGGGAAGCGAGAGGAATGAATTGAAGGTGGTCAATGGCGGGTTATTAGCTCTGCTTCCTGTATATAGTCTTGTACTGGTGTTGGTGTGATGTGATGGTTTACGTTATTGCCGTCGGTGGTCTGTGTCTTGCCGTAGTGGTGTTCGCGACGGCCGGAGTAGGCCGGCGGGGGTGGGCTGCGTGGGGGTGCAAGAGACCAGGGCAGAGCTCGAGTCTGGGGGAGGATGGCGCGGCGGACGAGCTGAAGGAGCAGCTACAGGGCGCGCTCCAGGAGAACGGGCAGCTGAAGCGCGAGCTGCAGCAGTACACCTCCGAGAAGAAGGCCTCGGCGAAGACGACGGACGCCGCCGACGCGGCGGCGGAGCAGGCCGAGCAGTGGAGGAAGGCCACCGAGACCGCCATGGCTGCGGCGGCGGTTTAGGGTTTACGGCAGTCCGTGCCGCGAGCGCGCTCCGCCCGTTGCCTCCGCTCCGCCGCTGCGCTCGCTCGCCGTCCGCTCCGCCCGCCGCCGCCGCCGCCGCTCCGCTGCCTCTGCTCCGCCGCCGCGCTTGCCCGCCGTCTGCTCCGCCCGCAGCCCGCCGCCGCTCTGCTACTGCGCTCACCCATCGCCCACATCGGCGCTCGCCGATTCCGCCCACCGCCGGCTCGAAGAAGGGGGAGAGAAGAGAGAAAAGAGAAGAAAAGGAAAAGGAAAGAGATGTGCAGCTGATATGTGGGCCCCACGCACTTTTTTAATTTGTTTTGTAACTAGGATGTCAACGTCAGCGAAACCACACATATGTATACTGTCAAAGGACCTTGTGTGCACGGTTTATGTAAGTTTAGAGATATATATTTCTGATCTTGTGGTTGAGGGAATTCAAAAAATCTCGCTGTTAAGTTGAAGGACCACCGGTGAACTTATTCCTAGCTATATAGCCTATATGTTGCACAGTGCAAGTTGTTTATAGTGGGTCCTACCAATACCACCTTTTACATCTTTTCACTTTTTCATGGCCCCCCCCCCCCTCTCTCCTATCTCTCTTTCCCAACCGAAGAGAATCGGGTAGCGGGCGAAGAAGCGGCGAGGACGTCTGGCAGAGCGGCAGCCCGAGCGGTGATGGAGCCAGGCGGAGCAGCGGCGGCCCGAGCAGCAATGGAGCCAGGCGGAGCAGCGGCAACGACGCTAGGCGGAGCAGCGGCGACAGCGCCGAGTGGAGCAGGAGCAGGGCGGCCAAATCCAGCCTAGGCTCACTGGATCTGGCAGCGGGCGACGGCGGCTCGCCGGATCTCCTTCTCCTCAGCTCGCCAGCGCCAAATCCCTCTCCCCTCTCCTCGTCGGCGTCTACTGTTTTGTGCAACGACGACGAGCATTGGCCCTTGTCTCCTCCTCCGTCCGGCGGCCCTCCTCCCCTGGTCGTCGCCTCACATGGGAGTAGACGAATCCCTAGCAATTCCCTAATAAATCTGATGATGAACGAGTGTCACATTTAGACTCCGCGTTCTTCATTGGTCATGGTAGCGTCCGATATAGAGGGGAATCTTGGTTGGGGCTGGGTGAGGCTGAATGCCAGCTATGCGCATTGTGAACGCCCTCAGGCTGTCACCTCTACTAGACTACTACTACTCACAACAGGCCTGTTTCTTATTGCCACTGTGGATGAAAAGATGGTAATTGAGATTTTTACACCAAACATATGAGTTTATAACAAATTATTGTATGGCGCAGATGAATAAATTAAATATTAGTAAATTAAAAATAGGTTTGACGATACTGATGCCTCCATTGGTTGGAATCAGTAAACCAGTTAAAATTTGAATTTTTAAACTTAATTTTAAAGTTTATTTTAAGATATTTTAAATATAGTTTTTTCAGGATTAGCTTTTAAGCTGCCAAGAATAACTATATAAAAGTTTTACTAATAAAATAATTTTTATTACCTAATAAGCTAAAATGGAGAATATAGGCAACCGGTAAGGTTAGGAGAAGAATTTTTTTAGAAAAATATGTTTCAGATTATAAGTTATTTTGAACTTTTTCCTAGTCAAACCTTTTAGATTGATCTTTTTTTTTAAAAAATAGCAACATATATAACATCAAATTAGTTTTATTAAATATAGAGTAACATTGAATATATTTTGATAATATGTTTGTTTTGTGTTAAAATTATTTTTATATTTTTTATAAATGTAATTGATAAAAAAATTGATTAGGAAAAAAGTTAAGTAACTTATAATATAAAACGGGGAAGTATATTGTTTAAAAGCTGAAGAAGCATGTCGGTGATAATCCAAGCCAAAAGTATTAAGCCTCTTAACAAGAGATTACTACTATCCGTCGGTGGCCTCTAGTCTCCACTGTCAGAGGCTTTGACCAAAAGTGTTGACAAGATGTTGTTGCCACCGTAGCTCACTTGCTCAGAACTGATAGGGAGCACCTTTTATAGAAGAGTAACGCTCCGGTGCATTCTACTTGGAGCATTCTATTGCAAGTAGAATTAATCTTGACCGTTTATTTTAAAAGGTAGATTAGTAATTTCTTAATACAGCTCAGGGTTAATTTTGGCATGGGATTATTTCTTTTTCTCATCTTTTCGCCTTAGGTCCGACAAAAGGCATATCGCCCGCGCCCCCGACGCAGGCACCGCTTCAGTCATAGCAGGCGGCGACGCGGCGAAAATCGCCGTCGGCTCTAGATCCGGATCACCGGCGGACCTCCTCCTCCGGCCCACACCTCCGCCGCCGCTCCGCCCGCCCATCTACTCCACCGGCGGCTTGCCGACCCGACCCCCCCTCCCCCAAAGCCCCTAACGCAGGCACCGCATCAGTCATCGCAGGTGGCGGCGCGGCGAAAATTGCCATCGGCGCTGCCAGCGTCAGGTCCGACGCAAAAGCTCCCGACTCGCAGGCACCGCATCATCGCATCTGGTTGTTGTATTCTCTGATTTAGCCTTAACCTTGTGCTATGGTGCTGTGTGTATGCATGGTTAAATTCTTCTCGATAAGCCTGAAGTATGTAGTGTTCCTTTTGGATATTATGGCTTCACTGCTTATTGAATAGCCTTCTTTGCAATCTTCATTTCTTTTGTTAACCAAAATAGGGTGATGTGCGTATGTATGATGTGGAAATATTACCTCAATACGTGGCTTGCTTTGGATTCTGAATTTACTGTTGTTGCATAACTGATAACCACTTTTTTCTCTGCTTTGCATTCAGGTACTGCCCATGCTGCAAAAAGCATCAACAAGCGATGAAGAAATTAGATCTGTGGAGGCTACCGGAAGTTCTGGTCATTCATCTCAAAAGGTTCTCGTACACCCAATTCACAAGAAATAAGCTTGAGACTATCTTTTTCAATGTCTTGATAACGAGCAAGGCTGGTTGGTTTCTACAGCATGAAGAAGGGAAGGGATGGTAAGTTTGATGATGAGTGCGTGAGACCTATAACTGAAGACAGTATAAAGACACCTGCTGCTTATGTGCTGTTCTACACACGAGAATGATCAGGATACAGCTGCAATACATCAAATATTTTTTCGGGATGTTTTGCCAAGTCTAGATCTCAAGTCAATAACCTATACAACAGCATGTACAGATTCAATTGCCGACAAGAGAACAAAAGACCTAGCTAATGAACTATTCTTTTCCAGATTCTTTTTGTACATGGCTTGGGGGTCCTACAATGTAATAGCCTGCTAGTGATTAGCCTTGGTTCTACAAAATTCTTTTTGTCAACGAATTGTTGCGAATAATTTTAAAACGATGTAACCTCTCCTTTTAAATTAACTCGTATGATCGATCTGTTCCTGTCGCGAGTGCGACGCCATAGCTACTCCTGTGTTGCTCCATCCATGAATGGCTATTTGCCAATTCCTGAGTCAGATGGCACTGACATGATGATCATTGAAGGTCTGAAATCCCCATTCTGTAGCTTTGCTTTATGGACCAGGAAAATATATCCATGATGATTTCTGATTCCGTCCTATCTCCAGAACTCTGCTGTTTGACAAATAACAGAAGATTATTGCTGCCCTCAGTTCTGTTTGGCCTGATTGCCTTGGACAAATATTCTGACATATCTCAAGAACATCTTTTCTGCCTACACATATCACAGGACCAGACCAGGTTGGATGGGCATCAGAGCTTTATGTGCAACAGTATGTTGATTGCAATTGTTATAAATAAGAACAATAAAAAAATAAGTCTAACTACTCATTAAAAACATCCCATACCAGAGTTTGATTAAAATCATCTAAATGTCTAACTACTCATCTGTCATCTTATATCATTGACAAGAGTGAACTATCAGACTGCCACTATCGCTTCCTTCTAAACCCATCAATTCGTTCCTGTGTAAAACCTTTGTCTAGCCGATCCCCATTCCAGTGCTCCATACACTTGAGCATAAATAAGCCAGAAGACGGACGGCGATGAAGGGAGCGGAGAAGGCGGTGAGGGCTGGGGAGACGGACGGCGACGGAGGGGCGCGGAGAAGGCGACGCGGCCGGGGGAGACGGACGGCGACGAAGGAGGCGACGGAGGCGGCGAGGGCGGGGGAGGCGGACAGTGATGGAGGGGGGCGGAGAAGGCGACGCGGGCGGGGAAGACGGACGGCGACGGAGGAGGCGGAGAAGGCGGCGAGGCCGGGTGAGGCGACGGCGCTGGAGGGGAAGGAGATGCCGATGGCGCTAGAGGCGACGAGGGAGATGGACGGCGACGGAGTCGGGGATGGAGGGGAACTGGCAACAGAGAGGGATGATGGGGAATGACGTCGTCGATTAACATAGGATAGAGGGATAGAGGGAGGGTGAAGAGCTAGATAAAGACAAATTACGATAATATCCATACTCGAATTTTTACCTCTAGACAAATATACCCCTCCATATTTCTACTCCTATAAAATCTAGTGGGAGTATAACTACATCTCAACCCTACGATTAAATATGATCAACGGTTCGGATTAATTTCTACTACAAGTAGAAAGCACCGGAGTGGGACTCTTTATAGAAAACTCTTTTTTTTAAGGGAGAATTGCATATTTGCCACTACTTTCACTCCTTAACTCGAAATAACCATTATAAAATCACGAATTGCAAATATACCACCAAAAGCAGTGTGCGTGGATTCCGTATGCCATCACCGTTCCATTCCGTATGAGTAAGATGACAAAATTAATTGATGTAATTAAATTAAAAAACAAGGCAACGCGATAAGACCATATTGCCCTTGCCAGATTCAACCTTATCCGTGTTCTTCCCCAACTCTACCGCATCAGAACTCCTCCTCTCCTCTCGCACGACGAACCCTAAACCCCAGATCCTCTCATCCCTTCTCTCAAACTAGGAGCAAATCAACCAAAAATCGGTCGCTTTGAAGTATTAGATGCCAATGGAAGAGGTGCAGATGGATTTCGGCGAGTAGAGCAAGTCAAGCAGCAGCTTGGGGCGACGGCTGCAGCGGGCGGCATCAGGCTGCGGTGCTTGCGGCGGCTTGGGGCGGCACCTGCAGCGGGCGGCGTCAGGCTGCGGCGCGGCTACCTCGCTTGCGGCGGCTCCGTCGGGCGGCGTCAGGTTGCAGCGCGCGGCCGCGGCACGCGGCTGCAGCGAGTGTCGGCATCGACGGCAGGCTGCAGCATCAGCTGCTTCAAGCAGCATGGTGGCTACTGTGGGCAGTAGCAGCAGGACCACCATGGAAAGGTATATAATCTATACTTATGCTTGTGACCTACTTGTTCTATCTATCATGTAGGGATGTTACCAACAATATATGTGTGTGTTTTGAGGAATTCTTTTTGAATGTTTTTAATCCTTGTTCAACTGGTTCAAGAGTCCGAATTTGCTGGTTTGCTATGCAACCTTAGCATGTGCATAGCTAACCATATCTTGCTTGCGTATCTTCAGGATATAATCAAGCATTAGCAATATCTCTTTGTGTGAATATGCTGTGCATTGTAATTAAACAACGGCCTCTCCACCTTAGGTGCTTATTTGAATTAATAGATAGTGAGTTTAATAAATTAATCATCAAACAATGGTAGCATGAAGTAATATAAGAAAGTAGCCATATGTTTACAACTTTGTTAAAAGTAGTTTAAGCTGGATATGTTTTTACATTGGTATGATATTTCTGTTAGATAGGTCTTCCATGCATTAGTTATTCAGTCCCTGTATATTTAGATGTAGGTTTTTCATCTATTCCTCGTTGAGCTGCTAGAATATTTCTCCATTGTTTTACTTATCCTGTAGGAATGACCAAGGCTTCTTGACAGCCATTATTAAGGTTGAGTCTTATTTTACCACATCGCTTTTGAGTCAAAGGACATATGTTAAGGGAAACAATGTCAAAATTTCGATCGAAAGGGATAGGTATTCGATGCTTGCGCTAGTTGACGATGTAGGGGAAAATTTTAACTGGGGGCCAAATCAATACATCAGCTTTTGGAAATTGGGTGATGTGTCAACTCAGAGTAAAGTAGAGATAACCACAGATTCACAATTGCTAGATTGGTTGGATAAGGGTAATCAGCACGGGGTTGTCAATATTCATGCCATTGTCAATGATTTTGGTGGTCCATTGCAAGTTGAACCTTCACCAACTAAAAGAAGGTGCCACCCATCTGTGAGGTATTCTATTCCATGTACTCCACCACTATTTACTGACCTATTGGTTGATGCTACGCCACTAACACTGCCTGAGAGTTACAACCATCTTGAGAACTCCATCCAACCAGTACCATCCACCCAAAATGAGAGCACCACCCATCCGGAGAGCACTTCACATCCTGATGATGAAGCCACATCCCCTATTAAAAAGAGTGCAAAGAAGGTTGTAAAAAAGTGTGCAAAGAGGAGGAGCCAAGCCGATGACGATGATGAAGAGGTTCGGGATGATGAGAAGGAAGAGAACGAAGAGGAGGAGCCCCAGCTATGCCCAAATTGTGACCCACTAGAGGTTGATAGTGAAAGCAGCTATGATAGTGATGCAGCAGCCTCCTCTGACTCTGAATATGATTGTGATGATCTTGATGACCAAATACATGATGACGATGACAATGACTCTGACCTTGAGCATGTGTTTGCATATGATTTTGATAACCCATGTATTGATGAAGGAGAGGTGTTCGCAGATACTACTACTTGCAAGGAAGCTGTTACACACCATGCTATAATCTATGACTATTCTTTTGAAACTGAGAAAAAGGACAAGCATAGATTCAGAGCTTTTTGCAAGAAAAAAGAGCAGGGTTGTAAATGGAGGTTTCATGCCTCTACAAGTAAGAAATACTATGGCTGCAAGGTAAATTTGTGCTGAAATGTTCAGTTAATTATTTTATCATTTCATGGTTAAATTTGATGCATAAAAAGCTGATAATTACATTGTTATATGTGCAGGTCAAGGTAAATAGGCCTGCCCACAATTGTTGTTCCATAAATAAGACTGGGGCTGCCATGGCAACAAATAGCTGGGTTGCTGAAAGAGTTATAGATTGGCTGAAGGAGACTCCAACTCTAGGAGCTAGTGCATTGAAGGTCAAGCTAGAGAAGAAGTACAAATTTACAATAGGATATGACAAAGTTTTTAGAGGCAAAGAGAAGGCCCTTGAGAAGATATTTGGGAAGTGGGAAGACAGCTTTGCATTGCTGCCCACTTTTAGAGAGGAGCTTTTGAAGGCACAACCTGGAAGTATTGTCGATATTGATACCGAGATTCATGAAGACCAAGTATGCTTCAGGCGGCTGTTCATAGCTCTGAAACCTTGCATTGATGGCTTCCTACAAGGTTGTAGGCCATATATTGCAATGGACTCAACACACTTGACAGGGAAGCATAGAGGACAGCTGGCAGCTGCTGTTGCAATAGATGGAAACAACTGGCTTTTTCCTGTTGCATTTGGTGTGATAGAAGCTGAGACAACGGAGAGTTGGACATGGTTCGTGCAGAACTTGAAGAATGCTATTGGTAATCCTCCTGGGCTAGCCATCAGCACAGATGCTGGGAAAGGACTAGAGAGAGCTGTTAGTGATGTCTATCCAACTGCTGAGCACCGAGAGTGCATGCGACACCTGTGGAAGAACTTCAAGAAGCAGTACCATGGACCACTTTTTGGTGAAAACATGTGGCCTGCTGCTAAGTGCTACACCAGCCAGCAGTACAACTATCACATGAACAAGATTGCTGAGAAATCTCCTGAAGCTATTGCATATTTAAAAACCAATCACCCATTTTTTTGGAGTAGGAGCAAATTCTCAGAGCTTTCAAAGGTGGACTACATCAACAACAATCTTTCTGAGTCATTCAACAATTGGGTGATGAAGATCAAGGAATTACACATAGTGGACTTATTTGACACACTTAGGCAAATGATAATTGACAAATTTCACTTGAGGAGCCAACTTGCAAGCAAAATGGAAGGAAGAATAATTCCATCTATTATTAAGACACTGAATGAACAGAGCAAGAATCTAAAAGATTACAATGTGGTAAGGAGTAATTGCGATGATTTAGCTGAAGTTTCTGTGGTGTCCAATAAGGGAGTGGTATGGAGGCATGCAGTGAACCTAAAGGCTCATACATGCTCTTGTAGAGCCTGGCAAGTAAGTGGGAAACCTTGTAACCATGCATTGGCATTCATAGGCTCTCTAAGGTTTCCTGACATGAATGGCTATGTGGATGAGTGCTATTCAGTGCAAAGATTGAGGCAAACATATGCTGGGATATGGAACCCAATGACATCAAAGAATATGTGGACATTTGTAGATCCTGGTTTCAAATTGATGAGGCCAAAGTTGAGGAGAAAGCCTGGAAGGCCTAGGACACACAGGATTAAAGCTTCAGATGAGTCTGGCTGTAGAAAGAAGAGGACATGCCCTGAATGTGGTGACAAAGGCCACTTTGCAAAGACATGTCAGGGAGGACCTATAGCTAGCAAAAGGTACTTGTCATCTTTTTTTTTTCCTTTCATTTGTAAATTGGCTGCTCACTCCAGATTTTATACAGGAAAAGGTCATCTTCATCAACACCATCCTCAGATCAAGGAAGCAATACTCCTGGTGCAACACCTAGGTCAAACAAAAAAAATACTACTGGATCATCCATGTAATTAGTATTTCTTACTAGTTAATTCCATCCTCATTTGCAATCTATTTGCATCTTGTATTCAGATTTAGGTACTGACTTATAGAATTGTTGTTGCAGTGGCAATGCAAATGATGTGTCAACAAGACCACCAAGAGCAAGAGGGAAGGGGAAGGAGAAGAAAGGTTCTGTTGCGGCATCCATTTGATGCGGTTGTCTTTTGGGAAGGTTCTAATGGTCTGGACCATGTTGTCCTATCAAATTGATATGATGTAGAACACTACTATCAGATGTAGTTGTCTTTTGGATGTGAGGATGAATCATATGATGTAAACCTCTAACTGTGTTGGTTGAATTAGTCAGATGTAGTTGTCTTTTGGATGTGAGGATGAATCATATGATGTGAACCTCAACTATTGTCATTTAGTTTGATTATGTTACCGTGTTCATGCCAGAATGACGCTAGTTGACTATGTTCTCTTGCTTGTTGTCTCAAATGGTGTTTTATTGATGCCAAAATGCTGTCAATATTACAATTTCATGGGCAGGGGCATTCTTGTCCTAATTTTCATGAAAACCAGCCATATAACGGTGTTAGTCTAAGCTGTGAGTCCAGTGGCAGTTATGTTGGGTTCAAACTGTTTTTAATGGCAAATTTGCAATTACAGTTTTTTTAGTGGTAGATCCACAATACCTGTTCAATCCAGTGGCAAATATGCAATTGACCCTTTTTTTAACCATCTAAGAAGCGTACGCGCGATAAATAAAGACTTAATTAAGGAGCTTTTCTATGTGCTTCTATTATTATTTAATGGGTATAAACAAATAGTACGCCCCTCTATTAAAGTGGGTTGGAAAGCCTATATGCCTAATCTATGCAGGGTAGATGCTCTATTCAACGGTACAGGATGTCCCCTTATAACTTCTTGAAGTATTTCCCATACAATGGTTCCTTTTCCCAAAATTTTCTTTTAGCAATCTTAACATTAGAAGTAGCACGTTTCGTGATTAAATCGCAAATTACAAATAGCTGAAAAAGCTTTATTGCTATCTCTAGAGGTAACCCACATTGATGTAATGAAAGTGAAGGACCCACAACAATGACAAAACGCCTCGAGTAATCGACCCGTTTCCCAAGCAGAGTTTCGCGAAACCTCCCCTCTTTACCTTCAATTACATCTAGAAGTGATTCGTATACTTTATTGTGACCATCCCTCTTTGGTTGCCCGCGGGACCCACTATCAAGAAGTGTATCCACGGCTTCTTGTACCAATTTTTCCTGGCACATTACTAAATCTGCTGGCGCTAATTCACTTCGTTTTAGGCTGTGTTTAGTTCCTTCCAAAGTTGGAAGTTTGGGTTGAAATTGGTACGATGTAACTGAAAAGTTGTGTGTTGTCGCGTCCCAAATCGACTCTAAAATCTATCCTCGAAATCGTGCAAAGAATAATTAAAATTCATGTGAAAGCCTCCAACAATTAAAATGTGCAAAGATAAAAGTCAAATGAGGCTTGGAGGATTTTTGTATATTTCCTAAAAGCCTAAAATGCTTAAATAAATTTTAGTGGAATTTTCAGAGCACAAATAATAATTGAAAAGAAATAAACAAAGTTAAAAAGGTTTTATAAAAAGAAAACCCTAAAAGAAGTTCTTTTTTCCCCCCCCTTTCCTCTTGGGCCGGCTCGGCCCACTTCTCCCTCCCTCTCTCTCTCCTCTCCCGCGGCCCATCGGCTCCCCGCGCGCGCGCGCGCCGCTGACAGGCGGGCCCGCCCGCCACTCTCGCTGACAGGTGGGGCCCACCTGTCATCGCCCTCCTCCCGCCGCGCCCGCCGCCGCGCCCGTGCCCTAGCGCCGCCGCCGCCGCGAATCCCGCCGCTCCCGCCGTCCCCGCGCGCATTAAAGAGAGGGGAATCACTCCCCGTGATTCCCTCTCCCGTTTCCCTCGTTTTCCCCTCTCTCTCTCCCTCGGATTCGTTCGAATCGTGCCCGCATTCGTCGCCGGCGCAATCAATGGCGGCCGAGATCCCCGCGCCCGTTTCCTTCCTCTCCGGCCGCGTTCTCCCCCTCTCGGTGCTATATAATTGCTCCCCGAGCTCCGCTCTTCCGTTTCCGCTGCTCGCCGCTCGCTCTCGCCGTCGGAATCGTGCTCGCGCCGTGCTCCTCTCTCTCCGCCGTCGCCGCCGAGCTCCGTTCCGCCGCCGCCGCCGCTCCGGACTTCCTCCCGACTCGGCGACCCCTCCATCCGCTTCGCCGTGTTGCCGCCGACCCCGTCCGCCGCTCCGCTTCGCCCGCCGACCGTCGGAGCGCCGTCACCATCGTCATCCCGAGCCGCGCCGCCGTCTTCTTCCGCTCCGTCCACCGTTTTCGTCGTCGTCGTTGTCCCGGGGTGAGCCGAAGACCGTTCCGTTCGCTTCCCCCTTCCCTCCTCTCTCTCGGGTGCCACTCCGCCGCGCCGTTTGTCACGTCCTGATAAATTCATCCCGAAATAAAAATCATTTTCTAAAAGGAATAATAGAATTAATTAAAATTCGAAAAGAAATTGGCAAACACTAAAATACGTACAAGAAAAATTCCAATGTGGCCCGGAGAATTTTTGTTAAATTCTCCTTGGTCTAAAAGGAGCCCTCAAATTTTACTTGAATTTTCAGAGCACCGGAAATAATTATTAAACAACAACAACAATTAACAAAGTTTATTAAAAAGAAAAACCTAAAAATAATCTCTCTTCCTCCTTTGGGCCAAGCCCAGCCCGAAGTCCTTCCCTCCTCCCTCTCTTTCTCTCCCTCTCCTTCTCTCCCTCCTCTTGGGCCTCCTCCCCTCGGCCCAGCTCCCTTTCCCCCCCCTCTCTCTCCCGGGCTGCCTCCTTTTCCCCCCCCCTCCTTCCTCCCGGCCTGCCTCGGCCCAGCCGCCCGGCCCAAGCCGCCTCCCCCTCCCCCCCCCTCCTGGGCCGGCCGCCCGGCCCAACCCGAGCGGCGCCCTCCCGCCCGAGCGCGCACGTGCGCGCGCTGACCGCGCGCCCCGCGTGGGGCCCACGCGTCAGGCCGCCGACGCCTTCTTCCTCCTCCGCCCGGCCACCTCTCTCTCTTCCCGTGAAACCCTACACCCTTCCTCCCTCAAATCCGCGCGAATCAATGCCCTTCTTTCCAAATTGATTGGGGGGAATTAATCCCCATTGAATCCTCTTCAATTCCCCCCAATTTCCCCCTTGAATCGTGTCCCCAATCGCCGGGAACGCCCGCATTTTCTCCGGTCACCAACCATGGCCGCCGGCCGCCTTTATCGCCGCCGTTCCAACCTCCCCCGTGGCCGGCTCCCTCTTCTCTCATATAAAATAGAACCCCCTCTTTACGTTCTACCGTTTTAGCCTCTTCCCGAGCTCTCCCGTGGTCTCTAGCCACCTCCCCACCGTCGCCCTCTCTCTCCCACGTTGCCGGCCGGCCTCCAGCCGCCTCTCCCGCCTCGCCGGAGCGTCGTCCGGCCGCGCCATCGCCTCCTCCAGCGTCGCCGCCACCTCCTCCACGCCGGCCTGCCCTCCGTTTCGCGAGGAGACCCCCGGAACTACGTTCCCGCCGTCGCCCTCCTCCTTCCTTCGCGCCGGCCACCTCCAGCCGCCTTCCTCTCCTCGCCCGAGCGCCGCCCGGCCGCGCCGTCTTCTCCCTCGGCCTCGCAGCTGCCCCCTCTCCCTCGGTCGGCCCTCCGTTTCGCGGGGAAAGCACCGGAGACGCGTCCTCACCGGCGTCCAGTGGCGTCGCCACCACTTCTCCGCCTCCGGCCGCCTCTGCCACGTCCCCGGAGTGCCGGCCGACGTCGCCACCACCTTCCTCGGCTCCACGACGCCGCTCTCATCCCCGGCATCACCTCCTCCTCGCCCGAACTTCGCCGGAACGCCGTCGTCTCCGCGCCGGCCTCTCCTTCCTCCTCGTCGGCTCGTCGCCCCGCTGCACCACCACCTTCACCAACGTCGTAGCGGCGTGTTCCACGCTGTCCCCTCCTCCTCTCAGCCGCTGCTGCCTGCCTTCATCGTCATCTCCGACCGTTCTCGTCGTCGACGTCCCGTCGGTCGCCCGGCTCGTCGTCTCGCGGCGCCGCCTCCGTCGTCGGCATCGTAGCGGCGTGGTCCTCGTCGTCCTCGTCCCCGTGCAGCCGCTGCCGGCTGTCCTCGTCGCCTCCTCGCCGGTCCCGGTCGTCGTCGTCGCCCTCGTCCTCTCGTCGTTCCCGATCGTCGTGGCGTTCGTCCCTCCGTCAAGCCGTTCTCGTCCGTCGTCCGCGTTCGTCAAGCGAGTCGCTGCAGCCCCGTCCTCGTGTTCGTCCTCGGCTCCGCGTCGTCAAGCCTCGTGCCGGCCGCAGCTCGCCTTCGTCCAAGGATCGCCGCCGAAGCCGTCCCCTCGCCGTTCGTCTCCGTTGTGCCCGTCGGTCTCCGCCGCGCCCGTTCGTCGTTGTCGTTCCCACGCCTCGTCGCGTGGTGGTAAGGTTCCCTCTCCCTCGCTGCCCCGTCCTCGTCCTTTCGGTGTCGCCCGTGCCCGTTGTGCGGTTGTCGGCCCCGGTACCCGTGTACCGGTGTCGGTAGTCGTTCACGTGTGCGGGTGGTGACCGTGTAGTGTCCGTGTTAGTGTGCCCGCTCGGTAGCCGCGTGGTTTCCACGTGTGCAGGCCGTGTGGTGTCTAGTGGAGTCCGTTTGTTGGCCACTCGCCTCGGTTGACACACGGGGTCCGCTTCCGTCGACCCGTGGACCGTCTCTGTGTATCCGGTCTACCGCGGTCCTTTAGGTTGACATGTGGGGTCCGCATGTCAACGGCGCAGCCTTCCTGTCTTTTCCAGGCTAGCGCTTACACATGTTTTATAAATGCAAAGCTTAATTATAATAATCCGCAAATCTCCATGTAACAGCATTAAACTTCGGATGATCATATCTTGGTCATACGAACTCTGAATCGACCCGTTCAAGTCTCTTAATGTTTGTTATAACCTAAAGAACCCTGTGCTTTCTTTTTATGTGTTGTTATTGCTTCTTTATAGGCTTGTAGCTTTGCTTGTGTGCTTCGCGTAGCTTTCGTCGTTCCGGAGGTTCCCGAAGCGTGGTTCGTGGTCGTCGCCGAAGGTTCGGAAAGCCGTTCTCTCTGAGCAAGGCAAGTCACATCATCCTTGAGCATATTGAATCCCAGTTTATAAAATTATTTTGATTTAAATTATTGCATTATCGCTTTGTTTAAATTCCCGCGTTATCACTGTTTTATTTAGCCATGCCTATTTACCTTTGTTATGACCTTATTATTATTGTTATTGTTATTATTACCTTGTTCACCCTAGGAAAATAAAAACCCCAACTAGTGGGTACTCTATTCATGGTTCCACTAGTATAAATTTAGGTAGATGCTTCGCTGAATAATTAGGCAACATTAGGTGGTTTTATAACTTTAGACTTTGGGAATTCTCATATCATTTGGACACTGTGGAATTGTTGGACTATGGTGGAATTGGACATACACCTCTCTTCCTCTTTCAAAACCCCTAAAACCTGTTTTCGGTGGGGTTTGGGTGCATGCCAGTTATGGGAAGTAGCACCCCGGCCACTATAAGGACTAAAGCTCGGGCCTCTGTTGCAAAGCACTACCGTACTTCCACATGTCTAATGGGTAAGGCTTAGTTTGTGGCTCAGTCTAGTCATAAACAAAAGTACACGGATTGGAGATGGATGAAGTCGGGCGTCGATGGACATTCTCCAGGGCAAATGAAGGCTACACGAGCTGCGGCCCGGTAGTCGAGATGTCATACGGCGGAGGGTTGGTGCCCAATGCTAGGGGCTCAGTTCTGCCTGCCTGTCCCGGGTATCCCGGCCGTAGGTAGGATTGGGTCGGTACTCTTGTCTAAGGCTAGGATGGGTTGGAAACTATGTCACATCTTTACGACGGGTTCCAAGGCCATGGAATGCGGAATAAAGATGTGTCTTGTGGGTAAAGATGTACACCTCTGATCAGAGTAAATCTATTCGAATAGCCGAGCCCTCGGATATGGGCAAGCCGAGCAATGTACCCAAGTCAGTGTTTTAATTCTTAAAATTTGCTCAACAACTAAAATATGGAATGGTTGGCCTGGGTTGGCTTGGGACGAGCTGGGACCCAGGTCGGGTTGCCAGTTCGGTCCGAATCATCGTAGGCCTTGGGTTAAGGCAGGTTCGTGATGGTTCACGGCCTTGTTTAATAATACTGTGTAGCTCCAGGATCGTCTTTACAAAATGGCTTTGGGCAACTAAGTGACTTTTAAATGCTGCTTACTGCAAAACTTAATCCCTATATTATTATTCCCTTGTACCTCCCTTGCATTAATTATGCATCTCCGGTGTGGCTTGCTGAGTACTGTGGTTGTACTCATTCTTGCTCAATCTTTTCCCCCTTCAGTAAGAGAAGCTTTGGAGAAGATGTCTTAGGTGGAGTCCTGGCTTATACCCCAGTTGAGCGCCTGTGAAGATGGAGCCGTAGGCCGCTAGTCCGCTGCTGTTTATTTTTGCTTGTCAGGCCTTAAGTGCCTTTGTAATAATGTAAATATTATCGATATAATAAAGATGTGTCTTTTATATCATGTTTGTGTGGTGTACCCCGGCTTTTCCTGGGACGGGGATTAATACACTAGCGTTCGGGAAAAGGCAATTTTCCCGGTCGCGACAAGCTGGTATCAGAGCCATCTCGACTGTAGGATAAGCCAAATGGATAAAACCTAAGGACATATTTTATAAATAAAATTATTTGCGAAAGTTCCTCTTTTTCTCCTTCCCCTAATGCTACTTGCAAAAGGTTTACTCTTTTCTTTCTTCGGATTTCAACTAAGTACTAGATGGTCAGCTTTGCGAAGAAGAAGATGTCGTCAGTTGTTTGCCGAAGCTCCGGAAGACTGCAGGATCCGCTAGCGAAGCGAAGGAAGCAGTGAAGCCAGCTGTGAAGCAGGAGTGAAGATCTTGGAGAACCCGTCGCAGAACCTAAGCCACCCTCTAGTGTTTCGTTTGTCGTGTGTTTCCTTGCTTGTGTGTGTAGCGCGTGGTTTGCATCGGTGGGTTGTGATGTAACCATGCTAGGTTGTTTGCTTAATCAACTTGCAGAATAAGTGAAACAAACAACACATCAGCAAGAAGAGTTAGTTCCTTTAAGGTCCTATCCTTAGTTTCTAATCTGTCTCTCCCCTTTGTTTTCCCTCTCTCCCTCTCCAAACCTTTGCAACAGATGGCTGGCAATGAGAAAGGCAATAAGGTCAGAAGTCAGGACATTGGTACCTCAAGCTCCCGAGTGAATGAAGCACCAGACACCAGTTGTGTGACACTGGTCCAACACCTGATTAACCAGAACCGATTGCTTATAGAGATACTACAGCAGCATCAGACGCCAATTCTGAACCTGAGTCAAATACAACCTCAAGTGCAGTTGGAGGCAGTCCAAGCACTCACACCACCAGTCAGCATGCCGCCAGCATCCCGAAGGACTCATGGTGACGTGCCCCATGTTGACCCAAAAGAAGCAAGTAACATTTGCTTTACGTGTGATGAGCAAGTGCACTATGCAAGGGAGCGTCCTCAGCAGAAAAGAAAAACACCAATGCGAACCGAAGATGAAGTCCGTAAGATGATCATTACCAGCACAGAATGGCCTCCACCAGGAATGACAAGACGTCAGAGAAGAAATACCTTCCGAGGTGCACCACAGTTGACCGAGCATCTTTTAGCTAGTGGAGGTAGAGTGTCTGATAGTGAAGATTCAGATCAAGTCTCCTCAGATGATGAAGATGAAATGGAACGTAAGGCATGCTCTCGTTGTGGAGAAGTCGGTCATGTTGCCAGCTCGTGTGCCACTACATGCGTTCATTGTGAGGAAGACCATCCACCCGACAGGTGTCCAACGAGCAGGATCACTTGTTTCTTTTGTGAAGGAACTGATCATGTACCAAAAGATTGTCAATTCAGTTTTCTGCTGACGAAGAAGATGGCCAACCAACCCGCCAGTTCCAACGGAGAGAAGCATCAAGGCAACACAAATCCTCGCCAAGATTACCGTTTCAGCCTAACTCCAGTGCCAGGACAGAGGAATCGAAATGAGAAAAGAAAATGCCGAGTCCGGGAAGACATCTGTTGCTTCAATTGTCAAGGAATGGGTCATTTCGCCGACAAGTGCCCAAAACCGAGAAACATAGCTGCCAGCACGTCAGTCCACGCAACTCCCTGCAATCAGAAGCTTGCTCCTCAGCGAATTGTCATCCATGCATCCCAAAGCAGTCCTATGGCCCGCGCTGCAACAGCTTCAACTCCAGCGAGTGCATTACCACAAGGTGTCAATGCTCACTTTCAGCCCCAGCAAAGAATTGTCGTCGATGGAAGAAGTTGTGTCTCTCCCCGACCTACTCCAGGCCGAGCCAAGGGCAATCAACCTCCGGAGGGCGATACCAAGCAGAAGACCGTTATTCGCTTCAACCAGCAATCAGAAGGGAGCTTCTCCTGTGAATGATAGCATTATGCAGTCCTATCACATCATCACAAAACCAATCAAGGATGCAGTCACTAGAACAATGCCAGCTATGTATCCACGTTTGTGATCTTCAGTTCGCTACTTATCACCGTAATCGAAAGTTTGCAGCAATCCTGTAACAAATAAATATATTCATGTCTATAAACAGTGAGCTTGCTATGCTTATGGATGATTCATGTTGAGGATGCAATGTACCGATGTTAAGCACCGTCCCTTTTTGTTTAAGGCAGTGCCTCGTATTCATGTAATATGGGAAAAATTGGTAATAAAAACAAGTTCTAAGAGGATTCTTTTGGAAGATGCGGATATGTGATCATGTGTATAATTGTTTACTGACAAAGGAGACCTAGGGTCTCGTGCCAGAGGAACTATATTCTAACCTCGAGCTAATAACCAACCTGAGGATGGAAAAGAAAAATCAAGTGATTAACCAAAGAGACATTTGTTTGGACTAAGAGTTACAGATGAGTCCTTTTCGGATCAAAGGCAATGACAGTTAGTATAGCTTTTGGCGAAACACTTCAAGGTTTCACTGAAAGGCAGCAAGCCAAAGGACCTCATCGTCACCAGAAGCATCCACAACTCTCGGAGTGAAGAGTACCTGGTGGACAAAGTTTAAGAGGTGATTGATAGAAGATACCAGCAAAGGTGTTTATTATCGAACCAAGAAGTAGGTCGAAAGGTGATTGATAAGAGAAATCTAAAAAGAATACGTCAGGGCTGAATGTGTAAAGGAATACTTTGAATGCTAAATGATGACAAGCATGGTATCTTAGTAATGACGAGCTGATCTCGACGCATGACATGAAGTGGGTAACTTGTATGAGGTTGACCCCAAAGATATGAACTATGCGAAGTTCTGGAACTGAAGCCCCATCTTCAAGTGCCGCAACCCAGTCGAAGTCAGCTAAAAGTTCAACCAGGGACAAGTCAGGTGAAGAGAAGATTCCATCTGCAACAGGATATCGAGCCAAGCAGTCCAGAGTGGAGAAGTTTTGTTAGGCAAGTTTGTTATAGAAGACAGAGCGGAAGAAGTCAGACAAGAAGAGAAGACCGCCCAACCTATCTTCTTGCTAGCCTCCTCGAATCTCGGGGACGAGATTCTTGTAAGGGGGGTGGATTTGTCACGTCCTGATAAATTCATCCCGAAATAAAAATCATTTTCTAAAAGGAATAATAGAATTAATTAAAATTCGAAAAGAAATTGGCAAACACTAAAATACGTACAAGAAAAATTCCAATGTGGCCCGGAGAATTTTTGTTAAATTCTCCTTGGTCTAAAAGGAGCCCTCAAATTTTACTTGAATTTTCAGAGCACCGGAAATAATTATTAAACAACAACAACAATTAACAAAGTTTATTAAAAAGAAAAACCTAAAAATAATCTCTCTTCCTCCTTTGGGCCAAGCCCAGCCCGAAGTCCTTCCCTCCTCCCTCTCTTTCTCTCCCTCTCCTTCTCTCCCTCCTCTTGGGCCTCCTCCCCTCGGCCCAGCTCCCTTTCCCCCCCTCTCTCTCCCGGGCTGCCTCCTTTTCCCCCCCCCTCCTTCCTCCCGGCCTGCCTCGGCCCAGCCGCCCGGCCCACGCCGCCTCCCCCTCCCCCCCCCTCCTGGGCCGGCCGCCCGGCCCAACCCGAGCGGCGCCCTCCCGCCCGAGCGCGCACGTGCGCGCGCTGACCGCGCGCCCCGCGTGGGGCCCACGCGTCAGGCCGCCGACGCCTTCTTCCTCCTCCGCCCGGCCACCTCTCTCTCTTCCCGTGAAACCCTACACCCTTCCTCCCTCAAATCCGCGCGAATCAATGCCCTTCTTTCCAAATTGATTGGGGGGAATTAATCCCCATTGAATCCTCTTCAATTCCCCCCAATTTCCCCCTTGAATCGTGTCCCCAATCGCCGGGAACGCCCGCATTTTCTCCGGTCACCAACCATGGCCGCCGGCCGCCTTTATCGCCGCCGTTCCAACCTCCCCCGTGGCCGGCTCCCTCTTCTCTCATATAAAATAGAACCCCCTCTTTACGTTCTACCGTTTTAGCCTCTTCCCGAGCTCTCCCGTGGTCTCTAGCCACCTCCCCACCGTCGCCCTCTCTCTCCCACGTTGCCGGCCGGCCTCCAGCCGCCTCTCCCGCCTCGCCGGAGCGTCGTCCGGCCGCGCCATCGCCTCCTCCAGCGTCGCCGCCACCTCCTCCACGCCGGCCTGCCCTCCGTTTCGCGAGGAGACCCCCGGAACTACGTTCCCGCCGTCGCCCTCCTCCTTCCTTCGCGCCGGCCACCTCCAGCCGCCTTCCTCTCCTCGCCCGAGCGCCGCCCGGCCGCGCCGTCTTCTCCCTCGGCCTCGCAGCTGCCCCCTCTCCCTCGGTCGGCCCTCCGTTTCGCGGGGAAAGCACCGGAGACGCGTCCTCACCGGCGTCCAGTGGCGTCGCCACCACTTCTCCGCCTCCGGCCGCCTCTGCCACGTCCCCGGAGTGCCGGCCGACGTCGCCACCACCTTCCTCGGCTCCACGACGCCGCTCTCATCCCCGGCATCACCTCCTCCTCGCCCGAACTTCGCCGGAACGCCGTCGTCTCCGCGCCGGCCTCTCCTTCCTCCTCGTCGGCTCGTCGCCCCGCTGCACCACCACCTTCACCAACGTCGTAGCGGCGTGTTCCACGCTGTCCCCTCCTCCTCTCAGCCGCTGCTGCCTGCCTTCATCGTCATCTCCGACCGTTCTCGTCGTCGACGTCCCGTCGGTCGCCCGGCTCGTCGTCTCGCGGCGCCGCCTCCGTCGTCGGCATCGTAGCGGCGTGGTCCTCGTCGTCCTCGTCCCCGTGCAGCCGCTGCCGGCTGTCCTCGTCGCCTCCTCGCCGGTCCCGGTCGTCGTCGTCGCCCTCGTCCTCTCGTCGTTCCCGATCGTCGTGGCGTTCGTCCCTCCGTCAAGCCGTTCTCGTCCGTCGTCCGCGTTCGTCAAGCGAGTCGCTGCAGCCCCGTCCTCGTGTTCGTCCTCGGCTCCGCGTCGTCAAGCCTCGTGCCGGCCGCAGCTCGCCTTCGTCCAAGGATCGCCGCCGAAGCCGTCCCCTCGCCGTTCGTCTCCGTTGTGCCCGTCGGTCTCCGCCGCGCCCGTTCGTCGTTGTCGTTCCCACGCCTCGTCGCGTGGTGGTAAGGTTCCCTCTCCCTCGCTGCCCCGTCCTCGTCCTTTCGGTGTCGCCCGTGCCCGTTGTGCGGTTGTCGGCCCCGGTACCCGTGTACCGGTGTCGGTAGTCGTTCACGTGTGCGGGTGGTGACCGTGTAGTGTCCGTGTTAGTGTGCCCGCTCGGTAGCCGCGTGGTTTCCACGTGTGCAGGCCGTGTGGTGTCTAGTGGAGTCCGTTTGTTGGCCACTCGCCTCGGTTGACACACGGGGTCCGCTTCCGTCGACCCGTGGACCGTCTCTGTGTATCCGGTCTACCGCGGTCCTTTAGGTTGACATGTGGGGTCCGCATGTCAACGGCGCAGCCTTCCTGTCTTTTCCAGGCTAGCGCTTACACATGTTTTATAAATGCAAAGCTTAATTATAATAATCCGCAAATCTCCATGTAACAGCATTAAACTTCGGATGATCATATCTTGGTCATACGAACTCTGAATCGACCCGTTCAAGTCTCTTAATGTTTGTTATAACCTAAAGAACCCTGTGCTTTCTTTTTATGTGTTGTTATTGCTTCTTTATAGGCTTGTAGCTTTGCTTGTGTGCTTCGCGTAGCTTTCGTCGTTCCGGAGGTTCCCGAAGCGTGGTTCGTGGTCGTCGCCGAAGGTTCGGAAAGCCGTTCTCTCTGAGCAAGGCAAGTCACATCATCCTTGAGCATATTGAATCCCAGTTTATAAAATTATTTTGATTTAAATTATTGCATTATCGCTTTGTTTAAATTCCCGCGTTATCACTGTTTTATTTAGCCATGCTTATTTACCTTTGTTATGACCTTATTATTATTGTTATTGTTATTATTACCTTGTTCACCCTAGGAAAATAAAAACCCCAACTAGTGGGTACTCTATTCATGGTTCCACTAGTATAAATTTAGGTAGATGCTTCGCTGAATAATTAGGCAACATTAGGTGGTTTTATAACTTTAGACTTTGGGAATTCTCATATCATTTGGACACTGTGGAATTGTTGGACTATGGTGGAATTGGACATACACCTCTCTTCCTCTTTCAAAACCCCTAAAACCTGTTTTCGGTGGGGTTTGGGTGCATGCCAGTTATGGGAAGTAGCACCCCGGCCACTATAAGGACTAAAGCTCGGGCCTCTGTTGCAAAGCACTACCGTACTTCCACATGTCTAATGGGTAAGGCTTAGTTTGTGGCTCAGTCTAGTCATAAACAAAAGTACACGGATTGGAGATGGATGAAGTCGGGCGTCGATGGACATTCTCCAGGGCAAATGAAGGCTACACGAGCTGCGGCCCGGTAGTCGAGATGTCATACGGCGGAGGGTTGGTGCCCAATGCTAGGGGCTCAGTTCTGCCTGCCTGTCCCGGGTATCCCGGCCGTAGGTAGGATTGGGTCGGTACTCTTGTCTAAGGCTAGGATGGGTTGGAAACTATGTCACATCTTTACGACGGGTTCCAAGGCCATGGAATGCGGAATAAAGATGTGTCTTGTGGGTAAAGATGTACACCTCTGATCAGAGTAAATCTATTCGAATAGCCGAGCCCTCGGATATGGGCAAGCCGAGCAATGTACCCAAGTCAGTGTTTTAATTCTTAAAATTTGCTCAACAACTAAAATATGGAATGGTTGGCCTGGGTTGGCTTGGGACGAGCTGGGACCCAGGTCGGGTTGCCAGTTCGGTCCGAATCATCGTAGGCCTTGGGTTAAGGCAGGTTCGTGATGGTTCACGGCCTTGTTTAATAATACTGTGTAGCTCCAGGATCGTCTTTACAAAATGGCTTTGGGCAACTAAGTGACTTTTAAATGCTGCTTACTGCAAAACTTAATCCCTATATTATTATTCCCTTGTACCTCCCTTGCATTAATTATGCATCTCCGGTGTGGCTTGCTGAGTACTGTGGTTGTACTCATTCTTGCTCAATCTTTTCCCCCTTCAGTAAGAGAAGCTTTGGAGAAGATGTCTTAGGTGGAGTCCTGGCTTATACCCCAGTTGAGCGCCTGTGAAGATGGAGCCGTAGGCCGCTAGTCCGCTGCTGTTTATTTTTGCTTGTCAGGCCTTAAGTGCCTTTGTAATAATGTAAATATTATCGATATAATAAAGATGTGTCTTTTATATCATGTTTGTGTGGTGTACCCCGGCTTTTCCTGGGACGGGGATTAATACACTAGCGTTCGGGAAAAGGCAATTTTCCCGGTCGCGACACCGTTGGTCGCCGGCGGCGACCATCGGGGCGCGGGTGCGCGTCCTCCTCCCGTCGGCCGTGCCGGCGAGGCCGCCCTCGGGCGCGCCCTCGCGGCTGCCAAGTGGGCCCGGCCGTCAGCCGCCCGCGCCCGCGGGTGCGGCTGACGCGCGGGACCCACGGCGCTGACCGCCGCCAGCCGCGTGCGCCCGGTCCACCGTGGACCGAGCGGCTGACGCGTGGGCCCCACTTCCCGTGGACCCGGTCCGCGCGCCCGCCCCTCGGCTGACGCAATAATCCGATTTTTAATTGAAAATTAAATGAAGAAATTCGCAAATATCCATTTAAAGAGCATATAAACTTCAAATGGCCATATCTTGGTCATTTGAACTCGGAATTGGACCGTTCAAGTCTCTAATTTTTCCTTAAGATGTAAAGAACCCATTTTTGTGCTTTGTTTCTGCTGTTATGTGGAGTTATTTAGTGTTAAAGCCTTTTTCTTTTCCGTTGGTCGTGTAGACGCTGCAGCTTCGGAGGATCCGCTCTTCGTGGAAGTCGAAGCCGTCGAGTGGGAAAACGAGCAAGGCAAGACACATCATCTTGATCATATTGAATCCCAGTTTATAAAATTATGTTGATTTAAATTATTGCATTATCGCTTTATTTAAATTCCCGCGTTATCACTGTTTTATTTAGCCATGCCTATTTACCTTTGTTATGACCTTATTATTATTGTTATTGTTATTATTACCTTGTTCACCCTAGATTAAACAAAACCTCAACTAGTGGACACTCTACTCGTGGTATCCCTAGTTTAAATTTAGGTAGATGCTTCGCTTTAATTAGGTAACATTAGGTGGTTTTATAACCTTAGACCTTGGGAAATATTCATATCACCTGGACACTGTGGAATTGTTGGTTTATTGTGGAATTGGCTTCACACCGCCCCCTCTATTCAAAATCCCCTAAAATGGTTTTAGGCTGGGCTCGGGGTGCATGGTTTTGATGGTAGCACCTCGGCCGTATAAGGACCGGTCTTCGGGCCTCTGTTGCAAAGCACTACCGTACTTCCACATGTCTAATGGGTAAGGCTTAGTTTGTGGCTCAGTCTAGTCATAAACAAAAGTACACGGATTGGAGATGGATGAAGTCGGGCGTCGATGGACATTCTCCAGGGCAAATGAAGGCTACACGAGCTGCGGCCCGGTAGTCGAGATGTCATACGGCAGAGGGTTGGTGCCCTGCTGCTAGGGGCTCAGTTCTGCCTGCCTGTCCCGGGTATCCCGGCCGTAGGTGGGATTGGGTCGGTACTCTTGTCTAAGGCTAGGATGGGTTGGAAACTATGTCACGTCTTCCGTCCGTATACCGTGGTGGTATGTGGCACGTGGCAACACGTGAGGAAGATGTGTCTTGTGGGTAAAGATGTACACCTCTGATCAGAGCATAATCTATTCGAATAGCCGAGCCCTCGGTTATGGGCAAGCCGAGCAATGTACCCAAGTTAGTGTTTTAATTCTTAAAACTTGCTTATCAACTAAAATGTGGAATGGTTGGCCTGGGTTGGCTTGGGACGAGCTGGGACCCAGGGTCGGGTTGCCAGTTCGGTCTGAATCATCGTAGGCCTTGGGTTAAGGCAGGTTCGTGTGGGTTCACGGCCTTGATTAATAATATTGTTTAGTTCTAGGATCGTGTTTACAACTAGCCCTGAGCAACTAAATGTCTTTAAATGCTGTTTACTGCAACCCTAACCCTTTATATTATAAATCCCTTGTACTCCCTTGCATTTATTCTGCATTTGTGGGTGTGTCTTGTTGAGTACGGTGGTTGTACTCAGTCTTGCTCAATTTTCCCCAAGCCCAGATGAGGAGTTCCTGGAAGATGAAGGCTTTGGTGTCTAGCTCGTGCCTGCCGTCAAGTGCCTGTGGTCGTCGCCCTAGTCTTCCGCTGCTTTTCGTTGTCTTTGAGTGTGCCGGGCCTTCGTTGCCCGTGTAATAATTTTATATACGCTTCCGCTTGTTAAACTCTGAATTGTATCAACTTTTGGTGTACCTTGCCTCCTGGGACAAGGATTAATGCACGCACGTAAGGAATGCCCGTTGGGTTATTTCCGGTCGTGACAAGTTGGTATCAGAGCCTCCCTTGACCCTAGAACGAGCCGTAGATCCCAAGCCTTAGCTATATTTTAAAAAAAAAAATCCTTTGTTATTTGTGAAAACCCGCTATTCTCTCTCTGTCTTGCTGCTTCACTTATCATCAAAATCTGGCTTTTAAAATGTTGTTTCTCTTTTTGTTTTTGTTTGTAGATGGCCGGCAGCGTCACCCGTCGTGGTTTGGACATGACTGGCTTCGTCTTGGAGCTGCGAGGCATGTGCGTGGTCTTGGGGTATCCACATGGAGTGGATTACCAGGCCAGGCCGCTCCCGGAACAGGAGGGTGAGGATGCAGAGCCTCACGCTGGTTGGGAGGTCACTGCAGTGATCCTCTCCGGCTCTCCCGAGCGGACTTCGCTGGCAGTCACTGCGGGGGGAGACTCCTTCCCCGCCGCTTGCCAGAACGCCGCTCTCCTCGCCATCGGCACCCTTCACCAGCGCTACCCGGACGAGTTGCAGCACTCGCCCTACCGCTACCACCCTCGTCGCGGAGGAGCCCGCGACCACGCCACCTTCCGAGACGCCAGCTCGGAGGATGACGCTACCGTCGTGCATCTGGCACGCATGGTGGAGGCGTACGACGCGGCTCGTATCGACTTCCACCAGATGGTGCGTCGTGGCATGGTGGAGAACAACCTGAAGATCCTGGAGCTGCGTCAGGAGAACCTGCAGCTCAAGAAGGACCTCGACGCAGTGGAGGCGCAGCTGCATCAGCTCAAGATCGCCCAGGGTGAGGACAGCCGTCCCAAGCGTCGCCGCGTCTGCCGCAGCCAGAAGATCACCGCCCGCAAGAGCACCTCCAGGCCCGAGCTTGTTCGTCAGTCCCTGGCGTGGACTTGCTTCGTCGAGACCCCTCGTGCCGAGCCTGCGCCCGTGGTTCCCCAGGAGGGGGAAGCCTCCGGCGTTGGTAGCTCGGAGGGTGCGCTGTTGCTCACCTTCCGCCCTGGCCCGTCGCAGCGGTAGACGAGCAGTTAGTAGGCTTGCGCGTGTGTTTTTCCTCGTTTGTCTTCTTGAGTCGTGTGGGGCATGGTTACGCCGGTGTGTGGTGTAACTATGTCGGAGCCTGTCTTATTTTGTTTGCCTAAGCAACTTGAACCTTAATGAACCAATTTAATAGCAGTGATAAATTTAAGAATAATGGTAGTCGTGGGTGGTTAGTTTTAATCGTCAGCTCTTCTTCTCTGTTTGCTGGTTCCGTGTGGGGTTTCCAGATGGTGACGACCAGGAGAAATGTTAACACCGGTGAAGGCAACCAACCCGAGGGCAGCAACCCCAACCCCCAAGGCAACCCACCTCCACCACCACCACCAGATACCAACGCCATTCTCACCCAGATCCTCGCCCAACAAGCCAACATGATGAATGCTTTCCTCCACCACCTCCAAAATCCGCCACAACAGAATGCCCCACCACCACCTCCCCAACACTCCAAACTCGCCGAGTTCCTCCGCATCCGCCCACCTACCTTCTCTAGCTCCAACAACCCTGTGGATGCGTTGGATTGGTTGCATGCCGTGGGGAAGAAGCTAGACACGGTGCAGTGCAGTGATGAGGAGAAAGTCGTCTTCGCCGCCCATCAGCTGCAGGGGCCCGCATCTCTATGGTGGGACCACTTCCAGGCTACGCAGCCACAGGGACAGCCGATTACTTGGGCCCACTTCACCGCCGCTTTCCGGAGAACCCATGTGCCCGCCGGAGTCGTGGCTCTCAAGAAGAGGGAATTCCGAGAGTTGAAGCAAGGCAACCGCTCCGTGATGGAGTATTTGCACGAGTTCAACAACTTGGCCCGTTACGCTCCGGAGGATGTGCGGGAAGATGAGGAGAAGCAAGAGAAGTTCTTGGCAGGAATGGACCCTGAGCTGTCCGTTCGTCTAGTCTCTGGGGACTATCCGGATTTCCAACGACTGGTGGACAAGAGCATCCGCTTGGAAGCCAAGCACAAGGAGCTGGAGTCGCACAAGCGCCGCTTGGCGAACTTCCGCAATCAGCAGGGTGCTAACCAGAGGGTTCGCTACACCAATCCCTACCCAGGGGGATCCTCCTCGCAGCAGCAGCAGCAGCAGCAACCTCGCCCAGCGCCTCGACCTCAATTCGTGGTGCGCGTCCCACAGCCGCAGCAGCAGCAGAATCAGCAAGGGACTCGTGCGCCCCGTCCTCCTACGCCAGCTGTGCAGCCCGTTCAAGGCCGCAGGGACGCTCAAGGTCAGCAGCGTCTGTGCTTCAACTGCTTCGAGCCCGGGCACTTTGCGGATAAATGCCCGAAGCCAAGGCGTCAGCAAGGCCAAGCGCCTCCCCGCTCCAACAACGGCGGGAAGGATGTCATTCGGGGCCGTGTGAATCATGTGACGGCCGAGGACGTGCTGACAACTCCAGACGTCATCGTTGGTACGTTCCTCGTTCATTCCATCCCTGCTACAATTTTGTTCGACTCTGGAGCTTCCCACTCGTTTATATCTGTGCCATTCGTGGGGAAAAATCAGTTGGGGGTAGAAAGGCTTAGAAACCCTCTGCTCATCACCACCCCTGGCGGGGTTATGACAGCAAAGTATTATAGCCCTGCCGTCCCTATAGAAATTCAGGGGATTCCTTTTCCCTCGGACCTGATTCTGCTAGACACCAAGAACTTGGATGTGATCCTTGGGATGAATTGGTTGGCCCAATTCCAAGGGGTAGTGGATTGCGCGAGGCGCACTGTCACTCTGTACCGAGGACCAGAACAACCGGTTGTTTTCTTTGCACCCCCAACCTCTGTCAGAAGTTCAGAACTTCATCAGATAGGTCTGTCAGAAATCCCCATAGTCAGAGAGTTCGGAGACGTGTTTCCGGAAGAACTACCTGGTATGCCGCCCAAGCGAGAGATTGAGTTCCGGATAGATCTTGCTCCAGGAACCACTCCTCTGTACAAGCGACCCTACCGTATGGCAGCAAATGAACTGGCCGAAGTTAAGAAACAGTTGGAAGAGTTGAAAGAAAAGGGGTACATACGTCCGAGTACTTCCCCATGGGGTGCTCCTGTGATTTTTGTAGAGAAGAAAGACAAAACGAAGAGGATGTGTGTTGACTACAGAGCTCTCAATGAAGTCACCATCAAAAACAAGTACCCTCTTCCCCGGATCGATGATCTGTTCGATCAGCTTAAAGGTGCCACTGTATTCTCCAAGATTGATCTTCGTTCCGGATATCACCACTTACGTATTCGGGAAGAAGATATTCCGAAGACCGCATTCACCACGCGATACGGGCTGTATGAATTCACGGTGATGTCGTTCGGTTTGACCAATGCACCTGCCTTCTTCATGAACTTAATGAATAAAGTGTTCATGGAATACTTGGATAAGTTCGTTGTGGTTTTCATCGATGACATTCTGATATACTCACAATCAGAGGAAGGCCATCAGCACCATCTCCGTCTGGTGTTGGGAAAGTTGGGGAACATCAATTGTATGCCAAGCTTAGCAAGTGTGAGTTCTGGTTGTCCGAAGTCAAATTCTTGGGACACGTGATATCTGCTAAAGGAGTTGCTGTGGACCCCGAAACAGTGACCGCCGTCACCGATTGGAAGCAACCCAAGACAGTCACTCAGATTCGCAGTTTCTTAGGTTTGGCAGGATATTACCGGAGATTCATCGAGAACTTCTCCAAAATCGCTCGACCCATGACACAGTTGTTGAAAAAAGAAGAGAAATTTGTGTGGAGCCCGCAATGCGAGAAGGCGTTCCAAACTCTCAAAGAAAAGCTGGTTTCCTCGCCAGTGTTAATCTTGCCGGATACTCGCAAGGACTTCATGGTGTATTGTGATGCTTCGCGCCAAGGATTGGGGTGCGTGCTCATGCAGGACGGTCATGTGGTAGCCTATGCTTCACGCCAACTACGTCCTCATGAAGGCAACTACCCTACACATGACTTGGAGTTAGCAGCGGTGGTTCATGCTCTAAAAATCTGGCGACACTATCTCATTGGGAACCGCTGTGAAATATATACTGATCATAAGAGTTTGAAATACATCTTCACCCAGTCGGATCTGAATCTTCGGCAAAGGAGATGGTTAGAACTCATCAAGGATTATGATGTGGGAATACACTATCATCCTGGTAAGGCCAACGTGGTTGCCGACGCTCTAAGTCGAAAGAGCCACTGCAACACTCTCAACGTCCGAGGCATTCCACCCGAGCTTAATCAACAGATGGAAGCCCTGAACCTAAGCATAGTTGGTCGCGGATTCTTGGCTGCGTTGGAAGCCAAGCCTACCTTGCTCGATCAAATCCGCGAGGCTCAGAAGAATGATCCGGACATGCATGGACTCCTCAAGAATATGAAACAGGGTAAAGCCGCAGGTTTCACAGAGGATGAACACGGAACTCTATGGAACGGAAAGCGGGTATGCGTTCCAGATAGCAGAGAACTTAAACAGCTGATACTTCAGGAAGCTCACGCAAGTCCTTATTCCATTCACCCGGGCAGTACCAAGATGTACTTAGACTTGAAGGAGAAATACTGGTGGGTCAGCATGAAGCGGGAAATTGCAGAGTTTGTGGCTCTATGTGATGTGTGCCAGCGTGTCAAGGCAGAACACCAACGACCGGCCGGACTTCTCCAACCTCTCCAAGTGCCGGAATGGAAATGGGATGAAATTGGGATGGATTTCGTCACCGGCCTTCCAAAAACCCAAGGTGGATATGATTCTATATGGGTAATTGTGGATCGATTAACCAAGGTAGCTCGATTCATTCCTGTGAAGACCACCTACGGAGGGAACAAACTAGCGGAGCTCTACTTCGCTAGGATCGTGAGTCTCCATGGTATTCCCAAGAAAATCGTATCTGATAGGGGAAGCCAATTCACCTCTCACTTTTGGAAGAAGCTCCAAGAAGAGCTGGGTACTCGATTGAATTTCAGCACCGCCTATCACCCGCAGACAGATGGACAGACCGAGCGTCTAAATCAGATCCTAGAAGATATGCTCCGCGCATGTGTCCTAGATTTCGGGAAGACTTGGGATAAGAGTCTCCCCTATGCCGAGTTCTCCTACAATAACAGCTATCAAGCCAGCATACAAATGGCACCCTATGAAGCGTTGTACGGGCGCAAATGCCGGACACCGCTATTGTGGGACCAAGTTGGAGAAAGCCAAGTGTTCGGGACTGATATCCTGAGAGAAGCTGAAGCTAAAGTCAGAATCATTCGGGATAATCTAAAGGTGGCACAGTCTCGGCAGAAAAGTTATGCAGATAACCGTCGCCGCGATCTGGAATTCGCAGTGGATGACTTTGGGTATCTTCGGGTCACGCCATTGCGAGGTGTGCACAGGTTTCAGACAAAAGGGAAGCTCGCACCTCGGTATGTGGGTCCCTTCCGTATCATCGCTCGACGTGGAGAAGTCGCCTACCAGCTGGAGTTGCCCGCCTCCTTGGGCAACGTGCATGATGTGTTCCATGTGTCGCAACTCAAGAAATGTCTCCGAGTGCCATCCGAGCAGGCCGACTCAGAGCAAATTGAAGTTCGCGAAGATTTGACCTACGTGGAGAGGCCAGTGAAAATCCTGGACACCATGGAGCGCAGGACCAGGAACCGGGTAATCCGTTTTTGCAAGGTCCAGTGGAGCAACCACGCCGAAGAAGAAGCTACTTGGGAGCGCGAAGACGAGCTGAAGGCAGCCCATCCCGATCTCTTCGCCAGTTCTTCCGAATCTCGGGGTCGAGATTCCGTTTAAAGGGGGTAGGTTTGTCGCGTCCCAAATCGACTCTAAAATCTATCCTCGAAATCGTGCAAAGAATAATTAAAATTCATGTGAAAGCCTCCAACAATTAAAATGTGCAAAGATAAAAGTCAAATGAGGCTTGGAGGATTTTTGTATATTTCCTAAAAGCCTAAAATGCTTAAATAAATTTTAGTGGAATTTTCAGAGCACAAATAATAATTGAAAAGAAATAAACAAAGTTAAAAAGGTTTTATAAAAAGAAAACCCTAAAAGAAGTTCTTTTTTCCCCCCCCTTTCCTCTTGGGCCGGCTCGGCCCACTTCTCCCTCCCTCTCTCTCTCCTCTCCCGCGGCCCATCGGCTCCCCGCGCGCGCGCGCGCCGCTGACAGGCGGGCCCGCCCGCCACTCTCGCTGACAGGTGGGGCCCACCTGTCATCGCCCTCCTCCCGCCGCGCCCGCCGCCGCGCCCGTGCCCTAGCGCCGCCGCCGCCGCGAATCCCGCCGCTCCCGCCGTCCCCGCGCGCATTAAAGAGAGGGGAATCACTCCCCGTGATTCCCTCTCCCGTTTCCCTCGTTTTCCCCTCTCTCTCTCCCTCGGATTCGTTCGAATCGTGCCCGCATTCGTCGCCGGCGCAATCAATGGCGGCCGAGATCCCCGCGCCCGTTTCCTTCCTCTCCGGCCGCGTTCTCCCCCTCTCGGTGCTATATAATTGCTCCCCGAGCTCCGCTCTTCCGTTTCCGCTGCTCGCCGCTCGCTCTCGCCGTCGGAATCGTGCTCGCGCCGTGCTCCTCTCTCTCCGCCGTCGCCGCCGAGCTCCGTTCCGCCGCCGCCGCCGCTCCGGACTTCCTCCCGACTCGGCGACCCCTCCATCCGCTTCGCCGTGTTGCCGCCGACCCCGTCCGCCGCTCCGCTTCGCCCGCCGACCGTCGGAGCGCCGTCACCATCGTCATCCCGAGCCGCGCCGCCGTCTTCTTCCGCTCCGTCCACCGTTTTCGTCGTCGTCGTTGTCCCGGGGTGAGCCGAAGACCGTTCCGTTCGCTTCCCCCTTCCCTCCTCTCTCTCGGGTGCCACTCCGCCGCGCCGTTGGTCGCCGGCGGCGACCATCGGGGCGCGGGTGCGCGTCCTCCTCCCGTCGGCCGTGCCGGCGAGGCCGCCCTCGGGCGCGCCCTCGCGGCTGCCAAGTGGGCCCGGCCGTCAGCCGCCCGCGCCCGCGGGTGCGGCTGACGCGCGGGACCCACGGCGCTGACCGCCGCCAGCCGCGTGCGCCCGGTCCACCGTGGACCGAGCGGCTGACGCGTGGGCCCCACTTCCCGTGGACCCGGTCCGCGCGCCCGCCCCTCGGCTGACGCAATAATCCGATTTTTAATTGAAAATTAAATGAAGAAATTCGCAAATATCCATTTAAAGAGCATATAAACTTCAAATGGCCATATCTTGGTCATTTGAACTCGGAATTGGACCGTTCAAGTCTCTAATTTTTCCTTAAGATGTAAAGAACCCATTTTTGTGCTTTGTTTCTGCTGTTATGTGGAGTTATTTAGTGTTAAAGCCTTTTTCTTTTCCGTTGGTCGTGTAGACGCTGCAGCTTCGGAGGATCCGCTCTTCGTGGAAGTCGAAGCCGTCGAGTGGGAAAACGAGCAAGGCAAGACACATCATCTTGATCATATTGAATCCCAGTTTATAAAATTATGTTGATTTAAATTATTGCATTATCGCTTTATTTAAATTCCCGCGTTATCACTGTTTTATTTAGCCATGCCTATTTACCTTTGTTATGACCTTATTATTATTGTTATTGTTATTATTACCTTGTTCACCCTAGATTAAACAAAACCTCAACTAGTGGACACTCTACTCGTGGTATCCCTAGTTTAAATTTAGGTAGATGCTTCGCTTTAATTAGGTAACATTAGGTGGTTTTATAACCTTAGACCTTGGGAAATATTCATATCACCTGGACACTGTGGAATTGTTGGTTTATTGTGGAATTGGCTTCACACCGCCCCCTCTATTCAAAATCCCCTAAAATGGTTTTAGGCTGGGCTCGGGGTGCATGGTTTTGATGGTAGCACCTCGGCCGTATAAGGACCGGTCTTCGGGCCTCTGTTGCAAAGCACTACCGTACTTCCACATGTCTAATGGGTAAGGCTTAGTTTGTGGCTCAGTCTAGTCATAAACAAAAGTACACAGATTGGAGATGGATGAAGTCGGGCGTCGATGGACATTCTCCAGGGCAAATGAAGGCTACACGAGCTGCGGCCCGGTAGTCGAGATGTCATACGGCAGAGGGTTGGTGCCCTGCTGCTAGGGGCTCAGTTCTGCCTGCCTGTCCCGGGTATCCCGGCCGTAGGTGGGATTGGGTCGGTACTCTTGTCTAAGGCTAGGATGGGTTGGAAACTATGTCACGTCTTTCGTCCGTATACCGTGGTGGTATGTGGCACGTGGCAACACGTGAGGAAGATGTGTCTTGTGGGTAAAGATGTACACCTCTGATCAGAGCATAATCTATTCGAATAGCCGAGCCCTCGGTTATGGGCAAGCCGAGCAATGTACCCAAGTTAGTGTTTTAATTCTTAAAACTTGCTTATCAACTAAAATGTGGAATGGTTGGCCTGGGTTGGCTTGGGACGAGCTGGGACCCAGGGTCGGGTTGCCAGTTCGGTCTGAATCATCGTAGGCCTTGGGTTAAGGCAGGTTCGTGTGGGTTCACGGCCTTGATTAATAATATTGTTTAGTTCTAGGATCGTGTTTACAACTAGCCCTGAGCAACTAAATGTCTTTAAATGCTGTTTACTGCAACCCTAACCCTTTATATTATAAATCCCTTGTACTCCCTTGCATTTATTCTGCATTTGTGGGTGTGTCTTGTTGAGTACGGTGGTTGTACTCAGTCTTGCTCAATTTTCCCCAAGCCCAGATGAGGAGTTCCTGGAAGATGAAGGCTTTGGTGTCTAGCTCGTGCCTGCCGTCAAGTGCCTGTGGTCGTCGCCCTAGTCTTCCGCTGCTTTTCGTTGTCTTTGAGTGTGCCGGGCCTTCGTTGCCCGTGTAATAATTTTATATACGCTTCCGCTTGTTAAACTCTGAATTGTATCAACTTTTGGTGTACCTTGCCTCCTGGGACAAGGATTAATGCACGCACGTAAGGAATGCCCGTTGGGTTATTTCCGGTCGTGACATGTGTGTATGACAGATTGATGTGATGGAAAAAGTTAAAAGTTTGGATCCAAAGTTTGAATCTAAATACAGTCTTAATAGATAGGTAAGATTATTGTTCCGAGGGATAACTCTCTTATAAAGTTCATTAATATCCGAAGTCACCACTTTATATTTACTAACACAAAGATAATGCCACGATGAAATGGGCATATCACCACATCGATAAACTTTTAATGAAATACTCCTAATAAATAGTAATGCGAATCACCTCGTTAAATTTTTATAGATAGTAGAAAGAAAAAAATTATAAAAACAACGATTTAAATTACTAATATACAGTACTAACTTCTCTTGTAGAGTAACCGCCATTAATAGTAGCGGCTTCTCTTGTAGACCATCGCCGAGGGCGCCGCCGGTGTAGCTTCTAGAAGAATGCGGAGCACAGCTCGGGATTCTCGCCAAAGTTTTAAATCTCCGGCTATAGCTGCCGCTATAGCCGGAGATAGCTGCTGGGAACGGACGGAGCTAAGAGATGCAGTTTTTAGCGCTAAGAATAGCGGGACGCTAATAGCGCCATTTAGCCGGCAATAGCCGCTAAACTGGCCGTAATTTAGCGTAGCTAAATTGTAAAACGCGGCCGGTCTGGCCCAAGAGGAAACCGGCCCAACTAGACCAGAGTCGAGAGGTGGGTAAAGTGCTGCAAACCCTAGTTCGTAAGCTCCCAGCAGCACACTATCCATTCCAACTTCGAAGCGCTCACTCTCCAGCTGCAAGAAAAGTGGAGGCGGCCGGCGGCGGCGGCGCAGAGGCGTCCGGCGGCGGCGGTGGCTTCAAGCGGATCGACCAACGCAGGCGGCTCGTGGAGGCGACCGGCGCCGGCTGCTGCTTCGAGCGGGCGTCCAACCAGCGGCGGCGGCTTTGAAGGCAACTGAGCAGCGGCGCAAGTCCGACGAGGAGGTCCGTCAGTGCAACGTCTCCGAAGCACTGAAGCAGCAGCACCAAAGGTGACGGCATGGCACAACAATCCGGTCAGTTCTCACATCCTCCTCTCTTTTTTGCTTGTATGTTGCAGATCTTACAATATGTGAACAAGTTGTCAATATTTGTTACCTCTAATTTCAGATACTTGCCTTATGATGTAGATCTTACTATATGTGAATTATTTTCTTACTCCCTGAGATCTCTCGTTTGCTTGTTTCGCCTGTTTAGGTGGTAATGATAATACATGCTATATCAGTTTGCATTATTTTGATGCTTAGGCAGCTTTGACGCTAGCATTAATGTGGGCTAAGTTTGCTTTTTGTATAGGTAATCCGTCCAGTGTTGCCTCTGTCTCAGTAGAAGCTGGACCAAAACAAGCTGGTATCAACTCAGATGATCCTGCATGGGCTCACTGTTTCTGCCCAGACATAACCAAGAAACATCACCTACGGTGCAAGTATTGTGACAAGGTCTGCACTGCTGGAATTACAAGAATTAAGTACCATCTTGCTGGAATTAAAGGTTTCAATACTACTAAGTGTCAGAAAGTTCCAAGTCCAGTGCAGCAAGAGATGTTTGATTTGCTTACCAAGAAGACTAGTGAAAAGGAACAGAAAAACAAAGAAAAGGAAGTGGCCAGAGCTGAAGTTGACATAGAAAATTCAGATTGTGAAAGTGGCAGTGAAGGTTCAGATCATGGCAATAATGTTCTTGTGGTGAAGCCAAAGGAGACAACAGGATCTAGTAGCTCTAGATCTGTAGCAGGTGGTCATACTATTGACAAGTACTACAAGCCTCCTTCTATAGAAGAATCTGCCAGTATGACACAAAGAGTAATTAAGCTAAGCAATAAGGTTCAAACAGCATTGACAACTCAGAAAAAAGAAGAGAGGAGGAATAGAACTTGTGAGTACATATGTCAGTGGTTCTATGAAGCTAGTATTCCACACAACACAGTAACCCTTCCTAGCTTTGCTCATATGTTAGAGGCCATTGGACAATTTGGTAGAAGTCTGAAAGGGCCTAGTCCCTATGAGATGAGTGGATCGTTCTTACAGAAAAGGAAGGAAAAGGTGATGGATGGATTCAAGGAGCACAAGGAATCATGGGAGCTCACAGGTTGTTCTATCATGACAGATGCATGGACAGATAGGAAGGGTAGGGGAGTGATGAATTTAGTTGTGCATAGTGCTCATGGGGTACTCTTCTTAGATTCAGTGGAATGCTCAGGTGACAGGAAAGATGGCAAATATATCTTTGAACTTGTGGACAGGTACATAGAAGAGATAGGGGAACAACATGTTGTCCAAGTGGTGACTGATAATGCTAGCGTCAACACAACTGCAGCAAGTCTATTGACAGCAAAAAGACCATCAATATTTTGGAATGGATGTGCTGCTCATTGCTTGGATCTCATGCTCGAGGATATTGGGAAGCTTGGACCAGTTGAGGAAACCATTGCTAATGCAAGACAAGTGACTGTTTTCTTGTATGCTCATACTAGGGTGTTGGATTTGATGAGAAAGTTTCTTAACAGAGACTTGGTTCGCTCTGGGGTTACACGATTTGCCACAGCTTATTTGAATCTAAAAAGCTTGTTAGACAACAAAAAAGAGTTAGTAAGACTATTTAAATCAGATGAGATGGAGCAATTGGGTTACTTGAAGCAGGCCAAGGGGAAGAAAGCCAGCAAAGTGATCAGATCTGAAACCTTTTGGAAAAATGTTAACATTGCAGTTAATTACTTTGAGCCATTGGCTAACGTGTTGAGAAGAATGGACAGCGATGTACCATCAATGGGATTCTTCCATGGTTTAATGCTTGAGGCGAAGAAAGAAATTTCTCAGAGATTCGATAATGATAAGAGCCGCTTCATAGAAGTTTGGGATATCATTGATAAAAGATGGGACAACAAGCTCAAGACTCCACTACACCTGGCTGGGTACTATTTGAACCCCTACTACTACTACCCAAATAAGCAAGAGATCGAGAGTGATGGATCATTTAGAGCAGGTGTGATTTCCTGTATTGACAAGTTGGTTGATGATGAAGATATCCAAGACAAAATAATTGAAGAACTCAACTTGTATCAAGATCAGCATGGGAGTTTTGGACACGAAATTGCCGTAAGGCAGCGAAAGAACAAAAATTTCAATCCAGGTTCAGATCTCAACATGTGAACTTAATTTTATTGCTGAATATCATTTTTGTTGTAATTTGTGTAATGTTTATGCAGCAAAATGGTGGCTGAACCATGGCACAAGCACACCAAATCTTAGGAAGTTGGCTGCAAGGATTTTGAGTTTGACCTGTAGCTCCTCAGCTTGTGAGAGGAACTGGTCAGTTTTTGAACAGGTAAAAAGAAATTTGTGACCTGTAGCTTTATGTGCATGCTGTCTATTTTGAATTATAATGCTTATTTATGGAATTTAGATCTGACCTGCAGCTTTGTGTTCACTACTTGGCTTATAGGTTCATACAAAGAAGCGCAACAGGCTACTTCATGAAAGGATGCGAGATCTGGTGTGTGTTAAATTTAACTCCAAGTTAAGAAATAAGAGAGAGAACAAGGGTAGAGATCCTATAGAGAAGGAAGTGGATGATGTTGTGGCAGATGTTGACAATGAATTCATTACTGGTGTTGTGCCTTCATCAAGTGAAATGGATCAACAATGTGCAAAAGAGTCACAGCAGCACACAACACCACAAGCACCAGCACCAGCTAAAAGGAAAAACACTAAGAAGAGGAAAGTCAGAAGCCTACAGTCTTTGATGCGCAATGCCCCAGTGCATCCTGAAGCTCCATCATCCGACTCAGAAGATTGTGATGATGGTATTCCAATGCAGACTTCTGATTCTGATAAGTCACCCTCTCCCTCTCCCTATGTCTCTGAGACCGATGATTGATGACTAGAAGAAATGAAGATTGCAATATTGCCTCATATTAGTAATTTAGTATCCACTATCCAGAATTCTTGATGACCTTTGTGTAATGCTGTACTTTTGTGAAACTGATGTTTCAGTATTCTGTTAACCACTTAGCCTGTGATGTAATGTACTCCTATGAACCTGTAATTGTCACGCCCGGAATTTCTATCCAAAATTCCAAACGCTTACATGTGTGTGAACCCTCGTCCAGGAATCAGCCGAGGCACACAATAACAAATTGATAATAGAGTACAATTATTACTCTAATTAATAAGCAAATAAAATGTCATTACAGAGGTAGATAGTTCCTCTCAATCAATAAAGATCTAAGCAGCGGAAAAATAAGATAAACGGCGCAGACGGCTCCACTCCACAGGCAGCTTGACCAAGGCTACACCTAATCCTCCACACCATCAGCATCACTGTAGAACTCTTCCTCTAATGAATGATTGCAAGGTGAGTATATGACATACTCAGCAAGCCACGCAGCAAATATGCAAGTGCACAGGATAACAAAGGATGGCATAGTAGGGTTGCATTTGCAAAAGCAGCATTTAACAAACATTTGAGAATTTAATGAAGCAGTTAAGTATTAAACAATATTAATCCAACGCTATACAACATACCCTGTTGTATAGGCCCAACCATTCTGAACAACCATCCCGGCTGCACAGTTCTATCTCCAAACCAGGAATGTACCATTCCAAACCAGGAGCTAATCAAATTATTACCAATTATAGCATCTTCTATTATGGTGAGAAGTGTGGAACTAATCACGAAAGACATTGTTAGACCCGCCCATAACCGCGGGCACGGCTATTTGAATAGTTTTACTCTGATCAGAGGTGTACCACTGTACCCACAAGACACAACCCCACATCATGTCACCATGTGCCTTAATACCACCACGGTACCTCGGAAAGGAGTTGTGACAATACCCCTTGCATAACACAATCCACCGCAGCGCACCTTCCTTGGATCATAATCACCCCCTTATAAACAAGGCATGGACTCCCCAGCGACCCCCGTGGGCTTATCTCCGCCACTTCTCAGTCTGGTGCCCCGCAATGAACCATGCTATACAAAAGATAAAGCCGTTGCCCACGCTGGCTTGTGGCTGGCACGGTTAATGTTTCACAACCGAAACTCGTGAACCGGTCCTTAATTGTCATGAGCACGACCATCAAAACCATGTGCTCACAACCCACCATTACCAGGTTTTAGTTGGCACATTAATTAATTAACCAGTCACGATTGACCATCGTGAACTATCATTAAGCTATCATTAGATAAAAGTGAGTCATAAGTTATCCCAAAAGTGTGCTAATGTTTCTAAGCATGGCTAAGCAATTATACCTAATATCTAGTTGAACCAATATACACAGCCCAACTAGTCAAGTTATTATAACCCAAGGTATCAAGGAACAAAGTAATCAAGATCAAAAAGGGCTATACCAAACAATAGGTTAATTCCACCCAATGACATTCGAAAATAAATGCAATAGTTGAAAAGAAACAATAGCTTTAAACGGGATCAACATGCTCAAAGGGTTGTTTGGGATCTGTGTGACTTGCCTTGCTGGCCTTGGAACTCTTCAAACTCTTCTCCGGCGAAAACAGACTCTCTGGAAACGACGGAATCTAAACAAAAAAGAGCAAAATCACCAAAACAGCACATAAACAAGCATGAACAGTACATGTGGATATTTTTAACATGTAGATCTCAATTTTAGAAAAATTTAGAGACTTGAACCAACTAAATCGGAGCTAAGATGAATTAGTTATGAATTTTTGAAGATTTAATCGGATTAAAACACTTAAATTGATTTTAATTGAATTATGACGCAATAATGAATTATTTTTGAAAAGGAAAAGAGGATTTATTGCGTCAGCGGGCTAGGGTTTCGGCGGATCGGGCGCACGGCAGCGGTTCACGGGAACGGACGGCCGAGATCGACTTGATCCAAAACGGACGGCCGAGATCGATCGGGTCCACGGCCGGCTCACGGAAGAGGGCGACGATGACGTCGACGATGACGTCACCACCGGCGGCGGCAGCTCGGCGGCTCGGACGGCTCGGACGGCGCACGCTCGCCGGCGAACGGCGGCGCTCCGGCACGAACGGAGGACACCAACGGGTAGCGGACGGCACGGCGAACTCACCGGCGACCAAAGCGACGGCGGAAGAGGAACGGACGGCGTCGGCGACGAGGTTGAAGCGGCGGCGCTCTTCGGGTCGACGACGGCGAAGGAGCGGACGAGAACGGCGGCGACTTGGCGACCACGATGACGACCTTCCCGAGCGACGGCGACGACTGGAACGGCGGCGGCGCACGGCTGGAGCGACGGCGGCGCTAGGGCACACGGCGCTAGAGCGCTACGAGCGACGAGAGGCGAAGGCGAGGGTGGCGGCGGGTAGAGGAGACACCGGGGAAGCTTTTAAAGGGGTTGGGAGGCGGCGGCGAAGGCCCACGGCGGCCGGCGACGAGAAGGAAAGTTCGGGAAAAACGAATCCGAAACAAACTCGAATCCACGAATTTCCAAACGATTTTAGCCGATGTTTCCAAAGGAGAAAAGGTAGAGGAGATCGAGAAGATCGTTTCCCCTCTATTGATTCGGCCGGAAACGGAAAGGAACGGCCGGATTGGAAAGCGGCGGCGGCGGCGCGAAACTAGGGTTTCGGCCGGAGGAAGACGACGGGCCTGACAGGTGGGCCCCACCTATCAGCGGGTGGACGCGCGCGCGCGGCGGCGGACTGGGCCGGCTGGGCCGAGGAGAGAGAGAAGAGAGGTTTTGGGCCGACTTTCGGCCCAAAGCCAAAAGAAGACTTTTAAAACCTTTTTCAATTTAAATTATTTCTTAAATGCAATTCCATTTATTAAAAATACTTCCTTAGCTCAAATAAATCCCAGAAAAATCTAGGAATTATAGAATTAAGCAAAGTATTTAATAAAATTTTATCTGGCCCCATTTTATATTGGAATTTATTAATTAAAATTAGATCTTCTCTTCTAGGCTTTTAAAATAAATTCTAAAAAATTCCATTTAAACAACAATTTATAAATTTTGAATTTTCAGGGTGTGACAAACCTACCCCCCTTAAACAGAATCTCGTCCTCGAGATTCGGAAGACTGGCGAACAGATGCGGATGAGCTGACTTCAATTCATCTTCTCATTCCCAAGTTGATTCTTCTTCCGAGTGATTACTCCACTGGACTTTGCAAAAACGGATAACTCGATTTCTGGTTCTTCTCTCATCTATTTCCAAGATACGGATTGGTTTCTCAACATAGGTCAGATCCTCTTGGACTTCTATCTGTTCAAGATTAGCTTCTTCGGTAGGTACCCTTAAACACTTTTTCAATTGCGACACATGGAACACATTATGGACTCCTGCCAAAGATTGAGGTAACTCCAACTGATAAGCAACCTCTCCTCTTCTACTGACAATCTTATAAGGTCCCACAAAACGCGGTGCCAATTTTCCTTTGGTGTGAAAACGATGAACCCCTCGAAGAGGCGTGACACGAAGATACACATAATCTCCTTCTTCAAAACTCAAATCTCTGCGGCGATTGTCGGCATAACTCTTATGACGAGACTGGGCCACACGCAATCTTTCTTGAATGATTTTCACCTTTTCTTCTGCTTCCCTCAGGATATCAGTCCCGAAAACCTGACGTTCTCCCGTTTGATCCCACAAAAGCGGAGTGCGGCACTTTCGACCATACAGTGCTTCGTAAGGAGCCATCTGAAGACTAGCTTGATAACTGTTGTTGTACGAAAATTCTGCATAAGGTAGATTCTTATCCCAACTTCCACCGAAGTCTAAAGCACAAGCTCTCAACATGTCTTCCAAAATTTGATTCACCCTTTCGGTCTGTCCGTCTGTCTGCGGATGATAAGCAGTACTAAAGTTCAGCTTAGAACCCATCTCTTCCTGAAGCTTCTTCCAAAAATTTGAAGTAAACTGACTGCCTCGATCAGACACTATTTTCTTAGGGACGCCATGCAAACACACAATCCTTGCCATATACAATTCCGCTAAGCGACTTCCGAAATAAGTTGTCTTTACCGGAATGAAATGAGCCACTTTGGTAAGTCTGTCGACTATCACCCAAATAGAGTCATGGCCTGATGACGTTCTGGGTAGACCAGTGATAAAATCCATACCGATTTCTTCCCACTTCCATTCAGGAATCTTCAAAGGCTGCAGCAAACCGGCAGGTTTCTGATGTTCTGCCTTGACTCGCTGACAAATATCACATACTGCTACGTATTCTGCGATTTCACGCTTCATACTTGCCCACCAAAATCTTTCCTTGAGATCCTGGTACATCTTGGTACTACCAGGGTGAATGGAGTATAAGGTATCATGAGCTTCTTTCAGAATTGCATTCTTTAAATCTTTGTTGTCGGGGAAACAAATTCTCTCACCCAACCATACAGTTCCTTGCTCATCCTCCAAGAAACCAATAGATTTTCCTCTTCTCATATTCTTCTTGATTTCTTGAATATCAGGATCATTAATTTGGGTTTCTCTAACTTGATCAATTAGAGTGGGCTTCGCTTCTAAGGCTGCAACGAAACCTCTACTGACAATTCCCAAATTTAATCTTTCAAATTCCTTGCATAATTCCAACGGCAACTGTCGTCCTTCCGTAGCATTGCAATAGCCTTTCCTGCTAAGAGCGTCTGCTACAACATTAGCCTTTCCCGGGTGATAATGAATTCCCATGTCATAATCCTTAATTAATTCCAGCCATCTCCTTTGTCTCATGTTCAGATCCGGCTGAGTAAAGATATACTTTAAACTCTTATGATCGGTATATACCTCTGTACGAGTACCGAAGAGATAATGACGCCAAATCTTCAACGCATGAACTACTGCAGCTAATTCAAGATCATGAGTAGGGTAGTTCTTCTCATGCGGACGTAACTGACGAGATGCATAGGCAACCACCTTCCCATCTTGCATCAGAACACAACCTAACCCAAGTTTGGATGCATCGCAATACACTTGGAAACCCTTCTTTGGATCAGGTAAAATTAAAATAGGAGCTGATATTAAGCGATTCTTCAACTCTTGAAAACTCTGCTCACATTCTTCCGACCACTTGTACTTCACATCTTTCTGAAGCAGTCGTGTCATGGGCTTAGTAATCTTGGAAAAATTCTCTATAAACCTCCGGTAATATCCTGCGAGGCCTAAGAAACTGCGAATCTCTGAAACTGTCTTTGGTTGTTTCCAGTTGGTTACGGATTCCACATTACTAGGATCGACGGCAACTCCTCCTGCTGAGATGACGTGACCAAGGAACTTCACTTCAGACAACCAAAATTCACACTTGCTAAACTTAGCATACAGTTGATGTTCTCGTAGCTTCTCTAATGCAAGGCGAAAATGTTCTTCATGCTCTTCTTTGGTTCGGGAGTAGATAAGAATGTCATCAATAAAGACCACCACGAACTTGTCTAGGTATTCCATAAACACCTTATTCATCAAGTTCATGAAGAAAACAGGGGCATTGGTAAGTCCAAAAGACATAACAGTACATTCGAACAATCCATACCTAGTGGTAAAAGCTGTCTTAGGTATATCTTCCTCTTTGATTCTCAACTGGTGATATCCTGATCGAAGATCTATCTTGGAGAAAACGGTGGCACCTTTAAGCTGATCAAACAAATCATCAATTCTGGGTAGTGGATACTTATTCTTGATAGTCACATCATTTAGTGCACGATAGTCCACACACATCCTCTGGGTATGATCTTTCTTTTCCACAAAAATAACTGGAGCTCCCCATAGAGATGAACTTGGTCTGATGTATCCTTTCTGAAGCAAATCGTCTACTTGCCTTTTGACTTCTGCCAACTCATTAGCTGCCATTCTATAAGGTCTCTTATGGATCGGAGTTGTTCCTAGTACCAAATCTATTCTGAACTCTATATCCCTTTTAGGAGGCATACCAGGTAAATCATCAGGGAACACATCGGGATACTCCCGGACTATAGGAATCTCTTCCAAAGTTATCTGGTTCAGTCTTGACCTTAAAGACTCAGAAGATAATGCATGAACAGTCACAACTCGACCATCATTACTGGTGAGAGTTACTTTTCTGTTAGCACAGTCTATCACACCTTTATATCTGGCTAACCAGTCCATCCCTAGGATGACATCAAGGTCTTTGGATTCTAACAGGATAAGATTGGCCCGAAATGGTACACCTTGAATTTCTATTCTGACAGAGGGGCTACGTTGCAAAGAGAGTGCTTGATTACTTGGGGTACTAACCATCAAAGGACGTCTAAGATCTTCTACTTCCATCCCATGATTTCCCGCAAAACTCATAGATAAGAATGAATGTGTAGCACCAGAATCGAAAAGCACTGTTGCAGGAACTGAGTTAACAAGGAACGTACCCAAAATCACATCTGGAGCATCTTGAGCTTCTGCAGCAGCAACATGATTAACACGGGCCTTTGATGCTGGTACAGCAGAGTTGCTCTGAGCAGGGACAACCTTCACGCGTCGGGGCTTCGGACACTTGTCAGCATAATGTCCTGGGTCTCCACAGTTGAAACACACCACGGGCTTGCTGCCTTGCTCCCTCTTGACAGGTTGTTGTTGTGCTGGAGCTGCAACAGGACGTGGAGCTTGATTGCGGATGTTGTTGCCAGCATTGTTGTTGAAGAACTGACGCTGCGGACGAACAATAGACGAAGAACCTCCCTGTGGCATGGACTGGGGTCCTAAAGTAAGACGCGGCTTCTGAATATTCCCCTGTTGTGTCTTCAATTGAGCAATCCGACGTTTCTTCTGCTCCATGCGGTTGTACTTGTCTTCCTGACGAATAGCCTTATCCACTAACTTCTGGAAATCAGAATAATCTCCGGTCATGAGTGGGTAAGAAAGCTCATCATTAAGTCCTTCCAAGAACTTCTCCTGGCGCTCTTCATCATTGCGCACATCTTCCGGAGCATAACGAGCCAGACGATTGAACTCGTGTAGATACTCCGTAACAGAGCGAGATCCCTGGGTGAGCGACCTGAATTCCTTCTTCTTGAGAGACACCACTCCCGATGGTATATGCGTCTTCCGGAAAGCAGCGGTGAACTCAAGCCAAGTGATAGGTTCAGTGGTAGTCCTATTCAGGCGGAAGTGATCCCACCATTCAAAGGCAGGGCCATGCAACTGGTGTGATGCAAATGAGACCTTTTCCTGATCAGTGCATTGAAGCAAATCCAACTTCTTCTCTATGGCATGCAGCCAATCACCAGCTTCAACAGGATTAGTGGTACTAGAGAAAATAGGCGGCCTCACACGAAGAAATTCTGCTAACTTGTTCTGAGGAGGTGCATGGTTATTTCCTTGGTTCTGCTGGTTCTGAAGTTGCTGCATCATCATGTTCATTAGCTGTGTCTGTTGAGCAAGAACTTGAGCAAGAGTGGGATTCTCTTCATTGTTATTGTTATTGGGGTTGTTGGGGCCATTCCCGTTGCTGCGAGTGTTCACCACCTGGCATGGACAGGGCACAAGAAGAGAAACCGGGGGAAACTACTTAGGACAGAGAATTACTTTAACTTTTATTGATCTTAACTGAGTTTCATTATTACAAACTGAAGACTCTCACACCACTAAACTCACCAACTACCTAACACTCCAAAGCAAACAAACGCATGCACTTACATCCCACCACTGATGTAAATCACATGCGAGACACACACAAGCAAACTTAAAGCAAGCAAACTAACACAACGATCTAAGACAATGTCGCGACCGGGAAAATTGCCTTTTCCCGAACGCTAGTGTATTAATCCCCGTCCCAGGAAAAGCCGGGGTACACCACACAAACATGATATAAAAGACACATCTTTATTATATCGATAATATTTACATTATTACAAAGGCACTTCAGGCCTGACAAGCAAAAATAAACAGCAGCGGACTAGCGGCCTACGGCTCCATCTTCACAGGCGCTCAACTGGGGTATAAGCCAGGACTCCACCTAAGACATCTTCTCCAAAGCTTCTCTTACTGAAGAGGGGAAGGATTGAGCAAGAATGAGTACAACCACAGTACTCAGCAAGCCACACCGGAGATGCATAATTAATGCAGGGGGGTACAAGGAGATAATAATATAGGGGTTAAGTTTTGCAGTAAACGGCATTTAAAAGTCACTTAGTTGCCCAAAGTTATTTTGTAAAGACGATCCTAGAGCTATACAATATTATTAATCAAGGCCGTGAACCCTCACGAACCTGCCTTAACCCAAGGCCTACGATGATTCGGACCGAACTGGCAACCCGACCTGGGTTCCAGCTCGTCCCAAGCCAACCCAGGCCAACCATTCCATATTTTAGTTGTTGAGCAAATTTTAAGAATTAAAACACTGACTTGGGTACATTGCTCGGCTTGCCCATATCCGAGGGCTCGGCTATTCGAATAGATTTACTCTGATCAGAGGTGTACATCTTTACCCACAAGACACATCTTTACTCCGCATTCCATGGCCTTGGAACCCGTCGTAAAGATGTGACATAGTTTCCAACCCATCCTAGCCTTAGACAAGAGTACCGACCCAATCCTACCTACGGCCGGGATACCCGGGACAGGCAGGCAGAACTGAGCCCCTAGCATTGGGCACCAACCCTCCGCCGTATGACATCTCGACTACCGGGCCGCAGCTCGTGTAGCCTTCATTTGCCCTGGAGAATGTCCATCGACGCCCGACTTCATCCATCTCCAATCCGTGTACTTTTGTTTATGACTAGACTGAGCCACAAACTAAGCCTTACCCATTAGACATGTGGAAGTACGGTAGTGCTTTGCAACAGAGGCCCGAGCTTTAGTCCTTATAGTGGCCGGGGTGCTACTTCCCATAACTGGCATGCACCCAAACCCCACCGAAAACAGGTTTTAGGGGTTTTGAAAGAGGAAGAGAGGTGTATGTCCAATTCCACCATAGTCCAACAATTCCACAGTGTCCAAATGATATGAGAATTTCCCAAGTCTAAAGTTATAAAACCACCTAATGTTGCCTAATTAATCAGCGAAGCATCTACCTAAATTCATACTAGTGGAACCATGAATAGAGTACCCACTAGTTGAGGTTTTGTTTAATCTAGGGTGAACAAGGTAATAATGATAACAATAACAATAATAATATGGTCATAACAAAGGTAAATAGGCATGGCTAAATAAAACAGTGATAACGCGGGAATTTAAATAAAGCAATAATGCATTAATTTAAATTAAAATAATTTGGTAAACTGGGATTTCAATATGCTCAAGGATGATGTGACTTGCCTTGCTCAGAGAGAACGGCCTTCCGAACCTTCGGCGACGACCACGAACCACGCTTTGGAAACCTCCGGAACGACGAAAGCTACGCGAAGCACACAAGCAAAGCTACAAGCCTATAAAGAAGCAATAACAATACATAAAAACAAAGCACAGGGTTCTTTAGGTTATAACAAACATTAGGAGACTTGAACGGGTCGATTCGGAGCTCGTATGACCAGGATATGATCATCCGAAGTTTAATGCTGTTATATGGAGATTTGCGGATTATTGTAATTAGGTTTTGCAACTATAAAACATGTGTAAGCGCTAGCCTGGAAAAGACAGGAAGGCTGCGCCGTTGACATGCGGACCCCACATGTCAACCTGAAGGACCGCGGTGGACCGAGTACACAGAGATGGTCCACGGGTCGACGGAAGCGGACCCCGTGTGTCAACCGAAGCGAGTGGCCGACAAACGGACTCCACTAGACACCACACGGGTTGCACACGTGGAAACCACGCGGCTACCGAGCGGGCACACTAACGCGGACACTACACGGTCACCACCCGCACGCGTGAACGACTACCGACACCGGTACACGGGTACCGGGGTCGACGACCGCACAACGAGCACGGGCGACACCGAAAGGGCGAGGACGGGGCAGCGAGGGGAGGAAACCTTACCACCACGCGACGAGGCGTGGGAACGACAACGACGAACGGGCGCGGCGGAGACAGACGGGCACAACGGAGACGAACGGCGAGGGGACGGCTTCGGCGGCGATCCTTGGGCGAAGGCGAGACGCGGCCGGCACGAGGCTTGACGACGCGGAGCCGAGGACGAACACGAGGACGGGGCTGCAGCGACTCGCTTGACGAACGCGGACGACGGACGAGAACGGCTTGACGGAGGGACGAACGCCACGACGATCGGGAACGACGAGAGGACGAGGGCGACGACGACCGGGGCCGGCGAGGAGACGACGAGGGCAGCCGGCGAGGAGACGACGAGGAACACGCCGCTACGATGACGATGACGGAGGCGGCGCCGCGAGACGACGAGCCGAGCGACCGACGGGACGTCGACGACGAGAACGGTCGGAGACGATGATGATGGACCGCGGAGGGGTTTGGATGGAGGGGAAACGATGCCGAGGACGGCCTTGCCGCTGCGATGCCGGAGGTGATGGGGGGGGTGTGGCCGACCGGTGCACGGCGAGGAGGGACGGGCGGCCGAACAACTCCGGCGAGGCGGACGGAGAGGTTCGCGGCGACGTTCCGGCGAAACCGAGGGCAGGCCGGGGTGGAGGGCGATGCGGCGTCGCCGAGGGAGGAGACGGCGACGTCGGCCGACGCTCTGGCGCGGCGACCGGGGCAGCCGGAGGAGATGTCGACGAGGAGGAAGGTGAGGCCGGCGCGGGCGACGGTGTTCCGGCGATGTTCGGGCGAGGAGGAGGTGATACCGGGGATGAGGGCGGCGTCGTGGAGCCGAGGAAGGTGGTGGCGACGTCGGCCGGCGCTCCGGGGACGTGGCAGAGGCGGCCGGAGGCGGAGAAGTGGTGGCGACGCCACTGGACGCCGGCGAGGACGCGTCTCCGGTGCTTTCCCCGCGAAACGGAGGGCTGACCGAGGGAGAGGGGGCAGCTGCGACGCCGGGAGAGGTGGCGGCGCAGCCGGAGGGTGCACGGGTGAGGCGGGAGGTGCGGCTGGAGGTGGCCGGCTTGGAGAAAAGAGGAGGGCGACGGCGGGAAGGCAGCTCCGGGGGTCACCTCGCGAAACGGAGGGCAAGCCGGGGTGGAGGAGGTGGCGGCGACGCTGGAGGAGGCGACGGCGCGGCCGGACGACGCTCCGGCGAGGCGGGAGAGGCGGCTGGAGGCCGGCCGGCAACGTGGGAGAGAGAGGGCGACGGTGGGGAGGTGGCTAGAGACCACGGGAGAGCTTGGGAGGAGACCAAAACGGTAGAACGCAAAGAGGGGGTTCTATTTTATAGGAGAGGAGAGGGAACCGGCCACGGGGGAGGTCGGAACGGCGGCGAGAACCACGACCGGCGGCAATGGTTGGTGGCCGGAGAAAACGCGAGCGTTCCCGGCGATTGGGGGCGGCATTCAAGGGGGAAAACGGGGGAAATCGAAGAGGAATCAATGGGGATTAATTGCCCCCAATCAATTTGGTAAGAGCCGGCTTGAATAGAGCGGATTTAGAGGAGGAATGGCGCTAGGGCTCGCTCGGGAGGGAGAGAGGAGGACGGCCGGCGCGGGAGGAGGAAGACGACGCTGGCGCGTGGGCCCCACGCGGTCGGGCGGCGGCGTCAGCGCGCGCACGCGCGCGCACGTGCGCGGCACGGGCGGGGGCGCGGCTAGGGTTGGGCCGGGCGACCGGCCCAGGAGGAGAGGAGGGGAAGCGGCTTGGGCCGAGGCAGGCCGGGAGGAAGGAGGGGGGGGGGAAAAAAACCCGGGAGAGAGAGGGGGGGGGGGAATGGAGCTGGGCCGAGAGGGGAGGAGGCCCAAGAGGAGGGAGAGAAGGAGAGGGAGAGAAAGAGAGGGAGGAGAGGGAGACTTCGGGCTAGACTTGGCCCAAAGGAGGAAGAGGAGGGATTATTTTTAGATTTTTCTTTTTAATAAACTTTGATCAAGATTGTTGTTGCTTAATAATTATTTCCGGTGCTCTGAAAATTCAAGTAAAATTTGAGGGCTCATTTTAGACCAAGGAGAATTTAACAAAAATTCTCCGGGCCACATTCGAATTTTTCTTGTACGTATTTTAGTGTTTGCCAATTTTTTTTTCGAATTTTAATTAATTCTATTATTCCTTTTAGCGAATGAATTTTAATTTTGGGATGAATTTATCAGGACGTGACAAATCCACCCCCCTTACAAGAATCTCGTCCCCGAGATTCGAGGAGGCTAGCAAGAAGATAGGTTGGGCGGTCTTCTCTTCTTGTCTGACTTCTTCCGCTCCGTCTTCTATAACAAACTTGCCTAACAAAACTTCTTCACTCTGGACTGCTTGGCTCGATCTCCTGTTGCAGATGGAATCTTCTCTTCACCTGACCTGTCCCTGGTTGAACCTTTAGCTGACTTCGACTGGGTTGCGGCACTTGAAGATGGGGCTTCAGTTCCAGAACTTTGCATAGTTCATATCTTTGGAGTCAACCTCATACAAGTTACCCACTTCATGTCATGCGTCGAGATCAGCTCGTCATTACTAAGATACCATGCTTGTCATCATTTAGCATTCAAAGTATTCCTTTACACATTCAGCCCTGACGTATTCTTTTTAGATTTCTCTTATCAATCACCTTTCGACCTACTTCTTGGTTCGATAATCAACACCTTTGCTGGTATCTTCTATCAATCACCTCTTAAACTTTGTCCACCAGGTACTCTTCACTCCGAGAGTTGTGGATGCTTCTGGTGACGATGAGGTCCTTTGGCTTGCTGCCTTTCAGTGAAACCTTGAAGTGTTTCGCCAAAAGCTATACTAACTGTCATTGCCTTTGATCCGGAAAAGACACATCTGAAACTCTTAGTCCAAACAAATGTCTCTTTGGTTAATCACTTGATTTTCTTTTCCATCCTCAGGTTGGTTATTAGCTCGAGGTTAGAATATAGTTCCTCTGGCACGAGACCCTAGGTCTCCTTTGTCAGTAAACAATTATACACATGATCACATATCCGCATCTTCCAAAAGAATCCTCTTAGAACTTGTTTTTATTACCAATTTTTCCCATATTACATGAATACAAGGCACTGTCTTAAACAAAAAGGGAAGGTGCTTAACATCGGTACATTGTTTCTACTATGGGTTAGAATTAACATGAGGCCTCACAGGTACGGCGTTTGCTCCAGTGACCACAAGGCGAGTGACCTGTCTTCTTCTTGCATAATGGCCGGAGTGATGACGCAGGTTACGCTTCGGCTGTGGACAATCTCTCGAGAAATGACCTGGTTCTTTGCAGTTGTAACAAATCAACGTCTTCTTTGCTGAGTTGTCCGCCTGGGAACGATCGTCCTGACTAGGAGTTGGAATTGGTGGTTGGAAATCCTTGCTAACATCGGCATCAGTGGTACCATTATTGCTATCACCCTTGGAGTCTTTCTCAGAGTCAAAATTGCTAGGGTTGCCATTCTGGGTGCCTTCATTGATACTATCGTCGATATCTTGGTGAATGATGTTGTTGTTGTCTACATTGCGTTCATCTTCTTGGGGCAGGAACTCGTGATACCCAACAGAAGATCCGATGATCGGAAGTGGCTCAGTGCGCTGTCTTTGGTTACCACCTGGAAATACTGGGATGTTGACAATCCTTCTCTTGCAGTTCGTCATCCGATTATGCTCACTTTCAAGTTGCATGGCTTTGTCCACAAGTTTCTCAAAATTTTCATAATCCTCTAGGAGTAGTTGCACTGCAAGCTCATCTTTTAACCCCTGGAGAAACTTCTCTTGTTTTTCTTCATCCGTTTCCACATCTTCTGGTGCATAGCGAGCCAAACGATAGAACTCGTGCAGGTACTCTGTGACGGTCAAATCCCCTTGCTTCAGGTAGCGAAACGCTCGTTTTCTTAGTGTGATCATTCCTGAGGGAACATGTGATCTCCTGAATACAGATGAAAACTCGTTCCAGGTGGTGGTATGTCCTTCTGGCTGTGATGCTTCGTAGTTATCCCACCACTCTGAAGCCGGTCCAACCAACTGATGAGTTGCGAAGCCAACCCGCTCCTGGTCGGTGCACTGAATCAACCCTAGCTTCCTTTCGACTGTGCGCAACCAATCACTGGCTTCCATAGGATCGACGGCCATGGCAAAGGTTGGAGGCCCCGTTTTGAGAAATTCTGATAACTTGCACTGTTGCTGGACTGTAGGTACTTGAACGTTGGTTGCCCCTGCTGGGTTGTTCCGATTCTGTAATAGTTGAAAGGCTGTTGCCAACATGTTGGTTTGGTTAACCACAATTTGGATTAGCTCTGGTGAGGTTTCGTTGATGCTTTTCTCATTCCCATTGGTTTGGGTTCTTGAGTCATCGGATCCATCATTCCCATAGCCTTTGTTACCAGTGTTATCCATCTGTCACAAGGTAGGGGTTGAGAGAGGAAGCATACAAGGAAAGAAGAGACCAGAACTAGGGACAAGACCTTAAAGGAACTAACTCTTTTTGTTGATGTGTTGTTTGTTTTGCTTATTCTGCAAGTTGATTAAACAAACAACCTAGCATGGTCACATCACAACCCACCGATGCAAACCATGCGCTACACACACAAGCAAGGAAACACACTACAAACGAAACACTAGAGGGTGGCTTAGGTTCTGCGACGGGTTCTCCAAGATCTTCACTCCTGCTTCACAGCTGGCTTCACTGCTTCCTTCGCTTCGCTAGCGGATCCTGCAGTCTTCCGGAGCTTCGGCAAACAACTGACGACATCTTCTTCTTCGCAAAGCTGACCATCTAGTACTTAGTTGAAATCCGAAGAAAGAAAAGAGTAAACCTTTTGCAAATAGCATTAGGGGAAGGAGAAAAAGAGGAACTTTCGCAAATAATTTTATTTATAAAATATGTCCTTAGGTTTTATCCATTTGGCTTATCCTACAGTCGAGATGGCTCTGATACCAGCTTGTCGCGACCGGGAAAATTGCCTTTTCCCGAACGCTAGTGTATTAATCCCCGTCCCAGGAAAAGCCGGGGTACACCACACAAACATGATATAAAAGACACATCTTTATTATATCGATAATATTTACATTATTACAAAGGCACTTCAGGCCTGACAAGCAAAAATAAACAGCAGCGGACTAGCGGCCTACGGCTCCATCTTCACAGGCGCTCAACTGGGGTATAAGCCAGGACTCCACCTAAGACATCTTCTCCAAAGCTTCTCTTACTGAAGAGGGGAAGGATTGAGCAAGAATGAGTACAACCACAGTACTCAGCAAGCCACACCGGAGATGCATAATTAATGCAGGGGGGTACAAGGAGATAATAATATAGGGGTTAAGTTTTGCAGTAAACGGCATTTAAAAGTCACTTAGTTGCCCAAAGCTATTTTGTAAAGACGATCCTAGAGCTATACAATATTATTAATCAAGGCCGTGAACCCTCACGAACCTGCCTTAACCCAAGGCCTACGATGATTCGGACCGAACTGGCAACCCGACCTGGGTTCCAGCTCGTCCCAAGCCAACCCAGGCCAACCATTCCATATTTTAGTTGTTGAGCAAATTTTAAGAATTAAAACACTGACTTGGGTACATTGCTCGGCTTGCCCATATCCGAGGGCTCGGCTATTCGAATAGATTTACTCTGATCAGAGGTGTACATCTTTACCCACAAGACACATCTTTACTCCGCATTCCATGGCCTTGGAACCCGTCGTAAAGATGTGACATAGTTTCCAACCCATCCTAGCCTTAGACAAGAGTACCGACCCAATCCTACCTACGGCCGGGATACCCGGGACAGGCAGGCAGAACTGAGCCCCTAGCATTGGGCACCAACCCTCCGCCGTATGACATCTCGACTACCGGGCCGCAGCTCGTGTAGCCTTCATTTGCCCTGGAGAATGTCCATCGACGCCCGACTTCATCCATCTCCAATCCGTGTACTTTTGTTTATGACTAGACTGAGCCACAAACTAAGCCTTACCCATTAGACATGTGGAAGTACGGTAGTGCTTTGCAACAGAGGCCCGAGCTTTAGTCCTTATAGTGGCCGGGGTGCTACTTCCCATAACTGGCATGCACCCAAACCCCACCGAAAACAGGTTTTAGGGGTTTTGAAAGAGGAAGAGAGGTGTATGTCCAATTCCACCATAGTCCAACAATTCCACAGTGTCCAAATGATATGAGAATTTCCCAAGTCTAAAGTTATAAAACCACCTAATGTTGCCTAATTAATCAGCGAAGCATCTACCTAAATTCATACTAGTGGAACCATGAATAGAGTACCCACTAGTTGAGGTTTTGTTTAATCTAGGGTGAACAAGGTAATAATGATAACAATAACAATAATAATATGGTCATAACAAAGGTAAATAGGCATGGCTAAATAAAACAGTGATAACGCGGGAATTTAAATAAAGCAATAATGCATTAATTTAAATTAAAATAATTTGGTAAACTGGGATTTCAATATGCTCAAGGATGATGTGACTTGCCTTGCTCAGAGAGAACGGCCTTCCGAACCTTCGGCGACGACCACGAACCACGCTTTGGAAACCTCCGGAACGACGAAAGCTACGCGAAGCACACAAGCAAAGCTACAAGCCTATAAAGAAGCAATAACAATACATAAAAACAAAGCACAGGGTTCTTTAGGTTATAACAAACATTAGGAGACTTGAACGGGTCGATTCGGAGCTCGTATGACCAGGATATGATCATCCGAAGTTTAATGCTGTTATATGGAGATTTGCGGATTATTGTAATTAGGTTTTGCAACTATAAAACATGTGTAAGCGCTAGCCTGGAAAAGACAGGAAGGCTGCGCCGTTGACATGCGGACCCCACATGTCAACCTGAAGGACCGCGGTGGACCGAGTACACAGAGATGGTCCACGGGTCGACGGAAGCGGACCCCGTGTGTCAACCGAAGCGAGTGGCCGACAAACGGACTCCACTAGACACCACACGGGTTGCACACGTGGAAACCACGCGGCTACCGAGCGGGCACACTAACGCGGACACTACACGGTCACCACCCGCACGCGTGAACGACTACCGACACCGGTACACGGGTACCGGGGTCGACGACCGCACAACGAGCACGGGCGACACCGAAAGGGCGAGGACGGGGCAGCGAGGGGAGGAAACCTTACCACCACGCGACGAGGCGTGGGAACGACAACGACGAACGGGCGCGGCGGAGACAGACGGGCACAACGGAGACGAACGGCGAGGGGACGGCTTCGGCGGCGATCCTTGGGCGAAGGCGAGACGCGGCCGGCACGAGGCTTGACGACGCGGAGCCGAGGACGAACACGAGGACGGGGCTGCAGCGACTCGCTTGACGAACGCGGACGACGGACGAGAACGGCTTGACGGAGGGACGAACGCCACGACGATCGGGAACGACGAGAGGACGAGGGCGACGACGACCGGGGCCGGCGAGGAGACGACGAGGGCAGCCGGCGAGGAGACGACGAGGAACACGCCGCTACGATGACGATGACGGAGGCGGCGCCGCGAGACGACGAGCCGAGCGACCGACGGGACGTCGACGACGAGAACGGTCGGAGACGATGATGATGGACCGCGGAGGGGTTTGGATGGAGGGGAAACGATGCCGAGGACGGCCTTGCCGCTGCGATGCCGGAGGTGATGGGGGGGGTGTGGCCGACCGGTGCACGGCGAGGAGGGACGGGCGGCCGAACAACTCCGGCGAGGCGGACGGAGAGGTTCGCGGCGACGTTCCGGCGAAACCGAGGGCAGGCCGGGGTGGAGGGCGATGCGGCGTCGCCGAGGGAGGAGACGGCGACGTCGGCCGACGCTCTGGCGCGGCGACCGGGGCAGCCGGAGGAGATGTCGACGAGGAGGAAGGTGAGGCCGGCGCGGGCGACGGTGTTCCGGCGATGTTCGGGCGAGGAGGAGGTGATACCGGGGATGAGGGCGGCGTCGTGGAGCCGAGGAAGGTGGTGGCGACGTCGGCCGGCGCTCCGGGGACGTGGCAGAGGCGGCCGGAGGCGGAGAAGTGGTGGCGACGCCACTGGACGCCGGCGAGGACGCGTCTCCGGTGCTTTCCCCGCGAAACGGAGGGCTGACCGAGGGAGAGGGGGCAGCTGCGACGCCGGGAGAGGTGGCGGCGCAGCCGGAGGGTGCACGGGTGAGGCGGGAGGTGCGGCTGGAGGTGGCCGGCTTGGAGAAAAGAGGAGGGCGACGGCGGGAAGGCAGCTCCGGGGGTCACCTCGCGAAACGGAGGGCAAGCCGGGGTGGAGGAGGTGGCGGCGACGCTGGAGGAGGCGACGGCGCGGCCGGACGACGCTCCGGCGAGGCGGGAGAGGCGGCTGGAGGCCGGCCGGCAACGTGGGAGAGAGAGGGCGACGGTGGGGAGGTGGCTAGAGACCACGGGAGAGCTTGGGAGGAGACCAAAACGGTAGAACGCAAAGAGGGGGTTCTATTTTATAGGAGAGGAGAGGGAACCGGCCACGGGGGAGGTCGGAACGGCGGCGAGAACCACGGCCGGCGGCAATGGTTGGTGGCCGGAGAAAACGCGAGCGTTCCCGGCGATTGGGGGCGGCATTCAAGGGGGAAAACGGGGGAAATCGAAGAGGAATCAATGGGGATTAATTGCCCCCAATCAATTTGGTAAGAGCCGGCTTGAATAGAGCGGATTTAGAGGAGGAATGGCGCTAGGGCTCGCTCGGGAGGGAGAGAGGAGGACGGCCGGCGCGGGAGGAGGAAGACGACGCTGGCGCGTGGGCCCCACGCGGTCGGGCGGCGGCGTCAGCGCGCGCACGCGCGCGCACGTGCGCGGCACGGGCGGGGGCGCGGCTAGGGTTGGGCCGGGCGACCGGCCCAGGAGGAGAGGAGGGGAAGCGGCTTGGGCCGAGGCAGGCCGGGAGGAAGGAGGGGGGGGGGAAAAAACCCGGGAGAGAGAGGGGGGGGGGAATGGAGCTGGGCCGAGAGGGGAGGAGGCCCAAGAGGAGGGAGAGAAGGAGAGGGAGAGAAAGAGAGGGAGGAGAGGGAGACTTCGGGCTAGACTTGGCCCAAAGGAGGAAGAGGAGGGATTATTTTTAGATTTTTCTTTTTAATAAACTTTGATCAAGATTGTTGTTGCTTAATAATTATTTCCGGTGCTCTGAAAATTCAAGTAAAATTTGAGGGCTCATTTTAGACCAAGGAGAATTTAACAAAAATTCTCCGGGCCACATTCGAATTTTTCTTGTACGTATTTTAGTGTTTGCCAATTTTTTTTTCGAATTTTAATTAATTCTATTATTCCTTTTAGCGAATGAATTTTAATTTTGGGATGAATTTATCAGGACGTGACAGACAACGACTTAACAAGTCACTCTAGTTCTTCCGAGCATCGGAGGTCGATTGAAGGCTCGTTCGGCTCGTCTTCATCATCTTGAGTTGCTACCCACTCAATCTTGGAATGGGTGCGCTTGGATTCTTCTTCTTCATCATCACTTATGATGATGACCGGAGGATCTGCTAGGGTTGGGGCAACTTCTTTCTCCACCACACGAACCTTTGGCGCCAACTGATAGCGAGGGACAAATAGAGCTCTCTTCCTTGCGGTGAGACGAACCCTGGCCTTCTGCGGCGGTGCTTCTCCCTTCAATGCAGCTAGTTCCTTCTCCAAATGATCCACCTTGTCTTCTAACTTGCAAATCTTACCACGATTCCGGTCTTCACGATCTTGAGCTGCTAACACAGTCTCCGCACGACTTTCATCCATAGCCCACAGCATCTCAACCAAATGCCTTGTGGTAGCATCATTCTCAATTCCTTCAGTCTCAAGGTAACTGCCGCGGTCACTTCCCTGGGGTTGACGAGGATGATAGCGATACTCAGTGTCGGCCAACTGATCACTATAGCGATCACGGAGCTCTCCTATGGCGATCCTTGCCACCTCCTGACATGCATGGATGTAGGTTCTTCCTCCAGCTTCGAACATCACTGATGGAATATCTTCACTATTACTGTTCAAGGTGACTTTGACTCGGCACTTCTCTTCATGATGATCATGAGGAATCTGAGCATAAAAAGGGGCAGTCCCAAATCCAATGACAAAGGACATTGTACGCAACTCCTGGACAAAACCCTCAACACCAAACAAGTACTCAGGCTTGTAGCGCGGCATCTAAAGACAAGTGAAAGGAGGGAGTTAAGACATTTATCCAATTAATAGCACAAGTTTTTGGATTAATTTGAATAAAGTTTAGAAATTCAAAGTAAAAGGTAAGTAAGTAAAGTAAACCAAACTTGCAGGATAAGTTGAAACAGTTGGAAACAAGGTTACAATTTTTGTACTTTTGAATAACAGGTTTCAAAAGAAATAAAAGAAAGTTATAAAATCAACATGCTAAATTTATTTTATTGCAGCAAGATTAAATAAAACAACATTGTAAAACTTTTGCTGATAAAATGAGCCATTAGTACAGTAATAGATGTACAGTACTAATAACACTGGAATAAATTTTGAATGAGAACCATTAAAAGAGATTATGAAGTGCATGTGCCATTAGTTTGGTTTAATTAAAAGAGAAAGGGAGGAGAACAGTTCTACTTTTCCAATATTTTTAGAGGGCTTCTATGGGTAACCATTTGGCATAACCTAGGGTCAAGGAGGCTCTGATACCAACTTGTCATGCCCGGAATTTCTATCCAAAATTCCAAACGCTTACATGTGTGTGAACCCTCGTCCAGGAATCAGCCGAGGCACACAATAACAAATTGATAATAGAGTACAGTTATTACTCTAATTAATAAGCGAATAAAATGTCATTACAGAGGTAGATAGTTCCTCTCAATCAATAAAGATCTAAGCAGCGGAAAAATAAGATAAACGGCGCAGACGGCTCCACTCCACAGGCAGCTTGACCAAGGCTACACCTAATCCTCCACACCATCAGCCTCATTGTAGAACTCTTCCTCTGATGAATGATTGCAAGGTGAGTATATGACATACTCAGCAAGTCACGCAGCAAATATGCAAGTGCACAGGATAACAAAGGATGGCATAGTAGGGTTCCATTTGCACAAACAGCCTTTAATAAACATTTCAGAATTTAATAAAACAGTTAAGTAGTAATTAATCAATATTAATCCAACGCTACACAACATACCCTGTTGTATAGGCCCAACCATTCTGAACAACCATCCCGGCTACACAGTTCTATCTCCAAACCAGGAATGTACCATTCCAAACCAGGAGCTAATCAAATTATTACCAGTTATAGCATCTTCTATTATGGTGAGAAGTGTGGGACTAATCACGAAAGACATTGTTAGACCCGCCCATAACCGCGGGCACGGCTATTCGAATAGTTTTACTCTGATCAGAGGTGTACCACTGTACCCACAAGACACAACCCCACATCATGTCACCATGTGCCTCAATACCACCACGGTACCTCGGAAAGGAGTTGTGACAATACCCCTTGCATAATACAATCCACTGCAGGGCACCTTCCTGGATCATAATCACCCCCTTAAAAACAAGGCATGGACTCCCCAGCGACCCCCGTGGGCTTATCTCCGCCACTTCTCAGTCTGGTGCCCCGCAATGAACCATGCTATACAAAAGATAAAGCCGTTGCCCACGCTGGCTTGTGGCTGTCACGGTTAATGTTTCACAACCGAAACTCGTGAACCGGTCCTTAATTGTCATGAGCACGACTCTCAAAACCATGTGCTCACAACCCACCATTATCAGGTTTTAGTTGGCACATTAATTAATTAACTAATCACGATTGACCATCGTGAACTATCATTAAGCCATCATTAAATAATAGTGAGTCATAAGTTATCCCAATAGTGAGCTAATGTTTCTAAGCAGGGCTAAGCAATTATATCTAATATCTAGTTGAACCAATATACATAAAGCTCAACTAGTCAAATTATAATAACCCAAGGTATCAAGGAATAAAGTAATCAAGAACAAAAGGGCTATAACAAACAATAGGTTAATTCCACCCAATGACATTCGAAAATAAATGCAATAGTTGAAAAGAAACAATAGCTTTAAACGGGATCAACATGCTCAAAGGGTTGTTTGGGATCTGTGTGACTTGCCTTGCTGGCCTTGAAACTCTTCAAACTCTTCTCCGGCGAAAACGGACTCTCCGGAAACGACGGAATCAAAACAAAAAAGAGCAAAATCACCAAAACAGCACATAAACAAGCATGAACAGTACATGTGGATATTTTTAACATGTAGATCTCAATTTTAGAAAAATTTAGAACTTGAACCAACTAAATCGGAGCTAAGATGAATTAGTTATGAATTTTTGAAGATTTAATCGGATTAAAACACTTAAATTGATTTTAATTGAATTATGACGCAATAATGAATTATTTTTGAAAAGGAAAAGAGGATTTATTGCGTCAGCGGGCTAGGGTTTCGGTGGACCGGGCGCACGGCAGCGGTTCACGGGAACGGACGGCCGAGATCGACTTGATCCAAAACGGACGGCCGAGATCGATCGGGTCCACTGCCGGCTCACGGAAGAGGGCGACGATGACGTCACCACCGGCGGCGGCGGCTCGGCGGCTCGGACGGCTCGGACGGCGCACGCTCGCCGGCGAACGGCGGCGCTCCGGCACGAACGGAGGACACCAACGGGTAGCGGACGGCACGGCGAACTCACCGGCGACCAAAGCGACGGCGGAAGAGGAACGGACGGCGTCGGCGACGAGGTTGAAGCGGCGGCGCTCTTCGGGTCGACGGCGGCGACGGTGCTCCGGCGGTCTTCGGCGGCGGCGAAGGAGCGGACGAGAACGGCGGCGACTTGGCGACCACGATGATGACCTTCCCGAGCGACGGCGACGACTGGAACGGCGGCGGCGCACGGCTGGAGCGACGGCGGCGACGGCGGCGCTAGGGCACACGGCGCTAGAGCGCTACGAGCGACGAGAGGCGAAGGCGAGGGTGGCGGCGGGTAGAGGAGACACCGGGGAAGCTTTTAAAGGGGTTGGGAGGCGGCGGCGAAGGCCCACGGCGGCCGGCGACGAGAAGGAAAGTTCGGGAAAAACGAATCCGAAACAAACTCGAATCCACGAATTTCCAAACGATTTTAGCCGATGTTTCCAAAGGAGAAAAGGTAGAGGATATCGAGAAGATCGTTTCCCCTCTATTGATTCGGCCGGAAACGGAAAGGAACGGCCGGATTGGAAAGCGGCGGCGGCGGCGCGAAACTAGGGTTTCGGCCGGAGGAAGACGACGGGCTGGCCCCACCTGTCAGCGGTCGGACGCGCGCGCGCGGCGGCGGACTGGGCCGGCTGGGCCGAGGAGAGAGAGAAGAGAGGTTTTGGGCCGACTTTCGGCCCAAAGCCAAAAGAAGACTTTTAAAACCTTTTTCAATTTAAATTATTTTTTAAATGCAATTCCATTTATTAAAAATACTTCCTTAGCTCAAATAAATCCCAGAAAAATCTAGGAATTATAGAATTAAGCAAAGTATTTAATGAAATTTTATCTGGCCCCATTTTATATTGGAATTTATTAATTAAAATTAGATCTTCTCTTCTAGGCTTTTAAAATAAATTCTAAAAAATTCCATTTAAACAACAATTTATAAATTTTGAATTTTCAGGGTGTGATAGCGGCGCACGGCTAGAGCGACGGCGGCGACGGCGGCGCTAGGGCACACGGCGCTAGAGCGCTACGAGCGACGAGAGGCGAAGGCGAAGGTGGCGGCGGGTAGAGGAGACACCGGGGAGCCTTTTAAAGGGGCTAGGAGGCAACGGCGAAGGCCCACGGCGGCCGGCGACGAGAAGGAAAGTTCGGGAAAATCGAATCCGAAACAAACTCGAATCCACGAATTTCCAAACGATTTTAGCCGGTGTTTCCAAAGGAGAAAAGGTAGAGGAGATCTCGAGGATCATTTCCCCTCTATTGATTCGGCCGGAGAAGGAAAGGATCGGCCGAATTGGAAAGCGGCGGCGGCGGCGCGGCGCTAGGGTTTTGGCCGGAGGAAGACGACGATCCCGACAGGTGGGACCCACCTGTCAGCGACAGCGCGCTCGCACGGGCGGCTGCGGCTGCGGACTGGGCCGGCTGGGCCGAGGAGAGAGAGAGAGAAGGGTTTTGGGCCGACTTTCGGCCCAAAGCCAAAAGAGACTTTTTAAAACCTTTTTCAATTTAAATTATTTCTTAAATGCAATTCCATTTATTAAAAATACTTCCTTAGCTCAAATAAATCCCAGAAAAATCTAGGAATTATAGAATTAAGCAAAGTATTTAATGAAATTTTATCTGGCCCCATTTTATATTGGAATTTATTAATTAAAATTAGATCTTCACTTCTAGGCTTTTAAAATTAATTCTAAAAATTCCATTTAAACAACAATTTATATATTTTGAATTTTCAGGGTGTGACAGTAATGTACTCATTTGAACTGGTTATGTATCAATTGGTAATGGTTATGAAGTTATGCCAAGATCATGTCTTTTATTTATTTATTTATTTGCAAAAACAGCTAAATGACTTAGCTGCAGCTATCTCCAGCAATAGCTGTGCTTAGCTGTTGAGAAGGTCAGCAGCTAAGAGGCTTAGCCGGAGATTTAAAACTTTGATTCTCGCAGCTGCACGGGATCGTCAGCCTCGGGCACCCCACGTACGGCCGCGGCGGCGTCGTCGGCGGCCGCACCACCACGTCCACCATGACCAGTTCGCCTGCTTCGCGGTGATCCGTGGGAGGGCCCGGCTGCTCCACCACCACCGCGCCCGGAGTCGCCGGCTTCTTCGGTGAACCAGGCGGCGGCGGCGGCGTGCGCGGACGACCCCTCGGCGGCGAAGGGGACTCTCGTCGTTCCGGTGGAGGTGTCCTGGCGGGCGGACGACGGGAGGACTGCGGTTTCTTCTTCTTCGTCGTCGGCGGCGGCATGACGGCGGCGGCGCGCTTGGCGGCGTGCCTGGTGTAGACGGAGACGGAGAAGGAGGTCGCGGCGAGAAGGGAGAAGGCCGACGACACGCGGACCTGGCCGCAGAACCGGCCGGGCTGGCTGCAGAGGCCGCCGCCCTGCCGCCGTCCGCCGCCATGGCCGCCGCGGGAGGAGCGCAGGAGGCCGCAGGAGGTGATGTCGGCGACGGTGAGCAGCAGCGCGGCCGACGAGGACGTCAGCGCCTGGACGAGCTTGTCGATGAGCTCCACCACCCTCGCCGCCTCCTCCTTCCTCACCGCCTCCAGGTAGATCGCCACCCCCTGCAGCACCGCCGACACCAGGTCCGCCGCCGCCGCGTATCTGAACGAGTGGTAGTCGCTGTACGAGTCCGTGGCGGCGACGCGGCCGTCGTCGCCGCGGACGCACTGCGTCGACGCCGCCGTCGTGATCGCCGACGCCAGCGACAGCCCCACCGTCACGATGCGGAGCACGATGCTCACCGCCTCCGACGCGCTGTGCCCCTCCTCCTTGCCGCCTTCGCCGCCGCCGCCGCCGGCGGTCATAGCTGAAGAAATTGATAGCTAGCTATTAGCTACACTAGTTAGATAGCTTGAGGAAGAAGAGTTAACGCTAGCCAACTTTAATGAGATAAACGATAAGAGAGAAGAGGAGCGGGCTACAGATTTGTAGCCAGCTGTAGCATGGACTCCAAGACGCTACAGATTTGTAGCCAGCTGTAGCATGCACTCTAAGACACATTGTGTATGACAGGTGGGACCATATATTAATAGTATAGTAAGTGTATATATTGTATGAATTGATTATTACATTTGCTATAAATGAATTGGAGCTAGTAGTGGCTGTACTAGAACAAGTTGGTTAGGTAAGTTGTAACGTCTTAATTAAACCTATTCCAACCAATCATGCAACATCGTGCAGAATGAGCAAATTCAATTGACACCCTGCAAATTTAATGCAAAATTAGTCTGTGTTTAGTTCAGCGTAAAGTTTGGATTTTGGTTAAAATTAAAAATGATACAACTGAAAAGTTGTGTATGTATGACAGGTTGATGTGATGGAAAGGAATTGAAGCACTTTGGTTGTTATTAGTAGTCAAATAGTTTGTCAGGTGAACATACTTCTACTAATTACTGACAGTATATTAGTAGCTGACAACTTGGGTCATTCTTGTAAATGAAGCAAATACTTGATTAGTGCGTTGACTGAACGATGCAAAGTCTCTCCCAACTGCGGCACACTGATTGAAATAATGCATGATGATAGTACTTATGGTTGTTAGTCAAATAGTTTATCATGTGACATATTGGTGATAGTATTATACACTAGTTGGCAACTTGGGTCACTCTTGCAAATGAAGAAAATATTTCATCATTTGCGTTGACAGAATGATGTTCCAAGTGCTGCATACTAATTGAAATAATGCATACCACTTTATATACATTTCAATGCTAGTTAGAACAAGATATTAAGGCCCCGTTTGGCACAGCACTAGCTCCCAACTCCAACTTACCTGGAGCCGGAGCTATGACGAACGGTCTAGATTCACCAAAACTTGGAGCGGAGCGGGATGAATTGCTCCAACAATTTGTACTAGCGAGATGGAGCGGCCAAAACGTGGCTCCACAGCTCCACTCCGAAAATAATTACAGCGCCACCCATCCCCTTTCGTCGAATTTACAAGAAAATGCCATCGCACTACCCTATCCAGCCGAACCGGTTCGGGCATTCTCATCCAGCCGTCGCCCTCGGGCCTTATCGCGAAAGGAGAGAGGGGAGACGAGTGAGGCGGCGGTGACTGCCTCCTCGACGCGGCGGCGACTGCGACGGCGCACGGCAGCGCGCTGCTCCCTCCCTCCTCCTCTCGGCGCACGGCGGTAGAGCGCCCTTCTCCCTCCCTTCTCCTCTCAGCGCGCGGCAGTGCCGCTGCTCCCTCTCCCTCCCTTCTCTCTCGAGGTGACAGAAACTTTTGGTGTGTAGGCGACAGCGTTTTTCGGTGTGGACGCAGCACAGTGACGGCGGCAGGGTTTGGATCACGGTGACAGTGGCGGTTTGCAAGTATTTCTCCAGATCTGTGTGCAAGGTATCCTAAACCCTAGTAAACCACTGTGTGCAAGATCTCCTTTTACCACTGTGTGCAAGATTTCCTTTTTGAGCCTCTGTTGCTGTTCTTTACCACCCTTGTATGTCACAAGGGCCTAAAAAAAATTTTGTGTGGTGCTGTTCATGAGCATTTTGATTGCCTGGCTCCTTTAATCATTGTTGAAGCACAAGGATATGTCCATGTACTCTACTGCTGGCTCATTTCATTTTTGCTCATGTCACTTTCGTGCTGCTAGCTCATGTTATCTTGCAAAATAAACTGATTTGTATACCTTTAATTTCTGCTCATGTCATGTATGGGTAGTAACTATGATATATGTTTAGTAGTAAATTTGAACCTATGATATATGTTAGTATTGAAAAAAAGATTGGTGTGAGTGAGTGGATGACAGGCATGGCTCAAAATGTGCCTTCGAAGGGTGTTAAAATGCCCATGGACTCTGCTGATTGGAATGACTACAACACTAGAGTTGTCTGTGAGATTTTTGTTGAGCAAGTAGCTGCGGGTAATCGTCCAAATACCCATTTATCTAATCCTGGGTATAATGAAGTCATTGAGAAATTTGCAGTAAGAACAGGTTTAAGGTACACTAGACTTCAAATTAAGAATAAGTGGGATAAGCATAGGGTTGAGTACAATTGTTGGAAAAAGTTGACATCTCAAACAGGATTAGGATGGGATAACACAAAGGAAACTGTTACAGCTACTGTGGAACATTGGAAGCAACTGAAAGGAGTAAGTAGTTGAAAATATTGTGTTAAATTGATAACTATTGTGCCAAATTAATTGTTCTAAACCATTTTATAATGCCATGTCATGTAGGATATACCAGGATGCACCAAGTTTATGAAAGCTGGCTTGCAAAATGAAGAGCTACTGCAGAAAATGTTTGAAGATATTCGCAATACCGGTGCCGACCATTGGTCTTTAGGGCAAAGCACCATACCAACACCCACCAATGAGGCAATTCATATTGCTGATGATAATGAGATTGATGAAGAGACGGAGGATGATGAACCAAGTGCAAAACGAAAGAGAGGTGGTGGCTCAAAGGTGGATAAGTCCAAAAAGAGCAAGAGTGGATCTCAAAAGATGGTAGAGGAGATGTCCAAGAGTAATGAACTCTCTGCACAGACTTTGTCATCCATTCAGTCCTTCACTAAAACAAGAGAGGATCCTCCGGGTTGTTCTATAAAGGATGTTATGGCCTTGGTGGAGGAATGTTGTGCTGTTGAAGGGACAAATGAACATTTCATTGCAACTGAAATATTTATCAAGAAGGATCAAAGGGAAATGTTTGTTAATTCTTTGTGCACTCCTGCAGGTTGCTTTGCATGGCTTAAGAAGAAGTATGAAGTGAAGTACGGAAATTAGTTGAATGTGGTGTGGCTATGAATTGTATCCCTTTAATCAAGTTCTGTCAATGCATTTCAGAACTATCATGTGTTTGAGACATATGTTTGTATGGGTTAAATTTAATTGTGAACAATTTATGGGTTGTATCACTTTGTTTGTGTCACGCCCGGAATTTCTATCCAAAATTCCAAACGCTTACATGTGTGTGAACCCTCGTCCAGGAATCAGCCGAGGCACACAATAACAAATTGATAATAGAGTACAAATATTACTCTAATTAATAAGCGAATAAAATGTCATTACAGAGGTAGATAGTTCCTCTCAATCAATAAAGTTCTAAGCAGCGGAAATTAAATAAACGGCGCAGACGGCTCCACTCCACAGGCAGCTTGACCAAGGCTACACCTAATCCTCCACACCATCAGCCTCATTGTAGAACTCTTCCTCTGATGAATGATTGCAAGGTGAGTATATGACATACTCAGCAAGCCACGCAGCAAATATGCAAGTGCACAGGATAACAAAGGATGGCATAATAGGGTTCCATTTGCAAAAGCAGCATTTAGCAAACATTTGAGAATTTAACAAAACAGTTAAGTAATAATTAAACAATATTAATCCAACGCTATACAACATACCCTGTTGTATAGGCCCAACCATTCTGAACAACCACCCCGGCTGCACAGTTCTATCTCCAAACCAGGAATGTACCATTCCAAACCAGGAGCTAATCAAATTATTACCAGTTATAGCATCTTTTACAATGATGAGAGGTGTGAGACTAATCACGAAAGACATTGTTAGACCCGCCCATAACCGCGGGCACGGCTATTCGAATAGTTTTACTCTGGCCAGAGGTGTACCACTGTACCCACAAGACACAACCCCACATCATGTCACCATGTGCCTCAATACCACCACGGTATCTCGGAAAGGAGTTGTGACAATACCCCTCGCATAACACAATCCACTGCAGCGCACCTTCCTGGATCATAATCACCCCCTTATAAACAAGGCATGGACTCCCCAGCGACCCCCGTGGGCTTATCTCCGCCACTTCTCAGTCTGGTGCCCCGCAATGAACCATGCTATACAAAAGATAAAGCCGTTGCCCATGCTGGCTTGTGGTTGGCACGATAAATGTTTCACAACCGAAACTCGTGAACCGGTCCTTAATTGCCATGAGCACGACCATCAAAACCATGTGCTCACAACCCACCATTACCAGGTTTTAGTTGGCACATTAATTAATTAACTAATCACGATTGACCATCGTGAACTATCAATAAGCCATCATGAAATAATAGTGAGTCATTAGTTATCCCATAAGTGTACTAATGTTTCTAAGCAGGGCTAAGCAATTATATCTAATATCTAGTTGAACCAATATAAATAAAGCTCAACTAGTCAAATTGTAATAACCCAAGGTATCAAGGAATAAGGTAATCAATGTACAAAAGGGCCATAACAATCAATAGGTTAATTCCACCCAATGACATTCGAAAATAGATGCAATAGTTGAATAGAAACCATAGCTTTAAATAGGATCAACATGCTCAAAGGGTTGTTTGGGATCTGTGTGACTTGCCTTGCTGGCCTTGGAACTCTTCAAACTCTTCTTCCGCGAAAACGGACTCTCCGGTAACGACGGAATCTAAGCAGAAAAGAGCAAAATCACCAAAACAGCACTTAAACAAACATGAACAGTACATGTGGATATTTTTAATGTGTAGATCTCAATTTTAGAAAAATTTAGAGACTTGAACCAACTAAATCGGAGCTAAGATGAATTAGTTATGAATTTTTAAAGATTAAATCGGATTAAAACACTTAAATCGGTTTAAATTGAATTATGACGCAATAATGAATTATTTTTGAAAAGGAAAAGGGGATTTATTGCGTCAGCGGGCTAGGGTTTGGGTGGACCGGCGCATGGGCGGCGGTTCACACGAACGGACGGCCGAGATTGATCCGATCCAAATCGGATGGCCGAGATCGATCGGGTCCACGGCGGTTCACGGCGGACGGCCTTGATGACGCCAGCGGTGACGTCACCGACGGCGGCGGCGGCTCGGCAGCTGGGTCGGCTCGGGCGGCGCACGCTCACCGGCGAACGGCGGCGCTACGGCACGAACGGAGGACACCAACGGGTAGCGGACGGCACGGCGAACTCACCGACGACCAAAGCGACGGCGGACGACCAACGGACGGCGACGGCGACGAGGTTGAAACGGCGGCGGTCTTCGGCTTGACGACGGCGACGATGCTCCGGCGGTCTCCGACGGCAGCGAAAGAGCGGACGAGGACGGCGACGACTTGGCGACGACGACGGCGGCCTTCCCGAGCGACGGCGACGGCTGGAACGACGGCGGCGCACGGCTGGAGCGGCGGCGGCGAAGACAAAGCTAGGGCACACGGCGCTAGGGCTACTCCGGCGACGAGAGGCGAAGGCGAGGGTGGCGGCGAGAAGAGAAGAGCACGGGGATCCTTTTAAAGGGGCTCGGAAGCGGCGGCGAAGGCCCACGGCGACGGCAACGGCGAAGGAAACCTTCGGCTTGGAGAGAGGGAAAACCGATCCGAATCGAACTCGATTCCAAAGCTTTCCAAAGCGATTTAACCAAAGATTCCAAAGGAGAAAAGGTAGAGGAGATCCCGGAGATCATTTCCCCTCTATTGATTCGGCCGGAGAAGGAAAGGAGCGGCCGGATTTGGAAAGGAAACGGCGGCGGCGCGAAACTAGGGTTTCGGGCGGCGGCGGCCGAAGGTAGACGACGACTGACGGGTGGGCCCCACCTGTCAGCGACAGCGCGCTCGCGCGGGCGGCTGCGGACTGGGCCGGACTGGGCCGAGGAGAGAGAGAACGGTTTTGGGCCGACTTTCGGCCCAAAGCCAAAAGAAGACTTTTTAAAACTTTTTCAATTTAAATTATTTCTTAAATGCAATTCCATTTATTAAAAATACTTCCTTAGCTCAAATAAATCCCAGAAAAATCTAGGAATTATAGAATTAAGCAAAGTATTTAATGAAATTTTATCTGGCCCAATTTTATATTGGAATTTATTAATTAAACTTAGATCTTCTCTTCAAGACTTTTTAAAATAAATTCTAGAAATTCCATTTAAACAACAATTTATATATTTTGAATTTTCAGGGTGTGACAAACCTACCCCCCTTAAACAGAATCTCGTCCTCGAGATTCGGAAGAACTGGCAAACAGGTGCGGATGAGCTGACTTCAATTCATCTTCTCGTTCCCAAGTTGATTCTTCTTCCGAGTGATTACTCCATTGGACTTTGCAAAAACGGATAACTCGATTCCTGGTTCTTCTCTCACTTGTTTCCAGGATACGGATTGGTTTCTCAATATAAGTCAAATCCTCTTGGACCTCTATCTGCTCAATATTAGCTTCTTCGGTAGGTACCCTTAAACACTTTTTCAATTGCGACACATGGAACACATTATGTACTCCTGCCAAAGATTGAGGTAACTCCAACTGATAAGCAAACTCTCCTCTTCTACTGACAATCTTATAAGGTCCCACAAAACGCGGTGCCAATTTTCCCATGGTATGAAAACGATGAACTCCTCGAAGAGGCGTGACACGAAGATACACATAATCTCCCTCTTCAAAACTCAAATCTCTGCGGCGATTGTCGGCATAACTCTTATGACGAGACTGAGCCACACGCAATCTTTCTTGAATGATCTTTACCTTTTCTTCTGCTTCCCTTAGGATATCCATTCCGAAAACCTGACGTTCTCCCGTTTGATCCCACAAAAGCGGAGTGCGGCACTTCCGACCATATAGTGCTTCGTAAGGAGCCATCTGAAGACTAGCTTGATAACTGTTGTTGTATGAAAATTCTGCATAAGGTAGATTCTTATCCCAACTTCCACCGAAATCTAGAGCACAAGCTCTCAACATGTCTTCCAAAATTTGATTCACCCTTTCGGTTTGTCCGTCTGTCTGCGGATGATAAGCAGTACGAAAGTTCAGCTTAGAACCCATCTCTTCCTGAAGTTTCTTCCAAAAATTTGAAGTAAACTGACTGCCTCGATCAGACACTATCTTCTTAGGGACGCCATGCAAACACACAATCCTTGCCATATACAATTCCGCTAAGCGACTTCCGGAATAAGTTGTCTTTACCGGAATGAAATGAGCCACTTTGGTAAGTCTGTCAACTATTACCCAAATAGAGTCATGGCCTGATGACGTTCTGGGTAAACCAGTAATAAAATCCATACCAATTTCTTCCCATTTCCATTCAGGAATCTTCAAAGGTTGCAACAAACCGGCGGGTTTCTGATGTTCTGCCTTGACTCGCTGGCAAACATCACATACTGCTACGTATTCTGCGATTTCACGCTTCATACTTGCCCACCAAAATCTTTCCTTAAGATCCTGGTACATCTTAGTACTACCAGGGTGAATGGAGTATAAAGTATCATGAGCTTCTTTCAGAATTGCATCCTTTAAATCTTTGTTGTCGGGGACACAGATTCTCTCACCCAACCATACAGTTCCGTGCTCATCCTCCAAGAAACCAATAGCTTTTCCTCTTTTCATATTCTTCTTGATCTCTTGAATATCAGGATCATTAATTTGGGCTTCTCTAACTTGATCAATTAGAGTGGGCTTCGCTTCTAAAGCTGCAACGAAACCTCTATCGACAATTCCCAAATTTAATCTTTCAAATTCCTTGCATAATTCCAATGGCAACTGTCGTCCTTCTGTAGCATTGCAATAGCCTTTTCTGCTAAGAGCGTCTGCTACAACATTAGCCTTTCCCGGATGATAATGAATTCCCATGTCATAATCCTTAATTAATTCCAACCATCTCCGTTGTCTCATGTTCAGATCCGGCTGAGTAAAGATATACTTTAAACTCTTGTGATCGGTGTACACTTCTGTACGAGTACCGAAAAGATAATGACGCCAAATCTTCAATGCATGAACGACTGCAGCTAACTCAATATCATGAGTAGGGTAGTTCTTCTCATGCGGACGTAACTGTCGAGAGGCATAGGCAACCACCTTCCCATCTTGCATCAGAACACAACCTAACCCAAGTTTGGATGCATCACAATACACTTGAAAACCCTTCTTTGGATCAGGCAAAATCAAAATTGGAGCTGATATTAAGCGACTTTTCAACTCTTGAAAACTCCGCTCACATTCTTCCGACCACTTGTACTTCACATCTTTCTGAAGCAGTCGTGTCATGGGCTTAGCAATCTTGGAAAAATTCTCTATAAACCTCCGATAATATCCTGCAAGGCCTAGGAAACTGCGAATCTCTGAAACTGTCTTTGGTTGCTTCCAATTGGTTACGGATTCCACGTTACTAGGATCAACGGCAACTCCTCCGGCTGAGATGACGTGACCAAGGAATTTCACTTCGGACAACCAAAATTCACACTTGCTAAACTTAGCATACAGTTGATGTTCTCGTAGCTTCTCCAATGCAAGGCGAAGATGTTCCTCATGCTCTTCTTTGGTTCGAGAGTAGATAAGAATATCATCAATAAAGACCACCACGAACTTGTCTAAGTATTCCATAAACACCTTATTCATCAAGTTCATGAAGAAAGCAGGGGCATTGGTAAGTCCAAAAGACATAACAGTACATTCGAACAATCCATACCTAGTGGTAAAAGCTGTCTTAGGTATATCTTCCTCTTTGATTCTCAACTGATGATACCCTGGTCGAAGATCTATCTTGGAGAAAACAGTGGCACCTTTAAGCTGATCAAACAAATCATCAATTCTGGGCAGCGGATACTTATTCTTGATAGTCACATCATTTAATGCACGATAGTCCACACACATTCTCTGAGTATGGTCTTTCTTTTCCACAAAAATAACCGGAGCTCCCCATGGTGATGAACTCGGTCTAATGTATCCTTTCTGTAGCAAATCATCTACTTGCCTCTTAACTTCTGCCAACTCATTGGCTGCCATTCGATAAGGTCTCTTATGGATCGGAGTTGTTCCAGGTACCAAATCTATTCTGAACTCTATATCCCTTTTAGGCGGCATACCAGGTAAATCATCTGGGAACACATCAGGATACTCCCGGACTATAGGAATCTCTTCCAAAGTTATCTGGTTCAGTCTTGACCTTAAAGACTCAGATGACAATGCATGAACAGTTACAACTCGACCATCATAGCTGTTGAGAGTTACTTTTCTGTTGGCACAGTCTATCACACCTTTATGTCTGGCTAACCAGTCCATCCCTAGGATGACATCAAGGTCTTTGGATTCTAACAAGATAAGATTGGCCAGAAATGGTACTCCTTGAATTTCTATTCTGACAGAGGGGCTACGTTGCAAAGAGAGTGCTTGATTACTTGGGGTACTAACCATCAAAGGACGTCTAAGATCTTCTACTTCCATCCCATGATTTCCCGCAAAACTCATAGATAAGAATGAATGTGTAGCACCAGAATCGAAAAGTACTGTTGCAGGAACTGAGTTAACAAGGAACATACCCAAAATCACATCTGGAGCATCTTGAGCTTCTGCAGCAGCGACATGATTTACACGAGCCTTGGATGCTGGTACAGCAGAGTTATTCTGGGCAGGGACAACCTTCACGCGTCGGGGCTTCGGACACTTGTCAGCATAATGTCCTGGATCTCCACAGTTGAAACACACCACGGGCTTGTTGCCTTGCTCCCTCTTGGCAGGTTGTTGCTGTACTGGAGCTGCAACAAGACGTGGAGCTTGATTACGGATGTTGTTGCCAGCATTGTTGTTGAAGAACTGACGTTGCGGACGAACAACAGACGAAGAACCTCCCTGTGGCATGGGCTGGGGTCCTAAAGTAAGACGCGGCTTCTGATTATTTCCCTGTTGTGTCTTGAATTGAGCAATCCGACGTTTCTTCTGCTCCATGCGATTGTACTTGTCCTCCTGACGAATAGCCTTATCCACTAATTTCTGGAAATCAGGATAATCTCCAACCATGAGTGGGTAAGAAAGCTCATCATTAAGTCCTCCCAAAAACTTCTCCTGGCGCTCTTCATCATTGCGCACATCTTCCGGAGCATAACGAGCAAGACGATTGAACTCGTGCAGATACTCCGTAACAGAGCGAGATCCCTGGGAAAGCGACCTGAACTCCTTTTTCTTGAGAGACACTACTCCCGACGGTATATGCGTCTTCCGGAAAGCAGCGGTGAATTCAAGCCAAGTGATAGGTTCAGCAGTAGTCCTGTTAAGGCGGAAGTGATCCCACCATTCAGAGGCAGGGCCATGCAACTGATGTGATGCAAATGAGACCTTCTCCTGATCAGTACACTGAAGTAAATCCAACTTCTTCTCTATGGCATGCAGCCAATCACTAGCTTCAACAGGATTAGTGGTACTAGAGAAAACAGGCGGCCTCACACGAAGAAATTCTGCTAACTTGTTCTGTGGAGGTGCATGATTATTCCCTTGGTTTTGCTGATTCTGAAGTTGCTGCATCATCATGTTCATTAACTGAGTCTGTTGAGCAAGAACTTGAGCAAGAGTGGGATTCTCTCCATTGTTATTGTTATTGGGGTTGTTGGGACCATTCCCATTGCTACGAGTGTTCACCATCTGGTATGGACAGGGCACAAGAAGAGAAACCGGGGAAACTACTTAGGACAGAGAATTACTTTAACTTTTATTGATCTTAACTGAGTTTCATTATTACAAACTGAAGACTCTCACACCACTAAACTCACCAACTTCCTAACACTCAAAAGCAAACAAACACATGCAATTACATCCCACCACTGATGTAAATCACATGCGAGACACACACAAGCAAACTTAAAGCAAACAAACTAACACAACGATCTAAGACAACGACTTAACAAGTCACTCTAGTTCTTCCAAGCATCGGAGGTCGATTGAAGGCTCGTCTTCATCATCTTGAGTTGCTACCCACTCAATCTTGGAATGGTTGCGCTTGGATTCTTCTTCTTCATCACTACTTATGATGATGACCGGAGGGTCCGCTTGAGCTGGAGCAACTTCTTTCTCCACCACACGAACCTTTGGCGCCAGTTGATAGCGAGGGACAAATAAAGCTCTCTTCCTTGCGGTGAGACGAATCCTGGCCTTCTGCGGCGGTGCTTCTCCCTTCAATGCGGCTAATTCCTTCTCCAAACGATCCACCTTGTATTCTAGCTTGCAAATCTTACCACGATTCCGATCTTCACGATCTTGAGCTGCTAACACAGTCTCCGCACGACTTTCATCCATAGCCCACAACATCTCAACCAAATGTTTCGTGGTAACATCATTCTCAATTCCTTCAGTCTCAAGGTAACTGCCACGGTCACTTCCCTGAGGTTGACGAGGATGGTAACGATACTCAGTGTCGGCCAATTGATCACTGTAGCGATCACGGAGCTCTCCTATGGCGATCCTTGCCACCTCCTGACATGCATGGATGTAGTTTCTTCCTCCAGCTTCAAACATCACTGAGGGGACCTCTTCACTATTGCTATTTAAGGTGACTTTGACTCGGCACTTCTCTTCATGATGATCATGACGAATCTGGGCATAAAAAGGGGCAGTTCCAAATCCAATGACAAAGGACATCGTGCGCAACTCCTGGACAAAACCCTCAACACCAAACAGGTACTCAGGCTTGTAACGCGGCATCTAAAGACAAGTGAAAGGAGGGAGTTAAGACCTTTATCCAATTAATAGCACAAGTTTTTGGATTAATTTGAATAAAGTTAGAAAATCAGAGTAAAAAGGGAAGTAAATAAGGTAAACCAAGCTTTGCGAAATAAGTTAAAACATTTGGAAACGAGGTCACAAATTTTGTAATTTTGAATAACTGGTTTCAAAAGAAATGAAAGAAAATTATAAAATCAACATGCTAAATTTATTTTATTGCAGCAAGATTAAATAAAACAGTATTGTAAAACTTTTGCTGGTAAATGAGCCATTAGTACAGTAATAGATGTACAGTACTAATAACACTGGAATAAATTTTGAATGAGAACCATTAAAAGAGATTATGAAGTGCATGTGCCATTAGTTTGGTTTAATTAAAAGAGAAAGGGAGGAGAACAGTTCTACTTTTCTAATATTTTTCAGAGGGCTTCTATGGGTAACCATTTGGCATAACCTAGGGTCAAAGAGGCTCTGATACCAACTTGTCACGCCCGGAATTTCTATCCAAAATTCCAAACGCTTACATGTGTGTGAACCCTCGTCCAGGAATCAGCCGAGGCACACAATAACAAATTGATAATAGAGTACAAATATTACTCTAATTAATAAGCGAATAAAATGTCATTACAGAGGTAGATAGTTCCTCTCAATCAATAAAGTTCTAAGCAGCGGAAATTAAATAAACGGCGCAGACGGCTCCACTCCACAGGCAGCTTGACCAAGGCTACACCTAATCCTCCACACCATCAGCCTCATTGTAGAACTCTTCCTCTGATGAATGATTGCAAGGTGAGTATATGACATACTCAGCAAGCCACGCAGCAAATATGCAAGTGCACAGGATAACAAAGGATGGCATAATAGGGTTCCATTTGCAAAAGCAGCATTTAGCAAACATTTGAGAATTTAACAAAACAGTTAAGTAATAATTAAACAATATTAATCCAACGCTATACAACATACCCTGTTGTATAGGCCCAACCATTCTGAACAACCACCCCGGCTGCACAGTTCTATCTCCAAACCAGGAATGTACCATTCCAAACCAGGAGCTAATCAAATTATTACCAGTTATAGCATCTTTTACAATGATGAGAGGTGTGAGACTAATCACGAAAGACATTGTTAGACCCGCCCATAACCGCGGGCACGGCTATTCGAATAGTTTTACTCTGGCCAGAGGTGTACCACTGTACCCACAAGACACAACCCCACATCATGTCACCATGTGCCTCAATACCACCACGGTATCTCGGAAAGGAGTTGTGACAATACCCCTCGCATAACACAATCCACTGCAGCGCACCTTCCTGGATCATAATCACCCCCTTATAAACAAGGCATGGACTCCCCAGCGACCCCCGTGGGCTTATCTCCGCCACTTCTCAGTCTGGTGCCCCGCAATGAACCATGCTATACAAAAGATAAAGCCGTTGCCCATGCTGGCTTGTGGTTGGCACGATAAATGTTTCACAACCGAAACTCGTGAACCGGTCCTTAATTGCCATGAGCACGACCATCAAAACCATGTGCTCACAACCCACCATTACCAGGTTTTAGTTGGCACATTAATTAATTAACTAATCACGATTGACCATCGTGAACTATCAATAAGCCATCATGAAATAATAGTGAGTCATTAGTTATCCCATAAGTGTACTAATGTTTCTAAGCAGGGCTAAGCAATTATATCTAATATCTAGTTGAACCAATATAAATAAAGCTCAACTAGTCAAATTGTAATAACCCAAGGTATCAAGGAATAAGGTAATCAATGTACAAAAGGGCCATAACAATCAATAGGTTAATTCCACCCAATGACATTCGAAAATAGATGCAATAGTTGAATAGAAACCATAGCTTTAAATAGGATCAACATGCTCAAAGGGTTGTTTGGGATCTGTGTGACTTGCCTTGCTGGCCTTGGAACTCTTCAAACTCTTCTTCCGCGAAAACGGACTCTCCGGTAACGACGGAATCTAAGCAGAAAAGAGCAAAATCACCAAAACAGCACTTAAACAAACATGAACAGTACATGTGGATATTTTTAATGTGTAGATCTCAATTTTAGAAAAATTTAGAGACTTGAACCAACTAAATCGGAGCTAAGATGAATTAGTTATGAATTTTTAAAGATTAAATCGGATTAAAACACTTAAATCGGTTTAAATTGAATTATGACGCAATAATGAATTATTTTTGAAAAGGAAAAGGGGATTTATTGCGTCAGCGGGCTAGGGTTTGGGTGGACCGGCGCATGGGCGGCGGTTCACACGAACGGACGGCCGAGATTGATCCGATCCAAATCGGATGGCCGAGATCGATCGGGTCCACGGCGGTTCACGGCGGACGGCCTTGATGACGCCAGCGGTGACGTCACCGACGGCGGCGGCGGCTCGGCAGCTGGGTCGGCTCGGGCGGCGCACGCTCACCGGCGAACGGCGGCGCTACGGCACGAACGGAGGACACCAACGGGTAGCGGACGGCACGGCGAACTCACCGACGACCAAAGCGACGGCGGACGACCAACGGACGGCGACGGCGACGAGGTTGAAACGGCGGCGGTCTTCGGCTTGACGACGGCGACGATGCTCCGGCGGTCTCCGACGGCAGCGAAAGAGCGGACGAGGACGGCGACGACTTGGCGACGACGACGGCGGCCTTCCCGAGCGACGGCGACGGCTGGAACGACGGCGGCGCACGGCTGGAGCGGCGGCGGCGAAGACAAAGCTAGGGCACACGGCGCTAGGGCTACTCCGGCGACGAGAGGCGAAGGCGAGGGTGGCGGCGAGAAGAGAAGAGCACGGGGATCCTTTTAAAGGGGCTCGGAAGCGGCGGCGAAGGCCCACGGCGACGGCAACGGCGAAGGAAACCTTCGGCTTGGAGAGAGGGAAAACCGATCCGAATCGAACTCGATTCCAAAGCTTTCCAAAGCGATTTAACCAAAGATTCCAAAGGAGAAAAGGTAGAGGAGATCCCGGAGATCATTTCCCCTCTATTGATTCGGCCGGAGAAGGAAAGGAGCGGCCGGATTTGGAAAGGAAACGGCGGCGGCGCGAAACTAGGGTTTCGGGCGGCGGCGGCCGAAGGTAGACGACGACTGACGGGTGGGCCCCACCTGTCAGCGACAGCGCGCTCGCGCGGGCGGCTGCGGACTGGGCCGGACTGGGCCGAGGAGAGAGAGAACGGTTTTGGGCCGACTTTCGGCCCAAAGCCAAAAGAAGACTTTTTAAAACTTTTTCAATTTAAATTATTTCTTAAATGCAATTCCATTTATTAAAAATACTTCCTTAGCTCAAATAAATCCCAGAAAAATCTAGGAATTATAGAATTAAGCAAAGTATTTAATGAAATTTTATCTGGCCCAATTTTATATTGGAATTTATTAATTAAACTTAGATCTTCTCTTCAAGACTTTTTAAAATAAATTCTAGAAATTCCATTTAAACAACAATTTATATATTTTGAATTTTCAGGGTGTGACAAACCTACCCCCCTTAAACAGAATCTCGTCCTCGAGATTCGGAAGAACTGGCAAACAGGTGCGGATGAGCTGACTTCAATTCATCTTCTCGTTCCCAAGTTGATTCTTCTTCCGAGTGATTACTCCATTGGACTTTGCAAAAACGGATAACTCGATTCCTGGTTCTTCTCTCACTTGTTTCCAGGATACGGATTGGTTTCTCAATATAAGTCAAATCCTCTTGGACCTCTATCTGCTCAATATTAGCTTCTTCGGTAGGTACCCTTAAACACTTTTTCAATTGCGACACATGGAACACATTATGTACTCCTGCCAAAGATTGAGGTAACTCCAACTGATAAGCAACCTCTCCTCTTCTACTGACAATCTTATAAGGTCCCACAAAACGCGGTGCCAATTTTCCCATGGTATGAAAACGATGAACTCCTCGAAGAGGCGTGACACGAAGATACACATAATCTCCCTCTTCAAAACTCAAATCTCTGCGGCGATTGTCGGCATAACTCTTATGACGAGACTGAGCCACACGCAATCTTTCTTGAATGATCTTTACCTTTTCTTCTGCTTCCCTTAGGATATCCATTCCGAAAACCTGACGTTCTCCCGTTTGATCCCACAAAAGCGGAGTGCGGCACTTCCGACCATATAGTGCTTCGTAAGGAGCCATCTGAAGACTAGCTTGATAACTGTTGTTGTATGAAAATTCTGCATAAGGTAGATTCTTATCCCAACTTCCACCGAAATCTAGAGCACAAGCTCTCAACATGTCTTCCAAAATTTGATTCACCCTTTCGGTTTGTCCGTCTGTCTGCGGATGATAAGCAGTACGAAAGTTCAGCTTAGAACCCATCTCTTCCTGAAGTTTCTTCCAAAAATTTGAAGTAAACTGACTGCCTCGAAAAGTTGTGTATGTATGACAGGTTGATGTGATGGAAAGGAATTGAAGCACTTTGGTTGTTATTAGTAGTCAAATAGTTTGTCAGGTGAACATACTTCTACTAATTACTGACAGTATATTAGTAGCTGACAACTTGGGTCATTCTTGTAAAAGAAGCAAATACTTGATTAGTGCGTTGACTGAACGATGCAAAGTCTCTCCCAACTGCGGCACACTGATTGAAATAATGCATGATGATAGTACTTATGGTTGTTAGTCAAATAGTTTATCATGTGACATATTGGTGATAGTATTATACACTAGTTGGCAACTTGGGTCACTCTTGCAAATGAAGAAAATATTTCATCATTTGCGTTGACAGAATGATGTTCCAAGTGCTGCATACTAATTGAAATAATGCATACCACTTTATATACATTTCAATGCTAGTTAGAACAAGATATTAAGGCCCCGTTTGGCACAGCACTAGCTCCCAACTCCAACTTACCTGGAGCCGGAGCTATGACGAACGGTCTAGATTCACCAAAACTTGGAGCGGAGCGGGATGAATTGCTCCAACAATTTGTACTAGCGAGATGGAGCGGCCAAAACGTGGCTCCACAGCTCCACTCCGAAAATAATTACAGCGCCACCCATCCCCTTTCGTCGAATTTACAAGAAAATGCCATCGCACTACCCTATCCAGCCGAACCGGTTCGGGCATTCTCATCCAGCCGTCTCCCTCGGGCCTTATCGCGAAAGGAGAGAGGGGAGACGAGTGAGGCGGCGGTGACTGCCTCCTCGACGCGGCGGCGACTGCGACGGCGCACGGCAGCGCGCTGCTCCCTCCCTCCTCCTCTCGGCGCACGGCGGTAGAGCGCCCTTCTCCCTCCCTTCTCCTCTCAGCGCGCGGCAGTGCCGCTGCTCCCTCTCCCTCCCTTCTCTCTCGAGGTGACAGAAACTTTTGGTGTGTAGGCGACAGCGTTTTTCGGTGTGGACGCAGCACAGTGACGGCGGCAGGGTTTGGATCACGGTGACAGTGGCGGTTTGCAAGTATTTCTCCAGATCTGTGTGCAAGGTATCCTAAACCCTAGTAAACCACTGTGTGCAAGATCTCCTTTTACCACTGTGTGCAAGATTTCCTTTTTGAGCCTCTGTTGCTGTTCTTTACCACCCTTGTATGTCACAAGGGCCTAAAAAAAATTTTGTGTGGTGCTGTTCATGAGCATTTTGATTGCCTGGCTCCTTTAATCATTGTTGAAGCACAAGGATATGTCCATGTACTCTACTGCTGGCTCATTTCATTTTTGCTCATGTCACTTTCGTGCTGCTAGCTCATGTTATCTTGCAAAATAAACTGATTTGTATACCTTTAATTTCTGCTCATGTCATGTATGGGTAGTAACTATGATATATGTTTAGTAGTAAATTTGAACCTATGATATATGTTAGTATTGAAAAAAAGATTGGTGTGAGTGAGTGGATGACAGGCATGGCTCAAAATGTGCCTTCGAAGGGTGTTAAAATGCCCATGGACTCTGCTGATTGGAATGACTACAACACTAGAGTTGTCTGTGAGATTTTTGTTGAGCAAGTAGCTGCGGCTAATCGTCCAAATACCCATTTATCTAATCCTGGGTATAATGAAGTCATTGAGAAATTTGCAGTAAGAACAGGTTTAAGGTACACTAGACTTCAAATTAAGAATAAGTGGGATAAGCATAGGGTTGAGTACAATTGTTGGAAAAAGTTGACATCTCAAACAGGATTAGGATGGGATAACACAAAGGAAACTGTTACAGCTACTGTGGAACATTGGAAGCAACTGAAAGGAGTAAGTAGTTGAAAATATTGTGTTAAATTGATAACTATTGTGCCAAATTAATTGTTCTAAACCATTTTATAATGCCATGTCATGTAGGATATACCAGGATGCACCAAGTTTATGAAAGCTGGCTTGCAAAATGAAGAGCTACTGCAGAAAATGTTTGAAGATATTCGCAATACCGGTGCCGACCATTGGTCTTTAGGGCAAAGCACCATACCAACACCCACCAATGAGGCAATTCATATTGCTGATGATAATGAGATTGATGAAGAGACGGAGGATGATGAACCAAGTGCAAAACGAAAGAGAGGTGGTGGCTCAAAGGTGGATAAGTCCAAAAAGAGCAAGAGTGGATCTCAAAAGATGGTAGAGGAGATGTCCAAGAGTAATGAACTCTCTGCACAGACTTTGTCATCCATTCAGTCCTTCACTAAAACAAGAGAGGATCCTCCGGGTTGTTCTATAAAGGATGTTATGGCCTTGGTGGAGGAATGTTGTGCCGTTGAAGGGACAAATGAACATTTCATTGCAACTGAAATATTTATCAAGAAGGATCAAAGGGAAATGTTTGTTAATTCTTTGTGCACTCCTGCAGGTCGCTTTGCATGGCTTAAGAAGAAGTATGAAGTGAAGTACGGAAATTAGTTGAATGTGGTGTGGCTATGAATTGTATCCCTTTAATCAAGTTCTGTCAATGCATTTCAGAACTATCATGTGTTTGAGACATATGTTTGTATGGGTTAAATTTAATTGTGAACAATTTATGGGTTGTATCACTTTGTTTGTTTGAGTTGTATTCAGTTCTGAACTTGAGTACCTATGTCATGCACTGTTGTTGGATAAAATCACCTTGTTGATTAATGGTGTATGCCTATGAATGTGAACTTATTTTCAGACCTACTTTGAACTTGTTACGCATTACTGTTTGACTTATTTTCAGCTATATATTTATGAATGTTGATATATCTGTGTTCTAATATTTTTTTTATTCTTATTGTGTAGATGTCAAGTGATAGTGAAGATGGTTCTTCAGATGAAGAATATGAATTTGATTTGCTTGCCATGGAATTGTTTGAAACTGCTGTAGGCAATTTTTCTACAACTCGAAGAATTGCAAAGAACTATTACTCTCTCTACTTGAATAAGGCTGAGCCTAGGACATCACGCCTCAGCGGAATGGGATGGGTGCAAGAAACTTTGGCCACACCAGGTGAATGCTACAAGATGCTTCGTATGAATGGCCACACCTTTGTTGCATTACATGATCGTTTGGTTAGTAAATATAAGTTGGAACCTACTATGCACATGCACACATTAGAGGCACTTGCAATTTTTCTCTACATACTAGGTGATGGTTCATCAAACCAAAGAGCACAAAACCGTTTCAAGCATTCTGGTGAGACAATTTCAAGAAAATTTGAATAAGTTCTCTATGCCGTGGTGGATTTGGGACGTGACATTGTACGTCCAAAGGATCCAAACTTTCCTACTGCCCATGACAGAATTAGGAAAGATCGTCGCATGTGGTCACATTTTAAAGATTGTATTGGAGCGGTTGATGGGACTCATATCCTTGCAGTAGTTCCAGATGATGAGAAGATTAGATATATCGGTAGATCTAAATCAACAACTCAAAATGTGATGGCTATTTGTGATCATGATATGCGATTTACCTATGCATTTATTGGGCAACCTGGGTCAATGCATGACATAACCGTGTTATTTACTGCACTTCAAACTGATTTAACTATCTTTCCTCATCCTCCACAAGGTAAATAACACTTGCTATGTCTTGGTTTTTGTTTTTTTTTCAAATGAGTATATAAATTGATATATTTCTATACATTTGTGTTCTAGGGAAATATTATCTTGTCGATGCTGGCTATCCAAATTGCCCAGGGTACTTAGCGCCATATAAGGGACAAAGATACCATGTCCCAGAATTTCGAAGAGGTACAGCACCGAGTGGTGAGAAAGAAAAATTCAACTTCTTACACTCGAGTCTGCGCACCATCATTGAGAGATGCTTTGGTGTATGGAAGATGAAGTGGTGGATTCTACTCAAAATACCTAGCTTTCCAATGTGGAAACAGAAAATGGTTGTGGCGGCAACAATGGCATTGCATAATTTCATTCGTGATCATGATGCACCGGATAGGCATTTTCATAGGTTTGAGAGGAATCCAGATTATGTGCCTACCATTCCATCTAGATTTAGGAGATATGTGCTTTCTCAAGATGCATCGGATACATCTACTGAGGGTCAAAGTGATGTATCCATGGATGTATTTCGTGATGACCTAGCCGGTTGTATTGCAGGATGATGGACATATGCCATATTTTGTGTTGTTCCGTGGTCTTTTGCTTTATCTTTCGATGACAATGCTTCTAGTTATTATTACTAGACATTTATATTATTAAATACATGTCATGCAACAACTTGAGTATCAATTTTTTCGAGTACCAATTTTTTGAATTATTATAGAATTACTAAACATGTTGAAATTATTAACGACGAGGGGAAATAAGCCACTGTGATGAAATTTTGCTGGAAAAGTGCATATTATTAATCCTACATAAAGTCAACAGTGAAAAAACACAAGGGTAGTATTGTCTATCTACCCCCTATCATCTCTTTCAGGATCTCTATAGCTGAGCAAGTTAGCCAAACACTTTTCAGACCACCTACAGCTCCTATGAAGCTAGCTCCAACTGGAGTTGGAGTTTAGAGCTAGGAGTTGGGAGTTGGAGCTCTACCAAACAGACCCTAATTTTAGCCTAATTCTCTCCATTGAGATAATATATACTCCCTCCGTCCTATAATATAATAGATTTTGCGTTTTTGCTTACACTATTTGACCATTCGTCTTATTAAAAAAATTTAGGATTATTATTATTTATTTATTTTTACTTACTTTATTATCTAAAATACTTTAAGCGCAACTTTTCGTTTTTTATATTTGCATAAATTTTTTGAATAAGACGAGTGGTCAAACATTATAAGCAAAAACACAAAATCCTTATATTATGGAAAGGATGGAGTATCAAGATGCCGATCAAACGACGATCTCCCCCATCCACCCATTGACAAGATCAAACGACGATCTCCCTCGCCGCCGTTGGCCAAGAAACCGGAGGAAGAAGACGACGAGGCGAGGAGAGAGAGGAGACGAACCCGGGAGCGGATGCCGGGGAGCAGCGCGGCCATGGTCGGCTGCTGCTGCCACCGCGGCGGCGGAGGCGGGCGCCGGAGCTCCTCCTCCTCCTCCCCAAAATCCGCCGGGCTCGGCGCCGCGCAGGCCAGCGACAGCTCCAGCCCGCGTCCTCCCGCCATGAGCGTCGTCAAAGATTATTCAACAAGGAGGAGAAGCAGAGCAGGGGCAGCTTTGGCTTTGGCGTTTTGGTTTGTGGTGTTCTGCAGCGCCATGTGAGCTGCTGCTCAGGCGGCTCAGTAGAGAGAGGAGAGAGAGAGAGAGGAGGAGGAGGTCGGCTTTTGGTGGTTGTCGTGAAGCTGGAAATGGAAGGGTGCAGGGGTGGGGTGGCCATGGCGGGTGTGGCAGTGGAGACTGAGAGACCAAAAGAAGTTGCTACTTTGGGAAAGGGGCTTCTCTTCCCAAAGGGACAAGACAAGGAGGCGCAGGCTCTGCTCTCATGGTTAGTGTTTTTTTTTCCTTTTTTTTTTTTGGCCTGCTGAAGTTTTGGCATTGCAGCTCACCTGTCAGGATGTCACCTCTACACACACAAATGTTTTGAATGTATGATACTCCTATGTTGGAATCAAAGTTTTAAATCTCCGGCTATAGCTGCCGCTATAGCTGGAGATAGCTGCTGGGAACGGACGGAGCTAAGAGATGCAGTTTTTAGCGCTAAGAATAGCGGGACGCTAATAGCGCCATTTAGCCGGCAATAGCCGCTAAACTGGCTGTAATTTAGCGTAGCTAAATTGTAAAACGCGGCCAGTCTGGCCCAAGAGGAAACCGGCCCAACTAGACCAGAGTCGAGAGGTGGGTAAAGTGCTGCAAACCCTAGCTCGTAAGCTCCCAGCAGCACACTATCCATTCCAACTTCGAAGCGCTCACTCTCCAGCTGCAAGAAAAGTGGAGGCGGCCGGCGGCGGCGGCGCAGAGGCGTCCGGCGGCGGCGGTGGCTTCAAGCGGATCGACCAACGCAGGCGGCTCGTGGAGGCGACCGGCGCCGGCTGCTGCTTCGAGCGGGCGTCCAACCAGCGGCGGCGGCTTTGAAGGCAACTAAGCAGCGGTGCAAGTCCGACGAGGAGGTCCGTCAGTGCAACGTCTCCGAAGCACTGAAGCAGCAGCACCAAAGGTGACGGCATGGCACAACAATCCGGTCAGTTCTCACATCCTCCTCTCTTTTTTGCTTGTATGTTGCAGATCTTACAATATGTGAACAAGTTGTCAATATTTGTTACCTCTAATTTCAGATACTTGCCTTATGATGTAGATCTTACTATATGTGAATTATTTTCTTACTCCCTGAGATCTCTCGTTTGCTTGTTTCGCCTGTTTAGGTGGTAATGATAATACGTGCTATATCAGTTTGCATTATTTTGATGCTTAGGCAGCTTTGACGCTAGCATTAATGTGGGCTAAGTTTGCTTTTTGTATAGGTAATCCGTCCAGTGCTGCCTCTGTCTCAGTAGAAGCTGGACCAAAACAAGCTGGTATCAACTCAGATGATCCTGCATGGGCTCACTGTTTCTGCCCAGACATAACCAAGAAACATCACCTACGGTGCAAGTATTGTGACAAGGTCTGCACTGCTGGAATTACAAGAATTAAGTACCATCTTGCTGGAATTAAAGGTTTCAATACTACTAAGTGTCAGAAAGTTCCAAGTCCAGTGCAGCAAGAGATGTTTGATTTGCTTACCAAGAAGACTAGTGAAAAGGAACAGAAAAACAAAGAAAAGGAAGTGGCCAGAGCTGAAGTTGACATAGAAAATTCAGATTGTGAAAGTGGCAGTGAAGGTTCAGATCATGGCAATAATGTTCTTGTGGTGAAGCCAAAGGAGACAACAGGATCTAGTAGCTCTAGATCTGTAGCAGGTGGTCATACTATTGACAAGTACTACAAGCCTCCTTCTATAGAAGAATCTGCCAGTATGACACAAAGAGTAATTAAGCTAAGCAATAAGGTTCAAACAGCATTGACAACTCATAAAAGAGGAGAGGAGGAATAGAACTTGTGAGTACATATGTCAGTGATTCTATGAAGCTAGTATTCCACACAACACAGTAACCCTTCCTAGCTTTGCTCATATGTTAGAGGCCATTGGACAATTTGGTAGAAGTCTGAAAGGGCCTAGTCCCTATGAGATGAGTGGATCGTTCTTACAGAAAAGGAAGGAACAGGTGATGGATGGATTCAAGGAGCACAAGGAATCATGGGAGCTCACAGGTTGTTTTATCATGACAGATGCATGGACAGATAGGAAGGGTAGGGGAGTGATGAATTTAGTTGTGCATAGTGCTCATGGGGTACTCTTCTTAGATTCAGTGGAATGCTCAGGTGACAGGAAAGATGGCAAATATATCTTTGAACTTGTGGACAGGTACATAGAAGAGATAGGGGAACAACATGTTGTCCAAGTGGTGACTGATAATGCTAGCGTCAACACAACTGCAGCAAGTCTATTGACAGCAAAAAGACCATCAATATTTTGGAATGGATGTGCTGCTCATTGCTTGGATCTCATGCTCGAGGATATTGGGAAGCTTGGACCAGTTGAGGAAACCATTGCTAATGCAAGACAAGTGACTGTTTTCTTGTATGCTCATACTAGGGTGTTGGATTTGATGAGAAAGTTTCTTAACAGAGACTTGGTTCGCTCTGGGGTTACACGATTTGCCACAGCTTATTTGAATCTAAAAAGCTTGTTAGACAACAAAAAAGAGTTAGTAAGACTATTTAAATCAGATGAGATGGAGCAATTGGGTTACTTGAAGCAGGCCAAGGGGAAGAAAGCCAGCAAAGTGATCAGATCTGAAACCTTTTGGAAAAATGTTGACATTGCAGTTAATTACTTTGAGCCATTGGCTAACGTGTTGAGAAGAATGGACAGCGATGTACCATCAATGGGATTCTTCCATGGTTTAATGCTTGAGGCGAAGAAAGAAATTTCTCAGAGATTCGATAATGATAAGAGCCGCTTCATAGAAGTTTGGGATATCATTGATAAAAGATGGGACAACAAGCTCAAGACTCCACTACACCTGGCTGGGTACTATTTGAACCCCTACTACTACTACCCAAATAAGCAAGAGATCGAGAGTGATGGATCATTTAGAGCAGGTGTGATTTCCTGTATTGACAAGTTGGTTGATGATGAAGATATCCAAGACAAAATAATTGAAGGACTCAACTTGTATCAAGATCAGCATGGGAGTTTTGGACACGAAATTGCCGTAAGGCAGCGAAAGAACAAAAATTTCAATCCAGGTTCAGATCTCAACATGTGAACTTAATTTTATTGCTGAATATCATTTTTGTTGTAATTTGTGTAATGTTTATGCAGCAAAATGGTGGCTGAACCATGGCACAAGCACACCAAATCTTAGGAAGTTGGCTGCAAGGATTTTGAGTTTGACCTGCAGCTCCTCAGCTTGTGAGAGGAACTGGTCAGTTTTTGAGCAGGTAAAAAGAAATTTGTGACATGTAGCTTTATGTGCATGCTGTCTATTTTGAATTATAATGCTTATTTATGGAATTTAGATCTGACCTACAGCTTTGTGTTCACTACTTGGCTTATAGGTTCATACAAAGAAGCGCAACAGGCTACTTCATGAAAGGATGCGAGATCTGGTGTTTGTTAAATTTAACTCCAAGTTAAGAAATAAGAGAGAGAACAAGGGTAGAGATCCTATAGAGAAGGAAGTGGATGATGTTGTGGCAGATGGTGACAATGAATTCATTACTGGTGTTGTGCCTTCATCAAGTGAAATGGATCAACAATGTGCAAAAGAGTCACAGCAGCACACAACACCACAAGCACCAGCACCAGCTAAAAGGAAAAGGCCTGTGCACACTAAGAAGAGGAAAGTCAGAAGCCTACAGTCTTTGATGCGCAATGCCCCAGTGCATCCTGAAGCTCCATCATCCGACTCAGAAGATTGTGATGATGGTATTCCAATGCATACTTCTGATTCTGATAAGTCACCCTCTCCCTCTCCCTATGTCTCTGAGACCGATGATTGATGACTAGAAGAAATGAAGATTGCAATATTGCCTCATATTAGTAATTTAGTATCCACTATCCAGAATTCTTGATGACCTTTGTGTAATGCTGTACTTTTGTGAAACTGATGTTTCAGTATTCTGTTAACCACTTAGCCTGTGATGTAATGTACTCCTATGAACCTGTAATGTACTCATTTGAACTGGTTATGTATCAATTGGTAATGGTTATGAAGTTATGCCAAGATCATGTCTTTTATTTATTTATTTATTTGCAAAAACAGCTAAATGGCTTAGCTGCAGCTATCTCCAGCAATAGCTGTGCTTAGCTGTTGAGAAGGTCAGCAGCTAAGAGGCATCGTCGGCGGCCACACCACCACGTCCACCATGACCAGTTCGCCTGCTTCGCGGTGATCCGTGGGAGGGCCCGGCTGCTCCACCACCACCGCGCCCGGAGTCGCCGGCTTCTTCGGTGAACCAGGCGGCGGCGGCGGCGTGCGCGGACGACCCCTCGGCGGCGAAGGGGACTCTCGTCGTTCCGGTGGAGGTGTCCTGGCGGGCGGACGACGGGAGGACTGCGGTTTCTTCTTCTTCGTCGTCGGCGGCGGCATGACGGCGGCGGCGCGCTTGGCGGCGTGCCTGGTGTAGACGGAGACGGAGAAGGAGGTCGCGGCGAGAAGGGAGAAGGCCGACGACACGCGGACCTGGCCGCAGAACCGGCCGGGCTGGCTGCAGAGGCCGCCGCCCTGCCGCCGTCCGCCGCCGCGGCCGCCGCGGCCGCCGCGGGAGGAGCGCGGGAGGCCGCAGGAGGTGATGTCGGCGACGGCGAGCAGCAGCGCGGCCGACGAGGACGTCAGCGCCTGGACGAGCTTGTCGATGAGCTCCACCACCCTCGCCGCCTCCTCCTTCCTCACCGCCTCCAGGTAGATCGCCACCCCCTGCAGCACCGCCGACACCAGGTCCGCCGCCGCCACGTATCTGAACGAGTGGTAGTCGCTGTACGAGTCCGTGGCGGCGACGCGGCCGTCGTCGCCGCGGACGCACTGCGTCGACGCCGCCGTCGTGATCGCCGACGCCAGCGACAACCCCACCGTCACGATGCGGAGCACGATGCTCACCGCCTCCGACGCGCTGTGCCCCTCCTCCTTGCCGCCTTCGCCGCCGCCGCCGCCGGCGGTCATAGCTGAAGAAATTGATAGCTAGCTATTAGCTACACTAGTTAGATAGCTCGAGGAAGAAGAGTTAACGCTAGCCAACTTTAATGAGATAAACGATAAGAGAGAAGAGCAGCGGGCTACAGATTTGTAGCCAGCTGTAGCATGGACTCCAAGACGCTACAAATTTGTAGCCAGCTGTAGCATGCACTCTAAGACACACTGTGTATGACAGGTGGGACCATATATGAATAGTATAGTAAGTGTATATATTGTATGAATTGATTATTACATTTGCTATAAATGAATTGGAGCTAGTAGTGGCTGTACTAGAACAAGTTGGTTAGGTAAGTTGTAACGTCTTAATTAAACCTATTCCAACCAATCATGCAACATCGTGCAGAATGAGCAAATTCAATTGACACCCTGCAAATTTAATGCAAAATTAGTCTGTGTTTAGTTCAGCGTAAAGTTTGGATTTTGGTTAAAATTAAAAATGATACAACTGAAAAGTTGTGTATGTATGACAGGTTGATGTGATGGAAAGGAATTGAAGCACTTTGGTTGTTATTAGTAGTCAAATAGTTTGTCAGGTGAACATACTTCTACTAATTACTGACAGTATATTAGTAGCTGACAACTTGGGTCATTCTTGTAAATGAAGCAAATACTTGATTAGTGCGTTGACTGAACGATGCAAAGTCTCTCCCAACTGCGGCACACTGATTGAAATAATGCATGATGATAGTACTTATGGTTGTTAGTCAAATAGTTTATCATGTGACATATTGGTGATAGTATTATACACTAGTTGGCAACTTGGGTCACTCTTGCAAATGAAGAAAATATTTCATCATTTGCGTTGACAGAATGATGTTCCAAGTGCTGCATACTAATTGAAATAATGCATACCACTTTATATACATTTCAATGCTAGTTAGAACAAGATATTAAGGCCCCGTTTGGCACAGCACTAGCTCCCAACTCCAACTTACCTGGAGCCGGAGCTATGACGAACGGTCTAGATTCACCAAAACTTGGAGCGGAGCGGGATGAATTGCTCCAACAATTTGTACTAGCGAGATGGAGCGGCCAAAACGTGGCTCCACAGCTCCACTCCGAAAATAATTACAGCGCCACCCATCCCCTTTCGTCGAATTTACAAGAAAATGCCATCGCACTACCCTATCCAGCCGAACCGGTTCGGGCATTCTCATCCAGCCGTCTCCCTCGGGCCTTATCGCGAAAGGAGAGAGGGGAGACGAGTGAGGCGGCGGTGACTGCCTCCTCGACGCGGCGGCGACTGCGACGGCGCACGGCAGCGCGCTGCTCCCTCCCTCCTCCTCTCGGCGCACGGCGGTAGAGCGCCCTTCTCCCTCCCTTCTCCTCTCAGCGCGCGGCAGTGCCGCTGCTCCCTCTCCCTCCCTTCTCTCTCGAGGTGACAGAAACTTTTGGTGTGTAGGCGACAGCGTTTTTCGGTGTGGACGCAGCACAGTGACGGCGGCAGGGTTTGGATCACGGTGACAGTGGCGGTTTGCAAGTATTTCTCCAGATCTGTGTGCAAGGTATCCTAAACCCTAGTAAACCACTGTGTGCAAGATCTCCTTTTACCACTGTGTGCAAGATTTCCTTTTTGAGCCTCTGTTGCTGTTCTTTACCACCCTTGTATGTCACAAGGGCCTAAAAAAAATTTTGTGTGGTGCTGTTCATGAGCATTTTGATTGCCTGGCTCCTTTAATCATTGTTGAAGCACAAGGATATGTCCATGTACTCTACTGCTGGCTCATTTCATTTTTGCTCATGTCACTTTCGTGCTGCTAGCTCATGTTATCTTGCAAAATAAACTGATTTGTATACCTTTAATTTCTGCTCATGTCATGTATGGGTAGTAACTATGATATATGTTTAGTAGTAAATTTGAACCTATGATATATGTTAGTATTGAAAAAAAGATTGGTGTGAGTGAGTGGATGACAGGCATGGCTCAAAATGTGCCTTCGAAGGGTGTTAAAATGCCCATGGACTCTGCTGATTGGAATGACTACAACACTAGAGTTGTCTGTGAGATTTTTGTTGAGCAAGTAGCTGCGGCTAATCGTCCAAATACCCATTTATCTAATCCTGGGTATAATGAAGTCATTGAGAAATTTGCAGTAAGAACAGGTTTAAGGTACACTAGACTTCAAATTAAGAATAAGTGGGATAAGCATAGGGTTGAGTACAATTGTTGGAAAAAGTTGACATCTCAAACAGGATTAGGATGGGATAACACAAAGGAAACTGTTACAGCTACTGTGGAACATTGGAAGCAACTGAAAGGAGTAAGTAGTTGAAAATATTGTGTTAAATTGATAACTATTGTGCCAAATTAATTGTTCTAAACCATTTTATAATGCCATGTCATGTAGGATATACCAGGATGCACCAAGTTTATGAAAGCTGGCTTGCAAAATGAAGAGCTACTGCAGAAAATGTTTGAAGATATTCGCAATACCGGTGCCGACCATTGGTCTTTAGGGCAAAGCACCATACCAACACCCACCAATGAGGCAATTCATATTGCTGATGATAATGAGATTGATGAAGAGACGGAGGATGATGAACCAAGTGCAAAACGAAAGAGAGGTGGTGGCTCAAAGGTGGATAAGTCCAAAAAGAGCAAGAGTGGATCTCAAAAGATGGTAGAGGAGATGTCCAAGAGTAATGAACTCTCTGCACAGACTTTGTCATCCATTCAGTCCTTCACTAAAACAAGAGAGGATCCTCCGGGTTGTTCTATAAAGGATGTTATGGCCTTGGTGGAGGAATGTTGTGCCGTTGAAGGGACAAATGAACATTTCATTGCAACTGAAATATTTATCAAGAAGGATCAAAGGGAAATGTTTGTTAATTCTTTGTGCACTCCTGCAGGTCGCTTTGCATGGCTTAAGAAGAAGTATGAAGTGAAGTACGGAAATTAGTTGAATGTGGTGTGGCTATGAATTGTATCCCTTTAATCAAGTTCTGTCAATGCATTTCAGAACTATCATGTGTTTGAGACATATGTTTGTATGGGTTAAATTTAATTGTGAACAATTTATGGGTTGTATCACTTTGTTTGTTTGAGTTGTATTCAGTTCTGAACTTGAGTACCTATGTCATGCACTGTTGTTGGATAAAATCACCTTGTTGATTAATGGTGTATGCCTATGAATGTGAACTTATTTTCAGACCTACTTTGAACTTGTTACGCATTACTGTTTGACTTATTTTCAGCTATATATTTATGAATGTTGATATATCTGTGTTCTAATATTTTTTTTATTCTTATTGTGTAGATGTCAAGTGATAGTGAAGATGGTTCTTCAGATGAAGAATATGAATTTGATTTGCTTGCCATGGAATTGTTTGAAACTGCTGTAGGCAATTTTTCTACAACTCGAAGAATTGCAAAGAACTATTACTCTCTCTACTTGAATAAGGCTGAGCCTAGGACATCACGCCTCAGCGGAATGGGATGGGTGCAAGAAACTTTGGCCACACCAGGTGAATGCTACAAGATGCTTCGTATGAATGGCCACACCTTTGTTGCATTACATGATCGTTTGGTTAGTAAATATAAGTTGGAACCTACTATGCACATGCACACATTAGAGGCACTTGCAATTTTTCTCTACATACTAGGTGATGGTTCATCAAACCAAAGAGCACAAAACCGTTTCAAGCATTCTGGTGAGACAATTTCAAGAAAATTTGAATAAGTTCTCTATGCCGTGGTGGATTTGGGACGTGACATTGTACGTCCAAAGGATCCAAACTTTCCTACTGCCCATGACAGAATTAGGAAAGATCGTCGCATGTGGTCACATTTTAAAGATTGTATTGGAGCGGTTGATGGGACTCATATCCTTGCAGTAGTTCCAGATGATGAGAAGATTAGATATATCGGTAGATCTAAATCAACAACTCAAAATGTGATGGCTATTTGTGATCATGATATGCGATTTACCTATGCATTTATTGGGCAACCTGGGTCAATGCATGACATAACCGTGTTATTTACTGCACTTCAAACTGATTTAACTATCTTTCCTCATCCTCCACAAGGTAAATAACACTTGCTATGTCTTGGTTTTTGTTTTTTTTTCAAATGAGTATATAAATTGATATATTTCTATACATTTGTGTTCTAGGGAAATATTATCTTGTCGATGCTGGCTATCCAAATTGCCCAGGGTACTTAGCGCCATATAAGGGACAAAGATACCATGTCCCAGAATTTCGAAGAGGTACAGCACCGAGTGGTGAGAAAGAAAAATTCAACTTCTTACACTCGAGTCTGCGCACCATCATTGAGAGATGCTTTGGTGTATGGAAGATGAAGTGGTGGATTCTACTCAAAATACCTAGCTTTCCAATGTGGAAACAGAAAATGGTTGTGGCGGCAACAATGGCATTGCATAATTTCATTCGTGATCATGATGCACCGGATAGGCATTTTCATAGGTTTGAGAGGAATCCAGATTATGTGCCTACCATTCCATCTAGATTTAGGAGATATGTGCTTTCTCAAGATGCATCGGATACATCTACTGAGGGTCAAAGTGATGTATCCATGGATGTATTTCGTGATGACCTAGCCGGTTGTATTGCAGGATGATGGACATATGCCATATTTTGTGTTGTTCCGTGGTCTTTTGCTTTATCTTTCGATGACAATGCTTCTAGTTATTATTACTAGACATTTATATTATTAAATACATGTCATGCAACAACTTGAGTATCAATTTTTTCGAGTACCAATTTTTTGAATTATTATAGAATTACTAAACATGTTGAAATTATTAACGACGAGGGGAAATAAGCCACTGTGATGAAATTTTGCTGGAAAAGTGCATATTATTAATCCTACATAAAGTCAACAGTGAAAAAACACAAGGGTAGTATTGTCTATCTACCCCCTATCATCTCTTTCAGGATCTCTATAGCTGAGCAAGTTAGCCAAACACTTTTCAGACCACCTACAGCTCCTATGAAGCTAGCTCCAACTGGAGTTGGAGTTTAGAGCTAGGAGTTGGGAGTTGGAGCTCTACCAAACAGACCCTAATTTTAGCCTAATTCTCTCCATTGAGATAATATATACTCCCTCCGTCCTATAATATAATAGATTTTGCGTTTTTGCTTACACTATTTGACCATTCGTCTTATTAAAAAAATTTAGGATTATTATTATTTATTTATTTTTACTTACTTTATTATCTAAAATACTTTAAGCGCAACTTTTCGTTTTTTATATTTGCATAAATTTTTTGAATAAGACGAGTGGTCAAACATTATAAGCAAAAACACAAAATCCTTATATTATGGAAAGGATGGAGTATCAAGATGCCGATCAAACGACGATCTCCCCCATCCACCCATTGACAAGATCAAACGACGATCTCCCTCGCCGCCGTTGGCCAAGAAACCGGAGGAAGAAGACGACGAGGCGAGGAGAGAGAGGAGACGAACCCGGGAGCGGATGCCGGGGAGCAGCGCGGCCATGGTCGGCTGCTGCTGCCACCGCGGCGGCGGAGGCGGGCGCCGGAGCTCCTCCTCCTCCTCCCCAAAATCCGCCGGGCTCGGCGCCGCGCAGGCCAGCGACAGCTCCAGCCCGCGTCCTCCCGCCATGAGCGTCGTCAAAGATTATTCAACAAGGAGGAGAAGCAGAGCAGGGGCAGCTTTGGCTTTGGCGTTTTGGTTTGTGGTGTTCTGCAGCGCCATGTGAGCTGCTGCTCAGGCGGCTCAGTAGAGAGAGGAGAGAGAGAGAGAGGAGGAGGAGGTCGGCTTTTGGTGGTTGTCGTGAAGCTGGAAATGGAAGGGTGCAGGGGTGGGGTGGCCATGGCGGGTGTGGCAGTGGAGACTGAGAGACCAAAAGAAGTTGCTACTTTGGGAAAGGGGCTTCTCTTCCCAAAGGGACAAGACAAGGAGGCGCAGGCTCTGCTCTCATGGTTAGTGTTTTTTTTTCCTTTTTTTTTTTGGCCTGCTGAAGTTTTGGCATTGCAGCTCACCTGTCAGGATGTCACCTCTACACACACAAATGTTTTGAATGTATGATACTCCTATGTTGGAATCAAAGTTTTAAATCTCCGGCTATAGCTGCCGCTATAGCTGGAGATAGCTGCTGGGAACGGACGGAGCTAAGAGATGCAGTTTTTAGCGCTAAGAATAGCGGGACGCTAATAGCGCCATTTAGCCGGCAATAGCCGCTAAACTGGCTGTAATTTAGCGTAGCTAAATTGTAAAACGCGGCCAGTCTGGCCCAAGAGGAAACCGGCCCAACTAGACCAGAGTCGAGAGGTGGGTAAAGTGCTGCAAACCCTAGCTCGTAAGCTCCCAGCAGCACACTATCCATTCCAACTTCGAAGCGCTCACTCTCCAGCTGCAAGAAAAGTGGAGGCGGCCGGCGGCGGCGGCGCAGAGGCGTCCGGCGGCGGCGGTGGCTTCAAGCGGATCGACCAACGCAGGCGGCTCGTGGAGGCGACCGGCGCCGGCTGCTGCTTCGAGCGGGCGTCCAACCAGCGGCGGCGGCTTTGAAGGCAACTAAGCAGCGGCGCAAGTCCGACGAGGAGGTCCGTCAGTGCAACGTCTCCGAAGCACTGAAGCAGCAGCACCAAAGGTGACGGCATGGCACAACAATCCGGTCAGTTCTCACATCCTCCTCTCTTTTTTGCTTGTATGTTGCAGATCTTACAATATGTGAACAAGTTGTCAATATTTGTTACCTCTAATTTCAGATACTTGCCTTATGATGTAGATCTTACTATATGTGAATTATTTTCTTACTCCCTGAGATCTCTCGTTTGCTTGTTTCGCCTGTTTAGGTGGTAATGATAATACGTGCTATATCAGTTTGCATTATTTTGATGCTTAGGCAGCTTTGACGCTAGCATTAATGTGGGCTAAGTTTGCTTTTTGTATAGGTAATCCGTCCAGTGCTGCCTCTGTCTCAGTAGAAGCTGGACCAAAACAAGCTGGTATCAACTCAGATGATCCTGCATGGGCTCACTGTTTCTGCCCAGACATAACCAAGAAACATCACCTACGGTGCAAGTATTGTGACAAGGTCTGCACTGCTGGAATTACAAGAATTAAGTACCATCTTGCTGGAATTAAAGGTTTCAATACTACTAAGTGTCAGAAAGTTCCAAGTCCAGTGCAGCAAGAGATGTTTGATTTGCTTACCAAGAAGACTAGTGAAAAGGAACAGAAAAACAAAGAAAAGGAAGTGGCCAGAGCTGAAGTTGACATAGAAAATTCAGATTGTGAAAGTGGCAGTGAAGGTTCAGATCATGGCAATAATGTTCTTGTGGTGAAGCCAAAGGAGACAACAGGATCTAGTAGCTCTAGATCTGTAGCAGGTGGTCATACTATTGACAAGTACTACAAGCCTCCTTCTATAGAAGAATCTGCCAGTATGACACAAAGAGTAATTAAGCTAAGCAATAAGGTTCAAACAGCATTGACAACTCATAAAAGAGAAGAGAGGAGGAATAGAACTTGTGAGTACATATGTCAGTGATTCTATGAAGCTAGTATTCCACACAACACAGTAACCCTTCCTAGCTTTGCTCATATGTTAGAGGCCATTGGACAATTTGGTAGAAGTCTGAAAGGGCCTAGTCCCTATGAGATGAGTGGATCGTTCTTAGAGAAAAGGAAGGAACAGGTGATGGATGGATTCAAGGAGCACAAGGAATCATGGGAGCTCACAGGTTGTTCTATCATGACAGATGCATGGACAGATAGGAAGGGTAGGGGAGTGATGAATTTAGTTGTGCATAGTGCTCATGGGGTACTCTTCTTAGATTCAGTGGAATGCTCAGGTGACAGGAAAGATGGCAAATATATCTTTGAACTTGTGGACAGGTACATAGAAGAGATAGGGGAACAACATGTTGTCCAAGTGGTGACTGATAATGCTAGCGTCAACACAACTGCAGCAAGTCTATTGACAGCAAAAAGACCATCAATATTTTGGAATGGATGTGCTGCTCATTGCTTGGATCTCATGCTCGAGGATATTGGGAAGCTTGGACCAGTTGAGGAAACCATTGCTAATGCAAGACAAGTGACTGTTTTCTTGTATGCTCATACTAGGGTGTTGGATTTGATGAGAAAGTTTCTTAACAGAGACTTGGTTCGCTCTGGGGTTACACGATTTGCCACAGCTTATTTGAATCTAAAAAGCTTGTTAGACAACAAAAAAGAGTTAGTAAGACTATTTAAATCAGATGAGATGGAGCAATTGGGTTACTTGAAGCAGGCCAAGGGGAAGAAAGCCAGCAAAGTGATCAGATCTGAAACCTTTTGGAAAAATGTTGACATTGCAGTTAATTACTTTGAGCCATTGGCTAACGTGTTGAGAAGAATGGACAGCGATGTACCATCAATGGGATTCTTCCATGGTTTAATGCTTGAGGCGAAGAAAGAAATTTCTCAGAGATTCGATAATGATAAGAGCCGCTTCATAGAAGTTTGGGATATCATTGATAAAAGATGGGACAACAAGCTCAAGACTCCACTACACCTGGCTGGGTACTATTTGAACCCCTACTACTACTACCCAAATAAGCAAGAGATCGAGAGTGATGGATCATTTAGAGCAGGTGTGATTTCCTGTATTGACAAGTTGGTTGATGATGAAGATATCCAAGACAAAATAATTGAAGGACTCAACTTGTATCAAGATCAGCATGGGAGTTTTGGACACGAAATTGCCGTAAGGCAGCGAAAGAACAAAAATTTCAATCCAGGTTCAGATCTCAACATGTGAACTTAATTTTATTGCTGAATATCATTTTTGTTGTAATTTGTGTAATGTTTATGCAGCAAAATGGTGGCTGAACCATGGCACAAGCACACCAAATCTTAGGAAGTTGGCTGCAAGGATTTTGAGTTTGACCTGCAGCTCCTTAGCTTGTGAGAGGAACTGGTCAGTTTTTGAACAGGTAAAAAGAAATTTGTGACCTGTAGCTTTATGTGCATGCTGTCTATTTTGAATTATAATGCTTATTTATGGAATTTAGATCTGACCTACAGCTTTGTGTTCACTACTTGGCTTATAGGTTCATACAAAGAAGCGCAACAGGCTACTTCATGAAAGGATGCGAGATCTGGTGTTTGTTAAATTTAACTCCAAGTTAAGAAATAAGAGAGAGAACAAGGGTAGAGATCCTATAGAGAAGGAAGTGGATGATGTTGTGGCAGATGGTGACAATGAATTCATTACTGGTGTTGTGCCTTCATCAAGTGAAATGGATCAACAATGTGCAAAAGAGTCACAGCAGCACACAACACCACAAGCACCAGCACCAGCTAAAAGGAAAAGGCCTGTGCACACTAAGAAGAGGAAAGTCAGAAGCCTACAGTCTTTGATGCGCAATGCCCCAGTGCATCCTGAAGCTCCATCATCCGACTCAGAAGATTGTGATGATGGTATTCCAATGCATACTTCTGATTCTGATAAGTTACCCTCTCCCTCTCCCTATGTCTCTGAGACCGATGATTGATGACTAGAAGAAATGAAGATTGCAATATTGCCTCATATTAGTAATTTAGTATCCACTATCCAGAATTCTTGATGACCTTTGTGTAATGTTGTACTTTTGTGAAACTGATGTTTCAGTATTCTGTTAACCACTTAGCCTGTGATGTAATGTACTCCTATGAACCTGTAATGTACTCATTTGAACTGGTTATGTATCAATTGGTAATGGTTATGAAGTTATGCCAAGATCATGTCTTTTATTTATTTATTTATTTGCAAAAACAGCTAAATGGCTTAGCTACAGCTATCTCCAGCTATAGCTGTGCTTAGCTGTTGAGAAGGTCAGCAGCTAAGAGGCTTAGCCGGAGATTTAAAACTTTGGTTGGAATAATTAAATTAGATGTCCTAAATGATTAAATATTACTACAAAGTTAAAAGATTTGATTTAAAAGAGTTCTTTTAAAAAAATACTCCCTTCCCTTTTGTTGCAATATACTCCATCCGTCCCATAATATAAGAGATTTTGAGTTTTTACTTGTACTGTTTGAATACTCGTCTTATTAAAAAAATTTAAAATTATTATTTATTTTTTTACTTACTTTATCATCCATAGTACTTTAAGCACAACTTTTCGTTTATTATATTTGCACAAATTTTTTGAATAAGACAAGTGGTCAAACAGTGCAAGCAAAAACTCAAAATCATTTGTATTATGGGATGGAGGGAGTAGTATATAAACAGATGCATACTACTAAGATACTCCCTCCGTCCTAAAAAAGGCAAACTCTGGGTTTCCGTGTCCAACTTTGACTGTCCGTCTTATATAAAATTTTTTTATAATTTGTATTTTCATTTTTGTTAGATGATAAGACATGATTAATATTTTATGCGTGACTTGTCTTTTTAATTTTTTTATAATTTTTTCAAATAAGACGAACGGTCAAACGTTGGACACGAAAACCAGGGTTTTTTTTTTGGACTGAGGGAGTATGTCACATCGAATCAAAATCTCTTATATTTTAAAATGGAAGAAGTTATAAGGAAGAAAGTATCTAAAGAACCATACTGTGATGAGAAGCTTAAGATACATGCCTATGAATGATGCCTATGAATGAGGATACTGGGTCACGACCCATCTAGTCCTTACTACACATTTTTAACTAAAAACCTTATGAATTATTTTTCCTATGTGTCCATTTGGAACCAAGAAATACATTTAAAAATCATATAAAAAATCCTTTTGCATACGCCCTTTTTGCTTTGGAGCGGTGGGGGAGGGGCACTGTCCAAGAGGAGCAGCCACCACCATCAATGCCTTGGGATAGGGGTGAAATCGGGTCGGGTTCGGTCGGATCTCATCCTTCCCATATCCTAACCCATATTTTATAATCGGAATCGGGTCGGGCACGGATATTATCGGATACGAATAGAAGCACGGATAATATCGGGCATAAATACGGAACGAATACGTACCAAGACGGATACGAACTCTATCGATTACGAATATTTATTTAGATATCAAGTCAAAGCAACAACCAAATATACCACATAGACAATAGCCATTCAGCCATTTCCTATATGTCTATTATGAATATATTAGGGGCTTATGGCATCGTAATGCCTATCAGCAAAACTGTACCAAAGTAGTAGCAAAAGTAGACATTCATAGCTTGATAGCTTCAGACTCAATGCTGTACACTATAGTTCACCATAATAAGTAGTATCATACTAGTAAATACTAAGAGCATCACCATAACTCCATAAGTAATAGTACTAACTACTAAGTAGTACCAAAGTAGTTCACATAAGGTATACAATCAAGCCAAAAGATACACTTATATGACTACTGATCACATATTACCAATACAGTCATCCCAAAGGCCAGCATGTTCAGATTCAATCACCAAAAACTCCAGCTCTCCAATCAGCAACATGCTCAGCTTCAAACACTATTCGTTGCCTGACCCTAAAAAGAACATAACATTCAGTTAATATAATGTGGTGCTCCTTAACTCTCTCAAAATCCAAAGTGGAACCAACAGATTGTTCATTTAAAGATTGCAGGTCCAAAATATATTTTTAAATGCAACACATAAATATGTAATTAACAGCCTGTTGGGCTGCTGTCCATCTATCCGGGTAATATACGGATAGATTATCGGGTAATACCCGCATAATTTCCCGGATAATCCGTATCCGTCGGATACCGCTCTCCCGAACCCGATCTCATATCCGCAAAAAATTACCCGTATTCGAACCCTGTATCCGTGTAAGGGTCCGGGTACCCGAATTCCCGACCCGAATTTGACCCGAAATAATGTGGCCGGGCGGGCGGTCGGGAAATACCCGCCCCGTTTTCAGTCCTACCTTGGGATGATAGAACATGCGGAGGCGACAACATGGCAAACTAATTTTAGGGAAAACCTCTCTCTCCTGTGTTTATTTATGTAAAAAAAATTTGGAAGATTGACATCTGGATAGTACGGAGTGGCAAATAGTTTAAAACCCCCCACAAGGCCACAACGGATTTGGTTTCCTTCAATCCGTAATCTGAGGGACAAAATCCCTAATCTAATATGTAAACAAAATGGTGAAAACCTCCAAATTAGCAAATCTCATCAAGGTGGCAACCAATTAGATGGATGACATTCTAGAAATTGCAACTTATATGATGACATTTTATCAAGCGCGTGTCCAATGAACCAGACGGCAAATTGTCACTCTTTATTTCTAAAGCTGTGGCTAGCTGATTAGCTTAATTGATATGATAGCCTTTGTTTGGCCAAAATATTAATGATTGGAGTAGTAGAACACTGAATAAATAAAAAATGAAGGGGCGGCAAAATGAAGAAATAATTGGACTTCCTGCTTTTCACTATATTTTTTTTAAAATAAATGCAATTACAACAAGTTAAATCTAAATCAAAATTGTGGTAAGTGACACTATGGTGTCCTAAGTTTCTACAAAGTAAAAAACAGTAAAATATGTGAAATTAAAAAGCACCGAAGGAAGTAGAAGCGAGAATTTCATTAGGCCAATTGAAAATCTTAAATTAAGTACAATCTACCATATACATATGTTTAATTGAAAATTAAGGCGAAATGAGCGAAACTACAAGTACATATATAAGTAATTAATTTCAAGAATCTTGCTAGGATGTTGAAAATTTATACTCCGTACTATAGAAATATAGTTTAAGACAAAAGCACATTACCATGTTGATATATTATATTTCAAAAAAAAAATGAAGCAGTAGGTAATTTAGCTGTAATACACAAAGCTTCCATCGCCGGCATCCGGCGGCGCGGCGTGGTGTAGCTTCTAGAATATTCTAGAAGAAGGCGGAGCACAGCTCGGGGTTCTCGCAGCTGCACGGGATCGTCAGCCTCGGGCACCCCACGTACGGCCGCGGCGGCGTCGTCGGCGGCCGCGGCCGCGGCGGCGGCGGCGTGCGCGGACGACCCCTCAGCGGCGAAGGGGACTCTCGTCGTTCCGGTGGAGGTGTCCTGGAGGGCGGACGACGGGAGGACTGCGGTTTCTTCTTCTTCGTCGTCGGCGGCGGCGTGACGGCGGCGGCGCGCTTGGCGGCGTGCCTGGTGTAGACGGAGACGGAGAAGGAGGTCGCGGCGAGAAGGGAGAAGGCCGACGACACGCGGACCTGGCCGCAGAACCGGCCGGGCTGGCTGCAGAGGCCGCCGCCCTGCCGCCGTCCGCCGCCGCGGCTGCGGGAGGAGCGCGGGAGGCCGCAGGAGGTGATGTCGGCGACGGCGAGCAGCAGCGCGGCCGACGAGGACGTCAGCGCCTGGACGAGCTTGTCGATGAGCTCCACCACCCTCGCCGCCTCCTCCTTCCTCACCGCCTCCAGGTAGATCGCCACCCCCTGCAGCACCGCCGACACCAGGTCCGCCGCCGCCGCGTACCTGAACGAGTGGTAGTCGCTGTACGAGTCCGTGGCGGCGACGCGGCCGTCGTCGCCGCGGACGCACTGCGTCGACGCCGCCGTCGTGATCGCCGACGCCAGCGACAGCCCCACCGTCACGATGCGGAACACGATGCTCGCCGCCTCCGACGCGCTGTGCCCCTCCTCCTCGCTGCCGCCGCCGCCGGCCATGGCTGATGAAATCGATCAACAAGTGAAACCTCAAGGATAGCTAAGCTAGCTAGCTAGAATGCTAGATAGCTCGAGGAAGAAGAGTTAACGCTAAGAACAAGTTGGTTAGGTAAGTTGCAACGTCTTAATTAAATCTATTTCAACCAATCATGCAACATCGTGCAGAATGAGAGCAATTCATACCACATCCGTTATAACCGTTTTAAGTTATAAGACTTTCTAACATTGTCCACATTTATATAGATGTTAATGAATGTAGATACACATTTATATGTCTAGATTCATTAACATGTATATAAATGTGGGTAATGCTAGAAAGTCTTATAAGAGCAAGTTCAATAGTATAGCCCATTACTAGCTCCAATTCACCTATAGCCAATCTAATAGCCAATTCATACAATAGTTACTTACTATACTATTAATATATGGTCCCACCTATCATACACACACTGTGTCTTGAAGTCCGTGCTGCAGCTGGCTACAGATCTGTATCTCACTGCTCTTCTCTCTCATCTTTTATCTCATTAAAATATGTTTATAGCTGGCTAATAGTCTGCTATTGTACCCGCTCTAATATGAAACGGAGGAAGTAGTTTTTTTTAAAAAAAAACACCCTGCAAATTTAATGTAAAATTAGTTGACCTGTAAATTAATAGTAGAACTGTTTCATCTGAACAATTAAACATGTCAATAATAGTAGTACTATGGCTGTCGTTAGTAGTCAAATAGTTTGTCATTAGTTCGCCGCCGCCGCTCGGCCATGGCTGATGAAATTGATAGCTAGCTAAGCTAGTTAGATAGCTCAAGGAAGAAGAGTTAATGCTAAGAACAAGTTGGTTTGGTGAGTTGTAACGTCTTAAACCTATTTCAACCAATCATTCAAGATCGTGCAGAATGAGCGAATTCATTTTTTTTAAAAAAAAAACACCCTGCAAATTTAACGTAAAATTAGTTGACCGGTAAATTAATAGCAGAACTGTTTCATCTGAACAATTAAACATGTCAATAATAGTAGTACTATGGCTGTCATTAGTAGTCAAATAGTTTGTCAGGTGAACATACTACTGACAGTGTATGCTAATTGACAACTTGGGTCACCCTTGCCAATGAAGCAAATACTAGACTTGATCAGGGCGTTGACTGAACGATCCAAAGTCTCTCCCAAGTCCCAACTGCTGCACACTGATTGAAATAATGCATGGTGATAATACTTATGGTTGTTAGTCAAATAGTTTGTCATGTGACATATTGATGATAATATTATACACTAGTTTGCAACTTGGGTCACTCTTGCAAATGAAGCAAATACTTAATCATTTGCGTTGACAGAATGATGTTCCAAGTGCTGCATACTAATTGAAGTAATGCATACCACTTTATATACATTTCAATGCTAGTTTAGAAAAGAGATTAGTATTAAGTTTGGCCTAATTCTCAAACTCAAACATCTCCATTGAGATATTATATATCAAGATACTCCTAGCATGAATTAGCACTGGTATCATCACTGGCAATCCAGTCATCTCTGTTTCTTTATTATCCAATCATCTTGCATCGTATGAGAGAGAAACCAAAAGTGCGTGCACCATCAGCATGGAAATGAAAATCACCAAAGATTTACATGGTAGAGTGCTAGAGTTACAGAAGCCAGTTGAAACAAACAGGTCACTGCATTGATCTACAAAATTTGCTTATAGCAATCAGTACAGCATTTTTGTAGCAACATTTACTTGTTTGAGCTTTCTAATGCAGTCTCCAACAGATGCTGGATCCTGTATTTCATCACAGGCTGCCCAGATCTTGTTTTCTTGAACATCTTCTCCCTTAAATCTCTCCGCCTTGCTTCAGACCTCTCCCGCTCCTCCCTCTTTGCCTGAATTATCGCTTCCCGCTCCTTCTTTGCCTTCTCATCCTCTGCCCGTTTTTTCTCATACTCTTCGTTTAAGCTTGGTGCAACGCGCTTCTTCTTCTTGCTATGCAGCTTTGATGCATTGTTTGCATCATCACCTCCTTCCTACAAGTTTAAATTGCATTAAGCCATTAAAACATCTTAACTGCCTAATCTGTAAAAGTATATATTAACAACAGTTATTGCTAGGTTTGAGCTTAAATACTATCAGTATATATTAACAACAGTTATTGCCAGGTTTGAGCTTAAATATTATCTAGGAATCCTAATATAGAATCTTTATCCACTTTGGTTGAACTATTATAACTGAAAATAGTTATGATGTCAAAGATTACCTTTGGAATTGGAAATGGTGGAGGATTGCTTGACTGATTTTGTTGCTTCTTTGACCTCTTGTACTTGCTAATCAATTTAGCATTCTTGTAGAACTCTTTCTGCTTCTCTGCGGATAAGAACAATGGCTAATATTATAATAGTTCCATTGGCAACTTAGAACACTGTTATATCAGAAACCAAATAACAAAAATTGCCATAGACACCGAGACGGTTTATGTAAAACTTTTGAAACAAAGAAAATATTATGGAAACTCCACTTTTAAGAATTAGTGCCCCCCATCATTTGGTCGAACATGTTTAAGTAGATCGAATAATATGCATTGTTTGCCGATGCATCTTCCTTCGTGCAAGCATATGACTACAGATAACTGTGTCCGCTTTTACATGAGCGAATTGGATGCATTTTCCCCGTCAAATTATTCTTGAACCAAAAGGAACAAACGCCTAATCAGTTGCTAGCCTGAACAGCCTAGACGGATTTTTATTCTCTTATTCAATTACGGCCTCCGAAAAATGCAACTCCCAATTTCCTACTAATCTTAACTGACCTACTCCCAAACTCCGGTCACAAGTTTATTAGCACACAATTGATTCCCTCCCTAATCAAGGAGGTCTGACCAAACTGAGCCAATTCTACTATTAGTTCTGTTCCATTAGTTCTTCGAAAAATGCACTCGCTAATTTCCTACTAAACTTTACCAACCTCTTCCCGAACTCCGGCGATCTGGCCACAAAGTTTATTTAGTACAGAACCGAGTCCCTAATCAAGGTGTTCTGACCAAACTAATACCAACAACAAATTCACTGGTTTTTTTTCTTTCTTCAATCCTAAGCCTTTGCACACGAATGCATGTGATCCACGATGTAACTAATGGTGCATAACTAATCAGTTAATCCGCGTCCACCAAATCCTCGAGCACCCTGGTCGAAAAAAATGATGCTCTAGCCTCTAGTTTCTTGGTCGAAATCAGATCAAGGGGGCGCGAGGATAGTTAGTGATTGGTAGTACTACTCACTGATGAGGGCCGGGTTGTAGCCGGTGTTCCTGGACTTGGCGTAGGCGAAGGCGGCGAGGGACAGGGCGCCGCCGCCGCCGCTCCCCAGCCGCTGCTCGTTCCGCCTCCTCCCTCCGCCGCCCCACCTCCCCTTCCCTTTCTTGGCCCCGTCTCCTCCTCCGCTTCCAGCGCCGTCTTCGCGTGGCGGTGGACGCTTCATTGCCGGCTCCTGCGGTGACGGGCGGCGCCGCGGCGGCGGTGGCGCGCCGCGGAAAACGGCGGAACCCTAGAGGCGAGAGAAGGCGGCGCGGCGGGCGGCGGCGCTGGAAATCGCGAGGAAAAGCTCTCGTGCAGTTGTGCTTCGTACCAGCGATTAGGCTTGGGCTTGGGCTTGGGCTGGGGAAAGAGGCCTCTTTTTTGCCGCTGTTTTTGGGCTTCATTTTCTTCCTTTTTCTTTTAGAAAAAGTACACCGCAGGTCCCTCAACTTGTCATCTAGTTACAAAATCATCCCCTAACCACAAAACCACAAAACCAGATATAAGACATCCCTTAACTTACAAAACCATTCATTTTAGGTACTTGGGTGGTTTTGAACCTGGTTTTGTCCTATATGGCGGTCGAGTCAGCGTGGGACCCATTAGGTCCCACATGTCAGCGTCGCCACGTCATCACCCTCTCTCTTCCCTTCCTTTCTCTCTCTCGCTCTTTTCTTTTCTTCTCGGCTGAGGCGGAGGCTGCCGGGGGAAAGGAGGAGGCGGCAGGCGACGAGGCGGCAGCGACGCCGGAGAAGGCGAGGGCGGCGGCCGGTCACGAATGGCGTCGACGACGCTGCGTCGCCGCCGGCGGCGAAGCGGCCCCGCGCGGGCGGGCGCCGCGGCGTTGGGTGCGGAGGCGGAGGCAGAGGCGGGGCCAGGCACCACGGCGGTGGGCACGGCCGCACGGAGGTGGAGGCGGGGCTTCCGGGCGCCCGCGGCGGTGGAATTGGCGGACTCGGAGCCCCTTGGAGGTGGAGGCTCCCGCCTCCCTTCTCAAGCGGCGGCGACAGCAACGACATGGGAGGCGGCGGCGACGACGATGTAGAGATACTGCTCTACTCCCCTGACCACCACGGCACAGTCGCCCGTGCGCACGTAGCACGACGAGCCGGCGCTGTGGAGGCTCGACTCGAGTACTCGACGCGCAGAAGGCTGGCCAATGTCGCCGCCGGCGAGGCCGTGGCGCGCATCCTCCACGCCTTCCTCGGCACCAAGGGAGATGGTCTAGTTCCCTGACGGCAAAGCCACCATTAGTAACCACCTGCTAACCTCCTCTCCTGTCTTCCCTGTTTGGTTTGGCTTACTTCCTGTTGTTGGGTGGGTTGCTTCTAGGGGATCTGGAGTTCTGGACATTTCAACGGTTTTCTTTGAAGCTTAGTGCCTTTCCTTAGATCAACATGTTTGTTTGATTGTTGATTTCACCGGAATGTTCAGTACGAGGTGCAAGTGTAGCCCGTCGTTTCTGCAGTTGGGTTAATTGCTGCACTAGTGATGGATCAGTTCTTGTCATACATGTGTCGATTTGGGGATCTGGGTTTGTGGTTTTAGCAGTTGATTGTGGGGTTATGCATGTATATTACTTATCTGAATCAGTCCCCTGACCACCACGCCACGGTCGCCCCGTGCGCACGTAGCACGACGAGCCGGCGCTCCGACAGCGGAGGCAACGGTGGGGGTGGAGTCGGCGACGAGCGCGGCTGTGAGGGATGGCTTCGCGGAGCTGGAGCCGCTGATTCATCTATCTCTCCTGCCCTCCTCCTCTCACCCACCTCCGGTGGGAGCACGAGTGCTCCGCCTTCCTCGTAGTCGGCGTTCGCGTCAGCCTCGGCCTCGGCAATGCTCTCGGGATTCGAGTGTGTCGGTGATATGGGACCGGGAGTATCGTGACCAGAGGCTTGAGGCAGACACAATCGCCCACGTGGCCTGGCACCTTCGGGGACGTCGGGCCCGAGGGTGAGGTGTCCGCCCTCCTCCTAATTTCCCCGAGGGGGGGTCGGGTGACTCCTGCCCCGGCCCCGAGGGCCGAGGCGCCCCGACCCCTTGTGGAGTTAGCGCCACATGAATGGGTTGGGTGAACACGGTAAGCCTCGCCTAACCACATTTATTGCGGTCTGGTCGAACGTGTCACGCTGCATGCAGCGTAGTGCAGCGCGTTCCTTTATCCGGTCTGTGACCAGACACAGACCGGTCAGATCACGGGTTAGGTGGCGACTGGCGGTCTGACGCACGCCTTGCCCCATCCCATCAAGACGAAAGCCTCTAGGCACTCGTCTCAAGCCGGAGCTAGCGTGTAATCTCTTAGAGATGGCACGTTAGCCCTGGTTAGATTTTTACCAGGCTTCATCCTAACCATTACAGGCAAGATGTTGTGTGAAGAAGGGCAAACATGCATGTTGCTAAGCTGACACGCGGTGGACAAGAATGACCGATTTGTGACCGGTCTGACACTGCTCATGTTGTCAGCGCACAGCCACGTTCCCACGACGCGCCTGCCCCCGGCAGGAGTGGAGGTAGGTGTGGGCTGTCCCATCAGAAGGGCTCCCGGATGGAAACCGTACCGATCTCCGCCCATTAAAGAGAAAAAGAACAGTCCAGTTTGGAAAGAGAAAGGTGCATGTGGTATCCCCTTGAGATATAAAAGGAGGACCTTGCCCATTTAGAGAGGGGACTTTTTCCCTTTTGGAAGGCTGAGGGGAAAGGAAGTTAATCTTTTGTAACTTGTCCATACACAAATCCACAAAAACACAGGAGTAGGGTATTACGCTTCGCAGCGGCCCGAACCTGTATACATCGCCGTGTCTCGTGTGTCTTGCGGGCGGGTGATCTTTCCACATACAGAGAGAGAGAGAGCTTGAGATTGCACCCTAAGCCCCTGGTCGAACCGGCAAAGGGGGGCTTGCGCAGTCTCCCGGTGAGGGGCCACGAGCTCCGTCATCTGGCGCGCCAGGTAGGGGGCTCAGTGTGTGTTTTCTGAGCTCTCACACTCTTCCGTGTGCGCCAAGCTTCCCTTGTCCAGCCTAATGGCTGAGCAAGCAAAGGCGCACGACCTCTCTCCGAGTGTGAGCGGCGACGACGGGGAGCCAAACCCGCGCCGTCGAGCTCGTACTCCCCCACCTCCTCCACGCCAAAGTCCCAAGCGGGGGGGGGGCGCTCGAGAGAGTCAAAAAATCCGCAGCATCGCCAGTCGCGGGTGGTGCAGGAGAACGGCGAGATGGGGAGCGTCGCCTCCTCGTCTACGGCGACGGCAGCACGCCTCAGGGCGCGCTTCAGGCTGTTGGCGCGCTCCTACGTCACCCGCCTGTCGTCCCTGACCCGGAGTCTCCAGCCCAGCGATGGCTGGACGACGTGGCCAACTTGGTCATGACGGCACAGCAACGCCTGGGTGCTGGCGGACGGTCCGCCACCACCAAGACCTCCGGCGCCGCCACTACTGGTTCCGCGTCGTCAAGACGGAGGGCGCGGCGAGCGGCGGCTGCTGCACGCCATTCGGCTACCACTCCCTCGTCGGCGCCTCCGACTCGGGAGGATCAGCATGAAGAGCCGGATGCCCGCCTCGACATCGAGCGTCGACGTAGTGATCGGCGTACTCCCCGCGCAACGGAGGGTGCCTCTTCGTCCAGGGTGTCACCTCGACATGGACGTGAGGATCAGCCCTCCGTGCCCCCGGTTGGTGGTGTTGGCTGTAGAGCCTTTGTGGCGAGTCTTCGGAATGTCCGTTGGCCCCCAAGGTTCCGGCCCACCATCACCGAGAAGTATGATGGGAGCGTCAACCCCACCGAGTTTCTCCAGGTCTATACGACCGGGATCGAGGCCGCTGGGGGAGACGACAGGGTCATGGCGAATTTCTTTCCCATGGCCCTGAAGGGACAGGCGCGGGGTTGGCTAATGAACCTGCCACCCGCGTCGGTCCACTCCTGGGAGGATCTGTGCCAACAGTTCACCATGAACTTTCAAGGCACCTATCCACGCCCAGGTGAAGAAGCGGACTTGCACGCAGTACAGCGAGGGGATGATGAATCCCTTCGCTCGTACATTCAGCGTTTCTGCCAAGTCCGCAATACTATACCTTGCATCCCTGCACACGCGGTGATCTACGCGTTCAGGGGGGGTGTGCGGCACAACCGCATGCTCGAAAAGATTGCCTCCAAAGAGCCCCAGACTACCGCAGAGCTTTTTCAGCTCGCGGACCGAGTGGCTCGTAAGGAGGAGGCCTGGACCTGGAACCCCTCCGGTTCCGGTGTGGCAGCTTCGGCCGCCCCCGGATCCGCCGCTCAGACAGGGCGGCGTGACAGGAGGAGGAAGAAAAGGTCGGTCCATTCCGGCGACGAGGGTCACGTCCTCGCCGTCGAGGGCGCTCCGCGGGCCACCCGAAAGGGGAGGCCTGCGAGCGACAAAAAGAAAGAGGCTGGTACTCCCAGCAGGGAGCGCCCAGCCAGCAAGTGGTGCTCCGTCCACAACACCTCCCTCCACGATCTCGCGGACTGTCGCGCAGTCAAAAACTTGGCTGAGCGAACGAGGAAGTGGGAGGAGGACAGGAGGCAGGAACGCCGTGAGGGCAAGTCCGCGGCATTTCCCTCCGGTAAACGGCGAAGTGAGGCCAAACAGAAGGCCCCCGCCGCTGACATCGATGACGGTGATGATGACCTAGGTTTCCAAGAACCTGGGGCCACCATTGCCACTGTCGACGGGGGAGCGTGTGCTCACGTTTCTCGCCGGAGTTTCAAGGCCATGAGGCGAGAGCTTCTCGCCGCGGCCCCTACTCATGAGGCGACGCGTCGGGCGCGGTGGTCGGAGGTGGCCCTCACCTTTGACCAGACCGACCACCCACCGTGTGTTGCCCGGGGAGGGCAGATTGCGATGGTGGTTTCCCCCACCATCTGCAATGTGAAGTTGGGGCGTGTCCTCATAGATGGAGGAGCGGCTCTCAACATCCTTTCCCCCGCGGCCTTTGATGCTATCAAGGCCCCGGGGATGGTGCTCCAGCCGTCTCAACCGATCATCGGTGTGACGCCGGGGCACACATGGCCGTTAGGTCACATCGACCTACCGGTCACCTTTGGTGGATCAGCCAACTTCCGCACGGAGCGGGTGAACTTCGATGTGGCGGACCTCAGTCTGCCCTACAACGCGGTCCTGGGGAGGCCCGTGTTGGTGAAGTTTATGGCGGCGGTCCACTACGCCTACCTCCAGATGAAGATGCCGGGCCCCGGTGGCCCCATCTCTGTCCGTGGCGACCTTAAAGTCGCGCTCGCTTGCATGGAGCAGCGCGCGGACCACCTCGCTGCTGCGACCAAGCCCGAGGGTGGTGACGAGAGGCTTGGCACTTCCGCCCCCACCGCCCCGAGGCAGCGGATTGCCACATGCGACGAGGTCCCGGTCAAGGAGGTTGCCTTGGGCGACGGCCCATCCAAGACCACACGGATCGGTGGTCTTCTGGATGGCAAATAGGAAGACGCGCTCGTCTCCTTCCTGCGGGCAAACGCTGACGTCTTCGCATGGAGACCAGCGGACATGCCCGGGGTCCCCAGGGAGGTGATTGAGCACCGTCTCGCCGTGCGGCCGGGCGCAAGGCCGGTCCGGCAGAAAGTGCGGCGGCAGGCCCCGGAACGTCAAGCCTTCATCCGCGAGGAGGTGGCGAGGCTTCTCGAGGCCGGATTCATCCGTGAAGTCATCCATCCGGAGTGGCTGGCGAACCCGGTGGTCGTTCCCAAGGCGAACGGCAAGCTTCGGATGTGCATTGACTACACCGACCTTAACAAGGCATGTCCTAAGGATCCTTACCCCCTGCCTCGCATAGATCAGATCGTCGACTCCACTGCGGGGTGCGACCTTTTGTGTTTTCTAGATGCATACTCTGGTTACCATCAGATTCGCATGGCTAGGGAGGATGAGGAAAAAACTGCGTTTATTACCCCCGTAGGAACCTATTGTTATACATCAATGCCCTTCGGGTTAAAGAATGCAGGTCCTACTTTTCAACGAACTACTCGAATTTCTTTGGGTAGCCAAATAGGACGTAATGTTGAGGCTTATGTCGATGACTTGGTTGTAAAAACGCGCAACCAAGGAACTTTACTTTCAGATCTAGCGGAAACTTTTGAGAACCTCCGCTCCGCCCGCATAAAGCTGAACCCCGATAAGTGTGTGTTTGGTGTACCTGCGGGCAAGCTTCTCGGGTTCTTGGTCTCTGCCCGAGGCATTGAGGCCAACCCCGAGAAGATTCGAGCTATCGAGCGGATGCGCCCCCCCAGCAAACTTAGGGATGTGCAATGCGTTACCGGTTGCATGGCCGCCCTAAGTCGTTTCATATCAAGGCTGGGAGAGAAGGCGCTACCCTTGTTTAAGCTCCTCAAGCGCTCGGGACCGTTTACTTGGACGGAGGAAGCTGAACATGCCCTCACTCGGTTAAAGGCATATCTCAGCTCTCCCCCGGTTCTAGTCGCCCCGGAGCCAAATGAGCCCCTGCTACTTTACTTAGCGGCGACCCCCCAAGTAGTTAGTGCAGCGTTGGTTGTGGAGCGCGATGAGGACAATCCTCATTCTGCGCACCCCCACTCTGTGCCGACTTGGCCCGGGAGCAGGCAGGGAGGAGAGGCCCCCGAGTCGAACGGTGGCCTAAGGCCCCCGACGACCGGAGTCGGCCCTCTGCCCGCTTGTCAGACGGTGCTGGGTGCCCCCGACCCTCAGGAAGGCCCCGAGGCCACTGCGGGAAGGCCGCACCTACCACCCTTTGACCCCGAGGCTAACCCTGTGCTGATTCGACCCGGGAGAGAGCAGGGAGAAGAGGCCCCCGAGCCGAACGGAGGCCTGAGGCCCCTGACGACCGGAGCTGGCCCTTTGCCCGCGTGTCTGACGACGCCAGGAGCCCCCGACCCCCAGGGCGGCCCCGAGGCCACTGTGGGAAGGCCGCACCTGTCATCTTCGGACCCCGAGGTCATCAGCGCAGGAGACGAGTGTGCCCCGAGAGGCCACTTGGACGAAGAGCACCCCGGGGATACGGCCCTTAGCGAAGAGGATCGGCCCCGCCGAAAGGTGCAGCGGCCTGTTTACTTTGTTAGTGAGGACCTCCGGGACGCCAAAACCCGATACCCTCGGGCCCAGAAGATGCTATACGCTATTCTGATGGCTCCGAGAAAAGCATCATCACCATATCTCCAGGCGAAGCAAATCGGCTCGCCCAGATTCGTGCGTCGCTCAAGTAATGTGGCAGTCTTCAAGAGACCGCCCATTATGGACAGCCAAGTCACCATTACCGATGTGCATGATTTGAGACCGTTGGGTTTCTGCCCAACCATGGAGACCGGTCCCACCTGTCACCAAGCTTTAGGAGTGGCGTCACGCCCGACCGCTTCCCTTGAGAAGGGCGATCGCCCTGGCATAACGCCGGGGGCTACTGTCGGTGATATGGGACCGGGAGTATCGTGACCAGAGGCTTGAGGCAGACACAATCGCCCACGTGGCCTGGCACCTTCGGGGACGTCGGGCCCGAGGGTGAGGTGTCCGCCCTCCTCCTAATTTCCCCGAGGGGGGGTCGGGTGACTCCTGCCCCGGCCCCGAGGGCCGAGGCGCCCCGACCCCTTGTGGAGTTAGCGCCACATGAATGGGTTGGGTGAACACGGTAAGCCTCGCCTAACCACATTTATTGCGGTCTGGTCGAACGTGTCACGCTGCATGCAGCGTAGTGCAGCGCGTTCCTTTATCCGGTCTGTGACCAGACACAGACCGGTCAGATCACGGGTTAGGTGGCGACTGGCGGTCTGACGCACGCCTTGCCCCATCCCATCAAGACGAAAGCCTCTAGGCACTCGTCTCAAGCCGGAGCTAGCGTGTAATCTCTTAGAGATGGCACGTTAGCCCTGGTTAGATTTTTACCAGGCTTCATCCTAACCATTACAGGCAAGATGTTGTGTGAAGAAGGGCAAACATGCATGTTGCTAAGCTGACACGCGGTGGACAAGAATGACCGATTTGTGACCGGTCTGACACTGCTCATGTTGTCAGCGCACAGCCACGTTCCCACGACGCGCCTGCCCCCGGCAGGAGTGGAGGTAGGTGTGGGCTGTCCCATCAGAAGGGCTCCCGGATGGAAACCGTACCGATCTCCGCCCATTAAAGAGAAAAAGAACAGTCCAGTTTGGAAAGAGAAAGGTGCATGTGGTATCCCCTTGAGATATAAAAGGAGGACCTTGCCCATTTAGAGAGGGGACTTTTTCCCTTTTGGAAGGCTGAGGGGAAAGGAAGTTAATCTTTTGTAACTTGTCCATACACAAATCCACAAAAACACAGGAGTAGGGTATTACGCTTCGCAGCGGCCCGAACCTGTATACATCACCGTGTCTCGTGTGTCTTGCGGGCGGGTGATCTTTCCACATACAGAGAGAGAGAGAGAGCTTGAGATTGCACCCTAAGCCCCTGGTCGAACCGGCAAAGGGGGGCTTGCGCAGTCTCCCGGTGAGGGGCCACGAGCTCCGTCAGAGTGCGACGAGGCAGACGAGTACAGTGGTGTTGGCACCAGGATGGTAGTCTCCGTCGTAGCCAGCGCGCCGAGATGCCGAGCACAGGCGGTTCCGGGCGCGGCGACACGGACGCGGACTACCGAAAGAGAGAGAGAGGATGAAGGGAGAGAAGAGGGGAAAGAGGAGATGATGACGTGGTCACCTTGACGTGTGGGGCCCACGTGGGTCCCGCGCTAAGTCAGCTGCCACGTCGGATAAAACCAGAGTTAAAACCGCCAAGGGACGTAACTCTGCACTGGTTTTGTAAGTTGGGGGATGCGTTGTATCTGGTTTTGCGGTTGGGGGATGATTTTGTAACTCGAGGACAAGTTGAGGGACCTTCAGTGTACTTTTTCCTTTTCTTTTCAAGATCACAAAAAATGAAAATTTATCCTAGGTACTAGGCAGTGATCATGCTTTGTCATCGGTTATAAACTTGTGCTATCATCAAATTACTTCCGAGTTGTTTGATAGGGCTTCAACTTTTAAATTTACCTTCAGAAGTTAGATCTAGAGAAAAGTTGTGGAGCGATCTAAACCCATCCATATCTGTTAGTTCATTTTAGGTGTGTTTGGTTGACACAGCTGCTTGCGGTGACACAAATTGCTATGCCACAGCTGAAATAGGGCTGACAAAAACACCCTTTGTGAAAACGCTCCAGCTAGTTCTACTCCCATTTAGATAAAGATGAAAATATTTGGTTGGGCTTTAGTTTAAGAGATATGAAGTTGTAGCTGGAGCCGTGCCACCCATCATTTGATTGTTTAGCTATAGTCTACTATTTTAGGGTTTGGCAGGTTTAGATATTGATATTTTTTAATCTAAATTCAGTGTTGAGATAGTATTTGTGTGTAGCTGATATATTATACTAATATATATGTAATAAACAGTGGTTGGTAGCATCCACAAAAGCGGTAGGAGACCATCGCAATATTGCACCGTTAAAATAGCGAAGGAAACATAACGAGTTGTATATGTGAAATAGTGGTTATAGCACCTTAATAACGGGTCGATATTGATGCAGTGTCCACTCAGTAAAACCTATCGACTTGAAAAAAAATCAACTGAGGTTCAAAATTTTGACAAAAATGTCCTATATTCCACCCAATAAAACCGCCTCGGGAGCTGTTTCCAATGATCATAGCCATTTTTCCTCGCTTTAAATATTTGCTACATAAAAGACAATATTCCATATTATTACTAAAAGAATTTATTGAGATGTTTATCCCATCATATTCTCGACTACATGGAAAAATGGACATTAACTAATACGAGTACTAACTTGTAAGGTAAATTTCCAAAGCAGAAGTCCAAAACTTTCCAAAGGAGCAAAGTGCAAAATCAGTAAAAACCCCAAGGTCTCATCCGCAAAATCCCCCACCCTTCTTCTCCCTCTCCCTCCTACTCCTCCTCCTCCACTACTCTCTCTCTCCAGATCTCGCCCCACCGCCATGGACGTCCTCGACGCCGGCCACCGCGCCACGCCGGAGCCCTCCTCCTCCTCCTCCTCCGCCGCCGCCGCCGACATGTCCGGCGCCTCCGTCCTCCCGCTCGCCGGCGCCGCCTACCAGCCCTACGTCTCCGAGCTCCTCTCCTTCTCCATCGAGCGCCTCCACAAGGTAGTTCCCGCCCCCGCCCCCGCTGCTGCTGCTGCTGCTTCCTCTTCTCGATGGCGATGGTGATCTGATGGGTTGTGGTGGTGGGTGCGCAGGAGCCGGAGCTGCTGCGGGTGGACGCGGAGCGGGTGCGGCGGCAGATGCAGGAGGTGGCGGTGGAGAACTACGGGGCCTTCATCGCCGCATCCGAGGCGCTCTCCTTCGTCCGCGCGCAGCTCGAGGGGTTCGACAGGCACCTCGAGGCACTGGTAATGCGGCTGGATCCCTTTTTGTCCCGTAGTACGAGAAATTACGGTTGCTCTGTGATTTGGGACGAGTAGATCCCCCACTTTCTCTGTTGTGTGGCAATGTGAGGTGGAGTGATCGGATTGATGGTTCTGCTTCAGGTGGAAATGGGATGTCGAGTGATCCAAATCTGTTGCCTGATGCTGTAGACTGAAGTAACTAGATCCAGACTTTGATGTTCGTGAAATTTAATGCTTAGATTTGCTTCTGTGTTTTCATCTGCAATATTATAGCCTGGCCCTGGTTGATTTTTCATCTTATTAGTTTTGAGTCAGTGAAGACTTCTCTTCTTGCTCAGGCCATTTCAGTTTGGTGGCCACTGAGAATTGCATGGGCTTGGTAATGCCTGTAATTGATTGCTGTGGGCTGTACCATGTAGGAACTTTCACTAATACTAGCCAATGGTGTCACGCGTTCGCGTGACCATGACCTCCATCTCTATTATGGAATTAATATCTTACTATGCTATTTGTATCAATAATAGAAATAAGTGTCTAGGGAACATAGTTTGAAGGAAGTCAATCTACAATTTCTTAATTTATGATGACCATGTTATGATGACAATAAATAATTAAGGTTAAATTTCATAGAACTTCAATTATTTGGTGTATCACTTTACTACAACTTTAGAAATGATGAGCTAAATCAATCTGCTACGAACTGGTAGTTTTGACAAATAATTGTGGTTTTCTAAAATATACTCAATGATTAACCTTTACTATGCTCAACTTGTAAAATTTATTGGAAATCTTATATTCATATATCAAACCAAAATTATCTTAAGTCTTAGAAATATTGAAAAACTTAGATTTAATTTCATTTTAACACACACAATTCTAGGTAACTTAATATTTACAATGTTTTGAACGACTCAGTTGATCAAATAACTAAACACATTTGGATTTTTTTAGACAAAATAGATTTGGAATTTGTGACAAATTAAATACATTGAATCTGTCCTCATGCGAGAGCCTCGCACATTCAATGTTCCAAGCCAATGCATATTTGTCTGCATAGTACCACATAATATATCCGTCGTAATATATGCATTTGTACCATCGTTCACGCTACTACTTTGTCTCGTCAATATAAGTAGCTTGTGACGTAAATCGCTAGCCGTGATAATACATGAGAGAGTTTGGTTTTATGACGTCCTATAGGCTAGAGACATAGGTAGTAGGAGGAATGTATGTTGTATTTTTTTTAACTCACTTCTTTTTTCCCCTTTTCTTTTTACCATGGCGAGGAGGATCTGGCAACCTACAAGACCAGGGACAAGTAATTTTTTTAGCATTTTCTTTTGATTTTGTTTGACTCTTAATTGGTATTGTCCCTAGCTCTCTCGATATGGGTTGCTTGGAGATCAATCAGGCTTCAGCTTGAACACTCCAGAAGGTTCTCATGGAAGTTGATTAGTTGACTATGAGTCTACAACTGTCTATGGATCCAACGGTTGATATTTCCTCTTTTGGTGTATCCAACGGTCCCCATTTAATTATTACGTGGCTCAATGAGAGAGCTTGAAAGTTAGTACTTTCACTACTTTAGATGGGATAGTGTGTAATTTCGATCCCGTCCTACCTATTCGTGTGTAAAAAGATCACAGCATACCTCAGGATGCCATGGCACTAGCTTCTCTTCTATAGGGACAGCCAAACTGCTAATTGTTGCAGGTATGCTGGTGACATTAGTTTCATAGGATGAAATAGACATGGATATTTGCTCATGGATTCAATCATTCAAAAGGTTCACAGCGGAGTTCTTGTTCTCACATCTAGGGCAGATCAGATTGTTGTTGTTTAGATGTCTCATCTTATGCAGATTTTATGATGGATAAGCCACAGCACTATCAATTAATGGGGGTTTTAATGGCAACTTCTATAAAATATCTGGTGCTCTATATTTCTGTTGGGGTGCAGTTGACTGGAAATTTTAAGTTAGTATTGTTGTAAACTTATAATACCACAGGATGATCTGATCACTTTTAGTAGAACATAGATCTTTCTTACTGCCGTCCTAGAAGCTTGTTCCAGATGCCCAAAATGTTCAGAGTGTTGTCGTCACCTTGAGCACTTTCTGCACTGCCATTGTTATTTGCGTTGATGAGAGATTTCTAGGTACATGTAAAGATTGTGCAAAATGACTTGGATTTGAGGTACCACTTTATGGCAATGTATTGTTATCACTGATTGCTTGTTTATTAGTCAGCTTTTAAAGTCAAATAATTAGGTAAATGTTTTTCTTTTTTCTGTCAATGGATGTTGGTGTGCTCTCTTCTGTGCTCGTGCAAGTTAAGACATTTTCTGACTTCTGAAAGTTGCATATCCCGATTTTTTTCATGTGGATTATTTTAGACTTTTAGTTATACTATAGACCAACAATGCAACCTTTTCTCTTCTTCATGCTTTTTTTTTTAAAAAAAATTGTCTAGTGAGATGCATTTTTATGCAATTTAGGTTTTCTCAGCAGTATGGCATGTAATATTTGACCCTTTTTTGTGCACTTTGTACATTTATTTATTACAGATAGAGGAGATACCGAATTTAACATCTGGCTGCACCGAGTTTGTTGAGTCAGCACAGCAAATTTTAGAAGAGAGGAAGCTCAATCAGACATTACTAGCCAATCACAGCACACTGCTTGATCTGCTTGAAATCCCACAACTGATGGACACGTATGTGCCATTTTTTTTTATAATTTCTTAAAGACCTTCAGTCATCTTGTGTTGTTTGATGTTGTTGATATGCTGTTTAGTTCTCGATTCTTCTCTAATTTCTGTATGCTACAGATCCATTTTGTTCAGTAAAACATGGTTTGATTTGTACAATTGACGAATCATGAAGAATTACATTTAACAATCTACATGCTCACAGATGTATACGAAATGGGAACTATGATGAGGCACTTGACCTGGAAGCCTTTGTTAGTAAAATATCAAAGTTGCACCCTGAGTAAGTCATTTGACATAATCTTTATTATGGCCTTTGTAATTTGCAATTAATTTAACTGTATGCCTTTTCGATTGAAGTTTACCTGTTATCCAAGGCTTAGCTGTTGAAGTCAAGAAGACAATACAGTCATTAATTTCTCAGCTTCTCCAGAAGCTTCGATCAAATATTCAGGTGATTATGTTGGTGCACTAACAATCTGTCATTGGTTAAACCATTATCGTATTTTTCATTTGCTCCATCTGTTCTATGCAAGTTGAACATTGTAAAGATTGTATCCTGTATATAACCGAGTTCTTTGTTGTGCAACTAATTTCATTTCTTTTCCAAATTTACTTGGTTTTGTCTCCTCTTAGCACATCTATGTCTAACTCCTGGTCATTTGACTGTCTACAGTTGCCTGAATGCCTCCGTATTGTTGCACATTTGCGCCGCATTGGAGTGTTCAGTGAATCAGAATTGCGTTTACAGGTATTCTGAACTTCTGATGTAATCTGGATTTTTTTTTTGCGGGGAATAATCTGAATAGAATTATACGTCAGTATAATGCTTTTACATTTAATTTTGAATTTATGAGTAATTCATTTGTTACCCTAAACCCTTACTTCAAAGCGGTGGTCCAGAGTATATAAACTACTAATGGAGGAATTTTAATTGTAATAATGACATTTCATTTAGTTCAAAGTGTTGGTCCAGATTACTACAAACTACTATTGGAGGAATTTTAATTGATAATAATGATATTTCACTGAGTCAAATTCATTGGATGATACATATCGAGTATTTTTCTCTCTCCTAATTCTGATATAGTTTCTAGTTCTTGAGATGCAGGGAAGCTTGGCTTTCTGGGATTCTTGATGACCTGGACCAAAGGAATGTATATGGGTATCTAACAGGCATGGTGGGTTACCACAGAACACATCTATTTGATGTTGTCAATCAATATCGAGCAATATTCAACAATGATAAGTCCGGAAGTGATGAGAACTACGATGGTGGATTGCTTTTCAGCTGGGCAATGCACCAAATAAGTAATCATCTTACCACTCTTCAAGTTATGTTGCCAAATATAACGGAAGGTGGCTCTCTCTCCAACATTCGTGAACAGTGCATGGTAAGCTTCTGCTAGTGAGTAACAGGAGTTTGATTGGGATCATTTGATTCATCATAAATTTGCATCACTTGTTTCATCTTGCAGTATTGTGCAATGGGCCTTGGCTTGGTTGGACTGGATTTCCGTGGCTTACTTCCACCAATTTTTGAAAAGTAATTAGCATTTTCTTGTAAATTTTATTAGAGTATTCACGCTGCAAACAGAACCTATTCTTATTGATGATGTTATCTGCATGCAGAGCTGTGTTAAATTTGTTTTCAAAGAACATGGGTACAGCAGTCGAGAATTTTCAGGTAATGCAAAATGTGCACAATCGTTATCGATGTGGATGTGCTATTTACTTCTTATCTAGATAATAGAATGAATTTAGGTTACAGGCTTCATGGTAGATGGTACTATTTTACTTAGTGTTTTCAGCTGTAGTCCACATTTTCAAATGTCTATACTTTCTTCCTCAAACATTATTTTAATTTCACCATTTTACCTTCTATCATGTTAGGTTGTTCTGGATTCACATCGTTGGGTTCCAATGCCATCTGTTGGCTTTGTAGCGAATGGAGTTGTGGATGAGACTTCTGATGATGTGACGCCGCCTTCTGTTTTAATGGAGCATCCACCTCTTGCAGTCTTTGTCAATGGTAAGTTTTGTTGATCTCTCTCTCCCTCTCATTCCCCTGCACATGGTAATTCTACACTTAAATGAAATATTGAATTTATACACCATCATGTTGAATCTAATGGTCATGTGTTGTGATGGCTGTATAAAAGTTGATATGTCATTTGTTTTAACTTTCTGTGCAGGTGTTTCAGCGGCAATGAATGAGCTAAGACCGTGCGCACCATTGAGCTTGAAAAATGTACTTGCCGAGGAGGTGGTGAAGGGATTACAAGCCGTTTCTGACTCCCTAGTCAGATACAATGCCATGCGGATGCTGCGTGGAAATGAGTCCTCTCTTTTCCTTTCACTTTGCCAGGCATTTATTGAGGTAAGGGGCCTCTGGAAAAAGGAGTATTTTTGTCCAATTCCTCAAACAAATAATATTCCAAATTATGACCAGGTGGTGTTTCTATACACCTAGAGAAGGATTACATATTAATTTATCCTCGCAGGTCGCATATCCTTACTGCTCTGCATGTTTTGGCCGATGCTACCCCAATGGAGCAATATTGATCACAGAGCGACGAAGCACATTCGACGCAGTCAGCCAGCTGCTGACTGTACCTGCAAGGTCCAACAGCTCAGGGATCAGCATCGAACGGAGGCAATCAGGCAGCATTGAGAGAAAACAGTCTGGAGCCATTGAACGTAAGCAATCGGAAGGCATCGAAAGAAAGCAGTCGATCGACGAGAGCGCGGGGACAACAGCCACCGACAATGGGACCCCAGCTAACGGACCACCTCCAGTGGCGAACGATGATTCTGGGACCTCCTCAGCACCAGCTCAGCCTGATGGGCAAACCACTGCAGCAGCAAGTACGTAGCTTTGACTTTGTTAATGCCTTTGATGGAACCTGTCGAAGTTTTTTGGTCATGGCCTTGGGTTATCGTCAGCCAACAAGTGTCTCTACTGCAAGATTATGCCTGACGAGAGTTCAGTTTCGGTTTTCTCATGGTCTTACAATGTATACAAGCATCTCATACCAAGATCTCGGATCTTAATTTGTACAATACAGCCATTAATTTTTTTAGCTGGTCATCATTAGTCCATACCTAGATGTTGTAGAGTGAAAGATTGTTTCAGGGTGACAATAAGCCGATAATGTGAAGTGAGCGTGCTACGTTGTTAACTGCAGAGTACTGCGCCTCTATGTTTTCTTCTTTTCCATTAAATTACTGTTCATTATTTCTCGTATTTATGTTTCTGTTCTTTTAGTTTGTTTCACCCAAGAGTATTTTAACACGTCTTAACTATTCCAGAGGTGTGAATTATGCTCACCTTTAAAATGATCTATTTATCCACACATTTTCTAAAGCAGGGTACTTGGTATGGGAGGGGGAAGTGTAATTAGTAGATGAAGGGTCAATGAACTAGGAGTATTTTAACAATATTAAATGTATAAATATTACTCACTCTGCCTCATAATATAGTTATGCCCGCATTTATTGCATTATGTAGTGTTCTATTTGATTTTAGTTTGCTATATTATAGGACGGTTACGGGGTGGAGAGAGTAATATCTAAAGTGTAAAGTGTTCCTCCTTTCTGGGTTCTGGGCTTGTCGCTGGCTAGCAGCTAGCAACGGTGAAGCTGTGAAACGGATTAATATCTAGGATTGGGGATTTGAGGTGAAGCTAGCAACGGTGAGCCATGGGTAGGTCTGACAAAGAATAACTCAAAGTAAAAGATTAAATTTTCAAATCTAATTTTAAAGTTGATTTTAAAATATTTTCAACATAGTTTTTTTTGCAACATTGGTTTTTAAGTTGCTAAGAACACATATAAAAATTATAAAAATTATAGACAAATTATTTTTTTTTGTCTCTAATAAGTATTTACGGTTTATAATAAGTCTTTTTCAACCGATGAAACCCGATGAAGCTATACAACCCTTTTGAAGTTTTATGGCAAGATTCCTACGTTCCGTTAGTACTCTCATTACATATTACTAGGTTGATAATATTTATCGTTTTGGATAATGGTGAGGTCTTTAAAATGTTTGACTACAAATAATTCCTAAATATGTTCCTTGGAAATATGGAGACCATATGTATATATTAGTCATAAAACAATACCTTAATAAAAATCATCTATTTGTTGATATTTCTATAGACACTATCCAGATTCGTAGTAGGATATGTCACATCGCATACTAGATTAACTTATTTTTGGAGGAATAAAGTACAATAGAAAAATAATGATAAATTTGTTTTTTTTTTGGAAACTAAGTACTTATCGAAAAGGACAAGTATTACCAACCAATACCAACGCAGAGTAGTACTGCTAACATCGGAGAAAATAGCAAGGTCGATCCATTGCTTCAACTTCAGAGGTGAAAAACGACTTATAGTTGCGAGCTTTGTCAGTCGATATATAATCCGTTGTTCATATCGGTCATACTGTAGATGGCTGCTAAGGAATTCATATTCTAATAGTATTTATAGATAAATCAAATATACAGTCGTTTATGAGGAAAGAATCAATATAAATTTAATGTCAAAACAAGATTCACAGAGCCTAAATATATACTCCCTCCTTTGTTCGACGTCGTTGACTTTTTTAAACATGTTTAACCGTTCGTCTTATTCAATTTTTTTTATGAAATATGTAAAACTATATATATACATAAAAGTGTATTTAACAATAAATCAAATGATAGGAAAAAAATTAATAATTATTTGAATAAGACGAGTGGTCAAATATATTAAAAAAAGTCAACAACGTCAAATGTTTAAGGATGGAGGGAGTACACCATAAGTAAAAATAAATAAATAAATCATATCCTAACTACGAATCAGGTTTTATTTTTTTTATTTTTAATCAAATCATAGGTTTTTTTTTCTGGATAAAGAGGTATAATCCGGTAGATGCCAAGTGACATTGTGGATGCGACTGTGACACTGAGAGGTCAGAAATGGTCCAGTTATGAATACATCCATCCTGATACTCTTTCCGTTCCATAATATAAGAGATTTTGAGTTTTTACTTACAACGTTTAAACACTTGTCTTATTCAAAAAATTTTGAAATTATTATTTATTTTATTTGTGACTTACTTTATTATCTACAATACTTTAAACATAACTTTTCACTTTTTATATTTGCAAAAAAAATTAAATAAGACGAGTGATCAAACGTTGCAAGAAAAACTCAAAATCCGTTATATTGTGGGACGGAGGGAGTAGTATTTTGAGACGCAGCCATGCCTGCCCAGCCCAATGTTACAGCCATCCATCGGCGGTTCGTTGCGCAAAGACGAGATGAAGACCACGGGCGAAGTATAAAGACAGACAAACAAAGAATAAAGGTTGACAAAACAACCACGAATCAAAGACAGAATAAAGGTTGACAAGCTCAAAAAAAGAATAAAGGTTGACAACGTGGCTTCATCCTTACATCGAAACAAAGGATTTGTGGACAGATTCGATATGATTAAAATTCCATAGAAAATTTTTTGTATTTGACTTTTTGAATTCGTAAGGAATGACTCCACGTAAATAAATTTTGGAGGAAAATTAGTAAGAGCTTCGATCTGTTTGAAAATTTACTTTGAGTACATCTATTTCATTTGATCCCTATGTTCTACCCGTGGTTTATTCAAATGACCATTCCTTTATTGTTTTTTAACTTTCATTACTGTTGAAATCTTGTTTTTTTTTTCTTCTCATTTCTGTGATTCAGCCCTTGTATTTAAAACTCCATGCTATCTTAAAATTATGATACTGTGAACATAATTGAACACCAAAAATGATGTAGTAAGAATGATTGGCGATTAAAAATTTAAACAAGAGAGTCAACGCAATCACCATCGGGTATTATACACAATGTTCTAAATCTTCGGCTATAGCCGGAGATAGCGGATTGGGAGGGAAACAACTAGGATATTTCAATTTTAACGCTATGATTTATCGGCCGCTAATAGCAGCACTTAGCCGGAGATAGCCGCTAAATTAGTCAAATATAGCTGCACTTAGTTGTGGCTAAAAAACTAGAAAGCAAAACTGAAAATGGGCTTTTGACGTATGTGGCCCATGAAGTTTGGCCCAACAACGAACCCTAATCCTCCAGTTGGCTCCTATCCTCTCCCGCTCATGCTCTGTGAGACATCTTGCGGCGGCAGCTCCTCACCCAAGCAGCGGCGGTGGCTGCTGCTTCTCCTGGTGGCGGTGGCTCCTCCCCCAAGCAGTGACGGCAGCTGCTGCTTCTCCCGGCGACGACGATTGTTGTTTCTCCCGCAATGGCGGCTGCTTCTCCCTGCAGCGGGTGCTGCTTCTCCCGGCGACGACTACTGCCTCTTCCCAACAACAAACGGACACCATTCCTCACCGTCCCTTTCACCAATCGTCCTTTATGTGCAATCAAGTAAGTGATATATGATATGTCGATTTTTAGTCCAAATTCTATCAAAATTTTGATTTTTTTTTTCCTAATATTTTCAAAAACCACTAAATGTCTTAGTTGCAGCTATAGCCCGCTATAGCTGCTGGAGAGCTCAACCGCTAAAAGGCTTTGCTGGAGATTTAGAACCTTAATTACACACAAGTTATTATTAAAGATTGTCAACTTGATTATATAAATGGACTCAACAAGCAGTAGCTTACAACTAAGTTATCTACTGTAGTAATGACTAATTATTCTTTTAGTCATAGTGATGTATTTATTAACAGCTATATACATATGATGACTTTATAATCTTAAAAATATGCCGGTTCAATTGAAAGTGTTCACAGTATACATGTATGTATTTATAAGGATGCAAGTGTGTGCGTGTATATAAGAACGTTTGTGTTTATACCGTGTTAATAATTCCTTTAGAAAGAGAACAAATAACTCACTACACTACAAACTACTACTCTCTCCGCCACATGAAATAGTAGTTTAGGATCAGATGAGATAATTTTATAGTACAATAAATTTAGACAAAACTTAGAACGGATGAGATATTTTATGATCAAATGAATTTATTTATTGTACTATAAAATATTCTATCCGATTTTAAATTACTGTATTGTGAGGTAGAGACGAGTGTATTGCGGAAGCCAAGTTGGGCGAGAGAATCAATCAAGCGGTGGAGTAAAAAAGAAGAGCACTGTAGCACCACTGCATGAGCCGGCGGTGGAGGAGGAGAGCAAGCCCTTGTTTAGTGCCAAACTTTTTTTTTTTTGAAACTTCTAACTTTTTCATCACATCAGAACTTTCTTACGCACAAACTTTTAACTTTTTCATCGCATCATTCTAATTTCAACCAAACTTCTAATTTTAGCGTCAAGTAAACGCACTCCGGAGAAGAGAAGAAGAGATGCAATGCATCCGGCAGCGGCTGATGGAACGATCCGCCTCAGCTGGCGTGCCGGTGGCGCTTTCGTGCGGCCCATGCCGTCGATCGTGCGCATCTCATCTCATGGTCTCTCGTCCTCTTTCTTTCCGTTTCCGTTGTCAGTTGTCACCCAAACCTCTCTCTTCCAGAGTTTCCAGTAGGATTTGCCTGGCTTTTGAGTTCTGACCGGAGATGAGAAAGATGGCCTCCTGGTTGGCAAACTGTCGATCACTGGCACCCAGCACTGTTCTCTGACCACCTGAAGTTTTTTGTTACTGTGTGCCGCTCATTGTACATGTCCCTCCTCCAAAAAAACAACGTTGCCAATAATTTATTTTTTAAAGTTGATTCTGGATTTCTTCGTCGTAGTTGGTTTCTCAGGATTTACTTTAAAATCGCTAGGAACATATATATTAAAAAGTTTACCTATAAATTATTTTTTAGCTGTGTCCCGCTTATAATAAGTATAATCGAAACGGAAAGACTGGCAAGTGATTAATAGAAATAAAAATTGTTGCAAGGGCATGCTGTTGTAGCATGTTTTCTGCATAGAAGCGATTGAAATTATACGGAGATAATATGTTTCTTTCAAAGTATTTTCCATGTACACAACCTTAGATAACATCCAGAATCTATTATCTATATGTAAATAACAATACATTTGACCTCCATGCGTGCGTTGCAACAGGATTTCAATTAAAAATAATAATTATTAAGTCATTATTACCATCATTTTCTATATATATCGGCTCCCATCGGATGTCAGCCAAAGAAAAAACCAAATTTTAAATTTTTAAAGTTAATTTTGAGGTTGATTTTAATATATTTTCAACGTAGTTTCTTTAGCATTGGCTTTTAAGTTATTAAGAACACATCTATAAAAAATTTATCTATAAATTCATTTTTATTCCCTAATAAGCCGTTTTGGCTTATTGGGAAAAAGCCAAACGATGAGGACCATATCATCTCTTAATTGTTGCATGTACTGACATACAAACCATTTAGCCTCACAATGTCCATTTACTTTCTCATAAATAATTGGTACGAGACGGTTAAGATGTGATTTCTCCTTAAAAAATGTGGAGAGTTGATGATGGTGGTGTGACAGAACCAACACTATCACTACTATTTTTGAAACGAGTATAAATACGCAAAGACTGAAATACTCTTTAGGCCGCGTTCTTTTGTAGGGGTTGAAAACCCCTCCCCTCTGCATGAAAAACAGACGGAGTGATAGATTAATACGTGATTAATTAAGTATTAGCTATAAAAAATTTGAAAAATGGATTAATATGATTTTTAAAGCAACTTTCCAAAATTAACTTTTTGTAAAACACGTACTCCCTCCGTCCCAAAAAAAAGGCAAACCCTGGGTTTGCGTGTCCAACTTTGACTGTCCGTCTTATATGAAATTTTTTTATAATTCGTATTTTTATTGTTGTTAGATGATAAAACATGATTAATACTTTGTGCGTGACTTGTCTTTTTAATTTTTTTCATAATTTTTTCAAATAAGACGGACGGTCAAACATTGGGCACGGAAACCAGGGTTTGTCTTTTTTTGAGACGGAGGGAGTACCGTTTAGCAGTTTAAAAAACGTGCACGTGGAAAATGAGAGAAATGAGTTGGGAGCTCGTGGGACAGAACACAACCTTTGTCCTGTATATATTGTGGTCGTATCCTGTAACATTATGACACCACAATACTTATCATTTCTATCATTTCACAGTGAATAACATAAAGAGGGCATATCAGGTGCAAACAGGGTAAATGTTGGAAATATGCAAACCAACCGTTAGATCCTATTCCAAGGGATGAGATCATAATGTACCCCTTCCAACTGTACATTTTACGTTTACCACCCCACTTAACATATGTTTTACTGAAAATATCAGGACCATGTTATCCCGCTCTCAATTCCAAAATCCCCACCTCAATTCTCAGCTCCTCTCCATCTAAAAGAAAAGGTCTCACCCTCAGCTAGTCCCCTACCCCCTCCTTCCGATTCGAACTGATGAGAAATCCCCACGATTATGTGCTTCCCTGACTCCCTCGAGCTTCCTCCTCGCATCCAATCTTCCTCCTCCATTCCTGCTCCAGAGGTATGGACAAAAGCTCAACAAGTGTTCATCTAGGGTTAGGGTTTGGGGTGGCGGTGGCAGATGGGGCTGGTCTTCAGTCATAATCGAGGTGTGCTCCCATTTGTTCTTGACCTGATTTGTTCCTTATGCATTTGATTTGTTGTGTTCCTCTGCACAAGCTTGCCCACTTGCATTGGGTGCAGTAGTGTTCTTTTGTTGCAACCCATGATTGGGGAAGATGGAGAAGATGGAGAAACTCACCCAGGGACACTTTGGTGACGAGGGGGAATCCCTGGCCAATAAACTCACCTCAAGCCGGTAGGTTGTTTGTCATCCATATAAAAAGACTACTTCTCACAGGATAACACCAGAGTAATTTGAAAGCTTTTAGACATGCATTGATCATACAAAAGAAGAACACAATATCTGCATAAGATGGTATGCCCCAATTATCCCATTCTTGAAATTATATTATCACTAGTGCTCTAGAGCTATCAGTCCCCAAATCTCTCAACTCCTTGAAAAAAAATCAAATGAGTAATCTTAAACAGTCTCAGCTTCCATCTTCTTTCCATCTTCCATCTTCTTTTCAAGTCAACATCCTCCTCCCCACATTTGAATCTTCCTATGCACAATTTGCAGATGTTCTCTATAGGAAAAAAAACAACTATTCCTTGTGAGACACAAAACAAAATTCAACTGCTACTGAATGTTTCTCATTGGCATGCCCAGATGTAGAATGTTTCTTATTTGTGATCAGATGCACATACTTATTCATGGTATGTTGTTAGTTGCACAAAGAGATAATAGGAGCAACATCTCGCGTAATCAAATTAAACTTGTACATGAATCTTTTTGGATAGATGCACATGCATTTGTAAAAAAAATTATATAATAAAAAGCACAAGCATCCAGAGTGACTTTCCCAAATAGAGATCCATATACATTTTAGAAACTAAAAAACATTTCAGGGACTATGATGTGTGAGTTACATTTATAGAATTCCAGCATGCAAGCAATATTCTCATGCTCTCCCTCCAATCAGAGAACAATTCCAGGGTTATTGCACATTTCTAACTAAGAAATCAGAGAAAAAAAACCAAGAGCACTTATGTGCTCTCCCTCCAATCCTTGCTCTACCTCACCAGGCTCCAATGCACAGATCCATCATCAGGGAGAAGAGAATACCTTGGCCCAGATCTGGTTGGGACTTGATTCCCTTCGTAGCCCTGCAACTCAATGTCCAGGTCAGGGGAGCGGTCGGGGGCGAGGTTGCTAACGGCCTTAGGGGATTGGGTAGCGCCGATGCCGTTCGCCATCGCCACCGCGGAGGATGGATTCGTCCACCTGCTGAGGGAAGAACCAGCAGAGGAGGAGGAGGAGGAGGATGGAGAAGAGACGGCTGCGGCGGCGGCGGCGGGGTGAAGGTGAAGGCGGTCTTGAAGCGCGCCGAGATGGAGTGGCTCATGGCGCAGCTCAAGACCGGCGACCGCCGTCTCGCTGGCCATAGGAGTCGACCAGTGAGCTTTGTTGGAACAAATCATGGTAGCAGTACATTACAAGATGAGAGGGATAGAATCTATAAAGAAGATGAGTATAGGGTTTTTTTTGTAACATATGCAGCCAGGTGCGGGCGGTTTTCTGCAAAAGTGCATCCAACAGGTGAGAGAGTGGATGGGAGCTTATCATGGTCGTTCAGATTGGATGCAACGGTGGAGATTAGTATTTCCAAGTTTGCAACATTTGGTGCATTTTCACAGGATATGGCCTCTAACATAAAAGACATTCTTCATGATCACAACCCACAACCTTAGCTGCATCAAATAATTAAGAGCACATCTAGCTGTAAACACTACTAGTCTCGTTTACACTGTTCTAAATATCTTTGAGAGTTCTTTTTTTTGGAAACTAATGATTTATATGAGAGGTTGCCTTCGTTTACAAAGGGTGTGTTCGGCTGCTTTTTTTTTCTCCGGCTACAGCTGTGGCCAGTAGCCATGGCCGAACACAACCAAAACCTCCTTCTCCATGTCAAAACCACGATCTTAACCGAATGATTGAGAGAGCTGTTTAGATTATAACCAAAATAAACCTTATTAAAATTTTAATAGTATTGTTAAGTTTTAACATATATTTTTTTTCTTACTAAAATTTAGTAAAAAACTAAATGTATACATATATTTAACAACTTTATAAAAAAAACTGTTCGAAATAGCACCAATCCAAAAGAACCCCTGACTATCCCTCAAATTTCATTCCTTTTCTTTTCCTCCCCATTGATGAGATTGAACATGGCACAGTTAGCAATTAATGCAAAGTGGGCCCAGCCCGGCAGCCCGCAAACCGATAACGCCCTCTCATCTTCTGCACCAATAAAAGCGTGAGTGGCCTAGCCCGGCCAATTTCCATCGCAGCCATTTTTACCCCTAGCCCCCTCCGCTTCCTCCTTTTTACATCCAAACCCCTCTTCCACTCCCCTCGCCGCCGCCGCCTCCGCCGTCGGGGAGGATGGGAGGGGCGCACTTCCCCGGTGAGGGCGAGGTGGTGGCCGGGGAGGGCGACGCCGTCGTCCCCCTCCGCGACGTGGGCAAGATGGAGCACGGGTGAGATTTCGCGGGGACCTCCTCCTTTTTTCCCCTCTTCCCCACGGGTTCTTGATTTGTTCTTTCGCGGTGAGGTGTGGGATGATTCTGTTCTTCGTAGGGGGTGCTGTGCTGTTTCCGCTCGCTAGCTGTTTCAATCTTTGTTTCGCTTGTTCTGCTGGATTTGCTGATCTATGCTTTTGCTTTTTGGTTGCTGAATTTCACTGAGTAAATCTGCCCCCCTCCCCGCGCCATCTCTTGTTGTGTGCAGGTGCGAGCATTACAGGAGGAGATGCAAGATCGTGGCGCCCTGCTGCGGCGAGGTGTTCGCTTGCCGCCATTGCCACAACGATGCCACGGTAACCATGCTCTGCTGCTGCGGTTGTTTATCTTGTTCATGTAGAAGGGGATTTCCATGGGATGCCAAGTGATTAGTATTTAGTTAGTGCACTGCCATGCTATCTAGTACTAGTATTGTTTGGTAGTTCTTGCCTGGTTGGATATGGAACTAGATCCCCCAATCATCCAAACATCAAGTCTTGAATGGCAAGCTGACAAGTTTGAGCTGATTCCTTCATATGGAATTGGTATTTTAGTTCCTATAAATGCGCTAGTTTTAGTACTTGACTCCTTTTCCCCAGTTTAGCCTTTTGAACAACTTTTCTTGTTTGAACTTATGCATGAAAAGAAAGTTGGTGGTATAGAGACCAATGAAATGCAAGTCGCAGGGTGTTGAGTCAATCAGGGTAGAACATAAAAAAAAGACTTAACTTGTCGATAGTTACTTCCAACATGGAGCTTCAAAATCATTTGAGAATAAGGGCACATAATGGAGTTCTGTAATCCCTTGCAGAAGTTAAAAAGAGAAACTAAAGAACAAAACTGTTTTAACTGTTGAGTTTAACTAGGTTTGATGGTATTGATATTGTTCTCATTGTAGGCTTCAGGTGATCGGCATACCATTTGCCGCCAGGATGTTGAAAAAGTACACCTCTCATGTCCTTTCTAGTTTGGTTTGTACAATTGATACTTTATTAGGTTCAGAAATTCCATAAGGTTGACTTTATTCTTTCCTGCAGGTAGTATGTCTACTCTGTGATACTGAACAGCCGGTGCGACTTAATTTCTAGAAGATACTGTTTACAATACCAGTGTCATGCGATGAGACCATTTATACATACACTGACTTTATTTTGTTTTTCAGGTGTCACAAGTGTGCATAAACTGTGGTGTCAATATGGGAGAGTACTTTTGTGATGTATGCAAGTTTTATGATGATGATGTAGGTTCTTAAATTTATTTTCTGTGGTTATATGCTTTTTGGGTGGTTCTTATCCGTTCTCAACTGATGCATTCGTCTTTTTGCTACAGACAGAGAAAGGGCAGTTTCATTGCTACGATTGTGGCATATGCAGGTGAGCATGAAACAATAGCTCAGCAATTATCTTGTGAATCATAGTTCTAATTCTGTATCCGCTTAATCAACCAGGGTTGGTGGCAAGGAAAACTACTTCCACTGCGCAAAGTGCGGTATGCTTTGTCTGCACTAGTGTGATATGTCACTTTAAGATAAATCTTTCCAATTTGTGCTGATCATTTTTAACTAACAAGTGTGGTATGTAGATCATGTCAATATGCCATAAATGCAATCATAGTCTATTTAGGTGATACTGAATTTGGTAATTAAAAAAAATTGTTGCCCAGATGACTTATTTTATTGCATAGCTTTCTAGTTTCTATCCTAAAAATGTCAATATGATGACTATTTTTTTTTCTGGTAATGGTTATATGTAGTATCTATTAATTAATTTTGCTGCAACACGTAGGGTCTTGTTATGCTGTTGCTCTGCGTGATAACCATCAGTGTGTGGAGAACTCAATGAGGCAGAATTGCCCAATTTGTTATGAGGTAACTTTGAGAACTTGCACTCTTTCCTTCCTGGTTAGCAACTTAGCAAGATGATAAAACTGAACTTCCTGTGCAGTATCTATTTGATTCATTAAAAGGAACACGAGTTCTCGACTGTGGACACACGATGCACATGGAATGCTTTTCTGAGATGGTGGAACATAACAAGTAAATCCCTCCACTTGTTGCCATTATTCATTTGCTTAATACTTCTCTGACACTGTAACCAGTTCTTGCCTTTTTTTGGAGATATAACTAGTTCCTGGCTATTTGGATTATACAGATACACTTGTCCAATATGCTCCAAGACAGCTCTTGATATGACACATCACTGGGCATTGTTAGATCAAGAGGTATGTATTTCTTTTCTACAGATTATAAGTAAAGTGTCACGGTCAAACAAACTCGGCATATTCACACTGCAGTGAAAGAAACAATCTGAAACATTATTAGAACAAAACTAGTTGATGATCCTCCTGCCCGGAAATCAGGAAATACGTTCCATTGGAGATGAGTTGTGTCCAGTAAAACTAGTCAGGCATATTGGCACTCCAGTAGCATCTATCATACACTTTTATGATGATTTGATTTGAACATTTTAGATATGATTGGTGCTTTGTTAAATAATAACAAGACGATGTGTTCTTTTGTAGATTGAAGCAACAATCATGCCTCCCGTCTACCGTTACAAGGTATTCTTTTTCTGATTTAGCTACACAGTTCACCTTGCTTTCATTGCCAAACTGAAGGTTATGCTTTGCTAAGAAATTCAGAAGTCAGAACTCACCTCGAAACCTTTTTCTGCTGCCTTTTTTTTTTTGATAAATCATCCAAAAATATGCAGCAAAAGCAGGGACCTTCATTATTATATATACTGTTGACGATCACTATCATGCAAATCACACACAATACCCAGATTTAGGCTAACAAGGTGTTCTTTCCTTGTGAAAATTACTAGGTTTGGGTGCTCTGTAATGACTGCAACAAGGTCTCAGAAGTGGACTTCCATGTGATTGGCCACAAGTGCAGCCACTGCAACTCGTACAATACTCGATCGACATCACGGCCTGCGGATTTATCAGGAAGCAGTTCTCCCTCGACGTCAGATTCGTCCGAAAACAATCCGTAGATAACATGCCATGTTGGTGCCCAACAAGATCTACAGTTTAGACAATCAAGTCCCAGATTCATACATATACAAGTAGTAGAAGGAACATTGTTTTGCGGCTAGCCTATCCAAGTGCCTACCCAATTCTTCAAGATTCAATTGATTCCTTGAATCTTCATGTGTTGGAACTGCTACTAGACAAAAGCTATTGTGATGATACCATATGTTGTGTTGAATCTTTAATCACAGCCATGGCTGTTATCAGTGTGGGTGAAAGTGAAACCCATCATGTTATCCAGGAGCTGAATGTTGATGATTGCAATCCATGGAAAATGGGTATGCGTACTCTACATGTTGATGATTGTATGTTGGTTCAGATTTGTCTTCGTTTTACAGTAAGTGGGCAAACTTATCAACTTAAGATTCAATAAGCTAATAATCATTTTAATTAGCCTTTGGAAGACAATATATTAACTCACATATTTAATAGGTTGTTAATCACTTAACAAGTCAAAACAGTTTTTTAAAAAACAAGTAAAAAAGAAGTACACAATTTCTGAAAAAAAAACAAGGTACAGAATTCTCCAACATTTTTTGTCGCACAAACAAAATTAAATTTCGTTAGCATATCAAGCCGCTGAATTATTATTAAAAATAAATTACGTACATATTATTGGCTTGCTATATTTATTATTATTATTATTACTCTTATATTGTACATATTCATGCACATTTACATTTTTTTCGGCCACGTTTTACAGATTTCTCAGGGCCGAATTTTTTATCGGTTTGAAATTGGGTTGGCCGATAGATCGGGCTTCAAATTTTAGTGGGCCTAACTTGGTAGGCCCAAATGGACCGAATTCCATATTTTACTGGGCCGAAATGTACCGGGCTAATTAGCCACGTAATGGACCAGTCTCATTTTACGGTTTTACCCTCATTTTCTTCAATTTTTTTGTTTTCTGAAGCACACGATTTCAATCGAACAACCCGCTGGCCCGCTCGCCGCCGGCCGCCAGCCACCGGAGCTCCGGCGCCATCCGTCCATCGGCATTGTTGCACGGAACTCCTCCTTCGGCCGGCCGCCATGGAGCTATACCTCCGGCTTCGCGCCGAGCTCCCCATCGTGCGGGCGCTGCAGGCCGCAGCTCGATCGGGTGGCGCGGCGGGAAGAAGGGAGCGAGCGGCGACGCGATCGATCTAACAGGAGGATCAAGGACGGCCTCGACGCGGAAATCCGAGATCGCCGTCTCCTACATTAACCAATGATTTTGTGCTATGTTTGTGTAGCAGCCGAGAGAGCCGGCGCATTGGGAGGGGATTCAAGGTGTTCGACGATTTGCTCAAGAGGGCATCGGGTGCAGGGATTTTATTCCGTTCCACATGATTTTTGGGCTGGCCATGGGAGAATACTGCAGGTGACCTTCCTGCTTCTTGCTTCCTGCTTCAGTAGGCAATTCACATGAACAGCTTGAACATTGAGCATCAGAAATATAATGTAAATGTATGCCATAATCCATTTCTTGCATCCACCAATGGACTTAGCAAGTTAGCATCATGCTACGCACTTGACATAAGTTTATTGAATCCATGCCATGACCAAGATTGTTACTATACTATACAACAAATCCAAAGTTACTGATTCCCCTTTCTGCTAGTGTGTTCTGGTTTAGTTTTCATGAGATGGACTGCTGTACTGAAGAACCTAGAGTTAATCTTCCATTGTGTTTCTTATGTTTTACATGCTGCTAAAGGAGTGGCATACGGAAGAGATCAAGAAGCACGGGAACCATTCTCGAGCGTGATGACGCGACACACTGCGTTACACGTTGATTCCAGAGGATCCTCTGAAGGCGTGGGTGCACCACTGCTTTGACATACAGCAACGCGGTTGATGCTGAGTGGTACCATCATCCTGTTAAGGCATCTGTGTATGCAGTTCGTCATCGAATCAATCCAAGGTACCCATCATCCTCCTCTTTTCAGCATCAACGATCGTACAATCTAGTATAGTGAATTGGTTCTCTGTACACAGCTCTAGTGGCACCATACTGATGATAATGGTGTGCATATATGAAGCCATTTGGAAGCCAAGGGGATGTATCATCTCTGACATTTGGGGCCTCTGATCAAGTACAAATCCTGAGGGGAGACACTTCATGGTCACTCTGTTAGTACCATGGATTTGAAAGATTTAGATGCTCCAGTTTCAGTTTGGGATTACATATGCATATATTTGATAGATATTTTCCATATGCTCTATGCCTTTCATCTTATCCTTTGTTGCAGACGTGCATGCATCCTTTCGTGTCAGCTATGCGTTTGAAGATTGAGAAATGCTTGCTATCCTTTGAACAAATTGTGGTTCTGAAATACCATGGCTCTTTCTCCGAAAACATTACGCGTCTTGGAAGAACAAAAGTAAGAAAGCATCCAAATCAGTACATCACGTCAAAAGAGGATTCGTTGGAGGTGAAGATGAGAGATGATGATAGAGCCATAGGCATTATATTCATCTAGGCTGGATAGGATCATTGACATCAAATGCATCATGTTCAAATTGGAGTGTAAATCATTAAAATGGATATGTGATATGTTAGGATCCGAGACTGCCAAATTGCTGAAGCTAGCCTGGTTTAGGTTTCAGGTAAGGTGGCTCATGCTCATGCCTATCATAAAAATAGAGATTGTTAGGTCTCCCACTTGCACAAATAGCATGGCGCAGGCCAAGGCATAAGTTCCTCTAAGGTGTCGGCACATCATGGACTGACTTTAAGGCATATTGCTGCAATGTAGGTTAGGTCTTGTGTTGCACATGTTAAAGAATCATGGGTACAGTGTTGGAATGCAATCACAAGCACAGTGCTGAAATGCATTCTCACACAGCCGCAAGCCCGCAATACTATGGAAGATAATGAAAATACAAAGGTAAAAAATAAATAGCAAATTAGTAATACTAGCTACATCTACTACAATTTGAGCCCCAGTTGTACAAAATGCATTGGCTTGAACCTATGATGAATTAATTAAGCTATGATTGTTGTCACACATGTAAACCTCAGAATTTTATTCTGCTGCAATGAGGTGCCACGAGTTTCGTTATGAGGGGCTAAATCTTACATTCTCTTCTTGCAGGAGCCAAAGAGTACTGAATACCCCTTGAGAATGTGAGGAGTCAAGGGCTGATCAAACACCAAAGAGAACAATAAGATTCTGGTCTCTGGAGCAGTGGAGATTGCTCTACAGAACACTAGCTTTTTCTCTCCTCTACATCTTATTTTACCAGGTGAGAGCTGTCAATGCAGATATAAAGGATAAGGATATCATTCTCTTGTCCTGCTGGATGTTTGCGTCATGCACTAAAATATGAGAGAAGGAAAATAAAATGTCAGATAATATCGTACTTTCTGCTTATGCCTTCAGCATCATACAGGTAGCAACAATGACATAGCATCTTTTGCTATCTCTCTCTCTCTAACCTTGTCAGCTTTAGCCCGTGGAGAGGTTTTGCAGGAAGAATTCAGCGAGGATATTGAAAAGCAAAGATTGCACCGTCGGATTTCGGCATCGCGACGCCTCATATCTGATAAGGTCAGGCCGATGATGATGTGGTTTGCAAAGCAGAGGCAGCCAAATCTTGAGAGAAAAGAAGCAGATAAGTTGGACAGATTCCATTCCATGCCACCGATAAGGTAGAGAGCGAGCTGTGCAAATGGATGCTATTCTGAACCTGAGGGCACTGATCCCTGGTTACTTCGAAAGCTACTCGATCAGCTGGCCGGAATCAGTTCCATGTGTCGCAAGATGGAGCGTGGCGGCCGTACCGTCTTGGTATTCGCCGTCGTTTTCGACACCGTTCTTGTCGTCGATTGCCGACAATTTCTCTGTAGAAATGTGCTTGGAGGAGTAGCTAAGCTGGCACCATGGTATTTAATTTTCATGCTGAAGTCGGCATGCACCGTATCACCAAATTTGCAATATCTATGACTTTCAGTCATCCAGCGCATGCATTGCAAGGTTTGCGATTCCATATCTTTGTCACTGTAGACATACATTTGTACAGTACTCACCCTGCTTGACTGAATTTGTGACGGACTGTATCTTGTATGATGATTTATGTTACAGCTTCTCTACTAGGCTTTCTGCTCGTAGAATAGCATGCCATTGGTGCGCTATTGTAATTGGTCAAAGGATGGCAGTTTATTTTCCAATAATCAGGCAACGCTGAAAACAACCCTGTTTGCCACATTGGCTACATATGCATATAATAGATGAAAAAATGTTAGGATTTGAAATGTGAAAAATCATATTAGTAGTTTTTTCATGAAAAACTCTTTCATATAGTTATATTCTTAATATTTTTATAAATATATAATTTGAGAAAGTAATGATAAAACATTTGCATAGAGATTGTGTCAATATCCAAAACATCATCCTTTTGAGATTTGATAAGAGAGGTAGTACTTTCTCTAGTTACAAAAGCAGGTACTCTATAATTATAAATGCTTTCATTTTGGGACAGAGGGAGTATTTTTGGATTTGTAAAATGCAATTTTGACCATTATTCTCTATTGCAAAATTTTTGAAAATCCTATAATGTGATAGTATTATGAAAGTACTTTTTGAGGAAAATCTACATTTATAGTTTACATACATCTAATAGAAATATTTAAGAAATACTCTCTCCATCTACTTTTGATAGTCATATTTTATTTTGGCACACAGACCAACGATAAGTGATTGTCCTAATCATCCATTTAAATATGCTACTAGTCATTCCTCGTAAACAAGCGATTCATTAATATTTACATTTCTCGATGCCCATGTAGCCAATCTTGTGTGAAAGAATGGAGAGTCACGCATTAAATCGAAGAAAGCCATTAAGATGATAAGTTGTTGGATTGAAATATGCCTATCAAAAATAAAATTTTCAGATTTGGAAATATGACTATCAAAAGTAGATGGAGGGAGTATATTACTATTCAAATATTTTAAAGTCTGACTCGAAACATATCAAAAACCATGAGTAAGCATTCGGTCAAACTGAACAATTCGGTTCGGTATTTTAGTCTTTTAAATTTTCGGCCACCTAAAACTAAAAACCGATTTGCATGGCAAAATAGTCAAGACCAAGTAATTCAGTTTCAGTTAGTTCGGTTCGGTCTTCGGTCATGACAAAAATAGTTGACAGTTTCAAGAGATAACAAAATCACACAGATCACAATTAAATTTGTAGGTAATACTTCCCTTCTCTTAGGACACGTTTTGATAGTAAAATGTCACTGAGATATATAGCATCATAACAAGTCCAACTTAACATTAACACATTCACATTACACATAATACTTAATAGGCTTCTAGCTAATATTTCAGTCTATTTGGTCAGTTCGGTTAACGGAGACTAATTACCCAATGACTGAGTTAATTTCGGCTAGTAAGAATCACTGACCAAAATATTTAGCCTCGGTTAGTTCGATTCAGTTTTTCGGTTGCCACTCCTATCCAGGAGGGAAGAAGTAGGTTAATTATGTGGAAGCTTCTAGAACAAACTGGCCACTTTATGTTACCTAAGCATGAGAAGGTGTGAGGACTGAGGACTCTATCGTTTGGCTTATTCACGGAATAAGCCAAATGACATATTTCCAAATGAAAAATAATTTGTATATAAAACTTTATATACATATTCTTAGCGATCTAAAAGCAAAGACTGAAAAATAAACTACGATGAGAAAACTCTAAAATCAATTCTAAATTTAAAGTTAAAAATTTAAATTTTGGCTTATATATAAATATAAGTATAAGCGAAAATACGAGGCTATGTCTGCTTCAGGTTTTCTGTTGACTATGAACTCTAGAATAATATCTTGATGATAGATATTCTAATTAAGCTAAAATCTCATCAGATTGATCGAGCATATCTTTACACGTACGTAGTCACGTCAAGTACATCATTCTGGCCGGTATGGATGGGTGCTGTCCATCGCTATCCAGGCCGGCCACTTGCTGCACAGCTGCAGTATATATGTAGTGCTCTACTCTAAATTAATACTCTTCGACTATCTCGATCGTCATTTGTCAAAGAGCTAGGCACTCAGAACATCTTATATACAGTCCATATATTAATTCAAATAAATAAATATCCTTTTTTTAGAGGTTAGAACATCCTATGAGAAAGTCATGGAGTTGAACTCACAATAAACTTAAGTTTACTTAGCCAGCCATATTCTTCTTTTTAATGAATCGAAACACAATAATAATCCACATGTATTTTTCGAGAAAAAAAATTACAATAATGTAGTGGATCTCACCAAGGAGAATAAGGATATCTATATATATCCCATAAATTATATATAATGAGAAGTACTCATGTGTACTCTCACCCTTCAATTGAATTAACTAGCTGAATTTTGTGCAGAGCTAGAGACTATGGCTTATTCAAAAAACTAGAGTGTATTTGCTACTAATATTAAAGCGAATGTGGTCGATCCTTTTAGCATCTCTATAATATAATACATCTAAAATAATCTGAAGGGGCAAGTGGTAGTCTCCAACATTTACTCAAGCTTTTAAAACTAGAGAAAAACATTTTCCTCTTTTTTTTTTTTGGGGGGGGGGGGGGGACACATAAGCACCTCCCTGAATTATAGGCCTTTTTGACTATTACTTACTATGCATTTGAGAAAAATAAATAAAAAATGTCAATGCATATTCTTATGATAGTAAATTGTGTTGCGTGTATATAATAACTTGGCGATTGGATACAATTTAATGCAATAATTTGCAAAAAAAAAATAAATCATGGCTAGCTAGTACAAACAACTTGGGGGGAGTGTTGGTACATGCATGCTTTTAAAGGCTCACCATGCTCTATATATGAAGGATCATGAGAGTTATGTCAACTGGCCAGTCATGGATCCTCTCCTATGATGTAGAGGCCTCCTGTGTGGACAATGCTTTGTGTCTGCTGCTGCAATAATAAAATGCAGTACCATTATAGCAAAAATATGGTTTTTGTACATAATGTCCCAATGATCTATTTTAGTAACATGAGCTAATTAATACCAATTGATGAGTCACAAAATAAGAGATCGTATGTATCTAATTTATTCCGATTAACCTTTGAGATCGATCGATAGATCGAGTTCATCAACCGACCAACACATGTGATATGCAGCACTGCACAGGTGGCCTTGCACTCGCCTCTGCGAGATAACGACACTGCCAATTGGGTGGATTCTTTTCTTGATCGTCATCTTTCTTTTCTTTTAGGTTTCTTTGTGAATTAATCGACCAATTGATTCTTGTGTGTGAGTGGCTTGTCTTTGGATGGAACCAAAGTACTGCTATATAATATATGCTTTGGCTCTATCTATATATCTTTGCAGAATCTTGATTGTGCTTTGCTATAGCTTTTGATCTCTTAGGTAGTATCTAGCTAGCTAGGCACATCTGGAGTTGACATGAAACTGACATAATGTATTTCATAGAGGGGAGGAAACAAAATAAAAAGTGATACATTACTGTATAATGTTAGTGTGCATATATATGTTGTGTTTGTTAATTTTCTTCACTATCACTAAATATATATAAAAAATTGAAATTGGGGATTTTCAGTTCTCAACCCAAGTACTTGATTGGTTTTGATAGTAAGGGAACTTCATAATCAAAATATATGCATAATTCAAAGAAAAGTACGTTATAAACTTTATTTGATCGATAGATAAAATTGTGCATATATATCAATATCCAAAATTCCTAAAAAGTACAACAATTTAGATACCATCAGGAAGCTATCTGTTGCAAGAGGCAAAAGGTATCACTACTACTGATATTAAATATTGGCAATACAAAAGGGGGTGCATATATGCATGGTAGGTGTAGACAAATGAAACTGGGAAAATTAATTAATGCCATATATGCTTTCTATGGTAGCCAGTATAGTGCTTTAGTAATCTTGTTTTATCACCCATCACTGAATATAAAGGAGATGAGATCTATATTTCTATGCAATTGTTGTAGCAAAAGGAAACAGTCTTGAGTTAGCTTGTAATATACATGAACCATATTTTGGGACTACTAGAATTATTGAAAGCAGAGAAACCAGCTAGCAGGCTTAATAGCGTAGCATTCTAACACTGAGGTGCATGCATGCATGCATGCATGCTCAACACTGCAATTAATTGGCCTGAATGATCTGAAGTTCTGAAACTAGCCAAAAATGAACTGCTCATAATATGGAACATGCTGCTTTGTACCAAGCATTTTGGCGCGTCTGAAGGTTTCTATATGGTTATGGTTATGAGTTTTTTTTTTCCTGTAGGACAGCTGCAGGACTATCAGAAAATATTGTCACCCACAGGAAATTAAGCCCACAAATCTAAGTACGTAGTGAAGGTACAAAAATGAATATAATGGACTAGATTAATATATATATATATAACTTTTATAAGCTAACTGAGAGCTCATCGAAGTATGTAGATCCTTAATAACTTTTATTTTAGATATATTATTTATCAAAAAAATGGACCAAATTATATGCCATTAATAATTAATTGCCCATGATACATGTACCCCCAGCTATAGTAGAAAAATTCTCAGCTATATGGGTGACGATTTTGATGGTGAACAAAAAGGATTGATCAAGAGATTGGTAAACTTTTGCATGATCGACGATGGTAAAAGTACGAGAATTTGTGCTATTGTTTATAAACTTTTCACCGCTTAGCTTGAACAGAACACGATGTAATCAAGAAAACAAATGAAGTGCGAGTTAACCCTTACCCTTAACCATGTAATTCCTCTGAAAATCCACAGATGAACTAGCATATAGATGATAGGAGAGTAAGCTAAAAAAATTCAAATTCTATATATATGTGCAATTTTTGCAAGAATTAGTATGTACTTGCAAGAATGTAGGCAACTTCTTGAGAAAGCTTAACCTGCCAGATTTAGCCATGTCAAAGGAAAAGAAAAGGACTCCCACCCATAAGCATACATATATATGAGATTCATTGTAGGCCAACGCAAACAAAATATTCCAATATTCTTTGGCCCCTGTTGAAAAGACGATTCGATGCATGATCCGAATTGATCTCATGCATGCCAACCCTTCTAGCAATCTATCCAATGGGCACAACTTTTGTGTCCAAAACCATCTGCACAAATATATTGTACATATACGTACCCTTCACTTTATTTTAATATGTAGACCAATCTAAGGCAAAGATATGTTGTGAATGGCCCTACCTTAGTTAGCAAGTAGCTTATTCCTAGGAACATTTTTATATTTGTCTAGAAACATCCAATCTAAAGTATATTGCTTTTCAGAATAATATGTTCAAGGGTGTACGTATAGTACAACATAACTCTCTAGCTAGAGCTAGATCATGCTGGCCTGTTCGAAACACTTCTTGTTATTGCTTGTGCTGGATCCAAAACCCGTTAAGGAAACCCTAGCAACATCTTTTGCAACTCTATAAAAGGAAGCTACCCCCTGTTGTACCAATCCATCCCAAGTTACCACATCTACTAGCAACCAGGTGCTATAAGCCTACTACACAAGCTCACTAGAGCACACTCCCTAAGTTTCAAACCTAGCTTGCTGTTAGAAAGACAACACAAATGGACCGTGTGATGAAGCTAGCATCCGAGCGTGCGGTGGTGATCTTCACCTTGAGCTCATGCTGCATGTGCCACACCGTGACACGCCTCTTCTGTGATCTCGGTGTCAACGCGCTAGTGCATGAGCTGGACCAAGACCCTAGGGGCAAGGAGATGGAGAGGGCACTCCTCAAGCTGCTCGGAAGGGGGCCGCCTGTGCCGGTGGTGTTCATTGGTGGGAAGCTCGTTGGGGGAACCAACAAGATCATGTCCCTCCACCTTGGAGGTGAGCTGATCCCCATGCTCAAGAATGCGGGAGCCCTCTGGCTGTAGATCAAGGCCGTGTCATCATGCGTGAGATAGAGAGAGAGAGAGACTAGACTATGGTACCATTCAGGAAAACAAAATAAAAAAGTATATAGCTGGAGAGCGTGAAGTGTGTGTTTACATAGAATAACATGTGGCGCTAGCATGCAACTTTTGCGTTAGGGCAGGTTTTTTCAATCCTGCTCTGACAATAATAAGGTTGATTAGCTTGCGAGCACCGAGTGAGATTCACATGCTACATATGTGTGGTTTGTGTAAACTTCATTTTTGATGTTCCTGTTTAGTTCCAGTCGATGTATATGTATCACGTGTACTCGCCCTTTTTCCCACGAGTAGTGAGTACACATATTATGTATGAGAGTTGATAATCAATGATAATTGCATGTTAAATATATGTACAAACTTGCATTGCATTGCATTGATCATCCTTTAATTAATTGTCACGCACACACATGTTGATCTATTTTTTTACTACCATCACATGCATTACTTATACATGTTCTTATGTTTGTAAGATTTGTTATATCCTGCATATTAATCAAAACAGATTAGAAAACGAGTATATAAAATCAAACCAAACACTTATACATATATCAGAATAATTACTCATACGCGAAAGGGCCTGTAGCCTAGTGGTTACAAGAGCCTATGAGGTCTTGGGTTCAACTACCCATGGGAGTGAATTTTTCAGGATTTAACAACGTTGTGCTTTCAGTGGTAGGAGACGTACCCGTCGACAGCGAGGCGCCTGTGGTGACTTCGTCAATCTCTCTAGGATTTGTCGGCCTGTGGTGACTTCGTCAATCTCTCCAGGATTTGTCGGCCCAGTTTTCGAAGATGCTCATAGGGGTAGGGTTTGCGTGTGTGTTCATATATACATTGCACACCTCTTGAGATGCATATATATATTCTAGAAAGCGCTTTATTAATTTTCCCGTGAATTTGTTCCCTAGAGAGCCTAGTGTTAACACCAGGTAGGGATAAATAGAGAAACTATTGGATTTTAGTAGTGATGATATACAAATATTACCATCTTGTTGTAGAGTGGGGATTTAATTGAATTATGCAGGCTTTTATACATCACTTGCAGTGGGTTGAAAGCCAAGATAGACATGCATGGAGAAAACATGTGTACATGTAAAGAAGAGTTCAAAAAAGCGGAAACAAAATCAATTAATATTGCATACATACGCATCGATTAAACAATTGCATATGCGCGAGTGTTCACGGTTCCGATTATAATTAATATATACCTGCATTTTCTGTAGGGAAGTCGAGAATTCAAATATTAATATTTTTCTGATACTTAATTAAGTCTCTACATCTTTTTTTCCAACCTGCGCGCTATAGTGAGGAAATGAGCACATCCTGTATTACATGCTGAAAGGCCAGTATATATTGGGCTTCACATGATGCGTATATATGCAAGATTTGACCTCATAATTGTCAAGATTCCTGGCACCATCGTTTGTCTGTCATAAATATTGCCATAACAATATTTGTTCAGATAAGACGAGAGCTCCTAGCTAATAAAACCACAAAATGCAGTTAAGTTATATTTCACAAAATGCAAGTTATCCTTCCAAAATAATTTTGAAATCAGTAATGCACCATGCATGTAGTTCTTCCTTGTTTTCAGTTACAAAGGCATTCTATAACATCGATCTCTTCACAACTGAAGGGGATATATATATTTGTTTAATTAAAAGAACCCTGTTCTTTCTACCAAAGTCAAGACTCAAGAGGAGCCAAAGCAAAAAAGAAGTACTACAATATGGAGTGAGCAAAAGTAATATAGTCAAGAACAAAGCAAGAAAGAACCACTTTAATATCCACAAAGGTAGTATTTATTTATTTCTCTGTTCAGAATCTGTTTTAACTATATGTGCATGCTCTACTTTAGTCTTCTAATCATATATCTAGGCTTAAAGTTCATCCTGAAAATGGAAATAAAGTTCAAAGGCAAAATGTCTCTTTTATATATGTTGGGTGCATGATCAGGTAGCTATAAAAACTAATCGGGCCACTAACTAGTCAAAAACATAATGTCATATATGAGCAGGTTAAGATATATACTTATTCTCAAAAGTCACAATGTTAACTTACTATATATTGTCCTAGTGCCAATCTATATATTTGATGGGACAACAAATGACAATTTAATAGCAAATTTCTATGACATACAAGTTATTCTTTGTTTTTTTACTATTTATGACCATAATAAACAACATATTGGTAGATTAACAATATTTCCCTTTTATCCTCAGCCACGTTTTAAATTATATGAAAGTAGCTAGGCCTAAAGTCCATCATGGACCGCGGCTTGGATTATATTTAGCAAGTTGCAGTTGATCTCATGCATGTGCGGAAAGCCCCAAAACTCCTACTTGATCCATTTAAATGTATGCTTTTACAAGAGATCAGGGTGTACACACATACAACTAAGATAGAGTGATAGATAGATATAAAGGTGATTAGCATCCATGAATAGGATATAATATATCGTGATCGGTCTCGGATCGCAGCATCACACATACACTGTATGCACTCACTATCCTAGTGAGGTAATGGTGATGGGATGAGAGAGAGAGAGAGAGAGAGAGAGAGAGATCCCTCTAGCTACTTGCACTTGGTGACTAGCTACTTTATCATTTCTTTTTTATTGTTTTTCTGCATCAACAACTTTATTTTGATGGATTCCAAAACCACAGTGGAATGGATAGGTGATATAGATGGAGCATATGCAGGCTACATATCCAAAGGCGTGGCTTGTTGGGCGCCACATTATGAGCATGAAGAGCTCAATTCTTATATGGTAGCTAGGGCTCAATCGATCTTCTATTGTGGAATCACTTTAGTTTTGACTTTCTATTTTGCTTTTGTTTTATTTTTATTGTGGAATCAAATTTTATTCCGTACCTGTACATGTGATGACTAATCGATTGATGGGTATAGGTCGACGGTGATGCAATGCACATATTTATCTTGTGTCGTGTAACGTATTGTACGAACGATGCCATGTGCTTTGGCCTTCCTAGTGGGCATCATTGTCAATGATATAATCAATGTGTTTTTTAGTTTTTTTTCCCCCACTTTTTTTAAGATGAGATGCAGTAATATAGTAAGGCGAAAGCATTCATCTGCATACAATAAGAGTAATATATATAGTATGGCCCTAATTTGACTGACCATACAAAATACCCAATAAATTTTACTATTGGATTTAATTTTATATATGGTAATCCACACGCATGAACACACAATTAATTGTCAATTATGTGGACATTTTGTTCAAAGAGAATTTGTTGTGTTTCTAGGTTGTGCCTTTATTTGGAGAAAAACAACGTTTGATCATGGCTAGCTTGTTCATGTTCTTCATGACTAGGTGGTCAGAGGACCAGGTATATATGATGGCAAGAACAAGAAGTTAAAAGTTCACACTGAAGTTTGAAAGTTTGGTTGAAATTGGTACGATGTGATAGAAAAGTTGTGTGTGTATGAAATGTTTGATGTGATGGAAAATTGAAAGTTTGGAAAAAAACTTTGGAACTAAACAGGGCCTATATATGTCTGGTTACACAAGTGCCAATGGAGATCATGACAAGGAAGGCAGGAAGGGATCGGTCAGTGTTTCCCGTATATATCAATCCCGGTATAGTCAGTTTGGACTCATTACAGATCAGTCTTGTATACCACGGCTTATAAATGTATAGTTGTTGATCCTTGCAACCTATAGAACATAAAGGGTAAGAAATCACCATATGATTTTCTTTTTGCCTGATTCAAGTCCCAGGGGTGTAGCTGTATATTATTGCCTGATCTCAACAAATGATGTGCATTCATACGCCTATTTTCCTCGTATGTTCTATATAAATCATGTCGATGCCAATAAAATTGGTTGTGTTTATCTAGTCTTATTCGACTGTTCATTTAGAATTCGGCTTGTGTATTTCTCTAGTGATAATCATAATAATATCATTTTATATGGGTGTGAAAATCAAACACCTAAACACATTAAAGTTATAACTTCGATCCGCATGTGCAGGGGACAACCAACGGGAAAACTTCAATCCAAAACAAAGGGGGAAAACATATATATATACGAACAATAATCTATTATCTTAATAAATTAATAGAAAAAAGAGCCATCACATTCGCTCTCACGGCTTAAAATTTTTTACACTAATTAGAGAGAAAGAAAATTTTGAGTCCACATAGAAATATGATTTAAAATACCTAAAATTCGGAATAATAGATAAATAAAATTAAAAGAATAGCCCATGTAGAAATATAATTTAGAAATATCTAAAATTCGGATTAAAAATTAAATAGTATTGAGAGAAGAGTTCGTACAAAAATATAATTTAGAAATATATGAAATTAGAACTTAAAAGATAAATAATATTAAATGAAAGAGTCCACGTACGTAGAAATACAAGTTAAAATATCTTAAATTTGGATTACAAATAAAATAATATTGAAATAAGAATCGATGTAATTAAAATTACAATATAGAATATATAAATTTAAAATTTAATAAATAAATAATATTGAGAGAAAGAGTCCACGTAGAAATACAAGTTAGAAATATCTTTAGATTAAAAATAAATATTATCCGAAGAGTTCTTTTTTCAGAAATAACAATTCGATACTATAGTACTAGAAATATAATCAACATTGATTATATTAATTGCATAAAATTTAATACGTTCACACTATATATATACTGTTGGTCAAAGATTCGAACTGAACATTAATAACAATTAAATCAATTATAAAATGGCCGGAAAGAATCTATAATATGCCAATGTGTCATTTTAATAAAGAAAATCTTGGACTCTCATATATGTATTGATGTACATATAGTAGGAACTTGATTAGGAAGGGGTTAGTATGTGTTATGTATGCACTTGATAAATCGATCTTATCGGGTCACACAACATGAATATACATGCTCATCGGAACGCATATCTCACTCCCGGCAACCGACGAGCTTGGAAATAGCTCCCTGCCAACCAGTGAGTTCAAGGAGAGCTCGCCAGCAACAGTGGAACTGTAGAAGAAAAGAAAAGAGTGAGTAGTAGCTACCAACAACGAAGGGATAGAGATATATAGGGGCAAGAAAAGAGCTCGCTCTTTGCTCTACGACTAAAGGCACTCAAGAAAGAAACAAGGAGTATTTTACTGATCAGAGTGGCTTTTAACAGAAAAAAGAGAGAATCTATTTAGTACCACTTAGTTAGGGGCACGGTTCAACAATATGCCACTGACTTTGTCGACGTCCATAATATACCATCGCCTTTCCCTTAATCTCTACAATTTATCATCGTGTCCATGGTCTGTCAGCTACGCGCTGTTTGTACTGTTAAGTTTTTTTTGTAATAACCGAAATAACATTCGAGTCATCTAACCCTAGCACGAATCGTTCGATGCCTCGGTGCCTTTTTTTTCTCTTCGAGCGCTGCCCTTCCTAGCACCACCACGCCGCCTCCCTTCCCAGCGCCGCCACGCGCATCTCCGCCCGCGGCCGCTTGTATGCCCTCGCCGGAGGAGCCTCCCGCCCCTCCCCCCTCCACCCAGCTACCCCACCAACCTTCCTCAGCGCTGGCCCAACCACCATCCCCAACGCGCCATCCCTAGCGCCACCATCCCCAACGCGCCATCCCCAGCGCTACCATCCCTAGCACTAGCCCGACCACCATCCCAAGCGGCGGCCCGATTACCATCCCCAACACCGGCGCTAGCCCAAATAGGAGACGACGCCCCTGCTGAAGTCATGTTGTCATCAGCGCCGCCGTTGCAACCAACGGGAGATGGCGCTTCTGCTGAAGAGTCGTCGTCGTCGTCAGTACCGCCATCGCAACCGACGGGAGACGATGCCCCTGTTGGAGAGTTGCTGCTGGCGCTGCTATCGTTGTTAGCGCCGCCGTGTCACAACCAAGGGGAAATATCGCCCCACAAGGTATGGTCTCAGTGCCACTGGTCTTGGTCTCAGTGCCACTGGTCTTCATGTTCCTAAGGGCATATTTGTCTTTTCCTCAATGCAAACTAACCGTCTGTGGCTGTGATAGTAAATCGTAGATATTAATGGAAAGACGATGGTATATTATGGATGTCGATAAAGTCAGCGGTATATCGTTGGACTGCACCAAACTCAGTGGTAATGAGTAGAATCTCTCATGGAAAAAGGGTGATGCCTATGCCATTTTTGCACTTCAGCCCCTATCAATATTCTTTATCCTATATCTCCTCTAAATAAAAGTATTTAAAACAATCTATGTTGATCTAATTAAGCCTAGCAAATTTGTGCCAAATGGCATGGAAGTTTTTCGCTTGAGTTATATCGTACTCCTAACTGACAAAGGTACTCTTTACTTGCTCTTTCCTTTTTGCTGAAACCAGCAATTTCTACTACGGCTATGTTTAGTTCCCTTCAAACTTCCAAAAATTCTGTCACATTAAATGCTTGGACACATGCATGGAGCATTAAATGTGGACGAAAAAAAACCAATTACACAGTTTTCATGTAAATTTCGAGACGAATCTTTTGAGCCTAATTTGATAATGTGATGCTACAGTAAATATTTGTTAATGATGAATTAATTAGGCTTAATAGATTCGTCTCGCAATTTATAGGCAGAATATATAATTTGTTTTGTTATTGGTCTATGTTTAATATTTCAAATGTGTGTTCGTATACTTAATTTTTTTTTTGAAAAGGAACTAATTAAACACGGCCTACATACCTTTTAATGCTTCTACACGTGCAACCATTCAAAATGATTTCTACTACATACCTTTTAATGCTTCTACACGTGCAACAATTCAAAATGGGAGTACTGAATATACGAATGTATGCCACAATTCCAATTCAAATTATGTCCAAACACATATGAATCAGTTATTCGATCCTTATAACAAATTGGATGGAAGCTAATATAATACTATTCTATTGCGCTAAATTAAATATTTGGAAATAAATAGCGTAAGAGCAAATATAGATAAGTGCAAAATAATTAGGCCAATTAGGCCGAATGGACCTTGGTACAGAAGGCCAATCAAATAAAATTAAGAAAGAAGATAAAATAAAAAAAATTCTAGACAACAGTTATGGTCAGAGAAACGTGAAACGTCATGTGTCATGAAAACCAATAAGTATATATCCAAATAAAATATTATAATATTATATATGAAAAATAAGCTATAGTCGTGCGAATGCGCGACTTAATAGGCTAGTATGTTTGATGTACATATATATAGTAGGAACTTGATTAGGAAGGGGTTAGTATGTGTTATGTATGCGTTTGATAAATCGATCTTATCGGGTCACACAACATGAATATACATGCTTGCCCAAGTGAATAATGCATGTAAATGGGCAACTTTCCAGCATTAAGTTAGTGACAGAAATTGTAAAATATAGCAATTACTGTACTTTAGTTTCTTCAATGGACAAACACAACGAAACAAAAAAAACAATTATATAAGATAAATTGGCAGAATTTCTAATTAAACTAAACTAATATACACAGTCTTAGCATACTTAATTTTATTTTTTTAAGTAATGCTATTGAGGTTCATAATACATGTATCTAGCTTTTTTTTCTAAAAAAAAATCATAATTGAGATGTCATGATCAGAGGTGCTGAGAAAATGGCACTATATTAGTTTAAAGGTAAAGATGGGGAAGAAGATAAACAAATTTACTGCAAGGTTTCTGTACTGTCACTGATCTATTGTATTATTAAAGTAATACTCCATCACATTTGCTTCTTGGACATAGACATTATTTCTATATATCATACATATACTTTTCATGATAAATTGTCAAAGTATATTTGCCTTTATGTGAGAATAATATTTGTAATGACAGTAGCCACGAAATCTGCGCAACCACCATACTAGTTAAACAAATCATTCAATCATGCATATGTATACATACGTGTATGTGCACGATGAACTGATACACATACATCAGCATCTAATGCTTGTATGTGGCCCTGGTCTTGAAAAAGTTATGGCAGATTCAAACCTTATCATAATCGTATGTAGGGATCTTTCAAGCTTTGCTGGGATTCCATATATTTTTTAATTTTTTTCAGTTGTTGGCATCCAAAAATATCCCAATATTCCCCATATATCTTGCTAGCTATAGTCCCCATTTAAAGTTGTTTTAAACGTTATCCGGTTGTACGCGCATATCGACCTACTTTATCAGATGGACATGGACACATATGCATGTATAATGAAAAACTGTGGTCTTCATGTACTTTGCTCTTTAATTTGTAGAGATCAAGCCGCCAACTGATCGATGTTTAAGTACAGCCGTACAGGCCAAATAAGTACCATTGTTTTGCTTACAACTAATTAACTATAAGCCATATATATTATGCCTATTAATTAGCAGTAAAAATATTTTATAAGTAAAATTTTTAGATTATGTTCTTACAGCTTAAAAACAATGCTGGACAACAATTAATGTATGATGAAAAAACAAACAAAATCAACTGTAAAATTAAGATTTAAAATTTTGGTTGCGTCCAATAAGCTACTCCCTCTGTCCTATAATATAAGGGATTTTGAGTTTTTGTTTGTATTATTTGACCACTCGTCTTATTCAAAAAATTTGTGCAAATATAAAAAAACGAAAAGTTGTGCTTAAAGTACTTTGGATAATAAAGTAAGTCAAAAAAAATTCTAATTTTTTTAATAAGATGAGTGGTCAAACAATATAAGCAAAAACTCAAAATCCCTTAAATTATGGGATGGAGGGAGTAAAAGCAAACGATAGAGCTGTATGAGTAGGTTATTAGCTAGCTACTCGTAGTTAGCATAATCATTTATCTGAATTGATCAATATTTTTACTGATTTAAAATATACCTGCACTTTTTTTCTTAGACCAAGTCCAACAGTTTAGCCTAGCATAGACTCTTGGGTAGGAGGAGGCTCCTGGACATGTATCAGCCCTCTAACTTTTAAGTTAGAGGAGCTCCTTCCTTTTGGATAATATATAATTAAGTGCATGTCATCTATCTAGGCACCATTCTATACACAACACTTGAGAAACAAAAGCTATAAACATATAATCCACCAAACTAACTTTTTTAACCCTTTATCCCTTTCCTTACTTCATGCAGCAAAACCTTTCATAATATTACGTTTTTAATTAATTCAATAATTAGCTAGGTAATTAAAGTTATGCCTTATTAACTTTGAAAAGTATAATTGAAACGATACTATATTCTTTAATTTGTCACAGCGTGACGAACATAGGCATAATTAAGCTTTAGGTATCAAGGTGTGTGGTGAGTGTGGTGCCGACAGTATAGATCGATCGATGCATATATGCACTCCTTTAATTTCCTCCCCAATTGGGTACGACGCATGTTCGATCTCTAACCTGAACAATTCGTAGTACTCTCTCAGTGATTGTAAGTTATTCTAATTTCCTCATGATAAGTCGATCAAATAAGTCAAACTACTTTGACCGAGTTTATTGAAAAAAGAGTCAAATTAGTTTCATTAATCCACTGCAAAATATATCTTCATAGTGTATTTATTTGTTAACGTGGATGTTGATATATTATCCTACAAACTTGATTAAAACTTCAGACAAAACTAAAATGGCTTATACTAATATGGAATAGTAGGATTAACTAAGGGGATGTTTTTGTTGTCGGCCACACTTACTGTATTTGCTACATCTAAGGTGGTGTTCTTTTCTCACGAAGATGAAGATTGAGTTTTTTACGCAAAATGAGATGGTATTAACATATGATTGATTGAGTTTTAATTGTTACAAACTTGAAAAATATATTAATATAATATTTGAGAGCAAGTTTCATATAGAAAGTTTTCGCACGAAACACACCGTTTAGTAGTTTGGAAAGCGTGCCACGAAAATCTTAATTTTAATCTAAGTCTTATTGGAGAAAAGAATGGGACCTAAGTTTAAACAAGTCTGACTTATTTGACGACTGATTGGTTGGGGTCATGGTTGGAACAAAATTTCCTTCCCCACAAATTAAATCCCATACATAAGTCAGGGACTCAAAAGTATGCAACAAGATTTTTCTTAGGTTTGCTCATATGAAACAAAACTGATCACCTGAATTTAAACAAGTATGATATTTTTTATTGGCAAATGGTGGCAAAGTGTGTCTGACGCCGAAGAAAGCCATAACTAAAACACACAACAATTTAATGATATTAAAACAAACACAAACACATGTACTATTAATTAGTACCAAGGACATGCCGTTTGTCTGCAAAAATCTATCTTTGCAGGCGGACGATAGCCTCACCCCATTGTCATTTTCGTAAGCGGCCGTTTGGCTCCGAGAGATCTATTTGCCTAGAAAAATTATTTGGCATCGTCTGAAAAAATGATTTTGCTATAGTGACGACAACGACAGAGGCCAATACGTGCAAACCCTACGCCGAAAGAGCGAATTGAAAGAAAAAGTTGGCCTCTCTCTTCACTGCTCATTTTCAGCGTGCGATCCACACGTCCCCCAACAGATTCTTATGCCCTCACCACACCACATTTCTCTCTCTAGATTTCTCTCTCTCTCATGCACAATTGCACAGTACACGATTCTCCTCTTCCTCTCTCTCATGCACGAACGCTATAAAAACCCATGTACACCCTGCACTCGATCGCAAGCCACAACAAACATCCATCACTGCAGCAAATCATCATCATCATCATCATCACATACACTAATCGATCGATCAGCAGCAGATAGCTAATTAAGCTTGTTTGATTAGTTTCGCCGGAGATCGATCGATATGGAGAGGGTGGCGAAGCTGTCGACGGAGAAGGCGGTGGTGATCTTCACGGCGAGCAACTGCCCGATGTGCCACACGGTGGTGAGCCTCTTCTCCGACCTCGGCGTCGGCGCCGCCGTCCACGAGCTCGACCGCGACCCGCTCCACGGCCGGGACATGGAGCGCGACCTCGCCCGCCGCCTCGGCCGCTCCCCGCCCGTCCCCGCCGTCTTCATCGCCGGCAAGCTCGTCGGCTCCACCGACCGCGTCATGTCGCTCCACCTCGCCGGCAAGCTCGTCCCCATGCTCAAGGCCGCCGGCGCCATTTGGCTCTAGATCGCTCATCATAATTAAGCTCAATTAATTAATTAACCTTTCTAAACTTCACTGTTTTAATCGCTACTACATTCGTTTTAAAATATAAAAATATAGAAGATTCTTATATTTTAAGATGGAGGGGGTATATTTTTACTACTACCGTTATATATATTATATATATGTTATTTACACATGTGCAATGCACCTTTGTATTGCATGCACGTGTGTAAAAAAAAGGCACACATACGAGTTTACCACTTACGCGAGTGACTGAGAAGTACTATATATATCTTATCTAAGAGAGATTATCTAAGAGAGACTATACTCACCTGAGGACTGCCAATATTTAATTGTTAGTTTGATATACATAAAGGGTGAGTGAGTTTTGCCGCTAGCTAGCATTAACTAGTAGCAATTACATATGAGGGCGAGGAATATATATAGCGAGTCTTTTACATGTAAAATAGGCTTTAATGTTATCCCTCTCCAGCTCTTTTTTCCAATGAGAGCTGTGTTTTGTAACCTCGTGATCGGGAATATAATGAAGCATTTTAATTATACATATGCCGGCGCCTAAAATAATTGTGTCATCTATACCATTCTCTTACAAATATATGATGCAATCTAGTGGCTGATATGTTGTACTAACTCTAGTTAATTCGTCTCTTTCTTGAGCAAAAGTTTCTACATATATATATGTGTGCCTCATACATGGAATTTGAGAATTTATCTGACAATATATATATGTAATACATATATATAATTTGCTATTCAAATTAAAGCATATATACATAACCACAACCCGCTAGGCAAGAGGTGAAAACTCGACCCGATTGAAATATTCCAACGAGTGCAACTGGGTGGCGCTGGGTCCATGCAATCTAACAAATAAATCTAGTAGGAATCCCTTTTTGAAGGCGATATTCTAATATACAAATGCACACGTACATATATATCTGCAATTAGATTGCATATACTACCCTCCATCCAGAAATATATAGAAGACGCGGTTTGGTTATCGATCCAATGTTGAGTTCAGACTAACGATTAATTCGATATAATATTTAGGTTTTATCATAAAAAAATTGATGCTGTTGGATTTGTGTTTGAAAGTGCTATGATTTTGTGGACTAACGAAATAGTGTAAGAAAAGTTCACCATCGAAGCTTGTTATTTTTCTGGGGTTGTACGTATATGAGATGGACGGTAAAGATGCATATAGATTTCCATTCGTGTCACCAGCTACACAAATCATCCATTGTTTTGATGATTTTGATCTATATGCATGCAAGGACACAACCGAATAAATGTCGAAATAATTCAGGATGTTTAATTTTTCACTGATTTCAATTGTAAGAAGAAGTCCTTTCCTTTAATTTTACCATTGTTGTTGATTAATGAACTACAAGACCACACAGGCAAAGCCCCTGCCGCATCAAAATTTTTAGAGTGCAGGGGTGTGTGTGTGTGTGTGTGTGTGTGTGTGTATAGGAATTTGAGTTATATATATATATTCCAAGTTAATTAATTTGATTGTTGGAGGTGTCTTCCTCTGTTTTTTTAGTACTATTTTAGAGGTTCCACTACCACTAACTCATATAAAAGTAATGATAGATGCTTCATCCATCACATTTTAGAAAATCATTAATCGTGAATTCTCATAGTATCAGATTCCATGTGACATGCCATTTTTGTCTCCAACCTATTTAGTAGATGTATGCAGAAAAGTAAATGGGCCGTTATTCATCACATATATTCTTGAGAGATTGAAGGAAGAAGTCCCACTCATACAAACTCCGTTTGAATTAGCCCAGTGTGAGTTGGTAGGGTGCATGGCCTGGCCCAACTGAAGAATAACTTGCTTGGCAATCTGATTGGATTGTAGGGATCATATATATTACTAGTATGATTTCTCCAACAACTTTCTACATTAGCATTATTAAATAACTATCTTGTTTGTAAGCTAACCCACCCCCCCCCCAAAAAAAAAACTTTTCTCTCTTTTAGTCAACACAAGTCAGAAGTGTTGGGATACGCGTAGGCTACGATAGTATGAATCAAAATTTCCTATCGTGTAAACCAAGAACCATGCAAGTATTAGATCATAGACCGTTACCACTCGACGCGCTGCGCAGCGGAAGAAGGCGCTAAGAAGTCGAAGGAATTCTCGCGAAGTAGCGCGCGTCGATGTAGAGAAAGTAGTCGATCGCACCGGCTCGACCTTCTCCTCCTCGTGCGTTCTCCTCGCCGTATTCCCACGCCGATCAGCACCGCAAACCAGCAGCGCCTCCACCGGTATCCACACGTACAGGGACGGAACACCACGCGCAGATGTGCTAGCACCCGCGTGCGGCTAGGGTTTTGCTCGGGGAGGGGAGTGACGGCTAGGGTTTCTCACGTGATGCAATGCATCCGCCGGTCACACCCCTCACGAATATATAGGGTCCATCACTCGGGCCTCCAAGGCCCGTAGGACTTCTATTCGGATCCCTATCCGAATTAAGCTCATATTGGATCTCCATCATATCCCCTTATTCCGGCCCATTAAGCGTGCGACCCTGTAGGTTCATGTATACTCGGCTGTAATCCGAAAACTCCTTTTCGGTCCACGCGTCAACAACAGCCCCTAGCAGAACGTATTGACCCACCGGGCATACATAAAGATCATATCGGCTGAACCTCTAGTGTATACTTGTATGAACCCCTTTGCCTCACGATATCAATTAAGCTCAAGGCTAGATAGGTGCCATCCTCTAATAGCTCAATCATTCACTTGAACCTATTGATAGATTATATAACTTGTGATTGACTCCTCAATCACCTTTGGCATGGCCATGCACTTCCATAATCTACAACATCGAGGGGCCCAGAGATATCTCTCCATAGGAGGGGCAAATCCCATCTTGATTATTCATATCTCACTACATGTTTCACAGCATACCCGAAAACTACTTTTATAACTACCCAATTACGGAGTAGCGTTTAGCAGTCCCTAAGTAAGCTACTACACATGTTGGGAACCATGATAATCTCAGGTCTAAGGATTCAACACCAACACTAAATGAGATCACTGATGACACAAACACATATGGCTCTTGCAGTGTCTCATGTTGGGTCTATCCAACAACATGTTCACCAACATGTGTCCACATTATTAATTTGGTATCTCTATACCATGATCCATAAGACATGATCATCAATTAATACATGTGCTGATCATTTAAACATATTTGTTCCACATATGATATTTGATCAGGGATCCTTTAGAAATAGTAACAAACAACATAAAGAGTCTCATGAAAGAATTACATATTCATTAACCAATAATGAGTTATCTATTTCAAGGAACAATGTCGGACAAATATATAAATATAGTATGTGATACAATCATCTTTATGATTGCTTTTAGGGCATATCACTAACGAGAAGTACTCAAAAAATATATCATGGTGAAATAACAAAAGACTCGATTTTCACCCTGATATATTTCATACTTTTTTATCGGTAAACACAAATATAATGGAGAAAGCATTCTCAAATCAATGGGAGGTGCTATTGGCAAGCTTTTCAGATAAATCAACGATATTTGTCTACTCACTACACGAGTTTTCCTGGCGGTTTGTGCCACTCAAGAAAAATCATAATCCTTGTAGTGATTGAATGATCCATCCTCTCTCTGTTGATCTATAAGCTAGAGCTAGCTAGCAAACCAATGTACAGTATATGCTAATTGAGACTAAACTATCTCTTCATCCAATCCAGCAGTCTTGCATCATCTCCATCCAATGCACATACATTACATTATTTGCCACATTGGCTGAAGTTAGAAGCTTCCAAGCATGAAGTGGTCCAAAAGATGCCAAAAACAAAGGAGGTAGCAGCTGGTACTATTTGTTCTCTATCTCTTTTTTTAAGGTGATACAATTTGTCATACATTAAGTAACATGCAAAACCAACAAAACCACCCAAACTTGGAGGCCATGTGACTTGTGAGAGTTGGTAGTGACTTGGAGGCATGGCACACTCCAAAAACCAGAGCAATAATATAACTAATCCATATCCATTGCATGGACATGATGCATGGTCTCTCACTTTCAAGTTATGAACACCCCAAAAAAAAAACCTCTCAAGCTAAGATGAGCCAAGCCAACAAACAACTAATAAATATGGAGGAGCCCTACACATGTCAATGCAATATTGCATTGCATCAACCAATCGGATGGCTCGGCTCTTATGGGCATAGGCGGATCTAAGGGTGGTCCTGGGCCATCAAAAAATTCTTAACCTAATATATATATATATACACATATGTGAAAAGAATTTTTTGAAAAAAGAAAAAAAGTATTTTAATATATTATGATGCACATATCCATTTAATATTTAGAGTATTTTAAAAAATTATATAAGTGTATCACACATATAAAAATTATAGATTCGCCACTGCTTGTGGGCTGTCCGATCTTCGATCGATGGCGTCGGGTAGGTGGACAGTGTACTGTACATCATGGTTGGCGACAGCAGATGGATGCAGACTACTGTTCGTTAGTCATGTTTGGCGGCTCAGGGCCCATGCATCATGTTTCACTGGCTTATGTGACATCCCGTGTGAGCACATGATATTATAGCTTGATATGGAACATCCTTTGGTTTTTTTTTTGTTAATTTATTCTTTTTGTTATGATGTGGTTCATGTTTCCCTACTCTTTTGTTTTATTCTAAATTAGTTTAGTAAAACTATCATACGGGATATTTGTTTGTCTCTCAAAACTATGGAGAAGACCAAAGTTTAGCCCTCATCAGCTATCGTATACGGTACCATTCGATCCCTACAAGATTAAAAAAAAGAAAAAAAAGAGAGAGAACATAATGTATACATATAATTCTTTTACCATTTTCCTTAATGAAATGTTTGCTTCTTTTTACGTTTACTTGATACTTTAATTTACAGTAGTTCTAATTAAATGTGCTACACTAAATTTTACCCCTATTAACCACCTCTTCAACCTATTTGGCAGGCATTGCATAAGAAAAGTTATGCATAAATAACATTTTGGTTACATGATATAAAAACATATGGTTTCCTAAATACACAACTTCAGTGAAAGAGACTAACTAAACTTTTCATTCTACTCGTTATACCTTAGAGGCTGCCAATCATGCCAAGTTAGAAGTTGCGACTATAGGATGGCATTCCCCAATTTTATTTATTGGGTGAAAATTCACACAGAATTAATCTAAAGCTAGTTTTAGGTCCTGTTTGTTTCCACTGCAAGGAGTGGATGAAATTTTGGATTTTCATGACACGCTTTTCAAACTGTTAAACGGTGCGTTTTGTGCAAAAACTTTCTATATGAAAGTTGTTCTAAAATATCAGATTAATCTATTTTTCAAGTTTGTAATAATTAAAACTTAATTAATCACACATTATTACCACCTCGTTTTGCGTGAAACACTTCATCTTCATCTTCATCTTCAGGAGATTCAAAGACCACCTTACTCTCAACGACCTGAATTAGTTCCTCTGTTGGTTAATATAGATTCCCATTTATATAAAAGTTTTCAAGCTTTGTAAACCTTTGCTAACAATTATCCTAATACAACAGTTATGCTTAGTGAGTTAGCCTGAGTTCGTTTCTTGCCGTTCCCAACTCTTATCCCTTGTTTTTCGCGTGCACGTTTTTCAAACTACTAAATGGTGTCTATTTTACATAAAAGTTCTAAAGGAAAGTTGTTTTAAAAAATTATATTAATTTATTTTTCGTTAATTAATCACCCTCTAATAAACTGCTCCGTTTTTTGTGCCATTGGGGAGCGCTCCCAATCATTAGAAACAAACACAGCCTTAGTGGCACAGTGGCATCAAAGCTTCAGAGTATTGTATGAAACCACATTTATCCTGAGGGAGTAATATGTACTCCCCTGTTTTATACTATAAGATATTTTGACTTTTTTAAGTCAAACTTTTTAAATTTAATTAAATTTACAGAAAAAACATAATAATATTTTTAACACAAAATAATCATATTCAGTGTAATGTTGCTAAATTTTTCTACAAATTTAATCAAACTTTAAATTTGATTAGAAAATAATTAAACCATCTTATAATATGAAACGGATGAGTGATTAGCTTGAGAATTTCTGTATTATGAGAATTTATGAATGAATTGGTTCTGTTCCAATAGTATGATCTGCACATAAGATCCTGACAAGAATACGGTTAGTTACAGTATCATGATGGGGTGTGCATTGTCAGATGGGATTGAATGCGGCTGTTGGCTGCGTCATACCCTACGTGTTGCTCCGCCTACACGCCTGTCACAACTCGATCTCATATTGCTTTCAACAACAACAAAAAAAAAACATTCATTATTCATACAAATTTGGGTTTAAAAATTCTGCTAAAGATTTACTCTCTAAAAAGTCCCGTGGCCTAAAATTACGTCGTGTGATTTTCAGTTTAATGGAAAGAAATTACTCCCTCCGTTCACAAATTTAACCTGATTTATCACAGCCTCTAACACTCCCTCTCAACAACAAAATCAAAACTATATTTCCACAAATTTCACGCTAAAATTTCTGCCAAAGATTTTCTTTATAAAAGGGCTTTGATTCTTTGTTTAAGAAAACGTTGCGCAGCTGCAAGTTTAATGAGAAAACAATTAGTAGTACTCTCTCCATTGGCAAATTTTAATTCCATTTTCTCACGGTCTCTAAGGTTAGTTGTTTTCATTGCAAAACACTTAAAAGTAGACAATTATATTCACACTAGGTTGCCCAACCTAGACAGCTGTCACGCATCCAGGACCTTCGGCCGCTCATCCAACGGTGAAGGTAAATGCTCAGGACAAAAGAAAAACAAAAATAATAATGCATATATCTCTAAAAAACATTTTATCCGTCATCTTCTTACGTTGGGGGCATCGCATAAAATTAGTCCCAAAATATAAATTCTCGGTCTATTTTCTCTCTTCACCGATAACAAACAAACCCACATTTTGGGTTTGTTTGAGGGAGTTTATAACCACTACATTTTCTCCCAAAATAAAAAATATCATACTTTAGCTTCTCATCTAAATTCTGAGAATCTGTAGTTACAAAATCTAGAAGCTCTGGTTTCTTCAGATTCTCAAATCTATTGACTAGTTGTTTATCAGAATTTTAAGCTGCTCAAACAACACCCTTTAGGGGTTAAAATGGTAAGAAGCGGTCGGAATCGGTAGCATCTCTACGTAAACGACCCTCGATCGATCGGTAATTGACCATGTTTATGATTTATAGTACTCAATCTCAACGTTAATACGATGAAAAAAAAGACGATGTCTTTTATATGAAAAACTACGCTTCGATCGATCCGGAATTTCCATCATTTCACCGGTTATGTCCATGCCAGTACTCTAAAATTCACAGGTGAACAGTAAAGTGGACGAAGGGGAAAAAAAAACCTATCAATTCCATTCCGTTCCACCTACTATTTGTCCTGCAGCTGCAGCTGAGCTGCCGTCTCTGTAGATCACGCACCTTTCTGGCTTTCAGCAACCCCCCTTTTCACCTCTACTCTCCTCTCCTCTCCCCGAGACCGAGACACCGAGACTGAGTCCGTGTGTGTGTGTGTGTGTGTGTGTGTGTGAGTGAGAGAGAGCAGAGCAGAGCAGCGGCTTCACCGGAGGCCTTCTCCCGTCGGAGGTTGCTGATTCTTTCTTGGTATGATATCCATTCTTTTATCTGCTGCTGATTCTTTCTCTGTTCTTTCTTTCTTTCTTTTTCGCTGTGGTTCTCGATGAATCCGAGGTCGAGCTCTTTCTTCTTTCTTCTTCCTGGTGAGGTCAGCATCTCCTGTTGCTGTGGTTTCTGGAGAGAGAAGCATATATCCTGCATTTTTTGACTGCATTCTCCTTCTCGCCTTGCCTGCCTCTCTGCTTTCTTGGATTTCCCAATGGAAAACAATCGATTCTATTTTACTTCATTTTTGTGGGGCGGTTTCTTGTTCTTGCCCCAAATCGAAACGCCCGCATTTTGCTCAACATTTTTATTGGCGTCTTAGTCCCCCTTTTTTTCCGGCACGATTTGGTGTGGTCAAGCCCAACTACTCCAGTCCAGTCAATGTGCTGTTTACTACTTATTTACTGTAAATTACTGCATTGACCCGTTTGCACATTGCAGCTCAGAGAACAAATCAACAATGTGCAGTCAGGTGGCTTGGTTCTGAGAAGAATTTGGGGGGAGGAAACACGGCTAATGCCGAATATGTTCGGGTTCTCGAGGAGCCGGATGAGGATCGGAAGGTGAAAAATTTGTTCCATGGATTTCACCAATTTGGTACTTTTGATCCAAAGCGAGCTATTTTGTTGTTTGGTGGTTCAAAATTTACTGTGCTTACATGAGGTGGCTTACTGTGATGGGAATCTGGTGGATAGATTAGATTGTACTCTCCCAATTTTGTTACTTTCGATCCAAAAGGAAAAATTCTTTTATTCGGTTTCTTGTGGTCTCAGTACAGCTATTATTTTTGGCAATCAATCAAGGACCTTCACCTGATTTAGTTCATGGCCATTTGCACATTATTCTTGGTTTAATGTTGTAAGTGTGGTCCAGGAACATTGCTGGTGAAGAATGCTTTCTTTTGGTAAACTTGCTATGTTCAGAATGGTAATGCTGATACAGCAAGTCCTATAGATCCATTGTAAATTTGCGGAGCCGGTTAGCTTTACGAAACCCAGTTAACCTACCGGTTTCAGTGATTTCGTCATATGCTATTTAAGTCTCTCTTTTTTTTTACAGTCAAATTTCCTTTTTACATTTTGGTGCTAAATCATATTTACACAATTGATTTGTTGTTACCTCGTTTTCATGATTGCCTTTCCTTTTAGAATAATCTTTCATGAATTTATTGTTCTTATAGATCGAAAGGGCACTCAACAGATCCTTTGGACAGCTCTAAGAGTCCTTCAGGGCTTGTGAAGCACCTCAGCCTGCCTAATGTGAGCCTTTGTAACTGAAGTGCTTGTCTCTAGTCTTAGTACTGATATCAATATTTTGGCAACACTTGGATGGTTTAGCACCCACCTTTGTTTCAGGGGGATGACCAAATTACAACGTCAGTGAGTGGCCGTGTAGATGATCTCGCCTTCCGTTGCTCATCTGACACATATGATCTCGACGACCGCGCTTTGGTTAGCTCACGGAACTGGGCTGTCCTTTCTACAGAGGGCAGTAGACCATCACCGCGTTTTGCGGTGAGTACACGTCTGAACTCTAGCTAGGATCAAGTCTGCAGCTTTCATTGATATATCCAGTTATCCACAACTCCACATATGACATATCAAACTCCTGTTTTTAAACAGCATGCAGCAGCCCTTGTAGGGAGCAAAATGGTAGTGTTTGGTGGCGATTCTGGTGATCAATTGTTGGATGATACAAAGGTAATGAGATTTTGACTTTTGTGTGTTGGTAGGGAATTTCACTTGAGCACTACCATTTATTTGTCCACTAACAGTTATGGTATCCATCAGATATTGAATTTAGAGAAGCTTACATGGGACTCTGTAGCTCCTAAGGTCCGTCCATCGCCAAACAGACGTCCGTCAAAGTTGCCAGCCTGCAAAGGTCATTGTCTGGTATATCTCTTGTATCTCACTGCTGTTGGTATGCAAAGGTCACTCTACTTCTTTGTTTTGATCAGTCTTTTCAAGTTATAAGGATACCTCTCCTCTCACCTTTTTTACTTCTTTTAGTAGTGGAACTAGGGACAGAAGAAATATTTATACATGGGACTTATATAGCAAGAACCACTTGCTTCTTTTGATGTCTAGGTCCAATGGGGGAACAGTGTTATTCTTGTTGGCGGTAAAACTGAACCTGCATCCGATCGTTTAGCAGGTTTGATCATACTACTTGGTTCTGCAATATTGGCCACTTCCAGATATGTTACATTTCCTTTGGCTTGCTGCAGTGTGGACTTTCAATATGGAAACAGAGGTTTGGTCACTTATGGAAGCCAAGGGTGATATCCCTGTAAGTTATGAGAAACATCAAGAACTACATTTTATTCAAACGTTCTCATGAACTAACAGAATTATCTTGTGGTACTGTTTGTAGGCAGCTCGGAGTGGCCACACGGTGACCAGAGCAGGTGCTACATTGATACTTTTTGGTGGTGAGGACACAAAAGGAAAGAAACGACACGACCTTCACATGTTCGACCTGAAGTCATCAACATGGCTACCTTTGAACTATAAGTAAGTCATTCTTCCAGGAACCAAGCATTGGCGCATTGCAGGAAAAGGAAGGATTTATAGATTTTAAAACGTAAAAGGCTCGTAGTAGCTAACAATCTATTTGTGTCCTAACTCCCAACTGTCCTGATTTACAAATATCAAGTTTCAGAATTGTTGTTTCAATTAAATTTGCATTCTTTATATTAATTGAACCTCAAAACTGTAGAGGCTCTGGACCTTCTCCAAGATCCAATCATGTAGCTGCACTATATGAAGATAGGATCCTTCTGATTTTTGGAGGCCACTCAAAATCCAAGACCCTGAATGATCTGTTTTCTTTGGATTTTGAGACAGTAAGTTGTATGAGATTTCTTGTATCTCACAAAGTATTGCTAAAGTAGATTTTCCTTACATAGTTATCTTCTTGTTAGATGGTATGGTCAAGAGTGAAAATCCATGGTCCTCATCCAACACCTCGAGCCGGTTGCAGTGGAGTTCTATGTGGAACTAAGTGGTACATTGCTGGCGGTGGAAGCAAGAAAAAACGTATGTTTCAAGCTCTCAACTTATGGAAATAGAATTGGAAATGAGGTCTATTTCAGTTTGTCTCTGAGAAATCACACTTTCACAAGAATGGTTTATCTTGATTATAGCAGTTTGTAACAAAAAATATCGAATTCTCAGGGCATGCAGAAACCTGGGCTTTTGATGTTGTAGAATATAAGTGGTCGGTATGTGTAGTACCCCCTAGTTCCTCGATTGCTACAAAGAAAGTAAGTTCTTTTCAATCTTGACACTCTTGTTATGGAAATAAATATAATTTTACTAAATCAGTGGAAAAATGCATCTGTTAATGTCAACTTTTCTCATAATAGTGATTATATTCCAAAGAAAAACTTAATGTATTTTTCTTCATGGCCAAAGTGAACTTATCATCTCATATTCGCACTAGTTGCCATGTTATCTCATTTCATCTTTTTGCTGAATAAGTAAAAAAAATCATGCAGGATTTCAGTATGGTTCCTTTGTACCACAGGGACAAAATTGTTCTTGTTGCTTTTGGAGGAAACAGAAAGGAGCCATCCGACAAGGTGAAATATCAACACTTTACATAAGAGCATTTCCTTGTATTTAGTTAAAGAGTTGAATCCTAAATTTGAATAAAAAAATGGTCAAAATGTACTTTTGCTCAAGGTATTAAAAACTCAACAAATAACTTTGTTACTGTCAGATTCTGACATTTACTTCTTAACATAATTCGTTCTTCAGACATGGTAGTTTTGTTTCTACTTGAAATGCGCCGGCAGCTGAATATGTGAGACTATCTGCAGGTTGAAATATTGGTGGTACTGCAAAATGAACATTCTTTTAGCAGGCGGTCTGCACCAGATGTAGATCCTTTACTATATGAATACTCTCCGAGCACCAAGGAGCTTGCCAGCCATCTTAACAACTGTGCTCCTTTGTATTCCAATAGTTCTGTTGCAAGGCACAGTCTCGCTTCTACGGTAGAACACCCACCTAGAAGGGAATTACTCTCTGAGCCATTGTTACAGAATCCAAATTTGGGCGCTTCACTCCACAGGCAGTTCCATCAATCAGAAGCGTGCAGTTTAGCCCAAAAACTGCAGAAACCGATCGACGATGACAAGTACGATGACACTGATGATTGTTCTTCATGTCAAGCAAGCACTGTAAGTGCTGCACCTTCAATTCAGTTCAATAGAAAAGTATATTATCTCTTCCCCTGCATAACAGATTTTGTAACTTACAGCCAAAAGAGTATCGAAGCAAGAGAACTGGAACTGATGCTCAGATTAACATGGCCAGAATTTTATCCAGCAAGGAAGAAAATCTGGAGACCACGGGATCAAGTGCAAGAAGGATAGCAAGATGCTCTTCAGACATTAGTCATCTATACAATACAAAAATAGTAGACTTGATCAAAAGAAGCTCTGCACTTGAAGACCAGCTTGCGACTGCCTTGGTGAGCAAAGAACAGGCGGAGAAGAATTTATCGTCGGTCATCAACAGCAGGGAGCAGCTGGAAAGGAGGCTTGCCAATAAGGAAAAAGAAGCTGAGATGCTGAAGGAGAAGATAGCAGGCTTAGAGTTGGCACAAGAGGAGTCAAACAACCTCTCGAACACCGTTCATGCCGATAATGTGCGTCTGGAACGTGAAGTGGCATTCTTGAAGGCCATTACAGATGAGACTCAAAAGGCAAGAAATGCTCATTTTGATTGTTTAATATGAAATAATTTAGCTGCATGCTTTGCATAGCTGTACTGACTGAACTTCATCCATGTAGGAACTCCATTCGACCCGCCGAGTTTTAGCGGGAGAACAGTCGAGGGCATTCCAGCTCCAGGTATTTAAATTTTGAGTGATGCATTACTGTCCCTTTATTCAATATTGCTTGCTTTTCTTTCTAAGTTGTGATGCATTAAAGTTGTGAAGTTATCGGTAAATTTAATTGAAAAATGTCAAGCTACAGACTTATGACTATCTATTTCTCAAGGCATGTCAAACAATTTGGATAATGAACAATAATTACTGGCACTTAAGTTTTCTTCATCAGCACAAATTATTGTTCATGCATGCAACACAAGAAAACTCACCTGACATTCTGATCGTGCTTTGATCAGGTTGAAGTGTTCCATCTCAAACAACGGTTGCAGATGGAAGGAAGAGCGGGAACGCCAAAGAACCCTCCTGTTTAATCCATAGTAAGCAACAAAGAGCAAAGTGTGTTTAGTTCATATGTTTACATCTCTGGAATAATAGTGGTTGTGTGTTTGTAACATCGTCTTGTACATCAATTTGTTACAGGAGTGGAGTGTATATGTAATAACAGGGTTCGGTTAACCATTCTGTTACATGAACTGATACAGATTTGTAATTTGGCTGAGATTTTGTGTGCAGTTGATGAATTTAGAACAGTTTGCTCATGATCTGGTGTAGATCCATTAAATTATTGAAATGATTTTTCCTATTTGTTCACAGGACTCGTTGCTTGCATTGATGTAAATTATTCCTAAGGACAAATAAAATGCAAATACCATTAGCTGATTGTTCCTAAGGACTTCACTTAATTCTGAGAACTAAATTCAGCAATTCAATCATCCAACATAAATAACTTGAAACCTTTGTCTAAATATCATCATCCACTGTACAGTTGTTGCTACAACAGCATGATCCCCAACTGGTTACACCATGAGATGACAGAATTACACACATTATATTACTCATCATCTTCATCTTCATCGTCGTCATCATCTGGCAAAGCAGTGTCATCGCCAATGCCTTGCAGCAAGGTGTCCACATCTTCACCAAGCTCTGCCAGTCTCGTGCTCAGCTTCTCCACCTTGCTCTGCTCCTGGCCCAGGCAGACGAGGAGATCGTTTAGCTCCGCCTCGCTCTCCTTCTCTGCCTCCTCCTTCGCTTCCGCTTTGATTGCTTCCACATCGGGGTAGGGTGCACTGCCTCCCTGCCGCAAGGCCTTCACTTCAGAGTCAAGACGGAAGTTGGCCTGTTCAAGGCTGTTGTAAGCATCTGACAGGCTCTTGAGATCAGATTCCAGTTTCGCTGCGAGGTTTCGTTGGTTGCTAGCTTCGGCTTCGATCTGGGTATGTTCAGCTCTGAGTGCCTCTATGCGTCGGGTTGCTCCTTCGAGTTCTTGTCTGAGGGATTCGATTTGGACCCTTTCTCGGCCACTGCTTGGTTTCTGTAAGGAATCAGCGGAGTTGCCACCACCAGTTCTCACTAACTCTTCTGCCAGCATTGCATTCCGACCTAGCAAGTCCTGAAGAAAAGTAAGTAATGCCATTGTTAGCTTCTACAATGTCGAATGCATTGTTGTAAAAACTACTTCCTCCGTTTCTTATTATAAGACTTTCTAGCATTACCCACATTCATATATATGTTGTCTAGATTCATTAACATATATATGAATGTGGACAATGCTAGAAAGTCTTATAATATGAAACAGAGGAAGTACTAACAGCCACAGCCAACCAATATCTGACTGACGTTCTAGGAACTGTTCATTGGTCAAGCGTAAGGTTTATGGGCATTTACAACTAGCTAGTATAGCGATGCCAGTATATTCTTGCTAAAGTGAAGTTTCTGAATATTCTCTTCAAAAACAAAAAAAGAAAAGGAAAGAAAAGAAAATAAGAATTTCCCTAGTCCAGTGAGTTTTGCAGGAAAGCATCTTAACGAATGGTAAGCAAGTAGTCATTTGTCTCCTTATCCTACAGGCAAAGTCCTTACAGACTTTAAAGTATAAAGCTAAGCTTTACCAAAATGTGGAAGTGACCAAATCTTTCCTTCAGATATGAAAGGATTTGAAGCTCATGTAAACTATTGTCTAGAATTACCCAAAACTGTTTATTTAATCTTCTCAGAATGCACTCAAAAGTAGGTGATCTTTAATAATTGACAGGAAACTAACCTGCATTTCATTGCATTGTTTCTCTACAAATGACTTTAGCCGCTTGATGTATTCTCCATCAACTTCCCCATTCTTCTGCTCCAACTCAGCAGGTATAATTGCAGTTGCGGTCTTTGTTCGACTAAATATATCCATTATATTGTCCCTAATATCAGTCTCAAGCTTACTGAGGAAACTAACAAAATGTGAATCAAAGATTTCTGACAGGACTGGATGCTGATCGCCTTTATTTATTTCTTCCTCTTCAATCTCTTGGAAATCTGACATACTATTTGCACTTGACCGTGAAAGCTGCTTGCGGTTCTGCTGCCCTGATGATGAATGTGCAAACCTTTTCCGCAACTCATCGAACCTCAAGAAGTATGTGGATAGGCCAATCTTCTGACTTATAGCATCAGCAACAGCAAAGGCATCTCGGCCCTTCTCCCGGCTTGCATTATACAGGACACAAGCACCTAAAACAACGGCAGCCAATCCACGAACACAAGCACTGTAGCGTTTACTTGAAGCAAGCTCGATAATGTAGTTCAGATGTACTGCTGATTCCAAAAGGCAATCTACGGCATTAGCACAATCCACAAGCCATACAATGAGTAACCGGAGAATGACTGGCTGAATATATGATTCTTCTGGTTGACCGCTTTGGCCATTTTCTCCTTCTGCTGAAGCTGCAATAGACAAACATGTAACAATGCGGTGCAGTAGTGGCTCAGTGCGTCCCAAGGAAGGTGCAGGTGTTTCAAGCTGAATTTGCAGTACCTGAAAAAAATGGTTTTAGAAAGCAATGCGTTAGGGTATACAAGAGATTGTACACACAACAAATCCTGCCTTCGTTAAATAGTAGATGTATAATTGAAAGAAAATAAGGCATATAAGATTTTCTGACATCACGAGGTGCAGAACAGAAGTACACAGAGTGCAGAATATACAAGAGTGCATTTACAATGATAACAAAGTCAGCCAGTAGGCATAACCTAACAATGAAATGGGATCATATAATTGAGCCTATGCACAATGCTAAATGTAGAACTTGTCTCAATGTGGTCACGTTTAGGCAACAGTAGTGAAGTTAAATAATCAATTATCAGCAGTTGGATAGTTGCTTCACTAGACAATTCTATAGTCTATACAATAATAATTCACTGAGATAAAAAGGTGTAAGGGAACATACACGATCTTTGCATTGCAAGTTGTCCTTGATTATGTGAGAAAGAACACTAGATGCTCTGCAACATGCCTGAAATTTTAGGAGCAAAAGTCATACTCAGCATAAGGGCAAAACTGCAGGTATCACAAGACAACTCAAACTATAATATCCTTTATTATCTAGACAAAATTCCTTCCTACAAAAAATGCTAAATGAGAACAGCCACATCATATAGAGTAGAAAAACAACTGGAGCAATGTTACAATCCTAGGTTGTTTCATAATAGACGCTATAGATATTTATGAATTCTCAACATGTATACTTTCATCATCAAAGTAGTCAACCAACAATACGCTTGAAGCATTAAATGGTCGAGCAGTTTCTTTGAGTATTGGTGGTGTCTTAGGTTTACAAAGACATTACCTCCATATCTCCATTATCATCACTTGACACCAGAGCTTGCAGAAGTATACTGTTATTACAGTAGAAACGTAAGTCAAAGATAAAATTCCATGCATGACAAAAATGGGACTTGTATACTAACCCCTGTAGTAATAAGATGCAACAGAAATACAAACTTGTATACTAACCTTCCAAAAGGCATGTCAGTAGTGGCCCCAAATGTAGCATGTGCTTGATTTGGATGTGGAGCAATCGTTGATGCTAGTAAAGCCTGGCCACCAGGATTTTTCTGTTCCACAAACAGCAATTGTACAGATTATTATTTTGTACCAATAATCTAATGTACACAAACAAGGAAGACCAAGAAGTATAGCAGACACTGCCAACAATTTCAATTCAAAATTTAGAAAAAAAAAATCATGGAATATTGGGCATCTGATCAAGAATTCCTGAGAGAGAAATAATGCTTCTTAGTCCATTACATGTTTCCTTTTAATACAGTGTACCTTTTTAAAAGCCTTTCATTCCCATTTCCATTTTGCAACCCAAAGTGCATTTATGTTTAACAATCTTCTTAGGTTGATCCAGAAACACTTTTGAAGTAGTATATTATTGTTGAAGCAAAAGAAAATACGAGAATGGAAAAACACCTCACAGAAACACTTGAAGACATAATCAGCAGCAACAAATTCTTGTGCTAAGGAGGTTCGCAAGATTATAGAAAAGATTGCACTGAGTGCAGGCTGAACATGAGGATCTTCCCCAACTTGCTTGCTCGCAAGAGAATCAAGATTCTGAGGATTTCTTAACACCAAATTACCAATGCATCGCAAGGCCTAGAAAAATAATGGTCAGTTGTGAAAAAAGCACAAAAATGCTCAATAGTACAGATTAAGTAATAGAACTGAATAAAACTATTAATGGTTTATATGTAACTCACCATACAGCGGAGAGCTACAGGGGCCCACTGACTCTCCACGCCTAACAGTAGAAGGTGATCCAGAATATTTTTCTGCCATGTTTGATTGAATACATAATATAGAAGCTTAATTATGTGTCATAACACATTGCAAAAGAAGAGTTTGACGGAGAAAAGGACACCTGAGCTAAAGCAGTTTGGTTGGTGGTCTTGTTAGCATCTTTACCTGGCTCACCAGATGAGCCTCCTCCCATCAAAAGCAACTCAACAGTATCTAAAGCACCGAGAAGATTTACTGTCTAAAGAAACAGAGTTCTAACTTGAGCAAAATGTTGCTAATGTATTATTCTAAGACAAACCAAACTAGGCATTCTTCTGAGGATGGAATGTGAGGCCAAATAGCTGAGCAATGAACAGCATACCTTTTGTTGAGTGAAATTGAATGCACTGCCTCTCCTTATCTTTAGTATTGCTATCAATGGATCAAAGCCGATTGTCTCTTTCAGAAGCATCTGATATCAGCATTAAGTAGTGTCAATTAAATTAGGCAACTTAAAAGTTCAAAAGATTTTGAGCCAAATATAAACCTGATTGGATGCATTTTGTCGGATTAAATTATTTAGCAGTTCAAGGCAATCCTGCTCCAAGGAAAGGAACATATTAGCAAACTTGCCTATGCAAGTACAAAAACATAATAAAAACTGACTAAAAAAGGTTTTAAACTAATGTCAGATAATTAACAACATTAAATCATCTAGTGGTTATTAGATGATCACCTGAACAACAACACCACCATCAGAGTATCCTTCCTCTCTGATAATGCTAAATATTTTCTCAAATACACCCTCAAATACCACAATTTTTTGAATTTCCTGAAAAAAAAAGATGAATTAATTGTCGTTTTATAATTATAGAAGTACAGTTTAATCAAGATTTATCTATTAAACAATACATCAACTAAGAATACGAAAAAAGCTCAACCTCAGCATCCCTGGTCAGATAAGTAAGAAGTAACAGTGCTTCATTCCTTATGACCTTCAAGATACAACAAAGATATCAACAATGTGAGCTATATAAACAGAATCCAAAGTAAACAGGTTAAACAACAGGTACACGAATAGAGAGAGGAAGAGAGAGATGGTAATAAATTGATTAAGAAATATGGAATCACAATGGAGTTAATGACTACCAATTACCGCAGCATAAGTAAATATCTTATCATTTGCAAAAAGAACTGCCTTTCAAAAGGCCAAGTTCCACTCTGGAATCTACAGTAGAACAAGGTGCTAGTGAATTGATAGTGTTTTCCAGTAGTAGTGCGTACTGTGCACTTGAGTACGCATATAACAGTTTGTTCAGAAGAATAGACACAAGCCCAGTTCCACTTGAATGTACAGTACTCATGTTGGAAGTCAAGCTAGCTAAACTACAACTGTGTTTTATGTGTACAAAGAGTGCATACAAAATAATTGCATGCACTTTCAGCAAACATTAGAATGCTATGACACAAGGACAGGCAAATTTTGATGGTAAAATAAGAGAAATGGCATGAATGGCATGTGTGCTTCCTCAGAGTTAAGGATGCAGAAGGCAGGGGAAGTTAGGGTTCAAACCTCCCGATCCATAAGCATATCCATTAAAACTGTTATGCCCCGGGGAATCAATAGAATTGCCTCTTGTAGTCTGTCATACGGAAAGAAAATAAAAAGGAGTTATAGAGGGCTCTAGCATATCGATGACATCTCAACAGAAAATGACTTACGGGGCACCTTTTCAGCGAGTTCGTAAGTAGCGCTGTCAAAAGCTGGATCGTATAGTACCGCACATAGAAATCCTCCTCTGACTTCAAAACAAGCATGAGGGGAAAATATGTCATGATTAAACAAAGGAGGTGAAGTCCATTACTTGCCATAGAAACTCAAATGTTCGCTCACCAATAAGCTCAAAAGAAGAGAGATATTCTCAGTTTCTCGAGAAAGCAAATCAGAGTTCACTGATGCAGGCTGAACCTCAGTTTTTGGTCCTTGCGAGGTTTCAATAGGAGTCAGTGCACTCACAAAGGTTTCTAGAGCACCTCTCACAAGCTCAACATCTTCACGGTCTTCTTTTAAAACGTTGAGGAGAACAGGAAATCCTATTTTCCATGTTAACAAATAAACGTATTAAGTGTCAACCACACATAACCAATAGCTGGTGAATGAATGGCTGGGCTTCGAGTAAGTGAAATACCCATGGCTCCAAATGACATCTGAGCAGAACGAGACTCTGCCACAAGCGACTGCAGCTCGGTCATGGCAGACCTCCTATCGTCAGATATGGTGCCATTGCTTATGCGATCAAGGAATCTCTCAACATAGCTGCAGCACAGAACACAGTCAGAAGAGCACTTTCCAAATGTGGCATACACCAACAATTTCCTTTTCTCTTCAAGCTAAAGATAAGCATGTGAGTGTACAAGGGAACTAGTAACAGCTTATACCAAAATGCCAACCAACCTGTCTTCCTTGGACTCGGACCTCTCATTTCCGAAAACAAATCCCCCAATCCCCTGCGAAATTGTACACACCAACACAGCATAAGGTCGAGAATTATCAAACCACGCCGATCGCCTCCCACATCATCGCAAGCATTATACATCACACGGAGCAACTACTACACACAACAAGCTCTGACTATCTGATACAGCATTTGAGAGCTTAGAGAGAAAAAAAAAACTGTAACGCCCTAGGTGTCTAGAACCCGCCCCTGCTACCGACGCAGCGCTCGCATCGTCGTCAGTCTCCCTCCCAACCTAGGGCGGATCCCACAACGCGCACGATTCATCAGGTCGGGAGAGGAGAGGGGAGGCGGGGAAAACCGCTCACCTGCATGATGTTTTTGCCGGCGTTCCCGGCGAAACCCCGGAGGTTGATGGAGCGGGAGTCCATCGGATCGCGGCCACCTGCGAATTGCAAGCAGCGAGGAACACACGCTTTAGTCGGATCACCCGCAGCCCACGGGATGGACGAACACGCGGCGGCGGCGTGGGGTTGGGGGCGACGCTTACCTGGGGGATAGAGAGAAGTGCGAGTGAGATCGCCGCAGCGGCGAAGGCGGCGGTGGCGGAGGAGGAGGGGATCGGGAGTTGGGGTTGGATTCGGAAGCAAGGCGAAGATGGGGGAGGGAGGTGTGGGTCTCGGCCTCGGCCTCACGGGGGATTTGGGTTTGCGCGATTTGCTTGAGCGTGAGATGACGTGGCGTCGTCGCGGTTCCAAATTTGGAAAAAATTTGGTCAAATCCTATCGTAGTGTCGACTAGTCGTCCCGGTCAGGTGTCACTAAGTTCTTGAGAGTTTAAATTGGATGTTGGTTTGGGATACAGAAATTTTAATATGACAAGTTTTTTTTAATAATGAAATTAGATTAATTTCAGCATTTGCTTCAACAACAACTACATAGTACATTAAATTATTATAAAGAATGAAGCATATAAGACTCTGCTTAACAATTTGAGATTTGAAAAACTTATTTTATGGACTCAACGCTTCGTTCATTTATCGATGAGTGACGAAGATTTTCAAGGCAAGCGAAAAAAGAAAGATCATTAATACATAACTAATTAAGTATTAATTATTATAAAATTAAAAATGGATTGATTTGTTTTTTAAACAACTTCCATATATAAATTATTTTGCAAAGTAGGTATCATTTAACCGTTTAAAAATATGTGTTAACGGGGAATAAGAAAAATTAAAGTTTGGAGTCCAAGGAAGATAGTATCGGCAATAACAAAAGGAAAAAGTACAAATTCCCCCGAACTATCGCGGTCGACCAAATTACACCTCTGAACCCGAAAACCAGTCATCGTTCACCTTGAATTTTTAATACCGGACAAATTACCTCCGTCGACCTAATCTAAAGCGGTTTTGGCCAACGTGGCACACGTATGACAATCCAGTCAGTATTTTATCTTTATCTATTATAAAAGTTTAAGATGTTTTTTTCAAACTATTTCGTACGTCGTATTATCCGATTTCGCTTCAGGGTCACGCCCCTCTTCGTGTTCGCTTGCAAGAGCCAATTTTTAGTCCGATTCCATTTGTTTCGCTCGGTTTGGCTCCAAAACGTGTGCGTCCACACGGGAGGAAGAGAGAAATCGGAAAGGAAGACAAGACATGATTTCTGACGCGCGCCCTTCTGCACGGTCGGTCTGCCTCCTAACTTCTCCTGACCTCCTCCTAATTAACCTCCTGATCAGTTTTAATCGATGAATTTTATCATGCTGTCACATCACAAGTTCAGTTCGATCAAGCACGTCTATGTCCGTGTAAATACAGGACTCAACATGTGAACCATCCCTTTTTTTTATAGGGCTGTTCACTTTGTACCAAACTTTTTCTGAAAATACAATATAAATATAGACACTCATAATACATAGACTATTACCCCTATAAACACACGTATACATACTCTACGCCTATAAGCACCCCCGAAAAACTGGACTGTAATTTATTTAGATTGATGAGGTTACCACAATTGATGAGGTCACCACAAGTGACTCGTTGTGGACAGGTACGTCGTATACCATTGAAAAATAAATAGTTGTAAATACAAGCACCCGTATCAAGTATAGAGTTTGAACCCAGGTGGGCTCAGTCTACCATAAGGTACATTAGCCACACTCACTTCGTATTTTGTTGCCAAACTTAACCCTAGCTTTAACAAAATCTGGTGAGGCAACAATCTAAATATCCATACGCGAACGATTTTTTCTTTCCGCGCACGCGGTAAGTCCGGTTTTTAAAGTTTTTTCCTCTCTCTGGTCCAATCCGGACGCGTGTTACACGCCCCGCCTCAGCTGCCAAGCTTCCGGTTTTCTTGGTCCATGTGTTTTTTTTGCCACTTTCTTTGCACACGAAACGGTTTATTTTCCGTGCACGCAGCAAGTCCGGTATTTTTTTGTCTTTTTTTCAATCTCATCTTGTCTGTCCGCACACACACAGCGTGCCCCGCGTCAGCCACCATTGGGCCGAACCCTAGCGCCACTGCCACGTCGTTCTATCTCCCCGTATGTTTCCTCCAATCAATTACAAAAATCGACTCCTCATTCCTCCATCATCATTTTCCCCATGATTTTCTCTGCTAATTTGACTTTGATACGCTAAATTTAATCTTATTTAAAAGTTGCTGATGATGGCCGGTCAGCGAGCTTGATTCGCTTCGATTTTGGAAAATAAAGGGAAAGTGGAGATTAAGTGGATAAAAACCCTCAACTAATTTTGATAGATCGAGAAATATTCGGCCGAGTTTGATGGGAGGATCGGCTCTGGCTTGTACGAGCATGGGACTACCTTTCGGAGGTTCAAGACAGCACGTGCGAACTGGTCTGCAGCTCCACTTGTGGGCTGGGCCGAAGAGAGTCAGGCCGAGTGGAGAGAGGTAGCGCATTGGGCTGGACTAAAAGAAAAAAGAAATGGGCTTTCGGCCAAAACCAATGAAAAAATTTTCATAGACTTTTTTAATTATAATATGTAGCGATTTCAAATGTTTTAATTTATTGCCTAGCTCTCGATGGTTGTGGTATCACTAAAGAAAACGTATTTAACCGTTGCAACGTACGGGTATTTTTTCTAGTTTAATAAAAAATATGAGACCCACATATCATACTCTTCTTCCCCTCTTCCTCTCTCTATGTTCTCTCTCGCGTGCAGTGCGCACGCGCGAGGATGGGCGGTCAGCGAGGACAGCGCGAGAACGGGCGGTGGGCGTGCACGGGCGGCGTGGACTGCGCCGCGGTCTGGGAGGGAGCAGTGGCGGCGAGGGACACGGAGGCGGCGACCGCTCGGGATGCCAGCCGCCGCCCCATCCCAAGCCCCACCTCCATCCGCTCATCTTCGAGGACCACGGACGCGCCTAGGTGTATCCCTGACGGTGACGTCGGCACGGTGAAGGAGACGGAGTACGTTATCTCCTCCACCGGCCGTTGCCCCCATCCGGAGCCCCACCTCCAGCCGCATCCACCACGGCACCACCGCCCGCTGTCCTTATCTCGAGCGCGGACAGCGCGGCGTCGCGCTTGAACCTCTCCAGCAATGGCAGCAAGCCATCGTTCCCTTCCTGCTGGCCGACGCGAAAGGCGATGCTGGCGTGCGCGAGGTGCGGCGCAGCGTCGGGGCAGTACAGCTCCAAGCTGTCCTCTGGACGCTGGCCGTCTCGAGATTGGGGAGGTACGTAGTGGAGGAAGCATATGGTCAGGTCGCCGCCGTCGACGACGACAAGCTCCCGGAGGTCTGGCAATGGTGCGTCGATCACGACCTTGGAGTTACGGCATTGGCAGGAGACGAGGTGGAGGGCTCGGAGCGACAGCCAGCTCGCCACGGCGTGCTCGTAGACAGCCGCCCACGACGTCGTGGTGCTCGACGCCCCACGCGTCGACAGCCGTGGTGATCACTGATCAGGCGGTTGATGTGGTTCGAGCTGTTGGTGTCAATGAACTCCACCGTGAGCCTGTCGACGCTCCGGCGTGGTGTCATCCGCGCCGCCTGCCCACGCCCACCGCCCATCCTCGCCATGCGTGCTGCACGAGAGAGAGAAAGAGAAAGAGAGAAGAGGGGAAGAAGAGTATGATAGGTGGGTTCCATATTTTTTATTAAATAAAATGCTGACTCTATTGCCACGCGTCGGCCATGTTGGCCAAACTGTTCTAGATTGGGTCGAGAGGGTATTGAAAGTTGAGAGTGAACGATGACTAGTTTTTGGGTTTATGGGTAATTCGGTCGACCGCAATAAATCGGGAGTTGTAATTCGTACTTTTTCCATAACAAATGCCTTCGCCTTCCAAAGATCGTGTTAGTGTAACATGACGAGAACTCTAGCGATTCAAAACCCATGCCCATGCATATTTATTTCATTTTCACGTACGACAGTACTCAGTTGCTATGAAACTCTCCGGTTTTCCCAAGCTTAGCTAAAATGGGGTCGATTATCATTGCTTAAAATTTCAGTGAGTCATTTATATAAAATTTAATAGGCTTATATTCAAAAATTAATGCTCATAAGAGTGATTGTGAAAAAGCAGTGGGTCAGCACCGCTAGCGGCGCCTATTTGTTAGTTATTTCAAATTTTCTTTTCAGAACTAGTTATTTCAATTTGAGTACAATGTAGTATCACTACAAATATATGCTCCCTCCGTCTCATATTTCTACTATTATAAAAGTTGAAAATGTTTTTACCAGAATTTTGGTACATCATCTGTGTTGGATTAGGTTTTGAGTTGGGTCTTTAATTTTTTTTCTTTGCCTACTTAAAAAAATTGAAGGGTTATGAGCCCACGTTAGTACAGATCCTCTCATCTGTGACGGCCCATCACATGCCTAGGCAACGTGGGCTGTCAGAACAAAGTCATCTCAATCGGGCCTAAATTTTCGCCGTTGTAGATGTACTCGTCGGGGTGCATATTCCTATAGCCCGTCACCGATGACACTCATATGTGACGGGCTCGAAGTTAGGCCCGATTGAGATGACCTCCACTATCTCAATCGGGCCCAAATACTGAGCCCGTCACAGATGAGTGTCATCGGTGACGGGCTCTAAAGAAGGCCCGATTGAGATGGCCTTAATGCCCGTCACCAATGACTCTTATCGGTGTCGGGCTTCTATTTGTGCCCGTTAGAGATTAGTGTGCACCCGTTAGAGATGATATTTTTTGGCTCGATTGAGATATACTTTGCACACTATATATACTCCAGCAGTCCGTTGTGTGTAGTTATCCCACTGTTCACTATTTTGGTGGGAGGTTGAAGGGGGCAAATTTTTGTAATTTTTTTGCAAACTAAAACAGGAAAATCATAAAAGTAAGTAAAATGGTACTAATCATTTCCTATTAATTTAGTAGTACTTATGTTATGAGATGTTAACTAATATTTTGTTCATTGTTTAGCGATGGATCAAAGTTGGATATACACGACTGGCTTGAGGCGTCAGTACAAGGAGTATAGAGATGGCGTATTAAGTTTTATGAAAGCCGTGGAGGAGGATAGTATAAGAAGAAACGACAAGTACATGTGTTGTCCATGTAGGAATTGCAGGAATGAGATTTTGTGGGAAGATGAAAAGGAAGTACACGATCAATCGAGAGATACACATGTTGGGTGAAGCATGGAGAGCAAGATCCGGGTACTGATGGTGCAGCTGCAAACAGAAGTGGTGCAGACAATCATGAAGAAGGAGATGAAGAAGAGCATGACATGTTTGTCCCATCTCCATTGGGTGGTGAAATGGTTGATGTGGACCCTGATCTGCTGCAAGACATGTTACGTGATGTTGATGACCTAGCTATGAACGAGAGAGATTCCATGAAGTTCAGCAGATTGGTCAGTGACTCGGACACTCCTCTCTACGCAGGATGCAAGCCAAAGCACACCAAATTGTCAGCAACATTAGACCTAATTGAAGGCTAGTAGTGGATGGTCAGACAAGAGTTTTACAGAACTTTTGGGAATACTGAAGGACATGCTTCCTCAGGAGAACACATTGTCTGAGACGACATATGAAGCAAAACAGGTTCTGTGTCCCCTGAGGTTAGAGGTCCAGAGAATTCACGCATGTCCAAATGATTGCATATTGTACCACAAGCAATACACGGACTTAGATGCTTGTCCTGTCTGCAAGGCTTCTCGATACAAGCGAAACAAGAGCGCGGGGGAGGGAAAGAAGTCAAAGCGGGGTGGTCCGGCGAAGGTTGTGTGGTATCTACCAATCATTGATCGTTTCAAGAGAATATTTGCCAACCCCAATGAAGCAAAGTTAGTACGTTGGCATGCCACAGAGAGGAGGAATGATGGTTTGCTAAGACACCCTATGGATTCGATTCAATGGAGGAATATCGATCGAAAGCACAAAGACTTTGCTGCCGACCCCAGAAACATGAGGATATGTTTGTGTACGGATGGCATGAATCCTTTCGGAGACATGAGCAGTTCTCACAGCACTTGGCCAGTTCTTATTGCGAACTATAACCTCCCGCCATGGTTGTGCTTCAAAAGGAAATATATTATGTTGTGCTTGTTAATCTAAGGTCCGAGACAACTCGGCAATGATATCGATGTGTTCTTGGAGCCTGTTATCGATGACCTTGAGATTCTGTGGAAAGAGGGTGTGGAAACTTGGGATGCATATGGTCAGGACAACTTCATGCTACGAGTTCTATTGTTCTGCACCATGAATGATTATCCCGCGCTGGGTAATCTTTCTGGACAAACCATGAAAGGAAAGAAGGCATGCTCTGACTGTATGGAACATACACGCAGTTGGTGGCTGAAGAAATCAAGAAAGATGGTTTACATGGGTCATAGGAGATGGCTCCCCCTATGGCACGCCTTTAGAAGAAAGAAGAAAATTTTCAATGGTAAGAAAGAACTTGGGTCTGCCCCTGCGGATTTGTCCGGAGGTCAGATACACAACATGGTGAAGGACATTACTAATGAGTTTGGGAAGAAAAGAAAACATAGCAAGGAGGACAAGAAGAGGATGTGGAAGAAAAAATCCATAGTTTGGCGGCTACCTTACTGGGAAGATCTTGAGGTCCGTCATTGCATTGATCTGATGCACGTAGAGAAGAATGTGTGTGATAGCTTGCTGGGGTTATTGCTGAATATGCCTGGCAAGACAAAGGACGGGTTGAATACGCGTCTTGATCTACAGGAGATGAACATTCGCAGTGAACTTCAGCCTGTTACGGATGAGAAGACAGGAAGAGTGTATGTCCCACCAGCTTGCCACACATTGTCGAAGGATGAGAAGATCGCAATGCTATCATGTCTGGCAGATATTAAAGTTCCTTCGGGCTATTGCGCGAGAATAAGTAAGTACGTTAAATTGGAGGATCTAAAGCTGGTTGGAATGCAGTCTCATGATTGCCACGTGCTAATCACATAGATCTTGCCAGTTGCTATCAGAGGCATTCTACCACCACAAGTCCATCACACGATCCAACGGCTTTGTGCCTTCTTCAATGCAATCGGTCAGAAGATTATAGATTCAGAAGACCTAGATGGGTTGCAGGCCGATATTGTCAGAACCCTGTGTCACTTGGAGATGTATTTTCCACTGGCTTTCTTCGATATCATGGTTCATCTCACTGTTCACCTAGTGAAGCAAACAAAAATATTTGGGCCAGCTTTTATGAGAGAAATGTGGCCGTTCGAGAGGTACATGGGAATTCTGAAGTCTTACGTTCGGAACAGAGCAAAACCAGAGGGGAGCATAATTGAAGGTTACATGACCAAGGAGGCCATTGAGTTCTGTATCGATTACATGGCCGAGACCGATCCTATCGGAGTTCCCGCGTCTCGCCACGAAGGAAGGTTGGCAGGTGTTGGCACAACTGGAAGAAAAAGAATTGTTCCCGATCAAGCTTCGTACGCGCAGGCTCATTTCGCAGTGCTGCAACATATGGCTGAAGTAACCTCATACTTTGAGGAGCATTTAGCGAAGGTCCGACGGGACAATATTGGTCGATTAGATATTTGGATCAATAGAGAACATGGTGCTCGCTTCAACGAATGGTTCAAGGATCGTGTAGCATGATCGACCGATGGCCCAAGTGAGATATTACAAAGGTTGGCAAGGGGCCCATCTTGGGATGTTGACACATGGCAAGGGTACGATATCAATGGATACACATTTTACACCGTCACACAAGATGAGAAAAGCACAGTGCAAAACAGTGGAGTCCGTATAGATGTATATCAGGATCAGGCTGGATCGAGCACATACTACGGCCGCATAGAGCAGATATGGGAGCAGAACTACGTGAACTTCAAAGTTCCTTTGTTTCGTTGCAGTTGGGTGAATATCCGCATTGGTGTCAAAGTCGACAAGGAAGGATTCACATTAGTGGACCTGGCCAAGGTTGGATATGCAGACGAACCATTCGTACTAGCGAAGCAGGTCGAACAGATTTTCTACATAAAAGACCCCGCAAACAAGAAGATGCACGTCGTTAGGGATGGCAAGCGAAGAATTGTGGGGGCGGACAACGTCGTCGATGAAGAAGAATACAACAAGAATCTTCATGTGAGACCTCAGATCGACCTTGACGATGATCCCGAAGATGAAGTGGCGTAAGCTCGTTCAGACCATTCGGAAGGCATATCACTGTAAATGAAGTCTTTTTAGTAATGTAATTTCCAAATTGTTATCAGTAATGATGTATTTAATTTGTATTGGAGCCTTAATGAATGAATTGCATGTGTTTCATGCCATTCCGGTTCATTACGATTTAAAACTCTTTTAAGAAATGGATTTGTCAATTATATGATTTTAAAAAATTTAAGGGAATTTTAAACTATATGTGAGAAAGCCAATTGTTAATTGTATGAATTTAAAAAAGTAATATGAATTTTAAACTATATGTGAGAAAGGCAATTGTCAATTGTATGATTTTAAAAAATTAATAGGAATTTTAAACTATATGTGAGAAAGGCAATTGTTAATTATATGATTTTAAAAAATTAATAGGAATTTTAAACTTTGTAAATAAGACATTTGTTAAATATATGTGATTATAAATGATTATTATAACTTAAATATCATTTTAAAACTATTTTAAAAAGTCATCTATGACGGGCTTTAGTATTACATCTCTATCGGGCTTTGTACTAAAGCCCATCACGGATGAGGGTCATCCGCATTGGGCATAGTACTAACGCCCGTCACGGATGAGGATCATCTACATCGGGCTTATTACTCTGCCCGATAGAGATGACGATTGACTAGGGTTTACTTAGTCAATCCTCATCCATTCTCTCCGTCGCCACCGCCTCTCAGTCTCTCTCAGTCTCTCCTCAACACCGCCGCATCCTCTCCAGATCCACGTCACTGCCGCCACCGTCGACGGCCTCCTTGCCGAGCTGAGCCACCGCCTCCTCGTCCTCGACACTGCCGGCTCCTCCTACCTCCAAGATCCGGCCTCACCGACCACGGCCGCCTCACATCCTCCTCTCCAGATCTACGCCCGGTGGCCGTCGACCTCGTCTTAGCCGCCGCGTCGACCTACTCCATGCCGCCGCCTCCCTCTACCGATTGCCTACCGTCGCCGCTGCGCAAGATCGCCGTCCCCGAGCCCGGGGCCGCTCAAGATCCGGCCTCCCCGACGGCCACCGCCTCCCTCCACGCCGTCCCCGAGCCTGGCGCCTCCCTCCACGCTGTCCGTGAGCCCGACGCCGCCCAAGACCTCCGTTCCCGAGCCCGGTGCCGCCCAAGACCACCGTCCCCAAGCCCGGGGCCGCTCAAGATCCGGCCTCCCAAACGGCCACCGCCTCCCTCCACGCCGTCCCCGATCCCGGGCCTCCCTCCACGCCGTCCCCGAGCCCGGCACCACCCAAGACCGTCGTCCCCGAGCCGGCGCCTCCCTCCACGCCGTCCCCGAGCCCAGCGCTGCCCAAGACCGCCATCCCCAAGCCCGGCGCCACCCAAGACCGCCGTCCCCGAGCCCGCGTCGACCTCCTCACCGAGCCCGCCACCGTCCGAGGTAGGTACTCCTCACCGATGATGATGCATAATGTGATGATTTGTTGTGTACATTTTATATGTGATGATTTGATGATTCGATGATAATGTTTAAATTCGATAATGTGATAGTGCGATTATTTGTTGATTCAATGTTTAGATGCTATTGTCTATATATGATGACTTTGTGATAATGCTAATGTTTGTATGGCTGTGTTGACTTGTGCATTTTTATATATGTTAGCTAGTGATGAATTTTTATATGGCTGTGATGACTTGTGCATTTTTATATGTGTTAGCTAGTGATGAATTTTTATATGGATGTGATGACTTGTGCATGATTATATGTGTTAGCTAGTGATGAATTGCTATGCAGTGGATGCAGTGGATGAATTTTACTATATGTTATATTAATAACATGGATGTACTGTGGGCTGTTACCTAAATGGATGCATTTTTATTGTGGGTTGTGATTCATACTAAGGCCAGTGATGACGGTTGCTCAAAAGAACAGGCATTCTACACTTGTTTATTTTGGGTTTTGATTAAGAATACACCTTATGCACTTGTTTTTTTATGGGGGGGGGGGGGAGGGTATATGCTGTTTTGGGTGATTTTGGGGAAGGTTCTTTTTTGGTTTTGCATAAAACAGACCATCTACACTTGTTCCTTTTGGGTTTTGCATAAGAACAAACCCGCTACACTTGTTCATTTTTTGAGGGTGGGGGGGGGGAGGGGGGGTACTTGTTGTTTTGGGTGATTTTGGGGGAATGTTTTTTTTTTGGTTTTCCATAAAACAGACAATCCACACTTGTTCTTTTTGGGTTTTGCATAAGAACAGACCGTCCACACTTGTTATTTTTTTGAGGGTGGGTGGATGGGGGTAATTGCTATTTTTATAGGTTTGTACTGTTGGTTGTTTTATACATAAGAATAGACCATCTACACTTGTTCTTTTTTTGAGAGGGGGGCACTTGCTTATTTCTACTAGTAGCTGATTCCCTTTTTTCGGTTAACTTGATGCAAATGATGGTAATTGATGCATAATTTCTGAGCAAAACTGAGGCCATGACTTGTGTTTTTTTAGGTAGAAAAAGAATATATATGTGACTTGTGTGCTGTGGGCTGTTTTGGGTGATTTTGGGGGAAATGGGATGGATGAATATATGTGATGACTTGTAGATGTGCATTTTTATATACTTGTTTGAGATATGCCTAGGGCTGTTATTAAATGAACCTAGTGACTTTAGGAGAATACGAAGTGTTCCGGTTGCCAAATCTGGTTTGGTCGGGTTACTGCCTGCACAGTACCAACCAAGACAAATTGGTAACCAGGACATTTCATTCAAATAAGACATGTCTAGAAATCTGTTATCGTTACCAATTTCCTAGATTGCTTTCAAGGTCATTTCTTTCTGAAACCCCGTTCCCATAAATTCAGTATCCAAAGCTGGTTGTTGTATCTATGGAAATAAGGGTTTCAGAATGAAATGATCTTGGACGCAATCTAGGAGTTTGCTGACGATAACGTTAGGGGTCTAGTGCAATTGTATGGTAACAAGGATAGGAAGGGTTTTGGTTGCTTGTGTGTTCTATCTGTGTCCGCCTCATCAGTAGATATGTAGCATCCATGTTCCTTAAGGCCGGAGCAGATGGGATCTCGACCTCGACATCCATATCCCACTAGAACTTGCTACCGTTGCCACTATCTTATGGTAGTGACATTGATAGCAAGTTCGAGTGGGATACTGATGTCGAGGTTGAGTTCCCGGCTGCTCCGGCTTTATTGAGCATGGATGCTATGGTTCCGTCGACGAGGCGAACGCAGATAGGAGATAGAGGTATATCAAACCATCAGAGAATGTGTGTAGATGCAATTTTGTGTTTAAAAAGTACTTTCTTCCCGTACAAGAGTCACATAGAACATGTCGCAGCAAGTCGAACCAATGTCGACGACCACTACTGGGACTATTTCGAGCCGGAATCCTAGGACCCAGAATAAGATTCCAAAGGAAGTCTACACCATAACAGAGGTGGACGATGTTGGATATCCGACGGCTCCGACGAAAGCTGTCAAAAAGTTCCCTACGATATGCGGAGTCCTAGGGAGGCGGAACTTCACTATTTTGAAGGACCACATCGATCTGGTCCCTCAAGAAGAAAAAGAAGAGGCCTGGAGGCAGTTCAAGGAAAGCTTCCAATACCCTACAGAGGCCGACGCAGGACTCAAGCGGCAGGCTATCCGCAAGATGGGAAATTGTTGGAAAAATTTCAAGACAACGCTGGTCACGGAGTACGTCCTCAACCCCGCCCAGCCAGAACCATTTGGGAAATACCCATTCATCACCCAAGCCGTGTGGGATGAGTTCCATGCCGCCAAATCAACGAAAGAGTCTCGGGCAAAAAGCCAGGCCAATCGTGATCTACAGGCAAGGAACCTTCACCCGCACCGACTTGGCACCGGAGGCTACGCGGGGAAACAGGCAGAATGGGACAAGGAGGATGAAGCTGCAGCGGAATCTAACACCCCGCAAGTGCTTGCTGATATCCCGGTCCAGCGGGCAAGGAACTGGGCAAGGGTGAAGAAGAATAGTGACAGAACTCTTTCATTCCCAAATCCCGAAGATCAATCGGTTTACCAGAAAATCGTAAGTTGAACATATAGAATAAGTTTCATTATGTTGTATTGTATTCTTCGTCTAACGCATCCTAACTGTACCCCAGGTGGAATTGAATGCTGAGAGACAGGCCTCCCAAGAGGTCTGCTCACAAAGACACGAGGATGATATTGTCACGAAAGCGTTGGGAAACGAAGAACACCATGGACGAACAAGGGGCATTGGTTCCAATGTTCCATGGAAGTTTGGGTTTCCCCAATACGCATGGCAGTACAAGAAGCACAAGCTTTCCAAGGCGTAGAAAGCTGCACGCCTTAAGGCCTAACTTCGGGTGGAGCTTAAAGAAGAGCTTAGAGAAGAGCTCACTACTGAGCTGTTAGGTATGGAGGCTCGGATGGAGGCACGCATCAGGGATAGGTCGACAGATGCCACTCCCGGTCCCATAGTACAAGTGAGCCCCACGCAGAGGCGTAGCAACTGTGCATCAACTGAGGCTCCGGCAGAATAGCCTGAAGGCCCCGCCGCGGTGGACCACATAATGGTAAAAACAACTTAATAACGCATATATTGTATTAGCACCAAAATACATTGCAACATATACTAAGGACACTAATGAATCTATCGCAGGAACCCACATCGTGTACCCTAGTCGTTAGGGTGACACCAGGATTTGCAATTCCTGCCGTAGAGGGTCAAGCGTTCAAGTCTACCCTGGAGACCCGAGTGCATGGGGCGCAGTTGCTAGCCGGCAATGCCAAAGTTCAGGTGGACTTAGTGAAGCCCGATTGGGTTGGCTACACTATCCCACACCCACCTAATGACGAGATTCTGACCCTTGGGGCTGCACGTGGGATCTTTATTCAATGGCCCAAGCACAGCATTGAGATCAATATAACTCCATGGCCAGCGCCAACTTCTCGTCCGCCGCCGACGCGTCCCCATCCAACTGTTGTATCTCTCCCTCCTGCCGTTGAACAACGAGATGAAGATCTCCAATTATAGTATGATACAAATTTTGGGGACGACGGTATGGAGGTCGACAGCAGGCCGCACCTCCCCCTCCTGCCAAAAGGAGCAAGAGGGCAAAATCTTCTCCACCAAAGCTTGACACATGCAGAAAAGCTACTAGAATAGGGAGTGGAAAAGTAAAGGTGCCATTAGCCCCAAAGAAGCTTGATCTTGGCAAGGCGCTAGTAGCTCCTCCAAAGCCTCCAGCCGAATTCACATTGGGCATGCCATTGGTCGGAGACGATGCCTTATTCAAGATGGGCCCTGAATGCAAGGAGTTACACGAGTACTACATGGAAAAGTCCAACGCAAGGAGGAAGAATAGAGAGACCTCCATGTTGGGCCAGCACGATGGTCAGCCGTTCCTCGGGCCTACTGCCTTCATCGCCGTAGACTTCAAAGATCTATGGGACCACTACAGGGTGCGAGCGATCGACACCAACCTCCTTAAGTGCTACTCCTTGTAAGTATTTCTGGGTACGCGATATGGTAGTAATTGTTCATAAATTACGCTTACCCTCACTCTTGTCTTGCTCGTAGGTTAACCTGGAAGCATGTTCATTGTAAAGCACCCCATGTTGCCTTACGCGATCCAGTTGTCGTCAACGAGACAACGCTGAAAAATGATCGAGCAAACATGGTGGGCTATATCAAGGACTGCTTATTTGCCTGTCAAGACAAGGACTTCATTATGTGTGCCTACAATCAGCAGTAAGCGTGTACTGTACTTATACTCAAATACTCGACGCGTACAACTGTAGTATGTAATTGGCAATTTAATAATTTCGCAGGCAACATTGGATTCTTCTGGTAAAAACGCCGAAGTGGAATTTGGTACACTACCTTAACTCCAATATCAAGCGAGAAATATACGATTGGTCAGCCATCGAATCTGCCTTGAACGAGGCATGGGACAAATACGTGGCAAGAGGCGGGAGGCATAAGGATGGGCATCCCAAACTCGGTCACAAGAAAGACTTCCCAATACGTCAACAAGTTGGCGACCAGTGCGGGTTCCATGTCTGCCATAACATGAGGAGCTTCGCAGACAAGGTGACATTGCTCGACCCTGAGGTGTGTAATTCAATTGTTTATACACACATAGGACGACAAATTTACAAGTATGTATACTAACTTGGCGTCGAACATGCAGGAATTTATTTCAAGGATTCCGGAAATCAACTTCGAAATCATTAGAGAGGAGATAGCACAATTCATACTAGATGATATCTTGTCACCGAAAGGGATGTTTAGAGTAAAGTCCAAGGTAGCTCGTCTCGGAATGGCAGAACATTTGCAATGCATATGCGACAAACATTTGATTTTTATAAATATTCTTTGTAATACAATTAAATTCTTTAGAGTAAAGTCCTAGGTAGCTCGTCTCTGTATATACTTGCAATTCTAATTACATATAAAATTGTTCCAATTTATAACTTAGTTTTGCAGGTTTTGATGCATGTCGGTGGTTTGGAGAGAAAAATGGATGTGAATGACATATACTTCCTCCATTTCACAATGTAAGACTTTCTAGCATTGCCACATTCATTTAGATGTTAATGAATCTAGACATAAGTATGTGTCTAGATTCATTAACATCTATATGTATGTGGCCAATGCTAGAAAGCCTTAGATTGTGAAACGGAGGGAGTATATGTGATGTGAATGCATGTGTTGTGATGGAATACAAATGTGAATGAGTTGTGAATTGGCTGTGAATGCATGTTTTGTGTTGGAATGTAAATGATGTGATGCTGGGAATATAAATGTTGTGAATTGGCTGTGAATGCTGTGATGCTGGGAATGGGGTTGCTAGGAATGGGACTATATATATGTGCTTGTCAATTTTTGCAGCGGGCATGGCTAGCAAAGGACAGAGGCTAGCCAAATTATAAATTTTTTTTGTTCCAAACTCATCCCTGAGGGGAATATTAATAATGCCCGAAAGAGATATGTCATCTGTGACGGGCTTTTAGAATAAGCCCGATAGAGCTAAGTCATCCGTGATGGGCTTTTAGAGTAAGCCCGATAGAGATAAGTCATCTGAATCGGGACTCATTTGACTCAACACGTGGGGTCAAACCAATCAGTGACGGGCTCTATCTAAATGCCTTATTGAGATGACTAGTCAACCGTGACGGGCTTAGTTGTGTGCCCGATTGAGATTAGTCATCCGTGACGGGCTCCTAACTATGCTGGTTTGACTAGTCATACTCATCTGTGACGGGCTTTGTTTTCGGCCCGATTGAGATAACATCCATCCGTGACGTGCTTTGGCCCAATTGAGATTTTTCCTCACATCAGTGACCTATGCTCAATGACGGGGGCCTTACCCGATAGTGATGAGGCTTTCACACTGGTGGAGAAGGGGTTTTTACTCCTGATTCGTAACCACCCTGTAGTCCCAGTTTTCCAACCGAGACTACGAATCCAGGACTAAAGATTGCTATCTTTAGTCCCGGGTGAAAAAACCGGGAGTAAAAATCCATTTTTAGTCCCGGTTGGTAACACCAACCGGGATTAAAGATAAAGCATTTTTAGTTCCGGTTGGTGTTACCAACCAGGACTAAAGAGGCTAGATCCGGTTGCTCTTTATTCTTTTCTTTTCTTCATTTTCGTCATTGTTTTTAATATATATTGATTTCACCCCATCCCGCCCCAAAATCCCAAATCAATCATCCTCAAATTGCCTCCAAATCCACAATCGATCATCTCAAATACTCAAATACATCACAAAATCTTAAAAAAAATTACATCATAACTTCTACAAAATTCATCACATATTCACATCACACACAAATCAAATACATCACACAACAATCTCAGATCCAATCAAATACATCACACAACAATCTCAGATTCTCAAAAAAAAAACCGCCGCCGCGCCGGCCGGCCCTCCACGCCCCGCCGCCCTCGCGCCGGCTGCCGCCTCACCGCACCCCGCGCCGCCGCCGCGCCGGCCGGGCCTCCGCGCCCAGCCGCCATCGCGCTGGCCTGGCCTCCGCGCCCCGTGGCCCTCGCATCGGTCGCCGCTTCACCGCGCGCCGCGCTGCCGACGCATGGCAGCCAGCCGCCGCCGCGCCGGCCTGGCGTCTTAGAGAGAAGGAGAGGAGAAAGAGAGGAATAGATAAGGATGTTTGATCTTCGTTCTATAGTCTCGACATGTGTGATTTGTGTATGGTTATTGGCTGAACCATGAATGGTCAAAGATCTATTAATTTGTGATTTGTTTGCATCTGTACTCTTACACTTGTGTATCAGTTTATTAGTTTTTCTGTTATAAATATGCATGCAGTGATTTTTCTGTGAATTATTGCCAGCCGGCAAGCTGCTTAACTTAAATTATCTTAGAAGAGAGGATTGTAGAAGATTGATATGTGGTGTCGAATGTACCAATGCTATGGTATTGCTTATTCCTTAATTACAAAAGCTCATCAATTTCATGTATTTTAATATATATACATATATATACATATATATATATATATATATATATATATATACATATATATATACATACACACACACAAAAGCTCATCAATTTCATGTATTTTAATATATATACATATATATACATATATACATATATATATATATATATATATACATATACATATATATATATATATATATACATATACATATATATATACATACACACACACACACACACACACACACACACACACACACATATATATATATATATATATATATATATATATATATATATATATATATATATATATATATATATATATATATATATATATATATATATATACACACACACACACACACACACACAAGATAGGGCCAATTTAATTTGCACATGTGTGTCAACGGATAAATAATCATAGCCCATATTTTGTTCATTCATGTGCTTATCCGAATAACTTATTACCAAATAAAAGATTATTTGTGTGCAAATTTTTTTATATACATGTTCTTAACGACTTAAAAGCAAATGTTGTAAAATAAAGTACAATAAAAAAACCAAAAAGTCGATTTCAAAATTAAGTTCTAAAATTTAAAATTTGGCTTATAGGAATAAGCATAAGCCAAACAATGATGCCTTCAAATGTGAGCTTGATTTGTTGTCTAGCTTTTATCTCAAGTCGGGTTGGAATTGCTGATGGACGGAATCAACAACTTCTATCATTCTTTATTTTAGTTAGCATGTTTTTTTCGAAAGTAAAATTGATTCTTATGATTATTTGTAATGGTATCCATGCTAGTGCATACGAGCATGGAAACTTACTTGAAATCATGCTAGGATGTCTTAGGAATCGTGCCGTGTAATACGAATAGAATCGGATGATCTAGGCACTCGCACTCACGCTCGCGATTTTCCACATGCCCAATTAGGCCCACGATGCCCTCACATGCGGGATTTGTCCTTGCCGCATATCTGATTGGGACTATGTCGCCCTCGTCCACATTCCCAATCACGCGCGCGCAAAGTTGCGTGTGGAAAGCAAACTCTGGCGCGGGCCCGATCGCTGCGTGCAACAAGGGGCGTGTGAAAAGGTGCTAGCCCATTTAATTTGCGCACGCTTGCAGTGTAAGAAAAAAAAGGAAAGAATTTGACAAAAATATAAAATTAAAACCAAAAACATAAAATTTAAACCGATTCAAACATGGATGATGCACCAAATTCTGGTGGAAATATATTCATTTTTTATAATAGTAGAGAAGAGACGGAGAAGAGACAGAGATATTCAATTGAGAGAAATTAATATGGAAGTGGTTCGATTTCTTTTAGGAACATTGCGACGTTGTCTATACTGTATTTTTATTGTTGTGCATTTTTTCACATAACATGTGGTATATAATGAAAATATTTCTTTTGTTGAATCTAATAACATAAATATTAAATATTAAGATGTTAAACTATATGACTTTTTAAAAAATGATGTGTCACGCCCGGAATTTCTATCCAAAATTCCAAACGCTTACATGTGTATGAACCCTCGTCCAGGAATCAACCGAGGCACACAATAACAAATTGATAATAGAGTACAATTATTACTCTAATTAATAAGCGAATAAAATGTCATTACAGAGGTAGATAGTTCCTCTCAATCATTAAAGATCTAAGCAGCGGAAAAATAAGATAACGGCGCAGACGACTCCACTCCACAGGCAGCTTGACCAGGGCTACACCTAATCCTCCACACCATCAGCATCACTGTAGAACTCCTCTTCTGATGAATGATTGCAAGGTGAGTATATGACATACTCAGCAAGCCACGCAGCAAATATGCAAGTGCACAGGATAATAAAGGATGGCATAGTAGGGTTTCATTTGCATAAACAGCATTTAATAAACATTTCAGAATTTAATAAAATAGTTAAGTAATAATTAAACAATATTAATCCAACGCTATACAACATACCCTGTTGCATAGGCCCAACCATTCTGAACAACCATCCCGGCTGCACAGTTCTATCTCCAAACCAGGAATTAACCATTCCAAACCAGGAGCTAATCAAATTATTACCAGTTATAGCATCTTTTATTATGATGAGAAGTGTGAGACTAATCACGAAAGACATTGTTAGACCCGCCCATAACCGCGGGCACAGCTATTCGAATAGTTTTACTCTGGCCAGAGGTGTACCACTGTACCCACAAGACACAGCCCCATGACATATCACCATGCGCCTCAATACCACCACGGTACCTCGGAAAGGAGCTGTGATAGTACCCCTCGCACAACACAATCCACCACAGCGCACCGTTCCTGGATCATAATCACCCCCTTATAAATAAGGCATGGACTCCCCAGCGACCCCCGTGGGATTATCTCCGCTACTTCTCAGTCTGGTGCCCCGCAATGAACCATGCTATACAAAAGGTAAAGCCGTTGCCCACGCTGGCTTGTGGTTGGCACGGTTAATGTTTCACAACCGAAACTCGTGAACCGGTCATTAATTGTCATGAGCACGACCATCAAAACCATGTGCTCACAACCCACCATTATCAAGTTTTAGTTGGCAAATTAATTAATTAACAAATCACGATTGACCATCGTGAACTATCATTAAGCCATCATTAAATAATAGTGAATCATAAGTTATCCCAATAGTGTGCTAATGTTTGTAAGCATGGCTAAGCAATCATATCTACTATCTAGCTGAACCAATATATAAAGCTCAACTAGTCAAGTTATGATAACCCAAGGTATCAAGGAATAAAGTAATCAAGAACGAAAGAGCTATAACAAACAATAGGTTAATTCCACCCAATGACATTCGAAAATAAATGCAATAGTTGAATAGAAACAATAGCTTTAAACGGGATCAACATGCTCAAAGGGTTGTTTGGGATCTGTGTGACTTGCCTTGCTGGCCTTGGAACTCTTCAAATTCTTCTCCTGCGAAAACGGACTCTCCGAAAACGTCGGAATCTAAACAGAAAAGAGCAAAATCACCAAAACAGCACATAACAAGCATGAACAGTACATGTGGATATTTTTAACATGTAGATCCCAATTTTAGAAAAATTTAGAGACTTGAACCAACTAAATCTGAGCTAAGATGAATTAGTTATGAATTTTTAAAGATTAAATCGGATTAAAACACTCATATGGATTTTAATTGAATTATGACGCAATAATGAATTATTTTTGAAAAGAAAAAGGGAATTATTGCGTCAGCGGCTAGGATTCGCGGTGGACCGGGTGCACGGCGGCGGCTCACGGAAACGAAAGGCCAAGATCGATCCATCCAAAACGGACGGCCAAGATCCATCGGTCCATGACCGGGCCACGGGGAACGACGACGATGACGTCAGCGGTGACGTCATCACCGGCGACGACTCGGGCACGCATGCCCGCCGGCGAACGACGGCGCGACAACGCGAACGGAGAGCACCAAAACGATGCGGGCGACGCGGCGAACTCACCGATGACCTAAATGGCGACGGACGGTGACCGGATGACGTCGGCGACGAGGAAGAAGCAGCGGCGCTCTTCGGCTTGACGACGGCGACGGTGTTCCGGCGGTCTACAGCGACGATGGAGGGGCAGACGAAGTTGGCGACGGCTTGGCGAACCCGACGACGGCTTTCCCGAGCGACGACGACGACTGAAGCGACGGCGGCGACGGCGACGCTAGGCTGCACGGGGCTAGGGCTCTACGGGCGACGAGAGGTGAAGGCGAGGGTGGCGGTGGGTAGCGGCGGGCTTGGGGGTCAATTTATAGCGGCTAGGAGGCGGCGTCGGAGGCCCACGGCGACCGGCGACGGCGAAGGAAGGTCTAGGGTTTGGGGAGAGAGACGAATCCGATTCGAGATCGAATCCACGGATTTCCAAACGAAATTAGCCGACGATTCCATAAGAGAAAAGATAGAGGGGATCCCGGGGATCATTTCCCCTCTATTAATTTCATCGGAAACGGAAAGGGGCGGCCGGATTTGGAAGGAGATGGCGGCGGCGTGGCGCTAGGGCTCGGGCGGCGGGCGGCCGGAGGTAGACGACGACCTGACAGGCGGGCCCCACCTGTCAGCGTCTGAGGGCGCGTGCACGCGGCGGCTGCGGGCGGACTGGGCCGGCTTGGGCCGGGGAGAGAGAGAAGGTTTTGGGCCGACTTTCGGCCCAAAGCCAAAAGCGAATTTTAAAAACCTTTTTCAATTTAAATTATTCATTAAATGCAATTCCATTTATTAAAAATACTTTCTTAGCTCAAATAAATCCCAGAAAAATCTAGGAATTATAGAATTAAGCAAAGTATTTAATGAAATTTTATCTGGCCCCATTTTATATTGGAATTTATTAATTAAAACTAGATCTTCTCTTCTAGGCTTTTAAAATAAATTCTAATAATTCCAATTTAGACAACAATTTATATATTTGGGATTTTTAGGGTGTGACATGATGCTTAAAAATATAAATGTTTGAGTTATGAAAAATATAGAATCACAGGTAATGTGAAACAGGGAGAGAATAGTTTGATAATTTTTTTGACAAAAGCCATCATGTTCCATTCCTCCACTCCTCACTATATCTGATTATTACAACAGCACGTATGCAGATTGTTACATAGAAATACCTCGCCAGGTACCAGCTCTTTCTATCCGCATCTTAACAGAATCATGCATGCAAATAAAAACATAATCGATCGATCAGGTTAGGTGTGGCTAGTACGTGCGGGGTTGGACTGGGTTACAGGCGATAGACAAAGCAATCAGGAAACGGACTTCGGACTTGGTGAGGAGCCGGTCGGAGACGCGTGATTTGGAAAACTCACGCTGAAAATTAGACATAAGCAACGTACGAAAGATTTTGGACAAAAACATCTTGAACTTTTATAATAGTATAAGTAGTAGAAAAAATGCCCGTGCGTTATAACGGGTGAAGGCTATTTTAATTTTATTATTGTTCACTCTGAAATTCATTGTGAGAATTCTCTTAGATATATATTTTTCTAGAAAATCATGTCAAGTTAGCATGCGAGTTTTTTTACATAGATTTCTTATACAACTCCTTCCATATTTCTAAAAGCGAGCGAACTTAAAACGTTAACCCGACTCAAATAAAAATATGTATTTCTAAAAGCAAACGAACTTAAAAACTAACTCATACACGGATGACGTACCAAAATACCGACAAAAACATCTTTAATTTTTATAATAGCAGAGATAGGTGTAGTATAGATATATATGGATAAAGGTAAAGATAAATATAAGGATAAAGATTTTTATCTTATTCAAAATTTTTTCTAGTGTTTATGTTCTCCAAAAATCATGAACAAACATAAGAAAATAACTTTAGGGTACGTGTCTTAAAAATTGAAATTGTGTCTTAAAAATTGAAATTGTATAGGAACAGAAGAATCTGAGGTAAGTGCTATAAAAATTAAAGTTGTGTGTGAACATAAAACTCAGAAACAGTCTTGTTTTCACGGGAACTGGAGGGCATACGTGCATGTGTCAGGGTTGTGCGTACGTGCATGCGTCAAAGCTAGCGCATAGCCCGGACGCGGTGCGCAGCGTGGAATGCGGGAATTGCAATCGGATGCGGAGGGCAGCCAAACGGACAAGGTGACCATGGACAAAAAAAAAAAAAAATCGTACGGAACGGAGTCGAACAAGGTGACGTACGAAATTTATCGGGCAAAAACATCTTAAACTTTTATAATAGGTAAAGATAAATATATATATATATATATAAACATATCCACACGTATCCTTATTTTTAAAAGAATGACGTATCCCTATATCGCGTATCCGTATCCGTATCCTCGTATCTGGGTAACATAGGTTCCTGTGGTGTTCGAAGAGCGATGTGGGTGGGAATCGGAGTCGGACAAAAAAAACCACTATGGATGCGATCTGAGAAAGAAAAAAACCGTGCGGGGAGTCGGACCAAAAAAACGTGCGCTAAAAAAACCGAGCGAACTTTTTGGGGGAGTCGGACAAATAAAACCGTATATTAAAAAAATCGGGCGAAAAAAAACCGGGCGCTATTTCCAAATTGGGGGTGACTTATGAAAGTTTCTGGTAAAAACACCTCAAACTTTTATAATAGGTAAAGATAAAGATAAAGATACGATTTAGTTATGATGAAATTCGCTGTGGTAATTTGTTTAGATATTTTTTTAGAAAATCATGAGCTGCAATTAGGAGTCCGACTTTCATCTCAAGTTAGCATCTAGCGTCGCAGTCTCCGCCATCGCCGCATCTTCCTCTTCCACCTCGCCCTAGCGACCTCTCCCCACCCGTTGGCTGGAAAAGTGAGAGAGAGAAGGGAGGGAGAGGAAAGGGAAGAGAGAGGGTGCTGATGTGGCGTCCTGACATGTGGATCCCACGCTGAGTCAGCCGCCACGTCGGATAAACCGGGGTCAAAACCGCCGAGGGACCTAGTTTGCACAGTTTTATAAGTTGGGGGATGCATTATATCCGGTTTTGTGGTTGGAGGACGATTTTGTAATTCGATGACAAGTTGAGGGATCTTCGGTGTACCTTTTCCTTCTTTTTTTAAAAGAACATGTAGACTCTATATTCAACCGACCGGGCCTTTAAAATCCGTGGGCCGTAGTGTCCATTTGTTAGTGAGCCATGTACTGTTTCATATTATAGCAACCTAGATAGGATGGAACGTTGACCTCTCCAATTTCGTTGTACTATGAAACGTCCCATCCGGTCATAGGTTGTTATATTATGAGACGGAGGGAGTACTTAAATTACCGTGCACTAATAACAGTGGTTATTTTCCCTATAAGAAGTTGGAAGTGGGTCCAACTGGTCAGCGTCTCCCTGGCCAGGTCATCTTTGACCTCGCGACAACGATGAATGCTTGTGCAAGTGTTGGATGACTTGCAAGAGATCGGTTCAGCGCATGGCGTGGATACCTCTGGCCGCCACCAACGGGGCACGGCGACGCTAGGGTGAACTCCCTTGCTCCATCTTGATCCATCGTTTGTGCTGCCCTCGTGATCGATACACACGGCGAAACGTTACGAGTTACGACTCGATCTGAGGACACATGACCATATATATGCAGCGTACTTCTGTGCCTCAGTTTCCTGATCCGATTCTATTTTGGTGTCGAACACGTTAGGCGCACGTTTGCTTGTGTCACGCTGGAGACGGACAGATCGATATACATGCTCTGCCAGCGTTGGGAGAACATCATCAGACGCTAGATGCAGAACGTATCCAGGAAGAGGTGTGATCATGGGCGAGTTGGACAACGGCACTAGAACAGGATCGCTTATCTGTGACGAGCTGATATTGGTGGAGAAACCATCTTTGGTCGGTCGACCAGATTTCACAATAGTCCCGGTTGTATTAAAAACCGGGACTACAAATATCTTTAGTCCCGGTTTAAAACCAAGGTACTTTTTAATCTTTAGTACCGGTTAGTAACGGACTAAAGATCTATTTGTAGTCCTAGTTAATAACACCAACCGGAAAAAAAGATCACCATAAAGATTTATTTATAGTCCCGGTTGGTAACACCAACTGGAAAAAAAAATCGACGCGGAGATTGGAGAGGCATGCGCGATCGGATCGAGGTATCTCCTCCTCTCCTTTAACTCCTCTCTCCTCCTCTCCTCAACCTTATCTCCTCCTCTCCTTTTAACTTCTCTCCTCACAACCTTGGAAAGCCTGAAGAAGATGATTGGCTTTCAGAAGAAAAAGAAAAGAAAGCTTGAAGGGGATTTACTAACAGGAACAATGGAAAAATTACTCCGTGGTGATGGACTTTTTGCCTGCTGCTCTGTGGCGGAGGTGCTGCTTTAGTGCCGGCCACAAAGGGTTGATGCTGCTCTTGGGTCGGGCCGTCGTGGGACGACGACTGCCAGCCTTAGCCCCTGAGCCCGACGGCGGAGGGTCTGCGACATGGCCCGCTAAAGGAAGCGCTGCACCCACCAGCAGAGCAAACGCTGCGCAATGCAGAGGCGGCGGCGAGCGGTAGCAGCGGTGGCGGCAGTTGGCGGGAGAGGAGGCGCGTGAGCATGAGGACTGGTGGTAGTGAACGGCGGCGCACTAGTCAGATGGCTGGGTTACGATGTTCACACGTATTCGAAATGTATCCGTGGTTGTTTTATTTAATTGAAAATTGGGAAAGTGCAGGATACGTACGGGATACGTATTGGAGCGTATCCGTATCCGTTGGAGTATCCGATACGGATGTGTGACTTCAGTGAAGTATCGGGGTAACGTAGACAGGAACTCCCCCCCCCCCCCCCCCCCCCCACAATATTACATTCGAACACCACAGGAACGCTGCATACATCCTATCCTATATATATACAAACAAAACTGGTACCACAAATAAAATTTGTTCTTGTGGTGTGACAAAAAAAGCATTCAAAGAGTTCTACTCCAACACCAAAGAAGCCATCGTGCCAAGAGCAGCTCCGTGAACAACTTCAATTGTATTGGGGATCACAAATTCACAATGCCTAAACATACAAAATGCATTTGTAAGTATTCTCAGGGCCATAAGTTCATCAGCAACCATCAACTAAGACAGAACATATTTTGATGCATTTGTGTAATGATTTGGAAGGACAATATCAAATATTCTAAGCAGTTTGCATAAACTCCCAACAAAAAAACATTTAGAGGAATGCAGCATTACTAACCATTCCAGGCATCTTGATCTCTTGTCTTGGTAGTCAAAGTTTCTGAGTTCCAATCACAGCTATAAATGCAATTTTTAATATTTGACATGGTAGTGCTGTAACAAAATAAGATATTTTCAGTGTTCAAAACAATGTTAGAGATTCAGTGCTGAAGACTGACTCAATCATGAAAAAAATATGGAGCTTACCAATTTCACGCGGTGAAACACCACATAATCAGCTTCTGGTCCACGCCCAATATCCACAACACAAAGCACCCCACAGCAGGCCTACCTCGGCGCTGTACAAAGGACGTGGTTCAGTACCTTGACAGAATATATTGTGTCAATTCAAAATTCTACAGAGAAAAACCAAGTTGCTTCTTCTGGTCAAATGCAAAAAGTTTCATCGCAGTAAAAATTGAACCAGATGTATTATTAACAACAAAAATTGAACTTAAGGAAGACACCAAATACTAATAGATCAGCAATTAAACCATATAACTATGTTTGAAATTTAGCCCAAATGAAGCTTCATGCAAATGACACAAAAATTTTGCATCTCAGTGTTTCAAAACTACGTAAAATTGTACCTGTAGTATATGGCTATAACTTTCGCAGTGACCTTATCTGAATTCCTGGTAGAGTATTGTCATACCCATCAAGACCCCCATAGCTGCCCAAATAACCACCAGTACCAAAGATCCCAAAGTTAATCTGCAAAGAAAGATTTGGTGTGAGTTTGAGAACACAGGATTAAACAGTGTCAAATACTGCATATATTATGAATGTGATCAAAATTGCAGATCTTCCCTGTACTACTACTCATGCCTGATATTCTGATTGATATCGTAATTCCTATGTCCATAAATAAAGGTGATGGATCTTTTAGTATTTTTGTTATTGTTTCTCTTCTTCCCTCCATCTTTTTGTTTAGAGCATTAGTTATAGTTTATAACATGTTTCAAATAAGAAGTGTCCATTGACAATAACACTACTTTATTATCACCAAAGAAAGGAGATTGCATAGCATCTTTAATTGAATAAGTGGTACAGTTACATTTATTTGAAGAATTGCAGCTCTTACAGCTACCAAAACCATCGCTGGTCAGAACTCCCAACAAGCAAAGAACACACATCCATATGCCCCGGACCCCCACATGAACATACACAAACAAAATCAACCGATAACGCACATGAAATCATGAAGAAACGCCCACTATCTTCAATGGCACCACTCAGCCGCGCTCTCCTCGGTCCACCATCTTGAAAGCTCCTCTCCAGCCAGCCGAACAGCTAACGGGGAGTCCGCTCTCACAGGATCCGACGGCCATGGCCTCCTCATCAGCAGAACCACAGGTCAACCTTCGTCCGCCATCTTGAAACCTTCTCTCCGACCAGCCGGACAGCTACTGGCAAATCTGCGCGAGAGGGGGCGGAGAGATGACGGGATCCATGCGGGAGGGGAAGTGGTCACAAGATCCGACGCTCCCGTAGCTGCCGATGGCTGATCCATGCGAGAGGGGGGCGGAGAGATGACGGGATCAGCGTGGGAGGGGAAGAGGTCGCCGGATCCGCCCCTCCCATAATCGCCGACGGCGGATCCGCGCGAGAGGGGGGGGGGAGGGGGGCGAACAGACGACGGGATCAGCGCGGGAGGGGAAGAGGTTGCTGTATCCGCCCCTCCCATCGCCGCCGACGGTGGATCCGCGCAAGAGGGGGTGAACAAGCGATGGGATATGTGAGGGAGGAGAAGAGGTCACCGGATCCGCCCCTCCCATCGCCGCCGACGGCGGATCCGCGCGAGAGGGGAGCGAACAGACGATGGGATATGTGAGGGAGGGGAAGAGGTCGCTGGATCCGCCCCTCCCGTCGCCGCCGATGCCGCCATCACCAAAACAGCCACCACCGATCATTTCGCTGGAGAGCCGCAGGATGCCCAAATCCAAGTCCTATGAGGAGGAAAGCCATGGGGATCCAGTGAGTGAGAGGGCAGGAGGGAGGAGGGACTGAGGGAGAGAGTTGTTTGGTCTGGGTGAGTGGGAGGGGAGGAGGGAGAGTCAAGGAGAGACCGTTAGAGACTGGGAGAAATATCATCGGAAGAGACGAGAGACTCTTGCTGTTGCTTTCTTATTTTACCCTCCCTGTTGACTTTACTTCCATTGCTTTATTTTTTTTCTCCCCGTATACACTACTTCTATTGCTTGGACTCTTCCTTTTTATATATAGGAGTACTAGACATTGAAGCGCGCTACGCGCGCCCTATCGGGGTGCTAATGACAGAACAAAAGGTCTAGTTTCATAAAAAGCAAACAACAGTTTTAAAAGTGACAAATGTTTACATGTACTGGATAAAGCAAGAACGGCATTCATATTTTTCATTAAAAACAGTGTAGGGCACGCCATTGCAGAGAGATTATGAAGATACAAACAAGAATGTAACTGCTGGCAATGTAACACAGGTAAAGATAGCAACTCCATGGAACATAGCAACAACGTAACGATTTGAAGATAGCAGAGGATATAACCATAAGCAGTCTTAATATTTGTCTGACATAACAGAATGATAAGGTAACATGTGGCCATGTCTCTGTTAATTGTTCAGGACCTATTGCTCTGCTAGGTTAGCTGCAATTGTAATGTATCCTGAGCATATAGCTGGAGCATACTAAACATAACAGCAACAATAGCATACATATATAGATAAGGATGGTTCCAAAAGGCTTGAAGTAATAAAGAGACGGGCATAGTTTATAGCAAAAGGCTTAGACATGTGTTATCATTCAGGAGACAGAAGTCTCAGGGGCACCATTGTTTCTTGTACTTCAAACAAGGTTGATGGAGACGCTACAACTTGGATGATGACCAAAATGCTTGACTGGGGATACATGAATGATGCATTAAGCGTCAGCTGGTGCACTGAAAAAAAAGAACACATTGTTAGAAACTATATCTATACTAACATGTTTTATAATTTGGTATTAGCTATAAGTTGGTGAGTATACCTATCAGCGTCATCCTTCTCTTTGTTGTTATCTTCATTGAACAATTTCTTAACTGGTGGTGTTGTCTGAGAAGGGTGCGCTCTGTTGAAGGACATATTTTAGTATAAGTGGATGTGGAAAATTCAGTAACAGGACAATGAGAGATAATAGTTATACCTCTTCCTGGAGGTAGTGGCAGAAGCGGGCGAAGGAGCAACTGGGCTTAAAGTCTTATCATGCACAGCCACAACCTTTGCTTTCTACAAAAAGGGAAGTAAGGTACTGTGCAGCCAAGAGTAATAACATAAATTGTGTTAAGATAAAAAGATTAGACAGATTATGAAATTTATACCATTGCAGTTTTATCTTGAACTTTCTGAGCTATCGATGGAAAAAGCGTGTCAAGTGAGGTTACTTGTTCTGTTGGAGCACAAGAGAACTTGCTGGTTGGCGTGTGAGGTGTTGAGGACTGTAAAGCCTGCTTCTTGGGTGTGCTAATTGCCACAGATGGAGAAGCTGTTGCAATGGATGGTGGGGAAGAACAACCAACCTCAATTACTTTTGTTGGTGACAACAAAGCACTGCTTGATCCAGATGACATCATAGCTGATGAAGTCTAAGAAGATGTTGGGGACATAAGTAGAAGAGGCTGTCCAGAAGTATCCCCTGAGATTATGATGTTCACTTGGAATGAAACCTCGCAGTTTCTAAGTGAGCTCTCTGTGATGATGACGTTCCAGACGAATTGTTTCTCAAGCAAGCATGTTATCTCATCTGGGATGAAGTTAGAACCTTCTGGTATTTTGTCAATCAAAGCTTCAATTGGCTTCCGCACGAGGCGTTGAGCCGTTTTCCCAAAGAGGATAAACTCGGCGTTATCACTGTCATCACCTGCTGTGAGTGCTAGCTTGTATCTGCATGTTATATCGCAATAGATGAGAGTTATTGAATGGAACATAACCTGTTATGTCAAAATAGACAATAATCGTTACTTTACCTTGGTGTTGCCATTCCAATCCAAGAACAGCTGCCGCACTTGTACGTGTATCCATATGGCTTTGCTCCTTTGAAGCACTTCTGGCAGGAACGATACCACCAAGAGTTCTCGTTGCAGATTTTTCTTATAGTTACACTGGTTATAAATCGAAGCCTCTGCACCAATGAACAAAGAGAAACAACATGAGAAATAAGCAATGTCTGATAGACAATGTGAATCTAGCCTACCCAACACTAACACGACATTTGTGAGGATTGAGTTTCTTAAGCTCTACCAACAGGGTCATCTTCATATACAGTGGCTGCTGTTTCAACCCATCTGATTGGCTGCAATTTTTCCCCAAGTCTGTATAACGATTGTTATGAGAAAATATGTACATCATACCTATCTTAGAATCTGCACATGCAAAAAGGAAATTATGCACTAACTTCTTTTTTAGTTCAGCTATCTCAGGTATATCGATATTAATATACCACTTGCATGCAGAACATCCAGACAGCGCCAAGCCTACATTTGTACAATAATTAGATATGGCATATATATGTTGTATGTATGAGGTATATTTTGTTGCTTTCTATTAGAACTCACCTATCCCAGACTTGGTGTAGTCCTTGACAAGTGTCCCAACAAAGAGAACAATCTGGGGTTCCTTTTTACCAGCATTGTATATATCCTCAGCTTGAAAGGCTAGTGCTCGTTCACCCCAAAGAGCGACATTTAAAATAGAGTTGCTATTTGTGTAAACATAAAAAAAAGGTGGGAGGCATGTTAAAAAAATTAAATGCCCTATGCTAGTTCTTGTTTGTGTTTGAGGTTAGTCCACTGGTTAGCATATAATATAAATCAATATAAATAGGAGAAGAAACAACAGGTTGAGAGACCATTACTTGGCATCACATATTTGAACTGTCCTTTTTTAAGCTGTCAGCTTTTCTTGACTTGGGACGTAGCATTGTCGGTGTAGTTATCTCAGTAATGACACCCACAACATCTGGGGAAAATGGAAAAGTTGTAAATATTAGAGCCAACAGAGTAATTTATAAACTTTGCAAAGACATAACAGCAATGGGCATACCAACAAAGCGATCAACATTGCCAACCAGATTTGGAACATCATTGTAAGATGTTAAGGAGTACACAATAGTAGGGAAACCAGCAGGGCCACCAATGCATTCCTCAATTTCAGTCCAAGTAGTAAATAGGATCATCATTTCATTGGGAACTGGCCTGTATAACCTATTTCCATACTTGACAGTGTATGAGTGTAAGTAATAGACTTTTCCTTCTGTAAGCAGAGGCTTGTACTTTTCCGTAAGAGGAGGAAAGATATGTGCATGGATGCTATTACCCTATATAATATGACAAATCAATGTAAGGAAACATGTAAAGCATCATCGAACTCAAAATTTACTTGCTGAACTGTCTTACCTTTGCATCAAGCAACAGAAGGTCTTTGTGAAAAAAATTACTTTCATCCTTAGCATCACAGAAATCCCAGAGTCTAGATAATCGAACACAAAGACGTTCATTCTCATCACCACAAATCAGATCAGAAATCAAGATTTCTCCCATGTCAACCTACATCATTCGAAGTTATTAAACACAACAATATAATAAACATCGAACTGACGTATATGTAATTGAATGACAACTATAAACAGAAGTAATACATAGTAGAGAAAAAAAGGAAATAACAATTACTATGTTAGCAAAAATGGAGAGCATAAGATCCTAAGCAATTAGCAAAACAAGAACCATCCAGTAAATCGACCACATGTTCAAAAAAACATATCCAAAAAGGTGCGCACAACGCACATAATCATATGCTGGAGATTAGTGCAGCGGCAGCTCAGCCTGCAATTGTATCTATGCGTAAGAACGAAGACAATGTGTAACAATCAAAATCTAAAATAGTCAGATGGTGTACCGCTGCTTGTGTAGCAGCAAGAATTTCATGGTACACAACATTTTTTGTTTGTGTACCACAGGAACCATCATCGTTTTCAATCAATACTCGTAAACCTGATCGAGAAGTTGCCCTTGAGAAAGCGACATATAGTTGACCATGAGTAAAAACAGGTTTTTTGAGGTATACGCCGACCCTGTCAAGTGTTTGGCCTTGGCTTTTATTGATAGTCATGGAGTAGCAAACTCGAACAGGGAATTGTCTTTTCTGCAATGTAAATGGCCATTTCACATTCGTAGTGCATAGTGCAATTCTAGGAATGTATATTTTATCGCCAATGTTAGAGCCAGTTAATATGACACATTGTAGAAGATGCTCACCGAGTTGAACTATCAAAAGCCTAGTTCCGTTGCACAAGCCCATTGATTGATTTATATTTCGAAGTAGCATTACCGTGACACCTTCTTTCAGTACAAGCTTATGTGTAGGGAAATTGTTTGCATCAATTGAGTTCAGAAATTCAGTGGGATATAATAGCTCAAAATCTGGGATTTGATCACTACACTTTGATATTGTATCGCAGCTAAGGTACTCCTTTCCAATGCCTGGAACTAAGCCCACAACATAATCATTTATCTCATCAACAATCGAATTGTTAGGGCACACGATCGCACGTGAAGCTAAATAGTTAGGGTCTTTATAATGCTTTAAGAAATCAAGATAGACCTCTCTAACAACAACAGCTATCTTATCACCATCTGTCATGATAAGCAAGTCATGAGATATTTCGATCCATGAAGCATAGTTGTCACCATCTTTCTTAGCTGCAGGCAAAGTACCATCACCAACAGCCAAAAGCCATTTACCGAAATTACTAAGCTCATCTCTGTGTGCATCTGGAAGCGAAGGGTTAAGTAACCTCATTTTTATTTTCAAACTAAGCACAACAACATGTTTCCATAACTTCGAGTTTGTGATCGATGCGGCAATAATTGCTTTCCGTGGACCTTTGGGCACAACAAGTAGAATTTGCCTAAAGTCGCCACCCAGGACAACCGGAACACCACCAAATGGAACAATAGCATTTCCAGAATACGTTTCAGAAAGGATATCCCGAAGTGTACGATCTAACGCCTCGAAGCAACATTTATGTGTCATGGGAGCTTCATCCCAAATAATAAGTGCAGTGTTTTGCAGCAACTCAGCAAGCATTGTTCCTCTCTTTACATCACAGGCTATTTTCGTTAATATCGACAGGTATTTTAAATCGTGAATGGGCTGTCCTGCCTTTTGGCAAAAGCAAAGAAGCTACGCCAGAAGAAGCTACAGCAAGAACAATTTTGTCCACAGACCTTATTTTTGAGATTATGACATTCCATAAAAATGTCTTACCAGTGCCACCATGACCACTAACAAAAAAGAAACCAGGTTGGTTAGCAGCCACACAACCAACAATTTGGTCAAAGATTTTTTTTGGTCATTGTTAAGTTGTGAAATCAAAGTTTCTGCGTGCATTGACATCATCAAGGGATGGTGAGAGCTCCTCTTCAATAAGCCTATTACCCATGGGTACTTGTGGAGAGAAGGTTAGATGAGGCAGGTTATAATCTCTTATGTTGCCACCACTCTTTCCAAAGACACTGGTAAGTTCATGTATTAACAAAGTAAGAAGATGTTCGTGTGGAATAATGCAATGTGGATTATCAAGGGCCTTTTTTAATCTAAGGTGTATGTCATCTGTCATATACAACCAATATTTATCAAATAGACCCTGAACGTTCCCAACCGAACAGAAAAGGACAACGGTAACAAAAAGTTGTCTTAGCTGATAAGAAGATGCAGTTTCTATCGCTTCATCAAAAAGAAGGTGCCATTCATTATCTCCCTCAAGGATGCCCCGTGCCTCACAAGCCTCTCTATGTTTCATATACAATATTGTTATAGGTTCGCATGTCGGCATAACTTTGTGCACCTTTAACAATCATTAGTAACATTCGTAAGTAGTACAACTCAAAGGAAGTTGGATGGACATAATACATTCTACCAATTTTAGGGGCAGGTGTTCTTTTGTGCCATGTTCTAGAGGAGCCATCCCATGTCCATTCTTTAGGGAAATCACAATATGTCAGGCTACGGGCTTCTTCATATTTCGTGTTTGCTTCAAACCACTCAGTCAGCATCGTACGCTTTGCAGCAGGACAATTAATTAATGCTCTCAAATCAAACCCTTTCTCATATCGAACATAGTTCATTCCTGGTAAGTGGACAGCCAACCTTTCTACTGGAGGAACTCTATAATGTATATCAAACTCAAAACTTCGGTGTAGTGCTTCGCAGGTAGAGAGAAATCTAGCATCCATATATTCTAAAATTTCATCAGGAGGAGCTAAATCATGATTCAGTGACATGTTTCCTGATGGGGCTGTGGTTTCAAAATAAATCTTTGCTTTGTCATGGCTTTTCATTATGTATTTAAAAAGATACTTGATCATGTTTGATTTGTTACACCACTCAACATTTATATGCGCCTGGAATGTTTTAAGCAAGTTAATATTATACAGCACAACTGATCTGTTGTCTAAAAGCACACCATTTTTTAAAATGGTCCGTCCATCATTCCTTCGCCTATAAACAGCAAAACCACACTCATCAACAAATGTTTCATCCTGGAAATCTTTAGGATAGTATTTCGAGCATTTGTTGTCTTTCATACAAGGGCATTTTTTGTTGTCCTCACCACAAGGGCCATGCATCATGAATTCCTTTACTAATTCATACCCTAATTCATCGATTCGAAAGTCTGGTATCTCAGCTGAAATGAACCCACCTATAACAGCTGCCGATACCTCAGCATTGTTGGCAGCTAGCCATACCAAACAATGTATGTGTGGTAAACCTCGCTTCTGGAACTCAACCATGTAGAGAACTAAGGCGCGAAAAAGAGAAATAGTCATTAGAACTATAAAGATAAAACCAATTGTATACGCAGGTGCTGGAAGTGGGAAAAGGGAACATCTTTACCTGCAAGTACAGGTCCAAATGTTCTTCCCTCTCTGATGTCAGTTATGAATTCATGAACTTTCATATTGAACACTCTAACAATCATGTCAGGCCTATCAGATGGCTGTTGGCCATCCTCAAACCTTATCAACTCTGCTATTTCTTGCCATTTTGAATTGCATGTAAATGTCACAAATAAGTCAGGAGACCCGAAAACACGACATATTGCCATCACATCTTGATAGTTCATTACCATGTACCGTCTACCACCAGTAAAGCTAGCAGGAAGTATAACCCGCTTGCCTACATTATCAGCATCGATTAAACCTCGGTCAATAGCATCAGCTATACCTTGAACACACTCTGAACGAAGGTCAGCCTGATGGTCAGCTATCCACTTCAATCTGCTTCCCTCAATCGTTGAAAAAGCATCGACAACTATTTGATCACTAAGACGACCATAACATGTATATGGATTTGGTTCGTTTAGTCTATAGTGCATAAAAAAACGATGAAACTCAAGCATAGTAACATATTTTCTTCCTGTCCCGTCATAGTCATTGTACTGTATACCAAGATGGAACCCTCGCTCACCATATGGGAAAAGCAGTGGGTACTGTAAGGCCATGTATGATGGGTGTATAGATGAAACACGTCGTAACCCAACATCCTTATCATGCACAAGTACATCGAAAGTATATTCTGATGCTGAGTAATCACCTACTATAATGGCAGCTATTTCATTGCTAGTTGGTAGGTTGTATTGTATCTCAGATTTTGCATTGCACCCCATAAGTCGCAGTGTTAAAGTTTGGTTTCCATGCTCAGCAAGACGCTCTCTAGCATAACGAAAGGTTTGGACAAGCATGTTTTCAGAATCTAGCATATCAGAAAGAGCACGAACTATAGATGGGTCAGCCCGTTCACCGGTGGAATCATCATGTTGAAATATGTTCATTCGATTTTCTGTTTCATTTTCTGGGTCATAGATATAAAGTTGAGCAAACTTGGGCTGTTTTCCACGAGAGGGCAGGAGGCTACCAATTTTGTGGTGGACAACGCTGTTAATCTTAAAAACATAAGGTGCATTTCCAGTGTTAATTGTCTTGTCAACAGTTGCACCCATGGAAGCGAAAGCAAACATAGAATTGTAAGATCGTATTTGTCTAAGAAATCTCTTTGAGCGTGCATCACCATTAAAATTTAGCAGTGTTGCAAGAGGTTCTGGAGGGTTACGTATCCTGGGCAAATCTATTTTCGCACCTTTACAGCATAGATTGTAAACAATTTTTCTTTTCGTAACAGCAGAAGCGCTTTTAACCCCTTCCTGGTACCAAAAGATAGCACCACAGTAGGGGCATTCATAGTTTGGTGCACCATAATACGACCTTCCAGGGTAGGACGCTGCAATGCAGAGAATGGTATCTAACATAAAGCTATCGAAAAAAGTTAAATCTATTGGCTGTGTACTGAACATGAACGAACCCTTCAACGCCTCAACGTAATCCTTGTCTGATTGCGCCGAACTACCTCTAGACAACCCATTAACAGCTGCAGCAAGTTAGAGATTAATTAGGATTGACTTGATTATTACAATATGATTGAAAAGGGCATTAGAATTTTATATACCCCGTAGGTTGCTACTGCCTGCAGCTAGAGAACATCTATTGGATATCAGCAAGCGTCGCCTTTGTCTATTGAAGGCTGTGAAAGAAGGATTAAAATCCATAATTGTGCGCGATCTCTTGCACCCACTGGATGAGGCAGACATATCCTCATGGCATGGTTCTTGTAACTGATTGCACGCATTACGTCTCTCACGGCTTGCACGAACCCTAGCTACTCTATCAACAGCTCTGGTAGACATTCACATAAATGCCTATGTAACCAACAGAAGGAAGCATTATTGTAAACATCACATTACTATATTACACAGTAACAAGATAGAACTCAATAGTAGAGCACAATAAATAGGATTACACTAAAATAAAGTACAGTGAAAGGGTTATTGAAGGGAACTGCATGGGTACTGCATAGGACAAATAAAATACACACACACAAACAAGGGCTCTAAAAAAACACAATATTCGCAGGTCATTTGCAGCCTAGAGTGGAAAATGGCCTATATGCTCTCTGTCCTCTACAAAGAAATTTAAGCACAACGTGGTACATGCTCTAACAATGTCATCACAGCATGGAACCAATGGGCCATGCAAAGAAATAAAACGAGCAACACAGGCAGAGGCAGATAAGGCAGCCTGGACAGCAGATTGTGCTATTCTCCTGTAGGACAACATAGATCGAAAATTGTAGTCATGGACCTCAAAACCATATCGATGTTATAGGCATCTCAATGCTTGCTGAGCAACCAACTCATGTGCAGATCCAAGTGGATCTGTGGCAGCATCCCAGAAAAAGATGGTCTCCAGTTCACTGGGATGTGCCATGGATGGCACAACGACTTCTACACCAGCCAATAACGCACCGTCCTCACCAAACTCCCATAGGTAGCAAAGTATAGGTATCCTGCAGTGCTGGGCAGCCGCATTTAGTAGAGACACATGCGACACTCCAATGGAAATCATCTTGCTCCCAGCACTGCCAATGTGAAAAGATCTAGGGTAAGCTAGAAAGAACCTATAGAGCAAGAGAAACTAAGGTGTAAGGATATATAGAGGAGAGGAATAGCACAATAAGGGCAGCATGTGGGTAACGGCTAGAAGGGACTGAGATATGGCTATGTGTTCTGGTGCAGATATTAAAGAAGGAAGTTAGCCCTTTTGACTATATATACGACCATGTTATAGATCCTATACTAAATACCCAAAGCATACTGCCACGTATACAGACAATATATTTTTTCCCCAAAAGAACACACACAAACCAAACAAAATCACAGCAAGAGCACAATAAGAAACACAAACCAAACAAAAAGCAGAATAATGTACAAAAAACCATAGGGAAGGCAGTAATGCAGGGCATCAAGGTTATACCTTTGACCTTCAATAATGCAGGTGCTGGTCCAAAGAGGTGGGAGCTTTAATTTCAAAAAGGAAGGAAACAATTTAGCACACATATACGTACAGGCCAACCCAAGAGAAATACTTCAAAAGGAGGTAAATCCGGTAACGAACCTCGGGTCAATGGCCAGAACAACCAAAGCACAATGGAATAGCGGAGTCGTGAAATCCCTCCTAAACTGACAAGGAACAGACAAGCTGCGAGAACAGGGAAGAACACAAAATCCTTTAAGATACACCGCATCTAAAGGAAGAAACAATGGGGCTCCAGCACAAACTCACCAATCTTGGAAAAGCAGAAGCAAGGAGCAGTAATCACGGCATGGACGACGGCAGCCGACGCATCCACTTCACCATGCCCTACATCAAAAAACCACCAAAAACACAAGCACTCAAAAACACAACCCATCGAAGAGAGCAACCAGCGGCAAAGCGTGTAGGCGCGCACCATCTCATTGTCGAAATCTCAAGGCAAAGTGAAGCACAAAGCCTGCAGAAAGGGGATTTATCTCCTGTGAGAACAGGAACTATTCTCCTGTGAAGAGGGGATTCGTTCCAGGGATACGTTCCCAGGCTGTGGACCCCCATTTTTATAACAGGAATCAATCGTGTAAACAGTACCATTTCCCTGGATCAAGTAGTCTGGTACACACGAGTTCATAGCTGAAATACCAAATGCACATACACGAAAGTCTAGTGCGAATTATTACATCATAAGCCCGCAGGCATAGTCTTAGATCATCAGACCGAGCGGTCCGGAATACATTCCAAAAGCAGAAATAGATAAGGCAGTGGAGTTTAGGCAGCAGCACGCCATTGCCACAGGCAACGACCGTAACTAAGACCTACTGAGCGCCATCGTCTTCATCACCCTCCTGGTAATAGGCATAGGGATGCTCCGAAGCTTCATCTCCGGCCTCTGATTAAGTTTATATTTGCAAGGGTGAGTACCAACCGTACTCAGCAAGCCACCACAACAACAATGCATATGATGGAGGTATTTCAAGGAATGGCTTCAGGTTCCTTTGCGCAAAGCAAGTTTTGCAAATCTTTTCACAAGCTTAAGACCTAGCATAGACTGATCAAGTTTTAATAGCAGTGTTCACATTAAACAACGACGATTCTGTCCACCATCCATTATGATCCCAAGGATAGCTTCCCGCCATTGAGTCGTCATGGTTTTCTGAGGACGTCCACCTTCCCTCCTCTCAGGAAGTGACTCCATCAGCATAAAATTCATCATGCAATATCTCATCCCACACAAGTTAAGAATTTAGAGTCTAGCCAAGTGTAATACACGTCCCAGTGCTCAATAACCGCGAGCACGGCTATTCGAATAGATTTGGTTTACTCACACTGCAGTGGATGTACACTTTACCCGCACTCCGCGACTGCCCAACACATGAGCCTCGTCCCAACACATGAGACGCGTCACGGCAAAGCTTTTCGATAACCTCGCATTGGCAGTACCCGCTCCATGAACTTAAATCCTCATGCACTCTAGGCGTCCATGTTTCTAGCAGTGAGAGGAGTTCTGGCGCTCCCGGGAAAGAGAAGTCTCACACACATATTAAATTATGGTTCAAGTTAAGTTCTCTCTCACACACACTCATGGTAGTCCTACCAATGGCGACACCGATGTAGGGCACGCCTCTTGGCCCTACCTCAACGGCTGTCCCACCGTAGCGCACCTGCCTCACTCAGGGGTGAACCATCTATACAGGGATACTGCCTCCGCTCGGCTATCTAATCCGCTAGGTCTATACCCATACGAGAAGTACGGTTGTACGGGGATCGTTTCATGCTTAACTTCATGGCTCGGTCCTTAATTGACCGGGGACGGTACTAGCCTTTTCCAGATACCACCCAAATCCTCCGTCCGCCCAGTCGAAAACAATTGTTTAATTTTATTTCTCCTTTCACAAATCATGTCATTAACATCATGGCAATGTGGCGCTCATGTCTCCACATGCCGCATCTCAATTACCTTCCCAAAGGTAATTGCCCAAGCATATAGCATTTGATAAATATGAGTATGCATGATTCTAGAATAGCATTTCTAAGCAATTGTCATAATTGACTAGGGACTCATACGTAAACATGGTTACGAAGGAATAAGGGACAAACAATAATCATGGCATGGCATAATTACAAGTAGGATATTCATCATTACATGCAATTTTATTTGTAAACAAAACAATTTCGCAATTGGGATCAACATGTTCAAAGAATAGTGATGACTTGCCTTGCGCGTAGTCCTGTGGGTCTTGACCTTCGCTCGGATCCGCAACTCCCTCGGGCTCTACAAGTACGTGCGAAGAATTGATTTGAATTCCATTACAATTCAAATAAAATCCAAATAAAGACCAAATCGAAAAGCGAGCGCTAGAGGCGAATTTTATATCAACTATGTTATCGCGAAATAGGACTATTCCTCATCCTAAGATTTTTTTTTTGTGTCTCCTAAGTAAATTCCTAAGAATTCAACACATTTATTTAGTTCTTAAATAAATCCAAATTCCTACCGCAAATTGATTACTCATAGAGACTACCAAAATATAATTAAATTTCGCAACTTTACGACTATAATTAATCTACGATTAAATTCTAATTATTTTAAATTTTCTAAACTTCTAAAATTTTACTCAAATGCCTATTTATTTTCTTTTTCTTTCTTTTTCTTTTCCCTTTTTTTTCTTTTCTTTCTTTTCTCTTTTCTTTTCTTTCTTTTCCCTCTCCTTTCTTTCTTCTTCTCTCTCTTTTCTCCCTCCCGGCTCCTTTCCCCCTCCCTCTCTCTCGCCTTCTTGCCCACCCGGCGGCGACGGCGATGGACACAAGGGGGGAAGGCGGCGGCTTACCGACAGCGGCGGTCGGCGGCAACGACGGCGACGGCAGCGCAAGCCCTGGCGCGGCACCCGGCGTGGCACGGCGGCTTCGTGGCGACGGCGCGGCGGCTTGAAGGCGGCGGCGCGTGGAGAAGGGGGGGAGAGGGGAAAGATGGAGGAGATGGGTGTGGGGTGGAGAAGACGAGGGGTCGGGGCTTTATAGGGCACGGGAGAGGGGCGGGCAGCCTTATGGCGACGCGACGGGCGGCGCGCAGCGCGGCAGGCGGTGATGGCGACGGGCGGGCGGCGCGGCGGCGACGGCGGTGCGACGACGACGTGGCGTGGCAGCAGCGCGAGGCGCGAGGCGGCGACGCGACGGGCGAGCGGCGCACGGGCGCGGGGCGCGAGGCGGCGACGCGACGGGCGAGCGGCGCGGCAGGGCGCGGGGCGCGAGGCGGCGACGCGACGGGTTAGCGGCGCGCGGGCGTGGGGCGCGAGGCGGCGAGAGGGCGGCGCGCGGCGACGGGACGACGACGCGACGGCGACAGGACGACGACGCGGCGACGGGACGGGCGACGGCGCGCGGCGCACGGGGCGCAAGGCGACGCGACGGCTTAATTAGAGTTAATCCTTATTCCATCGCGTTTAAATCTAATTGATACGAATATGGCCGCGATAATATTTTATTTATTTCTATCTTCGCATAATCTTTATTTTTAGATTATAATCTAATTATTTCTTTAACCAATCTAGTTTTAGGATTTATTCCTAATTAATTCTTCTTTATTCGTGATCTATGAACTTCGAAATCAAAATCCAAAAAAAATCATCAAACAAAATCGGCATGATGTAATTTATTAAAAAAAAAGTTTTTGAAGGCTCATGTTTTTGGAGTTTTAATTTTTGTTGGTCAAATTGTCAGAGTGTTACACGGGCGCCTCGAATAGAACAGCAGCAGAGAAATCACCACGCTACAGATATCACGAGGAGAAATAAATCAGGGAGGAGAGATGGAAGTGGCATGCACAGGCAAAGAATAGGCTCAATGAGCCATCGAGCGGGCAAGCAACACCAGCCCCACCTTACAGTGACAGTAGCCCACATAGACCGAGCGCATTTATGTCAACCGGGGACTGTAAAACTTTAGCTAGAGCTATAGAACCGGCTCATGCACCACAGATCAAGCAACCGCGATGGGCCCACCTTGCAGCGATGGTAGCTCATATGGGCTAGGTGTATGGGCACGTACAAAGCCTGCTCTCGCCACAGTGCATCAATGACGTGTCGATCACCTGTAGGCAGTGAGACACATCCCATGCTGAGCAGTTTCATCCTCCCAAACTGAAAAACCGAGGCAATAAAAACATGCTCCCAGTCCATGGAGACAGTAGTACAAAGTGAGACAAGGGCCCGCATGTCATTGGAAGAGGTCCTATGGCAGCCCATGCACCAACAAGCAGAGGACGATGCCCATATCCTGTACATGCGTGATGGTTGTCCAACCTAGCTGTACCAGCAAAGCAAACACAATGCAACAAACCTTGTGGACCAAAACTGAGAGGGCCCACACTGCAGTCACCGATGGTCCATAGACAGCCACCAACGAAGCGTGCAAACCCATAATAACCGGGCTCCTTGCAATACACGGTGGACATCTCGACACACAGCGCAGCGCGAGGCGCGAGAGGATGTACGGGCGGAAAACGCGCGGGAAAACAGAAGGCAAAAAGAGAGGTGGGAAATAACGCGCCTGGAGAGGCCGAGGGCGACGTGGATAGAACCGCACGCAGCCACGCCTATCCAAATCGCTGTGGGAGCGCAAGTCAGGGGGAGGTTTTAATTTAACCGATATATTTGATCTTAAATGTAATTTATAAATTCAAAATAATATTCCCTAAAAAAATAATAACATTAAATTTCATCATTAAGATATATTGTCAGCTTTCATATAGTAAATTTTTTATGTGCCACAATTTTAACGTGTCATCAGTCTAAGTACACACATTTTTTTCACATAGCAACACACGAGAATATTTCCACAAGAGTAAAATGCATGGAGGGTCATTAAACTTGTTTAAGTGTGTCATATAGGTCACTCTACTTTTAAAATGCATATTTGGAGTCACTAATGTGAGGTAAGTGAGTCATTTACCCATCTAACTATCCACGCAAGCATACTTTGTACACATGGCATGCCATGTAGGATTGAAAAAATTGCATTTGGATATATGCAGGAAACCCCCTATGCATTATGATTAAATCTGACTCATATATACCAATCCCTAAAAAAAACTGACTCATACCATACGCAATAAACAAATCCCGAATTCAACTAACTCATACCATACGCAAAACAAATCCTGAATTCAGCGCATGGCACGTTCGCAGGAGGCGTGATTTGCATCCTTGCCGGAGAGGCAATACACACCAGATCATAGAGGCATTCTGTGACTCATATGCAGGAGGCGATCTCAACAAAGGAGCACACGTTGTGAGCCATGGCGCCGCACATTCACATTGCAGGCAGTCCACCTCCAGAGTACAGTGAGTTTCTCTTAAGATCGATATCTTTGTTCTTGAATCGATTTATTTGTTCCATAACTTGTTGTTTTGAAACAAACACGATCAGTAAAAGTGCCACATTTGTAAATCACGTTATGTATTTAGGTCCAAAGGATGGCTTGTTCTCTTTAGAGATTATGCATGGTGGTTTCTTTCAAGGTGAAGGTTCTGACAGGGGCTATATTAGTGGCAATTTGGATTACTTTGATGGATGTGAGGTAGATGCATGGTCAATGCTCTAGATTGAAGATATATTGAAACAACTTGGACATGCAGAGGTAGATGATTTAAAAGTTTTCTGGTTACTTCCTGGGAGGGGATTAGCTAATGGGCTAAGAAGGGTGAAGGCTGACGTGCACACAAATAGTATGGCTGCTTTGGCACCTCGATTCAGGACCCTAAGGTTGTATGTTCATAATAATGTCATCACCGAATTTGCTGAGATGGATTCACTCGGAAAACATGAGTTAAATGCAAATATCAACTTTAGAAAGGCTCACATTTCAGAGGACTACCAAGTTGACAATATAAGTGATAATGATGATGAGGGTGCTGAGTTTACTGACAGTGATTATGAAATAGATAAAGGTGATGATGATTTGTTTGAGAAGTGGGTGGACAAGGATGTCGTTGATAAGCTAGTTTCACCAAAGGGCAAACAATTGTCAAGTGCTGGTGAGGAAGATGAAAAATGACATCTATCTAGTGAGGAAGGTTTGGATCCTTGTGATACTTCTAGTAATGATGAAGAGGCGCAACTAAAATTCAAGAGTTTCATGCCTGAGGACATGATAAATCCATAGTTCTTTGTTGGCATGGTATTCCCAGCAGTGGAAGCACTAAGGGATGCTATAAATGAATACAGTGTCAAGAACAGAGTGGCTATCAAGATGCCTTATAATGACAAAGATAGAATAAGGGCTCATTGTGATGAAACCTGCCTATGGAAGTTAAATGCTTCACATGATAGCCGATCAAAATGTTTCATGATCAAGACTTATATCGGCGAACACAGATGCAACAAGAAGTGGGAGCTAAAGACATTCACTGCCAACTATATTGCTAACAAGTATGTGGAAACTTTTAGGGCAGATGATAAGATGACTATAAGGAATTTTGCAAGAACAGTGCAAAAAGACTTTAACCTGACACCATCTAGAAGTAAGCTTGCTAGAGCTAGAAGAATAGCACTCAAGAAGATATATGGGGATGAGATAGCTCAATACAATCAATTATGGGACTACGCTGCTGAGTTGAGAAGGTCTAACCCAGGGAGCTGTTTTTTCTTGAACTTGTCAAATGGACGATTCAATACACTATATGTATCATTAGATGCTTGCAAGAGAGGATTCAAAATCGGTTGTAAGCCACTAATTTGCTTAGATGGTTGCCACATCAAGACAAAGTTTGGGGGACATTTGCTCACAGCTGTTGGAATTGATCCAAATGATTGCATTTTCCCTATTGCCATGGCTGTAGTGGAAGTGGAATCAAGGAGCACATGGACATGGTTTCTTCAGACCCTAAAGGATGATTTACATATAGTTAACACAACTCCATATACAATCATGACTGATAGGCAAAAGGTGAGAATATGCATGTATTATCTCATATACTCTATGTCATACATGATTTAATTTTTACATTCATGTAATCAGTGAAATCCTATTCATTTGTAGGGATTGATACCGGCTGTTGGGGATGTGTTCAATGATGCTGAACACCGGTTTTGTGTGAGACACCTCTACCAGAATTTCCATGTGTTATATAAGGGGGAAACCTTGAAGAATCAACTCTGGGCAATTGCAAGATCAAGCAATGTAATTGAGTGGAACAAAAACATGGAGAAAATGAAAGCTTTAAACGTGCAAGCACATGAGTACCTAGAAGAAATCCCACCAAATACGTGGTGTAGAGCATTCTTTAGTGATTTTCCGAAGTGTGATATATTGTTGAATAATAGTTGTGAAGTTTTCAACAAGGGAGATATATTTTTCCTAATTGTACATGTGTGCTTTCCAATTAGCATTATCAATAGTATTAACATTTCCTCTTTCAATCTGTAGGTACATTCTTCATGCAAGGGAACTGCCAATATTGAGCATGATTGAGAAAATAAAGACCCAAATCATGACTAGAGTGTACATGAAGCAAAAGGAGGTTGAGGAGAAATGGAGTGGAAATATATGCCCAAAGATAAAACAGAAACTAGAGAAACTAGAGAAGAATGCCGAGTTAGCCAATACATGCTACACACTCCCTGCTGGGAAGGGTATTTTCCAAGTCACCTACAGAGATCACCAGTTCATAGTTGATATCAATGTGAAGTGTTGTGATTGCAGACGCTGGCAACTCACAGGAATACCATGTAGTCATGCCATATCATGCTTTAGGAATGAAAGGATACAACCTGAGGACATGGTATCTCCATGCTACTCATTAGAGTCATTTCGTGCTGCATACAAATATAACATAGTGCCTTCAAGGGATCAATCTAAATGGGAAAAAATGAATGGTGTAAATGTCTAACCTCCTAAATATGAAAAGAAAGCAGGGAGTCCAAAGAAAACTAGGAGGAAGCAACCCATTGAATTGGAGGGTGGTACAAAATTGTCTAAGCATGGCGTGGTTATTCATTGTAGTTATTGTGATGGGGCTGGACACTAGGAATAATTGTGAATTACTTGGTACAGCTAAAAAGATGAGACCAAAAAGGAAGAGGAGTGTACAAGTAATGCAAGATGACAAAGATGTTTACATAAATGAGGTATAGTTAACTATATCCTTTATGTACTGTCACCTTCGGCAAGCATTTCTTAATCTTTTATGTCAAATGCAGACCTCGTTTTCAATTGTTCCAGAAGAATTAGTACAAGAGCGCCAACATAGCACTTCAGTGTTGACTACTTTATTAGAACAGGTTAGTTGCATGCATGGTTTAACATTTTTCACTGTCACTATCTGTTACCTACTCATGTTTCATACTAATTTGCTTGTTAGGCAACATCAACTCAATCCTCCATTAACCAGCTAGGCCCTTTACCGGATTCAGTCTTCATTGAAGCCAATAGAAATACACTACCACAGCCAAGAGCGACAACATCTACACACGTGGGCAGAGCAAGGATGAAGAGAAGCAACACAAGATCAACAACGGCCAGATCATCTAGACCACCTAGCCAGAAGAAAAAAAATTAGAAGTTATATGGGTGCTTTCTATCTTGTGTTTTCAATGTTGCAAAATGCAAAATAAAAGGTGCACAATTCAACAATTGGATTTATTCCCCTTTTGAAATTTATGGCTTTTGGTTAGTGGAACTTAGTGTTGACTGCTCATGGATGTTATCAGTTAATGTAAGATCGTTTTCTATGTGATTTTGAGATGTGGAACATCATTAAGAAATGTTGATTTATGAAAGCCTGTAGTGTCTCTGAAATTAAAAGTAAAAGTAGAAGCCACTATGGCAAAACATGCATGCCAACAAATTGGTGAATTCTTATGCCATACAATGGTCTAGTATCTGTTAATTTGCAATGGTCTAACACATCCATTAAAAAATTAATCTCACATATGCATTCAGCGGGAATAAGAATATTGGCAGCCTCCTACGAACGTGTCATGCACTGATTTCAGGATCTGTTTACTAGTCAATTTATTTAGGGAATTGATACGAGACGATTTAATCACAATGCATAGGGGTTTCCTGCATATTTCCAAATGCAATTTTTTCAATCCTACATGGCATGTGTACAAAGTATGCTCGCGTGGATAGTTAGATGGGTAAGTGACTCACTTACCTCACATTAGTGACCCAAATGTGCATTTTAAAAGTAGAGTGACCTATATGACACACTTAAACAAGTTTAATGATCCTCCATGCATTTTACTCTTTCCACAATTGCATTAAAAATATTTTTTTGTATGACACGATTTGGATGTGTCGTCGGTTCAACTTCACGCATTTTCTTCATGTAGCAATTCAACAATTACATTATAAAAATATAATTTCTACGTGTCACGATTCGGATGTGCCATCAGCTCACTACCACTCATTTTCTTCATATTCTTCATATAAAAAGTTCAAATCAATTTTAGCAACACTTTGATTAACCGGTCCAACGCACGAGCCACGCGAGAGGGTAATCCGTCCCTCCTGCCGCCTTACAACGGATCCGCGCGAGAGGGAGACAGAGAGACAACAGCGTCGGATCGGTGCGACCAGCAACGACGACTTGGAGCCAATGGTCAATCTGGTCGACGACAACTAAAGCAACGAAGTGACCACTCAATTTTATCTCCTCGGTTGAATTCTGCTAAAAATGTTTTCTTTTATTGTTGACATCAAAATCACCAGAACTTCTACTTTAAAATTTATTTGAGATAAAAAGTATTAACTGTAAAAAAAATAATTTTTTTACACGTACACGTCAATAAATTGTCCAAATGGTTGCTTAAAATCATTTAGGTAAATTCTATCCACTGCGATGTTACCCGGTGCAACGCACGGGCATATTTGCTACTAACAATTAATAATAAGATTAAAATAACATTCACCCGTTGCAACGCACAGGCATTTTTTCTAGTTAAATATAATTGTGGGTTTTAGTTTTGTTGTTATCTGATGCCCACTAAACACCTAAAGCTCAACATACAAATATAGTATTTATTAGCACTTCTTAAACCCACATGCAAACATGCCACGTCAACACATTAAGCACACAAAGCTCAACGACGTGCAAACATATAGTAATTATATATACAATTTATTTAATTCTAAAACTAAACATACACATGCTAAATCACCATTCTCAAATCATCTTCATAATATTTCAATCTAAATCATTTCGTCATTTCTCCAATATCTAACATATATCCCGCATCAAAGTGTGGGGCATCATCTAGTTAGATGATAAAACGTGAATATTATTTTATGCATGACTTATTTTTTAAAATTTGTTCATAAATTTTTTAAATAAGACGAGCGGTCAAACATTGAACATGTAAACTTATGGCTGCACTTAAATTGGGACGAAGGAAGTAGTGATCAAACTATCACAAGACTAGTAATTTGCCCATGCTAATGCTACGGTGTAATAATATTTTGATTAATAAATTATATTATTAAATTTTATGTTAGTCAAATTACATTTCTAGAATCAGTCTCAAATGTTAATTTAAGACAAAGGGCAAAAAAATATCATATTGTCTGAAAAAATAATTTAAGACCAACAACTATATCTGCCGAGTTCTTTCCCATGAGTTCCCAACCCTATCTCCCCCATTTTCCACGTACACGCTTTTTAAACTGCTAAACGGTACACATAATGTGAAAAGTTTATATAGGAAAGTTGTTTTAAAAAATCATATTAATCTATTTTAAGTTTTTTTATAGCTAATACTTAATTAATCACGTGTTAATCTATCGCTCCGTTTTCCGTGCAGAGGGGAGGGATTCCCAACCTCTCGAAAAGAACACAGCCTAATCAACTCGACACATGTCTAAGGACAATATATGTCCATGTGTGGCGGGGTAAAAAAAAATTGAAGACACATTGCATGATTAGATCCAGACATTCATTTCAAAAGCATTATAAGACCAAGTACATAGACATTGAAATGCCAAAAATTGACCTGGTATGGCCAAACTCAAAATGAAAGCTAAACTCTGTAAACATTCAAATTTTGTTTCTCACACAACATCCCACATTCCACCTGCTTTGATTGGAGCGAATATGGTTAAGAATATGTTCATCTCGGATCCAAAATATACCTTGCTTAAGAAATAAGTTGACATGCACTGCAATTTTTAAACAAATATAAAATTTGTTAGCTTGACCTTTAGAATTATAATAAATCAGTACCTATTCAGGATATTTAACTGATTATAGTGAGGTACATAAAAGAATTTCAAATTACTGCAAATAACAGGAGCATCCACATTGGTCTGTACAATTCTAAGTCATTACTTGCATGGTCATGAAAAGGCAGTCACATTCTAATTCTGAGACAAGAAAGCAATACCTATATAAGGGTGTTACAGGCCACATAAGGGTTATAGGCCTCCCAGCTGCACTTCCATGAATCTGGGATAAAACAAATAGTGGCAATCCATTTTCAGTTAAAGGGAACAACGGAGTTGATAAATCAATATAAAATCAAATGCAGATGTTATAAGTCATATACCTCAAGAATAACCGATTGATTTTTTTAATTGTAAAAGCAATCAACCTAGAAATAGAGGGCAAAGTTCATCGATCATTCAACTGATAATGCCTTAAGTACGCCCGCATTCTTGAAGCAGTCCTGCTGCCTGGGCAGCATGCACTCTGGCCTGGCCATCATCGCCACCATCTCCATGGCCAATCCCTCCCCCAAATTTTGGTTAATAATGAACATGTTATCTGATCATTTCAGATGAGCGGGATGCCTAACCTGAAATCTGCCTTGGTTTGTCCCTGCGGTAAGATGAGTGCCACGCTGCGCCCAACCGACAGAAATTAACATTATAGAGGCCTCCTTCTTCCCTTGCCTGAAATATTGTGTGGAGGTTCCAACGGCGCTGTCCATCGCGGTAGGCGGAGAGTATGTCGACCACGGCGTCTCATCCAACCATAACCAGGTCCAATATACTTAAAGCAATTGGTTTCTTAGGACTGAAAACATTAACGAATTTCAGTCTCTCAGGAATTTTTCAGACAAAAATGAATTGAAATTTCTTTCAGGTTACAAATCCTGAACATCTATGCTGTGCATGTTGGACTGACGTATAGATGGCCATGTGGGCCGCCCGGCACGGCACGGCCCAGGCCCGACCGTGCCTGGGCCGAGGCTTGTGCCATGCCAGCCCACATGCCGCACTCACGGCCCAACACGCCTCGGGCCGTGCCGGGCCGGCCCGAAGGCACGAATAAGTCTAATTTTCCTCCCTCCTATTGGGCTGTGACATATATATATATAGCTAAAAAAAGTCTATTTTACCTCCCTCTTCTTTGGGCTCTAATATATAATTAGCTAAAATAAGTCTATTTAAGGTCCCTATTTTTTGGACAGTGACATTTATGTCTATTTGTAGTCCTGATACTTTGTGTACTGGGCCTAGCATGCCGGCCCATCGTGCCGGGCCGGCCCGACCATGCCGGGCCAGCCCAGCGTGCCGGCGGGGAGGCCCAGGCATGGCCCGGCGGTCGGGCCGGGCCAGCATGGGCCCGACCCAAGTCGGGCCATGCCGTGCTTGGGCCGGGCCAAAAAGCCATGCCGTGGGCCGGGCCTTCGGGCCTTATGGCCATCTATAGATGGATGTACATTACTTTTCTTTCTTCTTGATCTAAAAGTGAACTTAAGCAATTCTAATCCCAGAGATGGCCCTAATTAAAATCTGCCTGTCCAACGGTGCCTGTTTTTATACATACATGGATGCAACAAAAAAAATTAAAACCGTTTATTAATCTATTATCATTGATGAATAAGTATAATTAGAGCATTTGCCTTATTACAAGATTAGAGGAAGAACATAATATGTAAATGCTCCCTTTTTCATGGCTAACATTTGATAGAAAATCCTCCCTAAAAATCCATCAAATGTAATTATAATGCAATTACAATGTAAGTATAATTAGGGTGTAATAAGTCACGTTAAACTACACAAAACAATTGCTAGGTACCAAAAAATCCGTCAAACTCATAATCTGTCATGCAACAGAATAATGGAGCTATAAAAAGATTGAAAGAACTGGATAATAGTTTGGAAAGCCTGAAAGCAGGAACTACGTGCGATTTGGGCCAGCAGTTCACAAAGCAAATGTACAACAATGCTTGTTTGTTCAATTGAAATTAAAGAAGTGAACTTCTACAGTGTATGTATGTATGATGAGAAAAATGTGGACGACTACGTAGCCTTTCAATCTCATACCTGCTATGGGGGTTCCTGCTGCTATGGAGGCTCCTGCTGATGTAGCTCGTAATTGCCATAACCATAGTATCCATTGATGTCCCGTCGGGGTTAACCTGTGTACAAGCAAGATGCAGCTAGCATCAACAGACAAGAATTCAACACCGTACACAGAAAAACCCCCTACAAATCCCAATATGCTATCACAGTAGAAAATCCAGAAGATGGCGACCTGGAGGAAGGCCGCCCGGTGCCCTAGTTCTGTGGCCGCCTGTCGAGCTCGTCCGTGGCCCTGACTGAGGCGAGGAAGGCGTCACGGTGCGGGAGACCGGTCGGCAGGGGATTCCGGTGGCGGCGCGATGGATAGCAGACGATGGCGGCGCGACGGATACCAAACGACGGCGGCGCGACAGATACCAAACGACGGCGGCACGACGGAGACCGGCAACAGCGCGACAAAGGCCGGCGGTGGCGGATCGACGGCAATTAGGGTTGGTCAGGCAGTGCGCTCCTGAGGGGGGCACAATACGTCAATTGCGTGTGCAGGGCAAGGAGATGCGTCAGGCGCGTTGGGTAGGGCCATAGGGGAGGTGAGTCGATCAGGATCGTTCGATCGGGATAGATGAATACGGAGTGTAGGATTTGATGAATGAAGTATGAAGAAACGGAGTGTAGGATTTGATGAATGAAGTATGAAGAATGTAAGACCCACTTGCTGAATTATGAATTAAAAACTAATAATATGCCCGTACTAACGTTACGGTGATGTTTCATAAGATAACAGTGATAAACAGAAAAGGCAATGTTTCATTAGGCAACGGTGATAAACATAAATGAAATTCCTGCTGAGAATGAAAACAACAGTAAATGAAAATGATGATGAACAATAAGTATACTTTCACAGGTGTAGAGGCTGGGTTTAATATAAATCCATTATCTAAAAGAATAAGTGTACTTGTTCCTCACAACATACTGTTTACACACAAAACTTACTGACACATAAAACTCATTGCATGATCAGCTTCACTTGCTTTCAGAAAGGTTCTATAAAAGATAGTAGCAACACATACAACAGGAGTGGAGACCAAACATAATTTACAGGGTCATTCACATGTACAAGTGCAATAGACATGCTTTCTCCTTTTCACGCCTCTAGAAGTAGGAATATTGATTCAAAAGAATGGTATGCTAATAGTTCACAATCCTACTCTCCCAAGTTACTCTAGGAATGTTGACTTTGAAGATCATCTGATTTCCAAACAACATCATTTAAGGTGTTGGAGAGATTCTTGTAAAACTTAGACATTAAAATTACGTGATTCAGTACAAGACATTTAATCAAAGGCTAAAAATTAAATGATAAATTATAAATAAGTGAAACCTAATTTACTAAGCTTGGAGAAGAATAGGCTAGGACGAAATCTTATCAGATTAATGACTCAAATTTTCCAATGAAAGCCCATGAACAATAAGGTCTTAGTTCACATGATCGCCACATAAAATATCTACCTCATGGAACTCCAGGTTGCACGCTCTCTTCATTTGGTTGATAATAATGCACAATAATAGTCAGATTGAAGATTGAAAAAGCTTTTACACAAAGCAGATTGCAGTATAGCATTTTTTTTTATATTGCCTCAGTAGCAACATTGGGATTTCCTTTTCTCCTTGTTTTTACCTTTTCCAGAAACTATTCAATCATCAACTAAAAAGTTCAACACGCAGGAAATATCTATTTCAATTTGCTATAAATTATGCCTAGTTCTATTTCAACACGCAGGAAATATCTTTTTTTTTTCAAGGGAAATTTATGCAAATAGTTGCTGGACAAGGGGAGCAGACCTTGTAAATTTTTCTGGACATGGAATACAACAGTTAATCTGCATGAGAAGCTGAGACAGTAAAAAAAAAATCTGAAGGCTAATAAAAATCTGAATTTATGCACCATACAGAGGATATATATATAATACTATTATGAACTGTAAGTCTGCAGTATATAAGAACATTTGTAAGAGGTGACTCTGACACTATAGAGATAAAAAGGAAGTGTGATCCAGTATGCATTATCATTAACTGATGCATTAACTCATACCAGGAAAAGCTTATGTAAAGAGAATGCATTTTCCTATAATTCAGTACTACACTCATCAGTTACTATGAAACTATGATTTCCATGTTGGCTTGCAAACTCAATAAAGCAAAATATGTGTGTTCATACTTTCAAATGCAGTGTATGCTTCTCTTGATCAATCAGAATGTAACTAAGCATTCATATTTATCCAAAATTTATCAAAACTTAGCTTGCTTCACCACGTCCACCAATCCTAAAGTCCTCCTTGAATATAACATGCATGGACCGATCATACCAATCTCCTCTGGTTAATTTCCACGGAAAAAAAATATTTGTTATGAATATAAAAGATCCAAGAAGAATACTAATGGCAACCTAAGCTAAAACCAATAAGTGGCCAAGAAATTCAGGATTTGGCCACTCCTCAAGATAGCATTGTGATCCCAACATGTGGGTCCTGATCCCATATGCCATAGACACATAAGTGGAAAATCTTTTAACCCGATAAAATGATTTTCAGTTTTCAGTCAAAGAACAATGATCTCTAAGAAACAGGAATGAATATAGAACGGAGGCAATTGAGGGCCATAGACCTCCCTATTATTCCCGTGTCGTGATAGTAAGCTAGTAAGTTTTCAGACTTCCTATCTTATATACACTGTTCAGAAACTTTCAGCGTTGAAAAAGATAATGTTGCATCCCAATGTTTACCTTCATGAAAATAATACATGTCTATTAAGAAAAAAAGTTATGCTGCAGCAGAATATTTATGCATGAAAAGTACTAAAGACCACAGGAGAACATGTAAGTAACCTTGAATTAAATAACCGTGAACAACAGACATATCTAATAAGCGATCATCCGGTACACATGTAGAAAAATCACCCTTAGAAGAGTGAACATTTAACATCAATCAACCATGGAAAACATTAATTCATGTATTTTCATCCAAACTAAACAGCTATTTGGATGGAGTAAATCACTTATATATGTGAAAGAAGATAAGTGCCAAATGATAAAGAGATCGAATTCCCCCAGGACAGAAAAATATATTACTTTCATTCATATGGCATGAAAAGAAAATAAGAAAATGTCTAAAAACTAGATCGATTTGTAAGATATCGAAACTATTTCTTGGACTGAGATAGGATGGTTTCCTTCAGGAAACAGCCCCAATACTTTTGAGTCTTTCACCGTTTTGTAACATCATAGAATTCATTCTGCTGTTATACTATACTCCATCGTTTTGTGTCGACCTACTATATCTATCCTATAGCTAACTAATGAGAATTAATTTTCAGAAGGTGTCAAATTAAAAGCCATCAAAATGATAAGCTGGCTTAATTTGCATTGGGATGCTTGTGTGCGAGGCAAACACACCTCTGCAGGCCATGGATAGCTAGTCAGTCGCATATACGCATCGGTCCTGGCATATATTGATGTACATATTGATGCACATACATAACTGCATGCAGATCGAATAATCGATGGAGAATTCGAGATGACGAGAATAAAAATCAAGGGTGCAAGAAACTGAATCATGTATCACTCATTAGATGTAATCACAAATATTTATGCCAGGTGAAAAACAGAAGGCCTAGCAAAAATGATCAATCCTACAGCAATTCAGATAAGTCTCAATTCAAAACTAATTTATGAACATTTGAATTGAATTCCCAACCTGAAGTCACAAATCCTTGTGGCTCGCCTCCAGGGACTGCAGTGTGGATGTGGTTCAACTGTCCTCGGCTATCCTCGCTGTGGATCGGCGGTCGGCAGCGGCCGCGGAGGAGATAGTCGGCGTGGAGTAGATCGGTGATGCGGGCGGCCGAGGCTGTCGGCAGCGCCCGCAGAGGAGGTTGTCGCTTGCTTCCTTGGCTGTCCTCGATGTGGATGTGGATCGGCGGTCGGCAGCGCCCGCGGATGTGGATCGGCGATTGGCGTGAGGAGCGAGGCAGCGTAGCGGTTGGCGTGGCGCCGGGGCGTCGGCGTGAGTCGCGGCGGCGTCCGGGATCGGGCGAGGCGAGGCGACGGCGGCAGCGTCCGGGAGTGGAGCCGGCGTGGCGAGGCGGCGGCGGCGGTGTCCGGGAGTGGAGCGGGCGTGGCGACGCTACGGCGGCGGTGTCCGGGAGGGGCGGCGTCGATCTGGAGGAGGTCGGTGGGGAGGGGCGGCGTCGATCTGGAGGATCTAGAGGCGGTCGGCGGTGAGGGGTGCCGGCGGCGAAGGCGGGGCGTCGGAATCGAATCGACGGCGCCGGCGGCTGCGCTGCACTTGGCGTGAGACTGTGAGAGGGATGGAGCGAGGAGGTTGGGCGAGGGGAGGCGGAGCGATCTGGGCGAGCGGCGTCATTTTCGGCTCAGGTGCGGTGGTTTCTGCTTGCGGAGGTTGAGGGGTACGTGGGATGATATGAGCCATTGGATTGGATAATCCTAGACCGTTGGATTTGATAAATGAAGTACGAAGGATGTAAACATCAGGCGGTGAATTATAGGGTAGAAAATAATATGGTAGATTACAAGGTTTAGAATCAAAATTATCGGAAGCCAGATGAATTTTAAGAGTACACTGTACACATCCAGACAAGTATCGTTTCGATGAAGCTTTAAATGTTGAGTGATGCTTTATCTTTATCATTTATAAAAGTTTAAAATGTTTTTGCCTACTTTTCATACGTTGTTCCAGTCCGATTCGGTTTTTCTCTGGCTTTCTCGAGTCTGTCGCATGCACCTACGCATAGCCGTCCGACTGCCGGCCAATCTACCATCACTAGCCGATCTCCTCAACCGGAGCTTCCCTTCCTATTCCCTCTCACCACCAGCTCCGCCTCGCTGAGAAGAACCCATTTCTCTACTTTTCCCCTCCGTCCGCCGCCACCTTGAACCACACCAGAGCCTCCTCTCTCTCCTCAGGACCGAGCTTTTGCCGACCGCGTTCCCAACTTCTCCCTCAATTTCACTGTTTACCGCCACATTCCCCGGATATGCAGTGAGTGGGAACACGTTCTGCCTCCGACGTCGCCGTCTCCCGGCTACATGAGCACCGTCACCCTGCTCACCCTCCCGTCTCCCTCCTCTCGGCTCCCGGAAAGAAGAAGGAAGAACGGAAGGAGGATGGAGCAGAGAACGAGAGATAAAAAAAAATAAATACTGACAGGTGGGCCTCCGTACAGTGCACTTTTTTATTTTCTCTATTTACTAGCAAAAATGCCTGTGCGTTGCAACGGGTTAAAAATTATAATGATAATATACGTTTTTCATGCGTAACCATCTCAAAGCAAATGTTTGTATTGATTCTTTGTTGCTAAGACAATCAGAAAATTGGAACATCTTCAATATAATGGCACAACCTCAACGATGGCAACCTTACTGATGCTTGTTTTACCTAAATAATTGGATTATTCATATGACAACATGCATATAATCTAAAATACTCTTTCAATCTCATTCTTGTAACCAATTATAGAATCAATCAAATTCTACACTACATCGCATGGTTAAATCTACACAAAACAGAGTCACTGTGCACTCTTCTCTAAATAAAAACTATTAAAAATATATTTATTTTTTAATAATATTTTCATATCATATGTTATCAAGAATAGTAGCTATACTTAATAAAAATAACCTGATAATTGTATATAGAGACGTGCAGGGTCTATAATACAGGTGCCGGGGTTACGGATAAGGTATACCCTCTACCCTTGGATATACGATGTATACCGATACGGTATACCTGAGCGTATACGGGTAATTCCTGTATACGTTAAGGAAATCCATCACATGATAGGAACGGAGTCCACCAATGGAAGGAGTCCTACTCGGACAGAACTGGGTCGTTACCATATCGTGTGGGGTCCGATGTCTCCGAGTTCTACTTAGAGATCAACTGACCCGCGGTATAAACGGGATCCCCCGGGGAGGACCTAAGGCATCGAATCTTACCGCCAACACAACCACCACAGCCTAAGAAGTCGGAGCCTACAGGAGCCAAGTCGCCGGGTGATCTAGTCGAACCAACTCGACTATGGTCTCGTCGGTATCATCGAGTTCTGTTATTCTCTTTGTAATCTGTGGTTTCCATCATATAATCCCATACCAACTGAATTAGAGCTATTACCTATTAAGGGGCCTGAACCAGTATAATTTTTGTCTTCTGTTTGCTTGATGTCGTACTACGTAGATCCTCATACCAGCGTACCCCAATACCCTCTATATCCGGTCTACGGGTATCTCCCGTCGATAATGGCGCGCCAGGTAGAGGGACTTGGTGCTTAAGGCTCTACTACTATGCCATCAAGTCTCGTCGACAACAACATCAACCCCAGCATCAACCAATGAGTCTCAACTTCAACAATGCTGGTGTGGACTCAAGTCGGCGAAATCGTCTTCCTAGTCTACACCACGGTGCCGATCTCAACTGGTCCGTCAATGACCGGAAGTCAGAACGTCGTGGTTACGACCCCAGACGGCTCTATGTCGAAGGATCCTCCCGTAGAAGTGGAGAGCGGAACATCGACGACGTCCGAGCCCGAGAAAGATCCTAATACGGCCAAATCTTGTCCTTCCGACGAGAATCACGAGCCGACAAGGACAACTTCCGAGGCAACAAGGTCCTGGTGTCCTATCCACAAAACCAGGAAACACACCTTGCAAGCTTGCTGGGTTTTTCTCGACGTACAAGCTGAGATCCGTGCCTGCAAAGAGCGTGGAATTCAACGTACTTCTCCAACCCGTGATGTCCATTGTCCTATTCATAAGACAAAGAATCACGACCTCTCAAGCTGCAAGGTTCTTCTCAGCACCATGAGGACGTCACCTCCTAAGGTTCAACAGTCACAAATCTCTCTTAGAGATGCGGACAAGGAACGAGGAGTGACGGTTATCTCAGATCGATTCGTTGGGGTAATCGACATCGATCCTCACGAGCTGTCTGTTCTACACTTGTTCGAAGACCAGACCTCATCATCAACGAGTACACCACGTGATGTATTCGCCATCGATGGGACCAACACATCTGCGCACGCTAACGCAGAACGGAGGATCAAGTGGTTACACCGGCCCAGCACATCAGGGCCATCAACGCATTGCTGAGGGAAACTCCTTATGACCCCATTCTGAACGATGATCTCGAACAGTGGACAGAACGGCTACGGGAATCCGTAGCTAACCTCAGTAACGCATTCGAGGAGGCCGCTGCTAGGGCACAACCAGAACAACCGCCGAACGGCGGTGCTGACGGAGAACCACCTGAACAGCGGACGTCACCTCGTCAAGCCACTCCTCCGCTTCGGGGCACCAGCGATCTCCTCGACCATCTAAACGGTCGCCGAGAAGCGCGACGCACTCGAGACAACGACGACCGTTCTTGACATCGCGTCTCCTCGCGACGCCGCGGGAACGAAGAACAAGGAGGACATCCAAGCGAGAACCGAGACCGTGATAATCGCCACAACCGCCACGAACACACCAATCGCGAGCAGCGGATGCCGGGCGATACTGATCGAGGACGACATCGTGATGACGATGACGGCGGAGATCGACGCCGGGACAGCAACGGTGGGCGACGACAAGATTCTCGAGAACCCGGACGTCATTCTCGTAATCGCACACCGGAACCGAGCGACTCTTCATCGTCATCGTCATCATCCTCATCATCTTCGCCATCGGACAGACATCCACGGAGAACGTACGATCACCGACAACCCACTGCCCCCGGCGGTGGGTGTAGAGCTTTCAGCCGTGCTCTGCGGGACGTCCGATGGCCTGAGAGGTTTCGACCGGGAGCGATAGAGAAATACGACGGAAGCACCGACCCGGAAGAGTTCCTTTAGGTCTAATCCATAGTAGATCAAAACCGGGGTCAAAACCACCAAAGGACCTCGGGTGACTGGTTTTGTATAGTTAAGAGATCCTGCATCAAAAATGTTTTTTATCCGAGTAAATTGCACCCACGGTGCATCAACTTGGCATGTGGGTGCAATTTGGTGCAAGAACTTGAGAAATGAGCATTCTAGTACAACAGCTTGATAGGTAGGTGCAATTTAGTATAAGTACTTTATAACAACTTGCAAGGTAGGTACGGTTTTGATACAGTAAACTAAGGAGTTATGCGACAACTTAATTATTTGGAGCATTTTTTTATATAGATTCATTTTTAAGTAATTATTTTGACAATATACAAGGGTTGATTTTTATAAGCATATTTATATTGTTATCCTAATAACTCATAACTGAAAGTCAATTAAACTAGATGTAAAAATTATTATATTTCGGTTGATATTTAAGAAGGTGAAGAAAACAAAAGGAAATCTTAAAGGTAATTGGATGTAAACTAGATGTGAAATATAATTCTTAAAGATTAAATTTAATATTTAAGGTAATATCCGTAGGATTACTATGTAATGGCATATTGATATCGTGAAAAAACTCACCTAGCATATGCTTAGCCAACTTGATGCATCAAAATATTAAATTATTAAGTTCCTGTACTGGAACGCACCCACTTATCAATTTGTTGCACTCAAACGTGGTACCTACCTACCAAGTTGTTGTATCATGGGTGCAATCAACTCTTTTTATCCCGGTGACAAGTTGAGGGACCTTCGGTGTACTTTTTCCTCTCTGTCAGTGAAGAGGTCAAGGCCGGCTTCCCAAGTTGGGCAGCCCAGTGGGCCGAAGGGCCTGGTGATTTCTAAGGCTTCATGACCGGTTCGTAGCCCTAATTCCTATATATACATATATATATATATATATATATATATATATATATATATATATATATATATATATATATATATATATATATATATATATATATATATTAAATATCTTAAAGGTGCTGGATTAGCTGCCTTCCGGGTGATTGAGCCAGCCGTTATCCAATACAATCGTGACACGTTGTTTTGTTACAGTTGATCAACTGCCAAGCCAGGTTAGCGCTTCTATGGGCCAGCTGATTTTTTGGCCCAATGCACGGCAGCCTTTTAGTGCTCAGCGGCCCATCGCGGCATCGGTGCCGTGACCTTGCTCCGTCCTGGGTTTCCTGTGCGCTGGATCATCCGTCGGTCGCCGCTATCCTCTCGACGCGTGCCCCTTCTCCATCCCCTATCTGACCATCAGCGACGGAGCGACGATAGTGCTCTGCCATGGGCGTACGGCGGCGACGGGGTTGGCTACGGCTGCTGCTCCACTACGCGGAGAGCCCTATGAGGACCAGGGGAGGTAATCTGCATCGCTCCTTCTTTCTTCCACTCCCTTTTTTCTTCCATATATGGAGCTGGTTCTATTTGCTGCTCCTCCTGCTTAGTTCTTGAGGATTTCCAGCTCGGTGGTTTCCCTCACCGCATCGTCTCGTGTGGTCCGACCGTTCCTGCTGTGCTCGCTCTCGATTTCCCCATTGCAGTGCCGATGTTGTGCCAGCCATACTTGTGCTCACTGTTTTTTTCCTGTTTTATACCTTCCAGGCTGCGCTCTCGGATTGGTGTCTCTCCCACATCGCGTCTTGCTTTGGGGGGAGGGAGGGGGGCATCTTTGCCTCCCTCAGCTACTTCTCGCTAAGGTATTTAGTATAAGATCACCTGGTTTTATCATGGGGATGCCTGTTCAGTTCAGTACGTATGTGTGGTGCTTGGTATATGGGTAAACTGAGATGATTATGTCACTGGATGTTTGTTCACTTCATTTCGCATATATGGTTCCCCTCTGTTTTTTTCATTGGATTCCTGATTAGCTACGATTTGGCATATATTTATGTTATTTCGTTTTTCATCTTTCCTGCCGTGTCTCGCTGTCGATTTCCCCATTGCGATGCCGATGTTGTTCCATCCATGCGTGTGCTCAGTGTATTTTTTTTCTCTGCCTTCCAGGTTGCGGGCTCCAATTGGCGTCTCTCCCACACATCGCATCTTCTTTTGGGGGGAGGGAGGGGGGCATCTTTGCCTTCGTCAGCTACTTCTCGCTAAGGTATTTAATACAAGATCACATTGTTTTATCACTGGGATGGCTATTGAGTTCATTACATATGTGTGGAGCTGTGGTATATGGATAAACTGAGATGATTATGTCAGCGAATACCTGTTTGCTTGATTTCGCATATATGGTGCTCCTCTGTTTTTTCCCTTGGATTGCTAATTAGCTGTGCTTTGGCATATATTTACATTATTTCATTTTTGTATTGTCCTGTTATGTTATATATTCTTTCGTAGGTTGGTTTTTTTATCGCTTATGTGGGATACATGTTTAGTTCATTTCACATATGCGATGCTGCGATATGTATAAACTGAGATGCTTTTGTCTCCAGTATAGCTGTTCGGTGGATTTCATATATATGGTGCTCCTCTTTTTTCCCTCCTTCAATTACCAATTGCTTTGTTTTACATTGTTCCGCTATGATATATATTCGCTCCTCTTTTTTTCCCTCCTTCAATTACCGATTACTTTGTTTTACATTGTTCCGCTGTGATATATATTCTTGGCTGTTTTTCGATCGCTTGTGTTGTTGCCAGTTGATTTCGTTCGGCGTCCATCTGTTTCTTCCTTTGCTGGACCTTATACAGTTATATGTTTGGGTTAGCCTTTCAATGTGGTTATGTCTTTGGTGTTTTACCATTTTCGTAAACGCATTTTCAAATATTTGTATGTTCCAGTCTAAGCATCCGAGAGCTCCTGGTTCAGCTCTTGATGATTTCCCACTTTGTTGCTGTTAGATATGTCATATTATGTCCAGTTATTCAGTGCTTGCTTATATGCATCTATCTTTCTTCCATATTTCTATAGTAGCTCGTGCCTCTGTTCTTTATGCTTTCCCTCTCCATTATATATTCATCCATATGTTTTTCTGAATGTGTCTATATTTTGCTCCTTTCGTTTCTTGGTGTATAGAAATGACATGGAGCCATCCAGATTCGTTCGCATCTGCCCGCGGAAGCGTCCAGATGGTACTTGGTGATGTCATTATAGTTTCGTATGCAAGCCTCGGAGTTAGCAAGGCCATTAGCGATCCTTTTTTTTCCCTGATTCACACTTTTGCTCACCAATAGATGGGTCCTCCATATCATCTGCTGCCAATAAGCACTTAGAGCTTACGAGTGGTGTGTCATGTGCCATAGGTATGTACGCTCAATAGTCTGAGAGTTAGCGAGGTCATTAGGATAATTGTTGTTTTTTTGTTTCCTGATTCGCAATTCTGCCTTCCGATAGATGAGCCGTCATCATCCCGCGGTGCCACTGGGTTCTCAATGCTCACGGGTAGTTCATCATGCACTATAGGTATGTACGCTTGCTGTAGTCGCTGCTGTCTCAATGTTTAGTGTCATCTCTTATCCCTTGCACATCTTTTTCTCATATTTTTGTACAGTTGTCCACTTGCTGTGATACGATATGCTCAAAATGTATGTTCATATTGATAAGTTCATCTATTTGCTCATTGGTTCTTTCTAGCTTAGCTTTGTTTTCTCTCCGATCCCTCATTCTATCTCCTCGCATCACTTCCACAGGGAGTCGTGGAGCTGGCCACATTCAGTCTTCTCGACCCAACAGTTACCTCTGGACTACTATTTGTTGTGTTGCTTAGCTTGCTAAGGCCTTTTCCCTTCTTCCGATTGATTTTTTTCCTGTTTAAATTTTTCATAGGAGATCATTTTTGCCCAATAGTGCCAGCACGTGTTGCTCGAGTGAACCGGGAAAAAAGACAGGCCGCTAGGAAAATGCGTCTTATTTTGCGACAAGGTTCTTGACCTGCTTATGTACATGATCCTTTCTGGTCGCTTATGGCGATGTTCTTTCTTTCTTTTGTTTCCCTTTATTTCTTATTTGCTAATTCTCTTCTTCCGTTCTTCTTCTATTTGCATAGAACATGTGCCACGTTCACTGTCGATGAGATTCACATATTCCATACCAAAGGAGCACATGCAAATTCTTAAAGGTAATATCTTAGTACCAGCCTTGCTTTGCTTCGCCTTTGTCCCTTTTTTTTTTGCCTCTCTATCTATTTCTGGACAAACATATGCATGCTTCTCTACTTATAGGTTTCCTTTTCGCTCTTATAGCTACGTACCCAGATCGTTCCTATTATGGTGGCCTTGACTATGAATGCAATCATTGTGGTGCATTATTTTGGTACCAAGAAAGGGTTGTTAGCCAGAGCTCGCACAGAGCCAAGAGGATTGCATACAATCTGTGTTGTCGTGGTGGAAAGATCTCCTTACCCCCACCCAAGCCTTTTCCTCCTATCTTACAAGACTTGATTCGTTTTGATGGCGGTGCCCGTTCCAACTCTTTCATGCGACTCATCAGGCAATATAATTCATTATTTGCATTCACATCGCTTGGGGCTAACATTGATAGGAGCATAAACACTGGTCAGGGGCATTATGTTTTTCGTATCAATGGTGTTGTCCATCACAGAATTGGTTCTCTGGTTACTGCTCCTGGACAACGTCCGGAATTCGCCCAGCTGTACATATATGACACCGCCAATGAGCTCCAGAATAGGCTTAATATTTTTTATCACACTGATGATCCTGGGGATGTCCCTGATCCTGTTATTGTGCAAGAGCTTATCTCGATGCTTGACCAGTTCAATCCTCTTGTGCAACAGTTCCGTCTTGCTCGAGACAAGCTGCTTTCTCCAAGTGCTCCTGAGATTGCTATCAAGCTCATTGGGTCAGACCATTCTCAGAGTGACCATTACAGCCTTCCCACCATCTCTGAGTTGGCAACACTAATTATACCTGGTGCATCTTGTGAGGTATCAAAGTTTGATGTCATTGTGCAGAAGCATTCAGGTGAGTTATGTCAGTTGTCACCTATTCATCCAGCCCTTATGTCATTGCAGTACCCGCTTCTATTCCCATATGGTGATGTGGGTTTTCATACTGGTATCAAGCTTAGAGAGGTAGATGATCAGCCACCCGGTAGTTGCGACGAAGCATCGATGCTTGAATTTTATCGGTACGAGTCCCACTATCGAAAGGATGAGCCCAATCCATTCACCTGTTGTGGTAGGCTTTCTGATCAGCTCGCTGCGAATGCTTTCTCATGTATAGAGACATCTCGACTCACATACCATGCCCTCAACCAGAAAAAACTTCGCTCTGAGACACATCAAGGTATATCTGATGCTGTTGTTAGGGGAGACAGTGATGGAAAGGATGTTGGCACCAAGGTAATTCTGCCATCAAGTTTCATAGGAGGAAGGCGATACATGGTTCAAAACTACCATGATTCAATGGCAATCTGCCGTTCTTACGGTCCTCCTCAAATATTCTCAACTTTCACCTGCAATTCTAAATGGCCAGAGATTATTGAAGCTATTCGTTTTGAGGCAGGGCAAAAACCAAGTGATAGAAGTGATATGGTCACACATGTTTACCATATGAAGCTAGATGAGTACATCACATCTATTAAGAATGGAGAAGCCTTCGGTCCCATAAAAGCTGGTGTGTTACTTGTCTTATTCATGATAGCTGTCCTATCTTTACGTACATCTCCTTCCTAACACATCTATTGCTTCCCCTAACACATTATTTGTTCTTTTCTTGTTGCTTTGCTTTTCAATTGTGTACACTGTTGAGTTCCAAAAAAGAGGATTGCCGCATTCCCACACATTAACATGGCTCACAGCTCAATCTGAAGAACCTTCACCTGCATTCATTGACAACCTGATCTGTGCTGAGATACCAGATATAACAGCTGATAGGTTTGGGTTTGGTCTTGTTGATGAATTCATGATACATGGCCCATGTGGTGAGCACAATCCAAGCAGCCCTTGCATGAAGGATGGTCGGTGTTCAAAGGGCTATCCAAAATAGTTCTGTGATGTTACTACCATAGATGATGATGGATATCCTATTTATCGACGACGCAATGATGGTCGCTATGTGGTGAAGAATGGTGTTTCACTAGATAACCGGTGGGTTGTTCCTTATAATCCAGCTCTTCTGAAGAAATTCCAAGCTCATATCAATGTGGAATGGTGCAATAAAACATACCTTATCAAGTACCTTTTTAAGTATATAAATAAGGGAAGTGATTCGACTATGTTCGTTTTCAGCCACAGGACTTCAGAAAAGACAGAGGCTCATACTGCTAGCGATGGAGGCATAGGTGAGGTTATGCAATACATCAAATCCAGATACCTATCAACTTGTGAATTATTCTGGAGATTATATGGTTTTGAGATCCATGGAAGGAGTCCTTCTGTTGAACGCCTCATTGTGCACTTGCCGAACATGCAGTTTGTGACATACCATGATGGAGCTGACCTTGAAGAGGTCATAGAAGACCCTGATTCCTCTAGAACAATGCTTACTGAATGGTTTGCTACCAACCAACGTCACATCTTTGCCAGGGATCTCACCTATTGTGAATTTCCTACCAAGTTTAGCTGGGATCCTGAGAAGAAAGTTTGGACAAAGCGTAAAAGAGGAACCAAGATAGGGAGATTAAAGCACATCCATCCAAGTACTGGGGAGCCGTTCTACCTTAGAATGTTGCTCATGATAGTTCGAGGATGTATGAGTTTTGAAGATATTAGGACATATGAAGGTGTGTTGTATGGTACCTATCGTGAAGCCTGTCAGGCACGTGGTCTCATTGGTGATGACGCTGAATGGGATCACCTCTTTGAGGAGGCAGTTATCTGGGCTACTTCATACCAGCTCAGGAACCTTTTCATGACTGTACTAGCACACTGTGATGTAGGTGATGTTAGGGTTTTGTTTGATAAGTACTGGAGATACATGGTAGATGATTTTGCTTACAAGTTAACCAAAGCTCTTGGAGTACAACGCACAGCTATTCCAGAAGTTATGTTGCAGGATACCTTGCTCAAAGAGTTGGATGCCATGTTCTCAAATAATGGCTTATCAATCTCATCATACAATTTGCCAACACCAGTTGATTGTTCAGGATCCAGTGCAGCAAACAGGCTTATCTTAGAAGAGCTTTAGCTTTAACCAACATAGCCTCCATCAAGAATCTTTGTCCATGTATGCCAGCTTGAACAATGACCAGAAGATGATATATGACAAGATTTTTGACAGGATAGACCATCACGAAAAGTGTATTTTTTTTATATCTGGACATGGTGGAACGGGGAAGACATTCTTGTGGAATGCTATTATGGCAAACATGAGATCAAGAGGTGAAATTGTTCTTGCAGTTGCCTCTTCTGGGGTTGCAGCTCTGCTCATGCCTGGTGGAAGGACTGCTCATTCACGGTTTCGGATACCTATAGATATACATGACCGGTCGATGTGTGCTATTCGTAGAGGGACAATCCTAGGAGATCTTATTAGGAAAGCATCACTGATTATATGGGATGAGGCGCCTATGACACACAAGCTGTGCTTTGAGGCATTGGATAGAACTCTACGAGATATTCAATCCGCTGATGAACCAGCTAATGAATATAAGCCTTTTGGAGGTAAACCCATTTTACTTGGTGGTGATTTTAGGCAAGTCTTACCGGTGATTGAGAAAGGTACAAGAGCTGATGTGGTAGATGCTTCGCTGGTTAGGTCTGCACTATGGAAGCATGTTGAAGTCTTACACCTTACCACTAACATGAGGCTACATAATCCATCCCTGTCGCAGCAAGCCAAGGGTGAATTGGCAGAGTTTGCTAAATAGGTTCTTGACATTGGTGAGGGTCGTGCTCCCATGAACAAAAGACAAGGTGAGGTTGAGAGGACATGGATAGAGATACCTAAGGAGTTGCTGCTTACTCCCTGCGGTGACAAGATTACAGCTATAATTGATGCCGTGTACCCGGATTTTGAATTGAACTATGACTACATTCCTTACCTTTCTCAGCATGCAATTGTCTGTCCTGTCAATACAGTTGTTGATGAGATTAATGATAAGATGCTTGCTAAAGTGCTTGGGGATGCAAAGGACTATCTTAGCAGCGACACTATTTCAAATACACTTGAAAAGCCTGCAGATTTTGATCTATTGTACCCCATAGAATTTCTAAACTCAATATCCATAAACAATTTCCCGAAACATCGCATATCCCTCAAAATTGGTTCAGCTGTAGTCCTGCTTCGCAACATTAACCAATCACTCGGCCTTTGCAATGGGATAAGATTGATGGTCACCCGACTCGGTGATTATGTTTTCGAGTCCAAAATCATGACTGGCACAAATATTGGCCAGCTGGTCTGTATTCCACGGATTGTCCTAAGTGGGAACAGTCCAAAGTGGCCTTTCACGCTCCAGCGAAGGCAGTTCCCAATTAGGCTATGTTATGCAATGACAATAAACAAATGCCAAGGGCAAACTTTGGGGAATGTTGGTGTATACCTCAGAAACCCTGTCTTCACACATGGTCAGCTATATGTCACTGTTTTGCGCGCTACATCGAAGCAAGGCCTCAAGTTGTTGATAGAGGATGATGATGGCAAGCCTTGTTCCACTACAGGAACATCGTCTACACTGAAATATTATCGTTGCTGTAGATTAATCTTATTGTCAGTTTGTCACTGTGACTGCAGCTAGGATACTTTGCTCCTTTTGTTCACCTGTTTCTTCTATGATCCCATTTCTCCGTGTTACTGTTTGCTTGTGTAACTTAAGCAAGAACTCATGGTCATACAGTGTTCTGTCCACAATGACTATCCGTATTTTTGGTTTTCGCTATTTGTTACTGCTTTCTTTTTACCCTTCAATGAGTTGTTGTTCATACTTGTTTTCTTCCTATTTGACCAGTTGATTGTTGCAGTGTCTTCCATATCTGCTTATTAATTGTTCTTTCTTATTTTTGCATATTCTTCTCTTGGATGCAATCAGTTGCTTTTAAACATGCCTGCTTGAAACACTGTCAGTTGGGAAACAGTTCCCACCTCGAAAAAAAAAAGATATATCCTGCACCACAGTTCCTTCAGCAATTAGGACTTTATATCTTCATATCATGCAAGGTATTATTATTATTATTATTATAGTTTCCCTCTAACCTATGTAATGCCTTCTTTATGTGTTGTAGATGGATTACACTATGCTAAGGGATGTGACACAGGAATCACACCGTTGGCAGGTCCGAGTGCGGGTCACTCGCTTCTCGCAGTTCACTACAGCAAATGAACCTGACAAGATTCTGCGACTTGATTTAGTCCTGCTTGATGAGCAGGTATAGCAATAAGCACATGGTCATGCCTTATTTTACCTCCATGCTATTTGTCTCTTACACATCCAAACATCAACAGGGGGACATGATGGATGCGCAGATCCCAGGACGTCATGTTTCTCAATTCAAGCCTTTGCTGAAGGAGGATGCTGTGTATTACATCAAGTACTTCGAAGTTGCTGAGGCGCGCCCCTAGTACAGGCCTGTTGATCGGATGGTCATGGCAAAATTCACTGCCCACACAACCGTTAAAGAAGACACTGAGGCACCATCCACAGTCCCATCTCATGCTTACAAGGTTCTTTCTTTTGATGATATTCTTTCAGGTGACTCTGTTTGGTCCAGATCAATCTATCTCATTCCTTATTAGCTTTGTCTATTCCCTGCTTACTGCCCTCACTTACTCATGTGCAAATTTTATCCCTTATACTACTCCTGTAGATGCTATAGGTATAATGACACCCATTGGACCAGTGCAAACTGTTTCTTGTGGAGGTGTTATGAAAGCTGTGCTTAATGTCCACATAACCAATGGAAGGTATGTATGCGTTAATCCACTAATTGTTCCAGCTGCTTTTGTATTAGATACAAAATGACTTAATTGTCCGCACATGCATTGTCAGTTTCTTTTTACACATGTACAATCCTTCTTTTTTGTTTATAATATCAACATTGTTTCACAACTCTCTTATTTGCAAATGTGAATACTAGCTTAATTCATGCACATTATTTTCCACCTCTTCATTCTTCTATGTGCCTACAGCGAAACTGCTGTCATTGCATTGTGGGGTGCCCATGATACACAGTTCCACGCTGAAAACTTACAGCAGCAAGCAGACCATGGACCTGTTGTTATATTGTTTGTTGGATTAACTGTTAAATTCCGAGACCGTAAGAAATAAATTCTTACCCTATTATCACCTCTCCTATTTACATATTTGCCTGTTCTTGCTTAAATAATGTACTCTTTCATGCTTGCCAGACCAGCTAGCCCTACAAGGTAGCACTGTTTGTAGGTGGTATCCCAATGCACCAATCCAGGAAACAATTTCTCTCATAAGCAGGTATCTCTTTCCTGCACTCTTTCCATTCACATAAACATGCTTCTTCTTTGTTCAACTTATATCTTCCTTAGTTTATCTGTTATATGGATCAACCATATTTCCCTAGCCTACAAACCAAAACACTAATCTGTTTCATATTTGAAGCCTCCATGGTAACCCACGGGTGGTAAGGGCAATAGAGCCGAACTTCGGTCAGAAAGAAGCTGTGCATGTAAAAGTTTCTGATATCTGTGACCTTAATCCCCACGAAGCCTTGGTAATATAGTGTACCTCCCCACACCTAATGATTACATTGCATAATTTCCATCCATGTGTTATCAGTGCCATCCTTTACTTCCTCTGTTTCTCGCATGTGAACCAGGGCAACAGCTATATTGTCAAGATAGCCATCAAGGATTTAGTCCCTGCTGAAGCCTGGTGGTAAATAGCATGCAACACCTGTAAGAGAGGAGCAGGTAGAGATGGGAACACATATAAATGCTCGAGGTGCATCACTAATGCAATTGAAACAAGGTACTCTTACCACCTACACACGTTCAGCTCTTCTCAATTGTTTTACATAATAAACCATTCAGTATGCTACAATTTGAGCTATAGAACATAAGACCTACTTCTGCTACCTTATATAATAGGTACAGAGTGGCTATCATAGGTGTCGACCCATCAGATTTAGCGAACCATGACGCCAAAACAGCTGAGTTTACTTTCTTTGGAGAAATTGGCTACCAGTTGATTGGCATCCCTGTTCTTAACCTGGTTGCATCTGTCCAAGGAGCACGAGATATAGTTCCATCAAAAATCAAAGCAGTTTTTGGGAAACAATATGTCATTAGAACTAGTGTGTCACGTGGCTCATTGCAAAGAAATCGGATATCTTACCAAGTGGATTCCCTTATGCTAGCCTCACTAGATGCAGCCCACACAAGTACTCTACCCAGCCATGATGCTTCTATGGCATCTTCTCAGCATGGCTCATCACCAGCTGATGCAATTGAACCGCACACGATAATTGGCTCTTCTCTCCAATCTATGACACCTTCTACACCATTGGTGCTTCCAGATCCAAAGGTATAATCTAATAGCTTCATTCTGCAGCAATGTGTACTCTCTTGCATATAAACAATTGTAAATTCTTATATTAATATTGCTTATGCATAGGCCACAACTGATAGCCGTGATGATCATCATGGGACAACACCGCCTACTTCAGAGGCTAGCACTATATTCTGTACTTAGAGCAAATATGTATGTCTGTCCCTTATCAAACCTAACTGACCACTAATGCTTTATCAGCTCCTGGCTATGGCACAACTAGACAAAAAACGTAAATCTTCTGCAATTGATGAGGATCTTGCTCAGGAAGGGTAAGTGACAATGCACAGTTTCATATTTACGTTCCTTGTTTTTTTTTCTTTGAGTTTTCTCATGGCTCAAACAAATTGCATCTGTAGTTCATCTCCTCGTGAACATGATTGTCAGAAAGCATCAGTTGTGCGTGCGCTGTTCGTAGACAAACTGCCCCCACAGCCCCCAAAATGTAAGTAAACGTTGTTAGCCAACTATATATTACCTGTGTGCTCATTTGTTACAGAAAAACTGACTCTACATTACATTTTGCCCTTTAGGACTTGAGGGCTCCATATAATATCACCCCACCAAAGCGGTCTTTTGCACCTGGCATGCCAAGGCGTATACTCCTGTCCCTGATCAAGCAAGACTAATGCTCACATATTTTGCCCAATGTATTTTGCAGTGGGAATATAAATAGGGGATGTGTTCTTTTGTGCAAGCCATTAGACCAAATGACATTACTTCTACGTCTTACAGGCTTGCGAGCCCTAGTGGCTAGCAGAACGATAAATGAATTCGTATAAATAGTATGTGGTGTCTGTACGATATGCACGTTCTAATCAAATATCGCCAGAACTTATACTCTTATAATTGGTGCTATATCTATTCGCTGCACACTGTTTCCCAAAGTCTTCTTATGTTTGTGCCGGAAAAACACAATTTCCTACTGTTTCTTATATATGCAGCGGCTATAGTCAACCATGTGTTACCAAATACTTACGATCCGTGCATCGATTAGCTTATTCTTGAAAAAGCATACTTGCATATTCCTGAAACCATAGGCACACTCTATTTTTCTCCCTTTTATGTCCAAAGCATGTGGTCAGGCACTATTCTATTTTTCAGCAATTCTTTTCATCAAAACAAGCACCCATGCCATTTGAGAGCAGCAGACCATTTACATGCACATATTAATTGATCACGCTGTTATAGTATTCAAGAATTTCCAGATACCGACAAACATAGCTAACCACCATACATAGAAATTATAGGGCTTTACTACTTACACTACCATTCCATCACAGATTACATATGTCTGACTATATACTATAGACAAATACATAACCACCATATATCATGCCTACATGCTGTTCCATGCATACACACCCAGCTATACACAACTGCTGCTATATAACAGACGCTTATTACAATCAACTGCAGGATCCCTACTGATAAAATACTGGACATAATATCAGTCACAACATCTGTTGTTTTCGCTCAGCTTAGTTCCCAAAAACAATCCATGCAGGTCTCCTTAGGCTTAGATATATCTAGCAGCAACACTGGTAAGATTAGCCAACCCTTCGTCCACAAAAGATTCAGCATATTCACCAAGACGGTGCACATCGTAGAATACTCCAACCTCACGATGACTAAGATCATCAGCATCAGGACCTCCTAGAACAAAAGAACATATGTCATCACATATTTGGTTGACAGAACCCAATGAATCTAAAGCTCTATCCCAGCCGATTTCCAGCAACCGTGCCTTCTTTGCAAGAGTATTGCATTTCTTCCTAGCTCTCCCAAGAGCTCTCTTCAGTCGCTCTGTCTCAACATGATAGCGATTCATGTCAAACCAGTTTGTATCATCGAACTCCACACTACATTCTTTCTTGATAACAGAAATTAAAGCATGTGCAGCGCTTTCTTCCGCATCACATGGTCTTATAGCTGAAATACCCTGTGCACGAACAACAAAAGGCTCTCCAACTCCTCTTGCACCATAAACAGTTGCCTCAGCAAACCCAACATAGCCATCTGCTACAGCACGGCAACTGTATCGTGCCTCATTTGCGCCTATGCCTCTCAAAACCTCAGATAGCAACGTTTTGGACCTGATCTGCACGAGCCGACGCTGCTCTGTTAAACCATAACAAAAACAACATCACTAACCATACCGACATCATAAAACCATCCCCTTTCTTCCCCTATTCCTAAAACTTCCTATAATCATCCATTTATATATAAATCATCCAAATCACCATATGCTGCTATAAAGATCCAGATCAACACGGGTCAACTGAAAAATAATCACACATCTAAAAAAACAAGCCCCTCGTACACAGCTCCTTCAGACCAAACAAGATGCAAGAGACCGAACAAAACTAACACCACAAATTTATAAGAGTATATCTAGGTCCCCAAGATTAATCGGAGCATATACAAATACATTAATACACATACCTTGTGCAGGTTCCTCCGTACCAACTGGATAGTCCCTCTTATAGCAACAAGATCTAACAAAGCAGTAGCAGCGCCGCCGCAACCACTCAGTATAAAGAAGCAGCCAGTTATACCACATATATACCAGCCTCAGCAAAGCAGATGCAATCCCACCATGACACGTTGCCCTGGGACAACCGAGCTTAACTCAAAAAGGCCGTGCATCATAAATCCCAAAACCAGCCCACTAATTATGGGACTGTACATCTTTAAAAGCCCAAGGTCAAACATAAAAGGAAAAGGCCATAACTCCTTTATGGCATAGCACGATCAACCCATAATAACAGCTTGACATACCTCCACTACCAAAAATACGCTTTCCATATACTGCACCGGTACGTATCAGATAAAACCCATCTCTTAGCAGCCGCGCAGCGCGCTACGCGTAACCGCTCTAGTATATATAATCCTAGTCGGAGACGGAGTACGCTTCCTCCCCTTTTCCTCTCCCCGCAGTAGGGGTGGAAACGAGCCAAGCCGAGCCAAGCTCGGCTCGGCTCGTGAAAGCTTGCTCAACTACAGGCTCGGCTTGGCTCGGCTTGATTAATTGAACGAGCAAAAGATGCAGCTCGGCTCGGCTCGTTTCAAAGCTCGAGCCAGCTCGAGCCAGCTTGTGATGTCATGATGGACGGCGTCGAGTCAGGGACGCCGGCGACGCAGGGGGCGTCGAGCTCGGCTCGAGCGGCACTGGGGACGGTGGACGGAGGCCGGAGGTGGTGCAGGGAAGGGAGGCGGCGCCGCGGCGGGCCGACGGCACAGGGGGCGTCGCCGTGGAGGGAGGACGGAGCCGACGCAGCCACACTAGGGGAGGTAGGCGGCGCAGGGAGTGAGGCGGCGAGCCCACGGCGCAGCCGCGCAGGAAAGGGAGGTGGCGGGCCGACGGCGGCGGCACAGAGAGGGCTTCGAACGGCGCTGCCGGCCTGCCGCTGGCGGTCTGGCGCTGGGGAGGGGATGGATGCGGCGGCCGGCAACTCCTCTTGCCAGTCGCCGCCAGCGCCAGTTGAGGAACGGAGGAACCGAGGAAGGGGAGGGATCGGATCTGCTCGCACTCGGCTCAGCTCAGGAGTCAGGACTTAGGGTTTCTCTCTTTCATGGGCCAGACAATTGTTAATGGGCTTGGGCTCGCTCAGGGAACTCAGTTTTCCATAGGCTTGACAAGCCTACCGAGCAGCTTGCGAGCTAGCTCGGGCTCGGCTCGGTTTGGAAACGAGCTGTGGAGGGAGCTCGGGCTTGGCTCGTTTAGTCTTCGAGCCGAGCCGAGCTTCGCGAGCTCAAGCCAAGCCCGAGCCGAGCTCGCGAGCCCGAGCTTTTTGTCCACCCCTACCCCGCAGCCGCCATCGCATCTGAAGTATAATTGACGCCATAGGTAGCAAAGCTCCACCCTCTCTTTGATCGATCGATATCGATAGGCAGCAGAAGGGGAGAAAAGGAAACCGATCTCGGTCATGGCCACGCCCACCACTTTGGTCGCCGCCTCCAGCCATCGCCGTCGTCGCCGGCGTGGATCCACACCGGCACAGGCACAGGCACAGGCACCGGCACCGGAGGGGGTGCCGGGGTGGATCCTTCTGAACAGCGGTGCCCACATCGGCAGCCGCTCCAACGCCACCACCGCCGTCGGTGAGGCGAGGGACAAGCTGACGATAGAGGTGTCCTTGTGGCCGGCGCAGCCGCCGCACCCCTCCGACGTGTTCGTGTGTTGCCCGGGCGTCCGCCACCCCCGCGAATCCGAGATCCTCTTCACGGCCCAAGATCTGCTGCTGCTGCGTGTCCCGGTCGCCGCCGGGGCTGCGCCGAGCCTCATCAGCTTCACGGAGTGCGATTACCTCATCTACCGTGCCGCCGCCGGCGACCGTCGTCCGTCGCTCACGCTGCTCCCGAATCCAAAGCCCAACTACTTCCACGACGGGGATGTCGGCATCCTTCCCCGAGGCGGGGGCGAGTACACGGTCGCGGCCCTGGTTGCTAGACGACGCCGGGGGCAGGTGGACCACCAAGACGGTGTGGATGGACGACCCGCGGAGGCCTCCCCCTGTGGAGATCCCCATCAACGCAAGGCGGCTCAACCACCACATCACCACCACCACCATCACGCTCGGCGGCGAGCTGGCCGGTGCCATGGGCTGGGTCGATCTCTGGACCGGCATCCTAATCTACGATCTCCTCCATGACGACAAGGACCAAGACCGGCCAACGCTCCGGCACATGCCGCTGCCGCTGCCGATGCACGCCATCACCGGCAACCACGGGATGGGCGACAAGCTAGCCTTAGGCTGCCCACGCTCTCTCCGTGGCATTGCCTCTGTCACGAGGCGCGGCAAGGCCTGCCTCAAGCTCGCCGGCGTGCATGTCACCGGAGAGCGCCTCCCCTACAACGACGCTGAAACCCAGCTGCCGGCGTTCGCCGTCGACGACTGGACTGTCACGACATGGAGCAATGACAAGATGAAGGGCTACTTTGAGGACTGGCAGGAGGATTTCACGATTCGCGGTTCCGAGGTCAGGATTAGCAACGCCATGCGCTCGGATCTGCTGAGATCTGGGTTGCTGTACCGTAAACCGTCACGAGGGGATGGCGATGAGGCTACGGTGGAGGAGCTGGCTTTGCACAATCTCTGGGTGTCTCATCCCACCCCCAGCCTAGATGGTGAAGAAGATGTCATCTACCTGCTGGCCAAGCCAAAGTGCTTCCACCCCAAGGCGTGGGTTCTTGCTCTCGACACGAGGAGCAGCACGCTGCTAGGCGTGGTTGAGTTTGGCACTGAAACCGCACCATCTGCAGGTGTCACGTATCGCCCCAGTACTATATCCAAGTACATGAGTCTGGTGACTTCTCCAGGTAATTGCCATCATGTTATAGCAGCACATGCCTCGTTCCCTCCTCGCAACAAGTGACATTTCTCTACGGGCAAAACTGACTAGCGAGATATCTTAGAGAAAACCAGTCTTTCAGTGACCTGTCTGTGGACAAAGACTTTCCTTTTGTCTTAGTAGCTACTAGCTGGTTGAGTACATTTCGAGATTAGGTGATGATCAACCAATTGAAAAAAATTACATTGGTATCATGCACTCTGGTTACATGCTCTTAGTTCAGTTATCTTCTGTTCTTTGGTTCTTAACCTGCCATATGTAGACTCATATGCATGTATTTTTCTATGTAAGGAAATAAATTGGCATTGCTTACAAACATTCTAGTCAATGTGTGGGTAAATGAGGAAGATATATCATATGCACATCCAACCACACATCCATGCATGAGACCGAGATATGCTCCCTATGTACCTAAATCATATACTAGATTCGTTCTGCTTGAACCAGTTTAGTTGCCTTGCTATATTTATAATAGAAAAAATTACTCATTTGATGCAGTGATGCTAGAATCAGTTTAGTTGCCTTGTTGTATATTAATAGAAAAATTACTCATTTGATGCAGTGACTGGGAGAACTTAAAGGATGCTGCTGCTAATCACTGAATCAAGATGGTACTGCTGGCCTGTTTGGAGGCGATGCATCGAAGATTAAGACTGAATGATGTTGTTACACATATACTCCCTCCGTTTCATAATACAAGACTTTCTAGCATTGCTCATATTTATATATATGTTAATAAATCTAGACACATATTTGTATAGATTTACTAACATCTATATGAATATGGACAATACTAAAAAGACTTGCATTATAAAACGGAGGAAGTATATGTTTACAGGGGTCTTGGCAATTTTGCATTCGGGTGCAAGAAACGTGTTTGTTTCCCTGCGCTGGTGGTTAGGAGTATTTATGTAAATTTCTCTAGTTGGAACAAACAGCCAGTAGCTTGTCGATCTGTTACTAACTTACGATGAAGCATCATCATTATCATCTCATAAAAACTTGTAATGGGATTTTATATTCGTGACTATCACGCACTTTGATTTCGGTGAGAAGAGAAATCCAGAAAATTGCCATCAACTCATCTCTGCTATTGTTCTTGCTCTGCTCGGTTGATCTTGCCGGTTTTACTACAGCGTGCGTAGACACAGGGGTACTAAGGCTGTGTTTAGATCCAGGGATGAAAAGTTTTGGCGTGTTATATTAGATATATGGACACTAATACTAATTTGAAGTATTACACGTATACTAAGGAAGGCCGTGTTTAGTTATTTTGGCAAAAAAAATTTAACGTATATAGACATACATTTGAAATATTAAATGTAGACTAATAACAAAACAAATTACAGATTCCGCCTATAAATTGCGAGACGAATCTATTAAACCTAATTACTCCATGTAGCACCACATTGACAAATCATGGCGTAATTAGGCTCAAAAGATTCGTCTCGGAATTTATTACATGCAAACTGCGTAATTGATTTTTTTTGTCCATATTTAATGCTCCATGCATGTGTTTAAACATTTGATGTGACTGAAAAGTTAAAAGTTCGAAGGGAACAAACGTAGCCATACTCGTCTTCGAACACTTTTCCAAGTCCTGAAATGCGATCATTGATTTGATGCAGTTGCTGAATCTGCTGAGGTGGGATTTCCATTTCAAATCTATCATGTATTTATGGGCGTGCATCTACGCTTCAGCCACATTTTAATCCTGTCTATCAAGCTCCGTTTCTTCCTTTAACTAAAAAGAAAGAACTTTTTTTTAACCCAAACAACATTCTTGAAGGCCTGTGGGTTAGGCGTGAGCGTGAAACCTGTCAAGGCTTCGCAACTGTCATATTGGTGATGCCGTAGGAATGTAAGGCCTTACAGCTTTGGGGAGATAATGTTTATAATCCTCCAAGGAGGCATATATATTTCTCTTATGCAGTTTTGATCAATGCACTTACTTTGGAACCTCAACCATATGCTAAGCATGGAATCTAATAAGAATATAGGAATAATTCCTCATGTTGCCACCGGATAAGATATAATGAGCAGTGTTTCATATGATAAGATATAATGATCTCCAAATCAACCGAGCAGCAACAAAATCTACTAACAGAGCAGTGTATCCTATGATAGGATTATCAGTAGCTATACATGCATTTGAACAAGCAAGCGCTGAGACATAGTGGAGCGCAAGCTAGGAACAAAAGTCAGAAGTCAGAACCCATCGGTCACCGAAGAAGTACTGGTCTGCATGCCCTCTGCAATCAATAATTGTTCATTACTTTTGTTCCTAAAAAAAACATAGTGGGATAATGGAATTTAACATCCCAGCCTTTACAAGCTACAGCCAATTATTACATTATATCAATCCAGAAAAGAACGTAGTTCAGCTAAATAGGACACCAAACAAAAAACAGAGGAAACTAAGCCAAAATAAGGAGAACACATTTATTTAAATCTATTTGTAAACCTCCATCCATAATTGGCAAATAATTGCATAACCATCGACTTCAACTTGCGGCATGCAACCTTTAGAAACTCCCCATCATCCTCACACCTTTGTAGCTGTGCCCAAAACCGGAGCCAGTGCGTTGCCCTGAAAATTACCTGCATATATGAAATAGATGATGATTTATTAAAAACCAAATCATTTCTACTCAGTGAAGATCAACAAACGGATGAAGAAACCATCGTGCCATTTCAGTTTTAGTCCCCCCTTCCTCAGGTTAGTACCAGCGGCTAATGCTGACACCTCGATCTTGTAGAGTAGTAGTTTACATCTGCCATTCTATCCAGTGACGATGCACGCGAGCCTAAAATGCTCAAGCATAAGAAGATTGCCGGCCAAAAAATAAAAACAAAAATCTGATACAAAACCTCAGGCTCTGCTTAGGCGGTCAGCTGCATTGACACAAAACGTTTCCATCAGATAACATGAAAAAACGAAACCTAAATGAAACGGCAGTAAATGAAGATTTGGTTAGCATGCACGAAACTTGAGATAAACATTACAAGTAGCAACCTCTATCCCCCCACCCTCTCAAAGCGAAGCAATTATTGTAATATTAAAAAATATTTAGATGTGTAAAAGCATGTTCATTCGGGTAAACAGGTACTCCCTCCGTCCAAAAAAAAAAACTCAATCCTGGGTTTGGACCTGGACGCATGTGTGTCCAGGTTCAAAACCCAGGATTGGGTTTTTTTTGGGACGGAGAGAGTATGTCGCAAGTGGATGGACAGGTAGCCAATATCATCCTCCAGTATCCCAATAAACTTCAGTTATGGTTCCTCCATTGCTGAAAATAGATAAAGAGAATATCTACTACTCCCTCCGTTTCACAATGTAAGACTTTTTAGCATTGCCCACATATATATAGATGTTAATGAATCTAAACACATACATATGTCTAGATTCATTAACATCTAAATGAATGTGGGCAATGCTAGAAAGTCTTACATTGTAAAACGGAGGAAGTAGCTACCATGTGCGATGCTTGTTCATAACAGAATTAAATAGAAATAAGATGGTTAACTTTAGCTATGGTTCTTCACATCATACAGATTAAGACGCTGGATTTAATTTGTAATGTCGAATGGTCAATTAGATTAATATGAAAATATATAGGGAAATGTCACTACTTTGTATTATGACACCCATGTGAGCATGAATTTTGTTTTAGAAAACTGTCAATTAAAAATGAAACCACCACTTCATTACACATTCAGTAAAACTTACTCAGAATCCTCAAACATTGTCCAGGTTGTAGAAAACCTAAAAACAAGAGAGAATAGCTGTTAAAAGTACAAAACGACATGCTTTTTGAAAAAAAAAAGTGGCAAATAAATCTTACGGGCCATCGATATCACAATTTCTCACTATAAACAAAATCAATTGTGGCACAAATTTTGAAAGGTATTCCCCAATCATCAAAGCAGTAGTAACTATGTCCAGGACAGTCCCTTGGTCCTTCAGAGAACAAAAAAAAAGTTAGCAGACTATTTGATGAGGGTATTGAAAATTTCCAGAATGAACAAAGTGTTTTCAGGAAGAGACAAGGTTAAAGCGAGGCTGGATCATTAGGTCAGTAAAGTAATAGGACGATTACAAAGACAAAGAAATTTGGTCAAGAAAAAAGCTCAAGAAAAGGTGAATTGAAAAGCATAATATAGGGATAAATGGTCATCCCTAACTCTGCGACTCTTTAAGAGAACTACAACTCTCCTTCAAAGTCACCACTAGACCCCTCATCTCCAGCACACAAGCCACATTCTTCTCTAGACTATGAATGCAGGGATGATAGTTCATTTGTGTCACCCTGGCACATCATCTGCTATCCAGCCTATCGCTGACTCCCAGATTTTGCATCCTACTGAGCCAGATGCTTTTCATCAAGGAGCAATTAAAATTGGGCTGCTGCACATTTATTTATAAGGAGGTATAGTTGCGTCTTCGATTAACACCCCCCCTCCCCACCGGAAAACAAGCATAGGTGGAAAGGTTGGTGACTTGGATGAAGTAAAAAAAGAAAGAGAGAAAACAGAAACATGTATTTACCTTTGTGTACCTATGGGCATGCTCAATAAAGTTTCTCAGATATTTCAGCAGAAACCAGTAGCCTAACTCATAAACATCCACAAAGAAATGCCAATAGACATTTGAAAATGGTATGCCAAAGTGTCTCACACCTCTCCATTCTATCAGAAGAGTTTCCGAGACTTGTAATGGCTCATACACAGTGTCTTGCGGTTTGCGCAGTGAATCACAATCTCTGTACAGATGGCATATCAAAGTAGAAAGAGCTGCTGGAGACATGAAAGCTGGATGACAGCCCAAAAACCTTTGAAACTTCTCCAGCTTCTCACGCTCATGAACTTCAGGGACTTCCATACAATTATGCTGAAATTGTAGAAAGTAACAGGGGAGAACTTTCTTCTTTTCACCAGAAGCTGAATCGATCTCTTCATGCTCGTAATATGGGAAAATAATCTCAAAGAAGTTTCTGAAGTCAGCTTGCATCCCTTCCTTGGAGGTTGTATCATTTGGCACTTCTGTGATAACAAAATCTTTGATATCATTCCTCACTTTCATATGCTCTGCCTTCCATTTCCCATTCCAGCACAGGCCCTTCTTATGCAGCATTAGCAATCAAATGAGAATTTCCTTTGCATTTCCTACTGAGTTCAAGGTCCAATACAATTCTAACAAGCCTGGACAGGTATTCCTCAGAAACAAAACCGTTGATATCTGGCTTGATCTTCGTGGTCCGAGTGAGGATGATATAGTTAACAATCGCCAAGAGAGAGGAGGAGCCATTCTTATCATGGCATATAATTTGTTTTATGTGCCCACCATAACTGATCTCCTCTACCTTGTAGACAGACATACCTGAAAGATGGACTGGTATACATGGCAACAAAATTTACATTATGTAATGTAAATGCAACAATCTTGACAAGGCATATGACATAGCAATCCAACGAAATTGAAATCTAACAGCTAAATTTGGAACATCTGGAAAAGGAAATCCTCAATAGTAGAAAAGAAGGCGAAAGGGACGAATACACAGGAGTGCGCACACGAAACCTGTTCGCCTTCTCCCAACGGGCACCAACCAGCACAGGCAGGGTGTACGGCGGCGCGCGCACCCACTTCCCCGCCTGTCTCTCCCAGCAGCTCACCGCCGATCTCTCCGACGGCAGCGCGCGCGCACCCCACTTCCGCCCTGCCTTTCCTGCGGCGCAGCAGCTCGCGTCCCCGCTCCCTCCGACGGCGGCGGGCTCGGCCGCTGCACGGAGGAGAAAGTGCGGCGGGTGGGGTTTAGCGGTGGCTTAGATCTTTCGCGGCCGGGGGGGGGGGGGGGGGGGGGGGTGGACAAGCTTACCGCGACTTGAGTTTGGTGGCGACGCCGACCAGATCAGCCGGCAGGAACGGGTCCGACAAGCAACATTAGCGGCCGCGGTGGCGGCGATGGCGGCGGTGGCGTGGCGGCGATGGCGGCGACGGCGGAGCGCGTGACGAGGGTTTTGCGGAGGAGGAGGGTTTTGGTGGAGTCTTCGACAGCAAGCGAAAGTTTATGGCCGGTCTGATCCGATCCGATCCGCTCCCCGTATCCACCGCCCCAACATGCTACCTCCCCAACCCTCCTCGATCTCTCCGAGTAATTTGTTTTTTCGATTTTGCTATATCTTACCTGAAAGATTTTTTCTTATCTCTCACTCGATGTTCTCACTTAAATTTACAGTGCATTTTCTTGTAAGTTACAGTGTAATTTATGAAATTTACGCTGTAACTTTTGTAGGTTACACTGTAATTTGTGAATCTTCGCATGTAAATTTTAAAATTTGTATTGGATTTGATCTTTTTCTTGAGGATATGGTAATTTAGTGTCCATTATGGTGTTTCTTAATTGCTTTTTGCTTTTTATTATATCTATCGGATTTTAATTAAAGATTAAAAATTTGTGTGATATGATAATAAAAATCTTTCGAAAGATGTATAGGTACTCCCTTGTTTTTTTTATTCTCTCTCTTATAACATTGTAGGACTACAAACGACACACTTATAACACATGCATAAATTATCTCTGCGAACACATATAGTCCCTCCGTCCAAAAAGAACATATTCCTAGCATCCCAAGGTTGTTTTAGTTGAGATAGAGAAATACTAAAATGCCCTTGGACATTGAAAAAAAATAGTAGGTGTGATAGGTAGGTAAAGGGTATTGAAGGAATAAAACCTTTCGTTTTACGTGCTGAGTGTAGATAGGATGGTAGAAGTTGGTTTTTATGGGACAAAATTCAAACTCTAGAAGTTGAGTTTTTTGGGACAGATATATTGGATCAGGGCCTGTTTAGTTTATGAAAAGAAAATTTTTGGGTGTCACATTGGATGTTTGACCGGATATCGGAAGGGTTTTCGGACACGAATAAAAAAATAATTTTATAACTCGCCTGGAAACCGCGAGACAAATCTTTTGAGTCTAATTAGTCCGTCATTAGCACATGTGGGTTACTATAGCACTTATGACTAATCATGCACTAATTAGACTCCAAAGATTCATCTCGCGATTCCCTCCTAACTGTACAATTAGTTTTTTCATTTATCTACATTTAATACTTTATACATGTGTCCAAAGATTTGATGTGATGTTTTCTGGAAAAAAAATTTGGGGAACTAAACGGGGCCTCAGTATATCTTAATATAATTATTATTCGTGTATAGCTATTGATGGGTATATTGTCAAAAATAATTAGCCATATAAATACAAACACTCATATTAAGTAGTACTCTAACTCGGTGGGTTGGTTCTACTATAAGTATCTAAACAGTTAAGTTAAGCTCACCTTATTCTCTCTTTTCACACTACCCAAATTATTATGCATCAAATTTTACCACTCTCTCTTCAATCTTTTTTTTAAAAAAAACTATACACACAATTTAACCCGGTTTTAAATTTTTTATGTCGTCCAAACAAGAAATAAATAGAAAAACTGCGAAGGGGAGGGGATCCTGAGCTGCATTGAAGATGAACAGCGGTACAGATTACACGACTAAAAATGTATAAAAATTACATACTCCATCCGTTTCAGGTTATAAGATATTTTGACTTTGGTCAAAGTTAAACTACTTTAAGTTTGACTAATTTTATAGAAAAAAATATATTATAAAAATATATTCAATTATAGATTTTATGAAATTATGCTAGTATTGTAAATATTACTACTTAAAAATATCACGAAAAATTTTATAAACAATTAGACATTTACTTCTAATAGTATTACACATATATGCAAAATCTCGTATTCAAATTCACTATATTTTAGCTGTAACAAAAAGATGAAAAATTTGACAATTTTAAGAGTAAAAATCTGTTAATATTTTGTCTTTTTGTTACTGCTCGCGTGAGTTTGCTGCTTCGTGAGTTCTACGCATCCTTGGGCAAAGCTGGCATGCATCTTATTAGATATCTAATACAGTTCGTTTCAAAAAAAAAAAAATTCTACTACAGTATGTAGTTGAAAGGCTACTACATTGGGCCATTCCTCATATTAACTGTTGCCTCAATGATTCTCATTTATACTCCCTCCATTTTTTAATAGATGACGCCGTTGACTTTTTCTCACATATTTGACCATTCGTCTTATTCAAAAAATTTACGTAATTATAATTTATTTTGTTATGAGTTGTTTTATCACTTATAGTACTTTAAGTGTGATTTATATCTTATACATTTGCATAAAATTTTTGAATAAGACGAATGGTCAAATATGTGAGAAAAAGTCAACGGCGTCATCTATTAAAAAACGGAGGTAGTACATGATGTTGATTGCTCTTTATTTGATTAAGTAATGACACCCTCTTATTGTTTAAAAAACCATCAAGTAAACACTTACTCTACGAAAGTTGGTCTCTTTCCCATTACAATGCTATCTAACAGCAATAATTCTGACAATTTTCAGCCCAAAATCCACATCCATATGGCTCCCATGCCCACATTGTACAGTGTTTTACATATGGTTTTGGTGTCATCCCACCTTTCCATGCCCTGCTTATCAGATCGACGTCCCCAGCGTGGTCGGTGGATTCCATCACCATCGTTGGAGAGATCATCTGGGCTCTCAATTTCTACCTACAATATGGGGAGTGGATTCTACCCCTCGTATACCTTTTTCTTCTAAATTCGATGCAAATAGTTGTGAAATTTTTTTAAAAAAAATTAACAATGTAGAGTATAATGACATCTACTACTCCACCAAAATTCAAGTTCAAATTCGATCTACACATCGAGAAACAAAAAAGACAAATTTAGATATAAACAATACGCTACTATTCATACGCTAAATTTGTTTATATCTCGACGCGTGAGTTGAGTTTGGACTTAAGATTTTGTGGAGTTGTATATATGTGTTGTATGAATGTTGTCAAATTTTTTCAGAATTTTTCATAACCGTTTAAATATTTTTTAAGCAAACAAGGGAGCATCCCCTCAAGGGATTAGAATAGTTTCCCCCTACAATGCCACCCTTATTGTGGTGGTGATATATTTTTGCTTGACCTGAAGTAAGGTATGCATCTTTCTTACTTTATTTTCTGTTAATCCCTTTTTGTGTACGCAAAGTTTTTTTTTATGGTATTCACCTTGATATAAGTTGCAATATATTCATATAGTATTTAGTTAACATCATGAATATTTTTTTCTCAATAATATATATGCATCCATCCGGCCCGTCTATAATTTTGTGCACTCATTTTTAGGCATTTTTCTTTGTGAATATATGATTATGAGTCCCAACTTCAAAGTATATATATAATATATATCATCTACTTGATTTTTTTTTACCAAAGTTACACAGCAAAATTGTTTAACTACTGCGCTTTTGCTTTTTAAATTAAGTTATATAATTAACTTATTTCATTCAGGCTTCATTCTGCGCTTTCTGGAATTGTTTTTCATCCTTCGTCATCCCACGGTCATCCGTACTGGCGCAGCATGCCTCCAGCCCCGCCTTGGCCGAACCTAGCACCACCGCCATGTCCTCTCGGTGTGTTTCTTCCTTCAATCGCAAAAAGCAATTCCCTACTCCTCCCTCATTATTTTCCGTGATTTTACCTTTCAGTTCAGCTTTAATTCGCCGGATTTAATTGATTCCAATGATGTCTAGCCATCGAGCTTATCCTGACTATTTTCATCCTGAATTTTATGAATTCGCTCTGATGTTGGAGAAAATAGAAAGAGGAGATTGAGTGGATCAAAAGCTCTCAATCAATTTTAGGACATCGATAAAGATTCGATAGGATTTGGTGGGCAAGGTTGGCTCCAGCATCATATGGGCATGGGACGGAATTGTCTTCCGACACTAGCTAGTCTGCTATACTAGCTGCGTCTTCACTTATGAGTTGGGTCGAAGAGAGGTAGGCCAAGGGTTTTCAATTATAATGTATATATAGCGATCCTAATGTTTTAATTTATTGCTCAGCGTCTAATAGCTAGTGTACCATAAAAGAATTACACATTGTGACCCACGGATATTTTTTCTAGTATAATTCTAATACTCTAGGATGATACATACTAGTATAACAACCAATTTCCCACTATCCGTTCTATTCCTGGCTATGGAAGCCACTTTGGAACCGCAGTGCTCTATATTAGTATATAGTAGTAATGGGTTTATGAAAACACAACTTGCTGGTTTTTTGTGATTTTCCACAAAATTAAATTTTATAATTTGACATATACAAAAGAAAAAGCAAATCACCATATCATGTGTATAACTTTGACCTCTATAGTAAATATGCTATGGCTGCTTTTTAGCTCTAATATAACTTTGACCATAGCATACATGTTATCTCTAATATATTTTTAGTACAACTTTATAAGTTAAATTTGGAATTATGTACATACATATTTGTTGAGTGATATATCACAAATTAGTTTATTTTTTTAAAAGAAAATATTTTTTGACTATTTAAATAACATACTATCTCCGTTTCAGGTTATAAAACTTTCTAGCATTGCCCACATTCATATAGATGCTAATGAATCTAGACACATATTTGTCTAGATTTATTAACATATATATAAATATGGGCAATGCTAGAAAGTCTTATAATATGAAACGGAGAAAGTTATGTATATACAAACTAGTTTATTTCACAAATTAGTTTATATTTGTTGAGTGGATATGTTTAGGCCGGATTCCCTTGCACGGAACACACCTACGTAACTTCTCACAAGAATGGAGGTTTGCCTCCATGCATGCATATAATAAGGTGTATTAATTAAGTAAATAGGATATCCACCTCATAACGGGTATCCGTCAAATGTGTGGATCCATACCCAATAAGATGGGTCCATATATGTCCATATATATCACTCTCAGCAGCATATCATCGGACACATTTTCTCTGTAAGAGTACGCACCAGTAAGGTCATATGGACCGCATACATGCTGAACGGAAGAAGGTCCGGATTTGCAGTTGCATTCCGGATTTGTACATCCAACTTTTGAGCATCGAAAGATATACTGCTATATCCGTTTTATGTTATAACTACATCTATTTTATATCACAAGTTGTTTGACTTTTTAAGTTTGATCAAGTTTGTACAAAATTATAATAATGTTTTTAATACGAAACACACATATTATAAAAATATATTTAATGTTATATTTAATAAAACTAATTTGATGTAGATGTTCTTAATTTTTTCTATAAATATAAAGTTGGTCAAACGGTCAAACCTACAAACCTTTGACAAGAAAAAATATAACCGATTTGTAATATGAAATATAGGGTGTAATTGACAGCCACAGAACAACTAAACGAACATTTATACATGACAGTATGTGATTGATATTTATCTACACTAAAAGAGAGAGTCGGCTTCCTTTTTATGAGAAATCGCTTTATTGGATATACACATGGTCCTAGCATCTTCAATCTCCGGAGACAACACTAATTTTAAATGGACCAAGCATCTTCGTGCCAACTTTAATATGGGCGGTCTTTAACTTATTGAAAAACTTATGTTGTCACCTTTCAAATGCATCTGGCCTCATATTAAAATTCATCCTAAGTCAACTAAAATCGTAAAAACAAAATAACATTGTAGCTGAAACAAACTTTAGCCTTAGGCCTTGTAATAGACTAGGCAAATCTCAGACGTGCCTCTCTCCACCTCCACAAACTAGAACCTAGCCCTAGCTTTATTTTCATCTAGACTAAATTTCACAAAACTACATATTTAAGATTAAGTATCATAAAACTACATATTTAATATTGAAGTTATCAAAAAAATTATATATCTTAGAGTTTAAATCCCTAGCACCATTGTTATGGTGAAGCTATAAACATTATAGTTTTGTGGCTAAATTGATTCTAAACCTAGTTTTATTATGATAACTTTGTTGCTAAATATGTAGTTTTGTGACACCCCATCCTAAATGTGTAGTTTTGTGATAAATTTAGTATTAAATATGTAGTTTTGTGATACACCAAGTTAAATATGTAATTTATGATAGTTTGGTCATAGTATCTGCAGTTTTGTGAAATTTACTCTTTCACATATAAATATCTATGCACACCCTCTAAAATAATTGAATTTTGTTTAGTTGAATTTTGCCAAGTACCAGTCACGTTGTCTCTAGTCCTCGGTCAATTAGTCGGCAACTATAGTTTTAGAGTCCTCAATAGTTGGTGTGTTAATTTACCGGGTTGATTTAATCTACCATTTCAATCGCAACTATTCCTTTGTGTCAGTGACAAGGATAAGACATACCTCCTATACAACAATCCCATATACCCGATAGTATACGACAAGATATCATTTAAATGAGGAAATACAGGGGATAAAGAAGGAAATTGTCTTCTCGAAATAGAAGATGTCAGAATCCAAGTCAAGGAAGATAATTTCTCCTTAGGCCCATGTTTAGTAAGAAAGTAAATGCATTGGATGAACTAGTGACGACCCCTCCGACCACTAGTAGATGGTGCGTATCGGTCCACCGGTGTCCTCTTTTGCTGCGGGCGTCCCTGGGCAGCTTGCGATGACTCCGGTGCACCCATAGGCTGAGATGCACCGATCTCTTCCTGTTTTTGCTCCTCCTCTTTGTCATCCTCTCCCTCCTTCCTCTTGCTCTTCCTGTTCTTCCTCCCCTCTGATCCCCTTCCTCTTCATTTCTTTGATGACTTGTTTCTTCAGCTTGTGTGTGCGTGACTCTTGGTTGTGGGTCGACTGTTGTCAGGGTTACGGATACCACATACCCAATAGTAATTGACTAAACTCGGCGGGGCCCACCATATACCAAGTCTTATATGGAATCATGCCCCATATATAGGAGTTCCGGATAAGGAAGGACAAGTAGAGTTTTATATGGAAACGACAAGGACTACTCGGATTGTATCCATATTGGTCTCCGTAGTTCTACTTGGATAAGGAGACATCTATGGATATAAATACAAGACCCCGTAGGGGGAGAGAGGATACAACAACAAATAGACACACAACACACGCGGCCAGACATCGACATCAGAGATAAGCCTAGACAGACCCCATCTGGTGCCTACGGAGGTCGACAAGAGGGATCTAGAACATCTCTGATCTCGACGAGTTCATATTTGAGGAGGAAGACTACCCTGCCGTCGACTACGTGTTGGTTATCTATGCCGTCAAGTCGACGGCAGCTAGATAGGTTATCACAAATATTGTACTTGTGTGATCCAGATAAATATATAGAGCAACACCAGCTTCGGCCAACAGGAGTAGGGTTGTTAACTTCCTGTGAAGTGGCCCGAACCTGTATATAATCCTTGTCTCTGTCTCTTTTACCTCAATCTCGCATATACCCTGGTAGGCTAGTACCGACGATCCCCATATCATGCAAATACCTTAGTCGAGATCTCAAACATCGACAGTGGTGCGCCAGGTAGGGGAATTTTGGTGCTTCAAGGTTTCAACGAGATGGGTTCAAGAGGTGGATTCTCCGACAACCTCTGTAAGTGTTTGTATATGCAATATTTGTCCATTAATCCTATTTTCTTATATCACCCTGTCTTGAAGTCGATCCTATCGTTCCTTTACGCTACTCTCAATGCGTATTAACCAAGCTGCATAAATCGGGAATTGGTTTTCCCAACTTCATGGCTAGGGCCTAGGATTTCGTCAGCTTCTATTGACACGAAAAACACGCACTGGCCTGAGAGATCTGCTTAACTATAGTGCAGGTCCAAAGAAATTGCCTTCAGGTTCTGAGCATGCCAGCTGGTTTGATCCTGCAACCAACAAGATAGAAAAAAGACAAAGAGTTAAATCCATCAACGGTAGCCAATCGGTAGGATTGCCGATGACGTATCATCCGAGGCCATGCCGATGTAACTTGCGTCAGATCGGCAGAGGCAGATTAAACTTGGAGATTGTTGGGTGTACTTGATCGACTGTAGATGTTAACGATACGTAATCCAATCCAATGGGACACGCTTAGATCGAGTGATTGGGATAGATCAGTCGCTGCACCGAGACAGTATAAATCACTCCATATCTAAATGTGCCCCAAAGTAGGGATTATGCATGCTCGCAGCATAGCCGATGGGGCGAACCTAACTTGTATCGGCTAATACTCTAACACCACCTTATACCAAGATATTAGCACAGATGAAATATACAAAACTGAAACCAATCTAGCAAGCAGGATGAACTAGCAGACTGATAGGAAGCTTAATATACTTTAAATGGATGAGATCTTGATATAAGGGGCAGATTTAGATGATCCAGAACCAAATAAGAAAACAAGACGACTAAATCAAGTGAGATCGGCTGAAACTCCGATGCTATCTCTATTAGCAATCAAAGAGAGGGCTAGATAAAGCGTTTCAAGACAGTACTTAACAGATCGAACCTAACCGATCCAGCATTAAGCATGAAAAGAAACATAAGATCTAATCAAATCGATGAAAACTCATTCAAGATGGTAGATACACCGCATAGTCTAGCTTGATATCGAAATCTAAACCTGCCAGCTGTTTTCGATGATAGAGACTAGCCGATAAAGCTTAGATAACAAGGCCAATCTAGATTATGCGGTATATATGATAACTCGGTGGTTTACATTGACAGGATTAGAGTGCCATGAAGATGTAAGCACTAATCCCGAGAACGCAAACCGCCATTGAAAGTTCAAGCGCCATTAATTTGGTTTTGGTGATTAATGACAAATTCAATCACATGAGACTAATATTGTTATAAGCATTTCTTTGTCTACTAGTCTCATATGGATATGAAAGTGGAATATGTGAGATGTGATTTTCGGACTTCATATGAGTTGAGAGAGAAACATTCATTGATGGTTTACCTAAATCACAAGGATGAAATGCATGGAGATCAAGCTATATGTATCACTCTTTCTCTCCGTGCACATATTGATATATTCATATATAATATTTTCATGTGATTACATAAACATGTGAGACTAATATTTTGTTTGAGCCATGTCTTGTTTAGTCTCTTTACATTGAGAACATGTAGATGATGAAGGTATGCTTTTATTTTAATGTCTATATTTGAGAAATACCTTCTATTCTTATATAGGATAAGCTCTCAATGTTTTATATCTTGTTATGCATACTCTTACTTCACACAAATATTTTGTATGCATACATTTAGGGGGAGCAAATCCTATACTTTAGTTATGCACGTAATCGATCCAAGTTATTCACTTTCATTTAATTGGGATCTTTACATTTGAGCATACATTCAAGTATATGACACTTGTGGTGTTGATTAGTACTCAACATTTATTCATATCCTTTTATATACGCGATCGGTTGGTCAACATGTGGAGGTTGACATCCGGATCATTGGGACTAATAATTTTATTGAGTTGAATGAGAGAAATAGGTCCCAAGGATTGCAAAGGTGTTGATGTTCAAGTGATATCATTACACCTAACGATACCAAGAATGACAAAGTGAAAAATGTTGAAGATGTGGGATACGAAGTGGCTACTATGGCAAAACGGTGAAGGGCAAGCGATGCTCGGTCACGATGGACCATGCGGCGGTAAAGGGCAAGCAAGGGGCTTGGCACCGAATAACCAAATCCGGTGGTGAAGGGCCAGTGACGGCTTTGTCATGATGGATCGTACGAGACCATTTGAAGCTACAAGTAACCACATCAATCATTTGAAGAATATATGGTGAAACGGTGTAGACATTGGCGTCCCTTAAGACAATGAAAGAAAGATGGAAAGAAGGCATTCCTATTGGTATAATTCTCTTCCTATTTACATTTGAGTTTAGGAATGCCGTACTATTAAGAGAGATGCAACGTCGAGGTGTTTGTGTATGTCTCGGTGCTCAAAGTGACCTATCATAGTGCTACCTTGAGAGAAACCCAAGCTTTAACCTATCCTTTGAGTGGTTGTAGACCTTGGTTTTGGTTGAGTTGGGTAGTCCTCTCAGTGAGCTTTCCATAGAGTCCAAGTTCATCAAAAACGGACTCCCGAGCGAAAAGTTATATCTGTTTTTCTCTGTGTTTTTCGGAAATTCCGAAAAAGGATGCGAAACTGAGATTTGCTTCAGTAGATTTTCGGACTTGTCCGAAAATGCTTTTCGGAAAATCCGAAATTTACAGTTTTGGCCTTCAACGACTAGTTTTTATGAGGCTCGGGTATATAAACTCCTCGACCCCTCCTTTGAGTGGCTGTTGTTCCTGGGCAACATTAGACACATCCAAAGCCAAATAGCCATCCCTATTTCCCTACCTTTGTGGTGCCTTTTGTGAAGGGGATTTGAGAAGAGAAGAGAGTTGGATTGAGAGAGTGAGGAGTTGAGAGCTAGCGAGCTTCACTCCATCCTTTGTGGTGCCTCTTTGTGAGAGGGATTTGAGAAGGGGAAAGAGTTGGATTGAGAGATTGGGAAGTTGAGAGCTAGTGAGCTTCACTCCATACTTTGAGCACTCTAGTTCATAGCAAGCAAATCTTCGATTGTGTTTGTTACTCTTGGGGACTAAGGTCTCCTAGATGGTCAGGCGTCGCCGGTGAGCACCCAAGGTTGTGGTGTGCCACGGAAAGTTTGTGAAGGCTTTGATTTCGCCTCCACAAGGGAAGAAATCAAGAGTGAAACCGAGGAGTGCATTTGTGCAACCTCGTGAGGAAAGGGTTGAAATAGACCCGGCCTTGTGGCCCCTCAACGGAGACGTAGGATCCGTGGATCCGAACTTCGGGAAACAAATCAACGTGTCTCCTCTCTTGGTTTGCTCATTCTTGCCTTCTCTCATATTGTGCTTGAGCTTGTTTTTACCCGATCTACTTGCATGCTTAATTGATTTAGTTGGTGACCTTATATCTTGCTTAGATACCTTATTTGTCACCTTTTGATTCATATACATTTTGTTTATTCAAGCTACAAGTTCATAGCTAGTGTTTTATCCCGTTATCTGCCGAACCTTTCGGTTGAGATCGGAACTTCCAATCCTATACCGGAAGTTCCGATTTGAATCAAAAGTTCTCATCACTCTAATATGCTATGAAGTTGTGATAATTTTAGGAACGCCTATTCACCCGCCCTCTAGGCGACATCAAGGTCCTTTCAGCCATAACAAGCTTTACCTCTTCGTCGAAGATCGTACCCGATGCAGCTCAACTCGAAAGCAAAAAAACTCATCGAAACAATGAAAATAGAAAAGGGTGGCAATGCACCGAAGTATTATTGAACTATCGTCCTTTGATTACATGGTGTCGGGTCATATTTATACCCGAAGTACATAACATGTACTTGCTGGACACGACTCTTATCTCTAAGACAATTTAAAATGAGTCCTTCAGGGGGACTCTTACCAAACATATCTCTAAGGAAACTGGAAAATGTCCTAGTTAATAGATACAATTGTCCTTTTTAGGACTCCAGTCCTTGTGTGGCAATGGCTATGAAGTGCTGCGACCAATCCCGACGACGAACGTGTGACCATCTTTCCCGAGACAGGTTGCATCGGCTTGACTCTGTCGGATCCGGCGCTTAGCCGATATGTGGCAGGCGATGCTGCTTGTAACCGATGCGTATTCTTTCTCGAACGGAATTTCTCCAACTCAGTCTTGACTCTAGCTTTGAATCCATGATGTGGTATTACCAAATTTGTTCGTTAACAACTTCAGCTTGGTTTGTTATAAGATTTAAGCTGTCTTTGTGGAAAAACGATTTTTCCATAAAGATAGCTGGGGGCTAGGAAGAGTACCAGACTCCAATTGCTAAGGGCAGCTTTAGCGAGAGTACTCTTTTCTTGTCATGTGCATATTCAATTTATTTTCATATTATATCGTGTTACCCTAGGGCGTTCTGTCACGTCCTGATAAATTCACCCCGAAATAAAAATCATTCTCTAAAAGGAATAATAGAATTAATTAAAATTCGAAAAGAAATTGGCAAACACTAAAATACACGTACAAGAAAAATCCGAATGTGGCCCAGAGAATTTTTGTTAAATTCTCCTTGGCCTAAAAGAAGCCCTCAAATTTTACTTGAATTTTCAGAACGCTGTAAATAATTATTAAGCAACAACAACCTTTATCAAAGTTTATTAAAAAGAACTAAAAATCATCCTCCTCCCTCCTTTGAGCCAAGTCTGACCCAAAGTCCCTCTCCTCTCCCTCTATTTTCCTCCCTTCTCCCTCCTTTCCTTCCCGGCCCACTCCCTCCTCTCCTCCTCCCGCCTGGGCCTGCCCCGGCCCAAGCCGAGCCGCAGCTCTCCCGCGCGCCGCACGCGCGTTGACTGCGACCCACGCGGGTCCCACCCACCCGGTCGTCTCCTTCCTCCCGCACGGCCTCCTCTCTCTCTCTCCCGAAAACCCTAGTTGCTTTCCTCCCTCAAATCCACACGATTCAAACATGGGATTCCAAAATTAATTAGGGAGAATTAATCCCCTTTCCTTCCTCTTCAATTGCGCCTAAGGCCTCGTTCGGATAGAGCCCGGCCTTTTCCCTCCAATCCCTAGGGATATTGGTCCACCACCCAGACCAGTGGAAATCCACCACTCGCCGCCGCCTCGCTTCTCTCGTCGCGTGCCGACGCCTCCTCCTCTCGTCGCGCGTCGCGGCGCCGCCGCCGCCTCCGTCTTCTCTCCCCGAGCGGCGCCCACGCCGCCTCTCCTCTCGTCGCGCACCGCGGCGTCGGCACCTCCCCTGCCGCATCGCATCCCTCGCGCGCGCCGCCTTCCTTCCTCCCCAGTGTCGGCGTTGCTTCCCTTTCTTCCCCGGTGCCGGCGCCTCCTCCCTTCCTCCCCGCTGTACATGCTGGACAGAGTGAAGCAGTCTTCTCCAAGCCCAGATCCACGACATCAGCCATCAGGTACACCCCTTGCTCTTCTCCTCACCGCATCTGTTCATATTGATGTGCATATTGATTTTCTTGATTCAGAGCGTTTCACTATTCAGATCGATTCATATTGATTTTCTAGTTTCATATATGTACATGGATCTGCTGTTAGAGCTGCTGCATATATACACTTTTTAATCAACTAACAGTTAAGATCTTAAAAGTCTGGTCAAAGAAAAAGAAATTCTCAAAATTGGTAGATACCATAAAATTGGTTGTTAGTTCAGTGTTTCACTAACAATGAGATGTTATTATAAATGAAAAGTTAATTTTAATCATAACTCGAATTTTTAGAAGTGTGTAAATAAAGAAACCATGCGAAGTTTTATTATCTAAGTGTTGCATTTCAAGTCTGAAAATAAGTTGGAGATAGGTTTAAATTCATTATTCTCACTTTTGTTTTTCATCATCTTAGACTAAATGTCTTTGTTTTCATGAAACTGGAAACTCAAAAAAGATTTACTATTATAACATCTTGCTTGTTCAAGCAGTTCTTTGTTGGTTTGGTTTCTCCCTGCCGGTCTCGTCTTCTTACGTGTTCTTCTCTTCTGTCCAGTTGAAGCAGTTCGGGGGACTCAAAGGCCGGAGGGCTTGTTCGCCAACCTAGCTCACTGAGCTGCCAAGCTCGCTTGTATTGGTAAGGTGGTTGCTTCTCTTCCTCCTTTGTTCCTCGTGCATCTGCTACTGCTTCTAGTTTTGATTCCATTCACCAAGTAGTATGTGTGTAGTATTGGTCAGCTAAGGTCATAATTTATAGTGATTGCTTCTAGTTGAACTGCAGTATGGCACACAATAAGATCAAGTTTATTTGCATTCTTTGCCATTGGTATAACATATTACAACTTACCTAAAGATTGCTTTCTATAAGGTCCAATTGAGTTAGCGATGTTAGAAACAATCATTAAAGAACTTGTTTTTGTGAGTAATTTCATATTTTAGAGCTATATTTTACTCAAGTCACATTCCAAAGAGGAAGCATGTTTGAGTGAGGCCATATCCTGTTCGAAATTTTATATGTGTAGGAATAGATTTTTCTCTATATGTGCTGCTAAACATCCAAATGAAGACTGATTGACTTTGTTTTCATAATAATGGAAGCTCAAAAAATGTTTGGTGCTGAGACCTTATTACCCTTAACATGAATAAATGAATTAGTGATGCTGATATTTAATGAGGAAATCATTTTTTTAAAAAAAGTCCTTATTGACCCAACCATGATGTGAGTATAGTATGCATGAACAGTACACTTTTTTTCCTCTTGTGTGTAGTTAAAAAAAAAGGGTTCAAGGGCTATTCGAATGAGGAAGCGGGAGGAAGAGGATGACGATATGATTCTTTTCCTTTTCCCTGCTCTGCATCTTTTCTACTAAACACAAGTACTGCTCAGGTTATGAACTTTGCAATGAGCTAATTGTCAAGGAGCAATCATTTTAAGCATGCAAAAAGTACCTTTTAGAAGTGTATAAATGGACAGATAATGTTGCATGATGAGTCCCCCTAATAATATTTTTGACGTTTGATTCAGTTTCCTTTACAGTCCCTGTACCTGCTACTTTGTGTTGCCCAGACTTTTTTCAGTGAAGAAGTTAATGGTTGCGCCAATGTATCTCAACTATGTGAAATAAAGATAATTGCATCTTTAGCATATGAAATTGTCCTGTTTCTTCATGATATTGTTGGTTTGAAAAAGAAAATAAAGTGGGGTAAGATTGTCATGTTTTTTCATGATATTGTTGGCTCCCAGTTAGTACTTGGTACTCCTAGTATCCTAAATCCAGAAATAGATCAGGTGCATGTTTCTCTGAAGGATCTGTTGAATTGTCTTGTGGCATGTAGTTAGTTAATTTGATTAAGGTGAATATGCTACTATGGTACTAATAAGAATTAATTATGTCTGATTCATGTGGATAGTCTCTAAGTTATTAAATAAAATTGTAGAGGAATTACTTACAATCAAAAGTTAGATTAGATGGGGCTGGTCATGGGCTGAAGATTTGATGAAATGTTCCTTCTGTGATTATGAACATGTATGCAGTTAGCTAATTATTAATGAACAGTTAGCTGAATTTTTAGAAGTGTATTTACAGGTGCCTGTCAGGCTTTTGACACAAATAATTATACTGACTTTGACATATTGTTTTGGTGTGCAGTTTTCTGATATGTGATGTCCACGGGCCTTTTGTTTGCTGCACCAATGATGCAAGGAAATGTATTATGATGTATGTCGGAAAGTGTTGTTACTAGATAGAACTATTAAGGCAATGAAGCTCAAGTTATGTCTTGTTTTCCCCTCAAAAAAAAAGTTATGTCTTGTTCGATTTAATACTTGTAACACTGAGAGATATTTGTGTCCTAAATCTCAACGTGTATTGGTTCTTCATGTTGGTTGCCTTTTTTTTTTTTGCAATATTGTAACAATTACGACATGGATTTTGCAGCAGGTCTTCAGTATTTCTTTAATTTTCTACAATTTTCGTAATTTTCTAGGCATTTATATATCTTTTTTCTGTATTTTCCTGAAAAATTAGATTTTGTTTGTGCAGTATTTCGAATTATGTGCATAATATTTTGAAATTTCTGGAGTGAGACTATTAAATTGATATGATATCTCACCACTCACTATTATTTACCACACCAATATACTTAGATCCCATGGGTTGAGGGGATTATATCCCATGGTGGAGTGGATTGACGTGGGAATTGGGTGGTGGGAGGGGATCCACCCAATCCCTGCCGCCTAGTGGTATTTTCCCTGGGGAAAAACCACCCCAACTACCGAACAAGCCCTTAATTATCCCTTGATTCGTGCTCTTATTCACCCGGAACGGCCTAGCCATTCACGGCTGCCATTTCCGCCGCCGTTCCATGCCTCTCCCGTGGCCGGCTCCCTCCCCGCGCTTATAAAATGGAGCCCCCTCGTTCCATTCTCGTGTTTTTGCCTCCTCCCGAGTCTCCCGTGGCCGCCCCGCCCTCTCCCTCCTCGCCTATGCGCCGTCCGGCCGCGTCGTCACCGCCCTCGCCCTCGCAGGTGTATCCTCTTCCCCGGCGTCGCTTCCGTTCCGCGTGGAGACCACCGGAGGTACATCCTCGCCGGCAAACAGTGGCGTTGCCGCGACTCCACCGCCTCCAGTCGCCGCGCCAGAGCGCCGGTCGACGTGGCTGTCTCCTCCTTTGGCATCGCAGCGGCAAGGTCGCCCTCGACCTCGCCTCCCCTCCTCCCGATCCCCACCGGTCTTCGTCGTCGTCATCGTCCTCCTCGTCATCGTCTCCGTCCGACGTCGCCATCCCCTCCTCCGGTTGGCCGTTCATCCTCGCCGGCTCGTCGTCTCGCTGCGCCGCCTCCGTCGTCGGCCTCGCAGCGGCGTGTTCCACGCCGTCCTCGCCTCCGTGTAGCAGCTGCCGGCTGCCCTCGTCGCCTCCTCGCCGGCCCCGGTAGTCGTCGTCCTCTCATCGTTTCGTCAAGTGTGCTGCAGCCCCGTCGTCATCTTCATCGTCGGGTCCGCGTCGTCAAGCCCTGCGCCGGCCGTGTCTCGCCTTCGTCCAAGGGTCGCCGCCGAAGTCATCCCCTCGCCGTTCGTCTCCGTCATTCCCGTCCGCCTCCGCTGTGCCCGTTCGCCGTCGTCGTTCCCACGCCTCGTCGCGTGGTGGTAAGGATCCCTCTTCTCGCTGCCCCGTCCTCGTTCTTTCGGTGTCGCCCCGTGCCCGTTGTGCGGTTGTCGACCCCGATACCCGTGTACCGGTGTCGGTAGTCGTTCGTGTGTGCGTGTGGTGACCGTGTTGGTGTGCCCGCTCGGTAGCCACGTGGTTTCCACGTGTGCAGCCCGCGTGGTGTCTAGTGGAGTCCGTTTGTCGGCCACTTGCCTCGGTTGACACATGGGGTCCGCTTCCGTCGACCCGTGGACCGTCTCTGTGTACTCGGTCTACCGTGGTCCTTTAGGTTGACATGTGGGGTCCGCATGTCAACAGCGCATCCTTCATGTCTTTTCCATGCTAGCGCTTACACATGTTTTATAGTTGCAAAACCTAATTACAATAATCCGTAAATCTCCATGTAATAGCATTAAACTTCGGATTACCATTTCTTGGTCATACGAATTCCGAATCGACCCGTTCAAGTCTCTTAGTGTTTGTTATAACCTAAAGAACCCTGTGTTTTCTTTTTATGTATTGTTATTGCTTCTTTTTAGGCTTGTAGCTTTGCTTGTGTGCTTCGCGTAGCTTTCGTCGTTCCGGAGGTTCCCGAAGCGTGGTTCGCTGTCGTCGCCGAAGGTTCGGAAGGACGTTCTCTCTGAGCAAAGCAAGTCACATCATCCTTGAGCATATTGAATCCCAATTTATAAAATTAATTATTTTGATTTAAATTTTTGCATTATCGCTTTATTTAAATCCCTGCATTATCACTGTTTTATTTAGCAATACCTATTAATCTTTGTTATAGCCTTATTATTGCTATTGTTTATTATCACCTTGCTTACCCTAAGAAAACAAAACCCCAACTAGTGGGTACTCTATTAATGGTTCCACTAGTATGAACTTAACTAGATGCTTCGCTGATTAATTAGGCAATACTAGGTGGTTTTTTAACTTTAGACTTTGGGAGCTCTCATATCATTTGGACATTATGGAATGGTTGGCTTGTGATGGAATTGAACACACACCTCCCCCCTCTATTCAAAACTCCCAAAATGGTTTTAGGCTGGGCTCAAGGTGCATGGTTTTGCTAGGAGCACCTCGGCCACCATAAGGACCAGTCTTCGGGCCTCTGTTGCAAAGCACTACCGTACTAACCACATGTCTAATGGGTAAGGCTTAACTCGGTGCTCAGTCTAGTCCTGGCAAGAGGACACGGATAGATATGGACGAAGTTGGGGCTCGATGGACATCTCTAGGGCAAATGAAGGCTATACGGGCTACGGCTCGGTAGTCGAGATGTCATGGCACAGGGCCGGTGTTCTGCTGCTAGGGGCTCAATCCTGCCTACCTGTCCCGGGATTCCAGCCGTAGGCGGGGTTGGGTCAGTACTTTTGTCACGGCTAGGATGGGTAAAGGGGTTATGTCACATGTTTATGACGGGTTCCACGGCCTTGGAATGTGAAGTAAAGATGTGTCTTGTGGGTAAAGATGTACACCTCTGATCAGAGTATAATCTATTCGAATAGCCACGCCCTCGGTTATGGGCAAGCCTAGCAATATACCCAAGTTAGTGGTTTAATTCTTAAAACTTGCTTAACAACTAAAATGTGGAATGGTTGGCCTGGGTTGGCTTGGGACGAACTGAGACCTGGGTATGGTTGCCAGTTTGGTCTGAATCATCATAGGCCTTGGGTTAAGGCAGGTTCGTGTGGGTTCACGGCCTTGATTAATAATATTGTGTAGCCCTAGGATCATACTTTTGAAATAGCTTTGAGCAACTAAGTGTCTTTTAAATGCTGTTTACTGCAAAATCTAACCCCTATATTATCACCCCCTTGTACCCCCTTGCATTTTGTCTAAAGAAAAGTTGCCTATTAATAAGCAGTCTTCCCTCTTTCATAAGGCTCTAACTTGCGTAAGGAATCAAGGAGCTACAGTTGTTTCCCGCCCCTTTTGTATTTTTCTGAACACAAGTTCACCGCATCGCGCCTCGTGCACCTTCAATTTCACCATTGGACCCTTCTCAAATGCCATCTACATTTATCCCCAATCCTCCTTCATGATTCGTCTCCTCAACCATCTGTAGGCAGTCGATCGCCTTTACTTGCCTTCGATTCTTCTGGACCGCCGGACAGGTCAGTCAACCCTTGAGCTGTACTGAGGGGTTGGACTGGAAAGCATACTTTATGTGATTCCTCCTTCCCCATTGTCCTCTCCTACCCGCCTTTCCCACATCCATCAAAGGGATGGCAATTCTATGTGATTCGCTACACTTGCTGGCGCTCCACCCCATAAGCTAACTCTATTGCCTAGCGGTTAGCGACACTTTTCCGGTAGTACAAATCACTACACTTCGCTTCTTTTTCTTTCTATATGATAATATGCACCGTCGGTTGCTGCGCACCCTGCGGGTAATAGCAAGAGAGTGAAGAACGAACGATCCTCAGTCAGCAGTGAATGAGTCCGACTCGAGTTCGTGAGTCAAAGGCGTGGCAAGAGAGCGAGTTCGACTCGCGAACGACCCGCAAGTGAAGGACCGATCCTTTAACGCCAGTACTGTTGCGAGACTGGTACTTGGGGGCTCACGAGCAACATATAGACTAAGGTTGCCCATCACTCCCTCGCTCCTTTTTGAAGGCCCACCGGCTTGCATTTTGGGGCGAGTACTACAGTTCCTCCATAATCACACAGAACGCCCAGCTTCGCAGAGCTGCTCTCTCCCCAGTCCACAGCAAGGTGTGGAATCTGGATCTACAGTGTGTTCTGACCCTATTGGATCAAGTCAGATACTAAGCCTTCTACTACTACTTAGGTACTTAGGAGAGAAAATGCTATATTTCAGAGATTGGACTCTCTTACTGTGTTTTTCTCAGGGCAGTTCCCGAGCCGGGATTAATCATGCATCTCCCGGTGTGACTTGTTGAGTACTGTGGTTGTACTCATTCTTGCTCTATCTCCCCCCCAATTCAGTAAGAGAAGCTTTGGAGAAGAAGTCCTAGGTGAAGTCCTGGCTTATACCCTAGTTGAGCGCCTGTGAAGATGGAGCCATAGGCCCGCTAGTCCGCTGCTGTTTATTTCTGTTTGTCAAGCCTTAAGTGCCTTTGTAATAATGTAAATATTATCGATATAATAAAGATGTGCCTTTCATATCATGTTTGTGTGGTGTACCCCGACTTTTCCTGGGACGGGGATTAATACACTAGCGTTCTGGAAAAGGTATTTTTCCGGGCGCGACACGTTCGCTCGGGGGCTATTTGTATCTAACAATCTGTTCTGAGTATTGATTTCAGGAAAGTCATATTTCAGGGCTTTATCGTAGTCGAGAATGGTTGGATGACTACTCGATTATTCAAGAACGGTTGGTGGAGTTTGACAAAGATTACAGAATAAAGCGATGGTGTACACGCTGTGAATGAGTGAATATTAGAATCTGTGATATTGTTTTTCCCTTTTCATTTGTTGTTCTTGAAACATATCCAGATGATCCATTGAGCTCATCTGCTCATGTCCAGAAAACACATCTCTTAACTGTTGTTTATATGCACGGTTGATTTTTTTGGCTGCTATGTTGGACTATTGAAGCGCTGATTAATTTTTGGCTTTCTTGCTTCTGCGTTGGCTCGCGAGCTAAACGAGCTAGCTCGAGCTGGCCAACTAGCCGAGCCGAGCTAGACTTTTATTAGCATGTTAGTATAAGCTTGACCGAGCTGAGCCGAGCCGAGCCAAGCTAGCTCGGTATCCACCCCTAGTCGGGTTTATTGATACCACATACCCAATAGTAATCCACTAAGCTCGGCAGGGCCCACCATATACCAAGTCTTATATGGAATCATACCTCATATATAGAAAATCAACGGTATTGTCAGACTAATTCCGTAGATACATCTGGTATGTATCTACAAAGGTACGCCATATTTTATATGCAATTTATCGTACTATCTATACAATATTGTCATATCAGTAATTTGTTATGTTTACCTAGAACATGTTTTTTATACAATATCTATTGTGCGAGTGTTTCTGAAGTTAGCCCAACTACAGTTTAATACTGGGGGCTCGCTTTATTTTCTTTTGTATAAATCATGCTTGCTTATGGTTTACGTAATGCCTGATATTTAAATATGCTCGTTATATCCTAATAATGCTAGAAGATTCATGCAGTTCTTTGAGTACATACTCGATATTCTCTGCTATATATCTTGCCTTCTAGACAATATTTTTCAGGAACAATCGAGCACTCAAGTAGATTGTGGTCGAGTACACCCCATTATCGAGAACGTTCTCGGTAAAGGCTGAGTTGTCACACCAAACCTACCAATGAAGACCGATGACTTATCTCATGTATAGCGCCGGCTACGCCTGGACTATTTGGGCATAGGTTGTTAACGGATAATTCCTCGTGAATGTTGTTGGCTTGATCACCCGATATGATTGCGAACAGACATCTGGATAAGCTACAAGTTGGGTATGTGAGTCATGCTGGCCACATGAGATGCACATGTAATACCTAACTGTAGTGCCCCTATAGGTGATTGAGAGATGTCTATTTTTGGTTGTCGACCAGACATTTGTAGTGACATCTTGCCGCCTATCAGTTGCCTTCAGGTGATCGATAGATGCCTACTCCTGGTTGTCGACCAGATGGTCGTAGCGATCTCTCGACGCCTATCGTGACAATCAACATGGCCATGATAACGATAACCGAGACTGACAGGATCGTCGTAGTCACCCGGATGACAACGTCCAGGACTGACGAGATCAAGGCGACAACAGACAAGGTTAACGACATCACGACATCACATGGTGACGATGAAACTCGAGATCCCCAGACTTCCAGAGGGCCTGAGGATGAGGTCGTAGGTCCAGGAGACAAACCCCCGACTACGATAGTCCCTCATTGACTTCGTCGTCGTCAGCAGGCAGTTCTCGCAGGTTGCGAGGATGCCGTCCATCTATCTTTCTAGATTCTCTTCAAATGGTCGAGAGATACCTACTCCTGGTTCTCAACCAGTAGGTCGTAGCGATCTCTCGTACCTCGGCTTCAAATGGTCGAGAGATACCTACTCCTGGTTCTCAACCAGTATAGGTCGTAGCGATCTCTCCTACCTCGGCTTCAAAAGGTCAAGAGATACTTACTCCGGGTTCTCAACCAGCAGGTCATAGCGATCTCTCGTACCTCGACTTCAAAAGGTCGAGAGATACTTACTCTTGGTTCTCAACCAGTAGGTTGTAGCTATCTCTCGTACCTCGACTTCAAAAGGTCGTAGTGATCTCTCGCGCCTCTATTTGTTGAGTACAACTATACACGTGGTCTTCGCCCAGTGTGGTGGTTGTCTCATCAAGTACATCAACTTCTATAAGTGTTTATATGTGCAATATTTGTCTATTGATCCCCTCTTCTTATGTCGCCCCGTCTTGAAGTCGGTCCTATCGTCCCTTTACGCTATTCTGACAAAGCCTCCGAGAAACCTAAGGGGATTTCAGCTGGGGACGCCCAGAACTGATAAGGCTTTGTTAGATGCTGCAGAGCCAAACGACCATGTCAGATTTGGTCATGTCAGAGTGCTCACTGGATGCGTATTAACTAAGCAGTGTAATCGGGAATTGGTTTTCCCAACTTCACGACTGGGGGCTAGGATTCGTCAGCTTCATATTGGTTTGTTATAAGATTTAAGTTGCCTTTATGGACAATGGTTTTTTCATAAAAACAGCTGGGGGTTAGGAGGAGTACCAAACTCTGTTTGCTGAGGGCAACTCTAGCGAGCGTACTCTTTTATTGTCACATGCAGATTTAATTTATTTTCAATTTTTCCATACATATTATGTCATGTTACTCTTGAGCGTTCGCTCGGGGGCTATTTTTATTTAACAATTTGTTTAGACTTCAATTTTAATTCACTTATGGACCGTTGGACTCCATTCAGCGTTGTCGAGGACTCCATGTCTCTACGGTCTTACACCGGGATCGACTAAGCGAGTATGACAAATGTTGACTAGAGAAGTCGCGGATGACAACCTGAGTTCATTTAACTCTACCCAATGTCAGAGTTCAGAACAGTTAAATCAGATTTCAGGGATCTGTCGCAGACTCTACGCCTACTCGATTACTCGAGAACGGTTGGTGGAGTTCGACAAGGAATATAAAATGAAGCGACGGTGTACCCGCCGAGATGGAATTTCTTGACTAAAATCCAAATTCTCGATTACGGTAAGACGAGAGACTTAGTCGTATGCTCCGTACTTTCTCGGTTGACATCGGAGATTAACCTAGACAAACCCAATATGGTGCCTGCAGAGGTCGATAAGAGGGATCTAGCGCTATCTCTGATCTCACCATGAACGGTCAAGCGAGCACGACAACAGTTATTCCAAAATCTTCGGTCGAGAACTTCAACTCATTTATTTGCATTGAAGTCGGGGGCTACTATCATGGTTATGGATACCACATACCTAATAGTAGTTGATTAAGCACGGCGGGACCCACCATATACCAAGTCTTATACGGAATCATACCTCGTATATAGAAGGAGTTCCAAATAAGGAAGGACAAGTAGAGTTCTATATGGAAACGACAAGGACTACTCGGATTGTATCCATATTGGTCTCCCTAGTTCTAATTGGACAAGGGGACATTTATGGGTATAAATACAAGACCCCCTAGGGGGAGAGACCAATAGAACAATCAAGATAGGCATAGACCAACATATACACAAGCCAACACACGCCGCTAGACATCGATATCAGAGATAAGCCTGGACAAACCCCGTATGGTGCCTACGGGGGGCCGACGAGAGGGATCTAGCACCATCTCTGATGTCAACGAGTTTGTACTCGAGGAGGAAGACTACCTGTCGTCGACTACATGTTGGTAATCCATGCCGCCAAGTCGACGACAGCTAGATAGGTTATCCTAATTATTGTACTTGTGTGATTCGGATGAATAAAGAGAAACACCGGCTTCGGCCAACAGGATAAGGGGCTCGAACATATATAAAATCCTTGTCTCCATCTCTTTTACCTCAATCTCGTATATACCCTGGTACCGACGATCCCCATACCATGCAAATACCATAGTCGAGCCCTCAAATGTCGACAACTGCGTCTGTGGACGTACAACCAAGTCTTGCTGCCAACATTTGACTTTGTTGTTTTAGCCTTTGCAACAACAAAACAATTGAGTTAGAGGCAAGTTATATGAATTGATGGATTAAACTCATAGCTTAATTACCTATAGTACGCTCCGAAGAATACCTACTTCATCTTCTAACCCAGGAGGTGTGCCAAGGGCCACACCCGCGTCGTTTACGGACATCATTAGCTCAAGTGCCTGTAGGTGGATTTAATCTAGTGAGAAGTAGGTGTAATGTGAAATGAAGAACTCTAAGCCTTAATATCTTACTACTCAACCATCGTCCTTGCTCGAGTTTGGTTGTCGTACTCATTCATCTCCACAAACCCCTCTGGATCTGTAGTTATGTCAGCTAGAGTCTAGGCCTTGTTGTGAGCGACTCGTGAAGCACAACATGAGCTGCTTAGTCACTATGTGGCCGAGAAATTGCACTTCTTTCATCCAAAATTCACACTTAGAAAAATTAGGCTTTTGTAGGATTAATCAAATTTGCTTTTTCTCGTTCTATCTCAGAGTATCCATTCATTCGATCTTGCTATCCGCTCTCAATTGAATCCCTTCTCTGTTGTCGACATGTGTGTCCGCATCTGGACCAGAATCACGATCTAGTATCTCCGTACTCGAATACCTCGTACTTTATTAATTAGGAAGTGAAGTAGGGAACAGTTTCCTATTCAAAGTACAGTGCCTTCGGTACATTGGTGCATTGGATATTTCCAGGTAGCAGGTCGGTAGAGTGAGGGCTCCATCCATAACAAAACAAGAACGTCTACTGAAATGACGGAAGATGCATATTATTCTCTCTCGTAGCTGGGGCTAAGAACGATCCTCTTATCCAACTTTCTGTCTATCCCAAAACCGAACCTTGCTCCTGCTTCTACTTGACCGGTGCTTGCTTATTATTGGCATTAGTTAGTAGCCTAGCTAGCGCCCTTCTGTGTTATTAAGCATATCTTGCAAACCTACTGAATGTTGAATCTCGATCGATGTCAAAAACCAACCGTAGAAAGAGAGGTCGAAGCACCTGATCACTCATTCAACTCGTTTTTCGCTCATGCCTGTATGGAATGCATAAGTCATTGCGTTTTGGTGGTGGAGTTCGCTCTGCCGCGTAAGATCCTCGAATCAACCACTGCCACTGTCTTTTGTCTTTTTTTCGTTCTCTTCCCTATGCTCTCCCTTGGCCCAGGGAGAGATGTAACAAACTCAAATTTTTAGGGAAAAAATTTTGCGAAATATTTTAAGACTTGATCTTCTCGATTCTTATGTTGAGCGACCTTGCTTTCTTTTAGTCTCTTTTACTTTAGATCTAAATTTTATTTGCGAAGTTAAAAGATCTCTTTTAAATTTCATAAAATCCTTAATTTATTCTCTAATTCGTTTATTTCAAATTTTACAAAACCTCTCTATTTACTTTCTTTAATCTCTAACTTTGGCTATAGATTATAATTCCTTTGAATCCTTACCCAAATATCTCCAACATCCAAAAATACCTTTTCTATCCTCACCTAACTATCCCCAGAGTACATGAAATATCACTCTTCAACCATCCCTAGAGTACATAAAATAGCGATTGCCACTTTCCCTAGAACCAATACTTTCCCTTTGGATCTCTACCCAAATATTCCCAGATTCCATGAGATATCCTTTTCAATCTCCTTGAGTCAATATACCTATCCTTTGGAGCTTACCAACCTACCACCAATTACAATCCTATAGAAATTCCTATGATTCCCCATTTAAAATTATTTCTAATCCCTTCTATTCAAAATCCAACTTCCTTTAGCCACAACTATTTCACCGAGAATCCATACCACATATTTGGAGGCCAAAATCCTAGTCATTTGCCTCCATCTATTTTTACCATCATCCCAAAATTTATCCAAAGCTAGAAGGTTAATCATTTGTATTTCTTTCCCTTCCTATTCAACCATTTCAATTTTTAAACTTTTAAAATATTAGAGAAAATCTTTTGTGACAAGTTTTACATTTGGTTCTTATTGAATTTTATAAAATTGGAGCATTTCGATCCTTTTTTCAAATAAATATCTTTGATTTTATTTTAAAAATATTTCAACTCCTTTTGCTTCAAAAAACTTATATTTAAATTCCTTTTATAAAGTTCAAAAGACCCTCAAGCATTTGTGTTTTAGATTTTATCTCTTTTAAAATTTATTTAAAACCCGCCATTCAAAATTCCCCTAGTTTTCAATTCCTTAAATTCTATTTAAATTCCTTGTCCAAAGTTCAAAAGGTTCACAAATATCTTCCTTTAGAATTTTTCCCCTTTGAATTCTAGTCAAATTCAAAAAGTTCACAAACATTCTTCCTATAGATTTCATCTCCTTTGAATTCCATTCAAAATCCTCTAAACAAAAATTCCCAAAGGTTCCTATTCAAATCGGGCCGAAATTCCTTCTCCCATCGGCCCATTTCCCACCTCAGCCCAAGCCGAGCCAGCCCCAGCTGAGCCGCCTCCTTCCTCTTCCCTGTGGGCGCGCGTGGCGCACACGCCACCATCACTATGGCTTTGCGCCACCGTCGCCGTCGTGTGGATATTATGAATAACCCATACCCACAGGGCATGTATATCTGACTGGGTATAGGGGTACCATATGTAGATATAATATCTTTAAAGGACTCGGATTAATTTCCTAACTTGTGTATCAAGGAAATACCCGAGGATCTTAGTCGGTTACGATTGTAATTTATCTTTACCTACCTATTCCGTTAGGAATATGGGCTGTACCCTGTAATACGGACTCCTCCCCTTATATAAGGAGGGGTTCGGGTGCCTCTTGCGGCATAACTTTTCTCCCAGATCATACGATCAATAACATACTCGGCGGATCAATCCCCGGACAGGAGTAGGGTATTACTTCTCATTGAGAGGGCATGAAACTGTATAAATCTCTTGTCTCTAAACCCATCCACTTTTCCTGCTTGATAGCCACCCCTTTTTGTATTGCCGAAATCTTGTTTCGACAGTTGGCGCGCCAGGTAGGGGTAGCGTCAAGCTTTTCGCCGATCAGTGCGATGGTGATACGACCCGACCAAGGCCATTCACACATAATGTGATTGTTGCACATCAATGCAAGGATAACGCTATGCTTAACTCCAAGTCTTATTGTTTTCATCAGGAAAGGCTGCTACTTGGCTTGTATGATTGTAGGTTAAAGCATATCGTTGTGCTTAAAGAGAGAGACTTAACTCAGATTACCACCACTACACCAAGGCAACGTAATCGTGCACTACCCTTGCTATCATATGAACGTAAACCAACAATTGGATTAGTGCCACCATTGCAAGGACCAACTACGCTAAGCCATGTTGTGACTCCATCACCAAGAGATTGTGCTGAGCAAAGATGGAGTGCACAACATCATTCAATAAAAACACGACAAAAGGTTAATTCATTTCTTGCTAAATTGAACTTTAGTATTGATGATAATTTTATACTATCTAAATGGTGTATATTTGCTTTGCTAAGGTTCATACCAAAGGAGATGGTCACTACTACAAATATCAATGACTACATCAATAACAATAAAGATTCCACAGAAGATGAAGTGACATTTGCTCAAGTGGAGATGGTTTACGACAACGAGCAGACTGGTTACACGCAGATGCTCCAACTTCCAAGGGATGTGCGATCCAGCCAGTCAAATTTCTCCATGCATAATATATATGGTTACAAAGATAATTAAGTCTAGTTTCACCTCCAACAAATGGCTCGTCATTTCGACTTCCCAATAAGGAGTTATGAACAAATCATTGAGGACTGCTCAGAAGCCAAACAGACGCGTGAGTCTTCTCGGAAATTCACTTATTGTGACCTTTGAGATAGCCTATGTCCTGTAAACTCCCAAGACCTTTCATTCCCATCTAGGAGGGTTGTTCCTAGTATAAATATCCCTTATGTTTTATCATTTGGAAGACTTTTGAGAATCAAAATACAAACCCCTTTGTTCAGCTGTGTGCTAACAAACACCGAGAGATAGAGATCTCTACCCCTTTGCTCTTGTGAATTCCTCGTGGGATTACATAGGCGGCCGCTTCATCGGCACCCAATCTGTGCTCCTGCTACTTCGTGTGCAGGCTGCTTAGGTTGGTTCTTTGAGAGTGTGATTGGGCGAATCCTTGGTTCAGGCTGCCGTATAGAGACGGTGGTTGGCTCCTTGTGCGTGTCGTCAGGTTGCATTAGTTATCCGGCTGCTCGCAGCTAGTTATCTTGGCTGATTTTCAGCTAGTTATCTTGTTCAAGATCCTACATCCTGAAGATCAGGACAACATCCATATCATCTGGTATCAAAGCTTTCGTTGTCACGGTAGGATTTTTTATCCCTAGCTACATATATTTGTTTTCTTCCTATCCAGAAAAAGACTACAAGTAAAATTTTCCGTAGCCTTTGTTTGCATCTGTTATTGTAGTGAGTTTGGTTAAGTTTCAGTTCATTAGAGTCTTTGTTTAGTTGCTGATCTATTTTCCTTCGCGTGTCCTTTGAGCCGATCTATTGTTGTCTCTAAGAAAATCCCTACAAAAAAAATAGTAGTAAACCATATCTATCCTTTGCGTATACCTTGATCCTATTATGTTCTAATTGCTGATTTTATATTTTTGGTTTGGTCTATCATTTGTGTAAGTGTTATACATGTTATAGTGTTGTCTTTGGTGAAAAGAAAAAAAAAGTTGCAAAAAAAAGGGACTTGAGAAAAGATTGAAGAAAAAAAAAAGAAGGAAAAGTGAATAGATAAAAAAGAACAGAGGTGAAAAAAAATTGTGAGAAGAGAAAGGTGAAAAGAACAATCTGTTGGTGTTATATGTGCTGAACCGTTTATGCCACCTTGCAAAATCAGCCGTTATCTACCTTTGGTGCAAATTTTGCTAGATCTGAAACGTAAATCATCCATCCCTAGTGTAATCCTTTGTTTTGCATCAAAATATCCTATGTTTCTTTGTGCGTGAGTTTGTGTTTCTATTCCAAACATTTTGGATCAGCACTAGGCATTGATATCTAGTTTGGATTGCTACTTAGCTTTACAACAACTAGAATTCAGATTGCTCCTTGTGCTTTATCCCCTACCAAGCTCCACATAAAAGCCATCGTGTACGGTTTACTGGTCTTGTATTCGCTCAATTATCACTTTCACTTTACCACCACACGGATTGCCTTAGTAACCTCATAAGAGCTTCGGTTGGTAAGAGAAGGTGAGGTTGTGAGAGTTTCCACATACTATCATATTCCACATATATTTTGCTACTTGTTTTACTAACCATGGCAGGGAGAATGTATATTCATCTTCCATTTTATGGAAGCGCTGATCCAGAGGAGTATTTTGGATGGGTAAATCAAATGGAGATTGAACTTGAAGCCCAATGTTTTTGTGAAGAGAAGAAATTGCAGCGTGCTACTCTCGAGTTGAAGGTTATGCCTATACTTGGTGGAAGAAATTTTCTCACAAGCAGTATGTGAAGTGTTGGGAAGATTTGAAGAAAGTGATGAGAAAGGAATTTATTCCAAAAGAGTACGAGTTGTTTTTACTTTGTTGTTTGAAGCATGTGAAGCAAGGAACCAAATCTGTCCAAGCATATTATGATGAGTTGAGTTCTTGCTTGTGCCGAGCAAATGCCATTGATGATCTAGATGCAATTGAGTATTTTAAGAGAGGTCTCAGTCCTAAAATTGCTACTGCAATTGAGGGAAGATATGCAAGAAGTGTTCGAGGTTTCTTGATCTATGCCATTAAAGAGGAGAAGAAAGTAAAGAAGTTGCAAGAGGGGCTTGCAAAATGTGCTGTTTTATGCCAAAATGTCCTCTCAAATGTGTGTGCTTCTACATCATACAGTGGGAATATTATTGCAAGAAGAAAAGAAGTATATCACCAAGTAAGAAGATGAAGGTTGACGATTCCACCCCCACGCCAAATTGTTTACGTCCATTGGAGAATACCATTGTTGATGGTGGAACTTTTGCTCCTGGTGTTCAAGTGGCTTTGGAGGAGGTTGCAGTTGACGACCATTGTTCTATTGATGCCCCTTGTTATGCTGATTTGGAGATGCAACAAAACCCAAGTGAGAATGAGAGCCACATAGCCAAATTGAGTGAAAGAGATAAAAAGAGTGTGTTGTCTGATTCCACCAAATATGAGGTTGAGAGCATCCACAATGAGAGTGAGAGAAATACACCACACAAAAAGAGAGGATTAGAGTGCAAAGCATGTGAGGATGTTTTTGATTCTAACAAACTTATCTCCACTTTTAGTGTTGTCTCTCCTAATGTTCAGGTTTGCAAAGAAAAAGATGAAGAGATAGTTGTCAACCCGATGAAATGTCAAGAAGATAAAAGAATTGAGAAGATAGACCTTATGGAGAATTACCCAACTACTGCCCTGAGTATTAACCATGATGATAAGGGAGGTAAAAATTCAGAAACGACACCCACATTCGATACGTCTCCACAAGAGCTGAAAGGTAACAAAGACGAATCATATTTCTGCAAGCATGAAGAGTTGGTGAGTGAATTTGTTGATACACTTGATCAACGTGATATTTTAATTGCAAATAAATTTGATCTTGTGGAACTGATTACTCATGATGAAGTCTTTACAAAAATATTGCCTGTTGAAATTTTGTGTTATATCATCCTCGATAAACATGTTGAAATACACGATATGCTTGAGAAAGTTTCTGAAATAGCTTCGCTGAAATCTTTGAATAGTATTCATGTATGCAAGTATACTTTTAATTTGATTGGTGGATATGCTGAAAATAAATTCTATATGTGTGCTATTTGCATTACTTGTGACAAGCTTGCTGATTTGAGGTTAAAATTAGTGAATAATCATGCTTTTGAACCTTCTTATGCTCAGCGTAAGTTGAACAAAATGTTTGGTGCTTGTTGTTTGGAACCATTTATGTCACCGACATGTGCATATTTTTCTTCTGAGACACTAAAACATAATGGTAGAAATGATGATTCTTTGAAAATTTTCTCATCCATGCTTGAAATGGTTGGCTTTGAAACTAATGAATTTGATTGCTCGAATATGTTGCATGATACAAAATCTTGGAATGCAGATTTGGTCGATGATGATAGGGATGACCGTCGGGTGGCAATACGCACTGCTCCTTTCACCGATATCCACCGGCAAGACACGAGGCGCCGTGCACAACTCCTTCCCCCCTCCTCCCAAAAAAAAAAGACGTGAATATTAGGGAAGGACCTAATATCAAATAATTAGAAGGGGTAAGGCTTCGAACCCAGTTCGTCCAGCCCACCACCTTGTGGAGCTAGCTGGTAGACCTCTGGGTGTTTCTCCACAACTCCTTCCCCGACCTCATCCTCCGTACAGCGTTGCCTCGTTGCACGCTACTCGCACCGCCCCTCATCGACGGGTAGTCCTCCTTGCTCATTCAAGAGAAAAGAAGAAGAGGGAGAGAGAAATCCCAACCATCAATGACGCCACGTCGGGCTCATAGCTCCATCGATACAACCATTGCGCGGCTTCAATCCATCGCCGCCCTGGCCGATGATTGTCGCCAGTCATCGACCACGCCGTCGCTACTACTTCGCTGCCCATTTCTAGGGTTGAGGAGAGAGGATGGGGAATGAAGGTAGGGACAAAATTGTACTCTCACATCATCACATCATTAATTTTATCTCTCCGATTCATCCGGCAATAATAAAATAAGGCCGTGGGTGTCCAGCAGCTAATTACCAGTCTTTTGTGATGTCCGACAGCATATATATATTCTTGCGATGTCCACTAGCTAATTACACGTTTTTTTGAATATCTTGTAGCAAATTTTACCTTTTTAATTTGGGATGAATTTATCACGACTTGACATCCCATGCCCACATCCAATGTGCTCTCCTTCTCGTACACCTGAACAAGAATGGAAAGTGGCCAACAACGTTCGCATGCCATCTCAACATATCTTCTCCATGTATCAGTGCAATCCATAGGCATAAGCTCCCAAAAATAACCTACAAGTTGACGGTTAACCAAAACATAAAGTACTATAAGGCCATGGGTCTGTGGATTGATTTTAAAGCCTCTCATCAGCCAGTTGCATACACCCCCGGAACTCCTTTCGACAACTCTATCAATGCCCTTAGTCATACTCTTGAACTCGAACATATCTACCTCATTCTGACCATATCTAATGTTGCCTTCACTGTAATACAAGTCGAATATCAGCTTACTTAACATATCTGCTCACAGATTAAAGTCTCGTTATAATATATTAAAATAAACGCAATTGCTATCTGTGTTGCTAAATGTATAAGTACCTAAATATGTCATAAGGTTACTACAGCATACATACGTACTAGATCTACACCCCTAGCATTGGATGTTATTACTAACATAGGATTTCTATACAAATTAATAAGTTGCTAAAATATTGTCCCTACTCAAACTTGCAATGCATTGAAATGGTAATGGAAAAAAAATTACCTCCAATCGAGTGTGCGATCCGGCAGGGCTCTGCTGCTTCCTTCTTAACCTTCCCCTTACCCCTCTTTCTTTTTTTTCTTGATTTTTATGAATAAATGAGAATTTTCAAGAGGAAGGGAGGGTTTTATATAGGGCTGTCAAAAAAGCTCGAGGCTCGCGAGCTGCTCGAGCTCGGCTCGTCCCTAAGCTCGCGAGCTTTTTTTCGAGCTGAGCTCGAGTTTCTAACGAGCCTAGTAATATATGATTTTTGTTGTTATTTAATAAATTAGGAGATCAAATATGTTATTTGTATGCCTTATATTGACATCATATATTTATTTTATTCTTTTTTCCTCTTCTATTAATATGATGAACTAGAAATTAATTATTTTTTAAAGATTATCTTTGAAATATATATTGTTTTCCTTGAAAATCAAGCTCGGTAGTCGAGCTCGAGCTTGGTCGAGCTCGAGCTTGGTCGAGCTCGAGCCGAGCCTGTCGGAAAGCTCGAACATTTTATAGGCTCGGCTCAAGCTCGACTCGAGCTTGTATTGAGCTCGAGCCTAGGCAGACGAGCTCGCTCGAGCTCGGCTCGTTGACAACCCTAGTTTTATAGGTGCGGGGAGGGGGGGTTGAAAAATCACCCTCCCCTTGGGCGGGGAATGGCCGGTCCCCTGGCCGGGAGGGGGCGTCGAGAAATTTTGCAGTGGTCTCCTCGCGGTGATAAATCGCCCTAGCGTAGGGCGAGAAGGGGCCGCTTGCAAAAATATCACGGCGCGCCCCTCTCCGCGGCCGCCATGTCACTCTTAGCCACCGTCCCCTAGGAAAATTTATATGCCCCGCCCTACGGGTGGAGTATAGTTTTGTAAAATTTAAAATGGAAATTTAATTTTGTAAATCTTTTCAAAAATAAATAAATAAATTCTTTTAATTTCAATGTCTGTTTAGTTTTGGGCCGGAACACCACCCGTTTGGGCCGAAAATCCAGCCCGTCTCCCACCATCGCAGCAACCGACGAAGTTCTCGCCTCCCCCCAACACGCGTGGCCACCTCCGCGGCGCCTCGTGTCATCCCCCACCTCCTCGCCTCTCCTCCTCGTCGTCGTCGGCGGCGGGCCGGAGCCACATGGGCCAGACCCTGCGCGGCGCCGCGGGGCGCGTGAGGGCCCCACCCACCCCGGCGCCCCCTCGTCCTCATCACCTTCCGCCTGCGCCGCCGTCGCCGGCGGGCGCTGGCGGCGCGGCGGCACAGGATCGTCTCCGTGTCTTCCAGGATGGTACGGCTTCCTTGCTGCTCGCATTTCGTTCGGTTCTTAGACGCCGTAGCTTGCTCTTCTAGGCAGAAAAAATGCTCCCTCTGAATGATCGCTACAGAGAGCGGGATGCTTTGATTTGCTCTACACTACTACTTATCAAAGATTTCTCATCTGCTCTAACTTGCGTCCAGGCAAATTAGTTCGTTCTTGAGAGGCCTCGCACCTTGTAATCTTGCTAAGGGAGGGGAGGAGGAGGGAGGTGCTAGGGGGGGGGATTAAGGTGCTAGTGGGACATGATGTTGATTATAAGCTCGAACAATATGGCCCTGGTTTTGATTCTTGATTATCTTCGGTCATGATGTGCTTAGGGATGTCGTCTGCGTGTTGTTCGATTGAATTTAGGTATTGTTTTGTCTAATGTAATGTTTTTGTTGCAGATTTCGTGAAATCGGGTACTGATCCCATTTGGGAAGCATATCCTCCTGGGCTCTCTATCGGGTCTCTTAATAATTGATAGATCGGTAGATATTTCAGTATTACAACCAATTATGTTGAGTTAAGAACATACAATTCCTATCCATCCCAAGCTAGTTCCGAAATTAGTCTCCCAAGTAAGCTCGTCACCAGTGCATGCTAATGAAGAGTTATATATAATTTTGATAACTCATGTGGGATGTTTACTGGAAGTAGCACAGTTTCCAGTTAGACAGCTTATTTCCAGCTGAGAGTGATGAGGGACGAGGGTCAATGTTCCTCCACAAATCATTACCGCAGCTTGCTCATCACATTATTATCTTAATATTTTAGAAAAAGAAGTTGTTGTATCTTGGTGGGTTTTACTGCTAAGCACTCAGCTTCCAGTCAATTTGTGGCCCTCCAGCCAAGTAAAAGGATTGCTCAACCGTCACAATGTAGCACTTTTGTGAACTGAGACCTGAATATGTTTTAGAATCATAGATTCAGCTAGGGTTTACTATCAGAAATTCATATTCCTTTCTAGGATTATTCATATTCTTTCTAGGATTAACTGTCTGGTGGGTCATTTGTTTGGGTTGAGCCTGTGTATCAGAATTTTAATTGATGGATAGGTGACTTCTCCAACACAATATAGGCAGCCCACAATATATGGGTTCTAAATCCTTGGGTTCAATTAGGGTTTATTGAGGGTTATTTTCAAGAGAACTGAAGGATACTTGAACGTTCTCAAGTCCTCAGCACAAGCTTGATTGAGATTTACCAAAACATTTTACATGGTTGTAGGTTTCAGATTGCTGTGGCCACTATTTTGCTTTGTAGTTTATGATTTTTAAAGAAATGGACTGCAGATGTCACAACACAACCAAAAGATGCCCCTGGTGTACTTAAGGAGCGTGATCCAAGTTATGATGAGATGCTTAAGCACATGGTTGGGAGAATCACTACAAAGCCTGGAGGAAAGCCAGAAATGGGTGAAGTAAGCCCTCTAACTTCAGTTGTTCCCCCATGCTGAAATTATGCTGTTTCCCTGGTGTTTTTATCTCATTACATGAATCGGTAAATAACCAAACCTAAAGAATCAGGTTGTTTAGTTTGAACGTAATCAAATGTCGGAGGATGGATACATCATACATGCTACAGCGCTTACATCTGAACCATGAGAATTTTCTCCTTTTATTTGAAACATCATTGCTGACATTACTTGCTTTTCCTGGTAACCATTGTATGGGGAAAAATTGGAATACTTTAGCCTGAAAATATTGTTGTAACAATATCAGTGTTCATGGGGAATAAATAAGTTTCATTATGTACTCTGTACTTGAATATCCAAATTTTCTTTGCATTGCCATACTAATTCAGGTTGTTATCCTTGTAGGCTTTCGTCGTAGATCAGTACAACAGGCCACTCCCAAGGGTTAGAACATCCAGACCTGAACCCGGGGAAGGCGGACACAGACAACTACCTCCAGGAACCATTAGCGTCGCTCATGTCCATGAAATCATCCAACTGTACCAAGGAAAGTCCAGTAACCACCCTGGCCCAATGAGCGTGGACAAGATTGCCTCAAAGTTCAGAGTCGAAGCCTCAGTGGTTCAAAACATCGTGCAGTTCGTCTCACTTCCGCAGGAAGAACATGTTACCAAGAAAGAGGAATACTGAGAGTCTATAGGATATAGCGATCTTGCAGGCTGTCTAACACAATTCCTTTGTTCATGTTTCCGAGTTTGTTCTGTGGTGGACTACTGGGAACACAATGTTTCGTAGCTTAGGTTCTTTCTTCTTGTTGTTGCTGCTGCTGCTGAGATAGTGAGATGAGATGATGATGGAACTGGAAATATATATGCTGTATGAATAAAGGTGAAGGACGTGTTTTGGCCCCTTGATGCTCAGGATGAGCATAGCTGCATAGGTTGTTAACTTGTTGTATGCTCTTTTGTCAGGTTGACATCTGCTACATCTTGGAAACATCATTAATTGGCTGTGTACTGAGAAAAACACCAAACGTAAATCCAGACTTTTTAGGTGCGTTATTCATTTTCGTCTTTTTATTTTTACCCAGCCATGTCTTGATGAATGCAACTACCAAATGAATTTTCATAGGAATTTCTTTACATACTGGTAGCTTGCAATTTCAGGCCTTTCTTGGAATAGCAGAATTGAATTTAAGGCCCTTTTGGATTGAAGGATTTCTTTTTTAAAAAAAACTTGGAGGAATTCAGTCCTTAGGAAAATCTTCTTATAAGCATCTTTGGTACAAATAAATATCATTCGCAAAAATCCTCTGGATTTGCTTCATATGATTCAATTCCATAGGAAACAAAGCATAAGCTTATACCTCGTGTCTTTATTTTCCTAGTGCAAACCATCTAAACTGACATTGATTTTCTCATGAAGATATAGATTTTACCTCGGTTTCCGTTAGCATGTTTTTCAAACTACTAAATGGTACGTTCTGTGCGAAAACTTTCTATATAAAAGTTGATTAAAAATATTAAATATATCCATTTGTCAAGTTTGTAATAATTAAAACTTAATCAATCATGTGTTAATAGCTTTTTTATTTTACTTGCACTAACTTAATTTTCATCTTCATGAGTTTCCAACACCACCATAGCATAACATCCGTTATTCATATTCATAGAGAAGGAAATTATGAGATAATCAACATCCAAGAGAGTTTGAACATAGGGCGATGTGTTGCTCCTGGTAGCTACCTACTAGCTAGGCTATGCCATGTTTTTTAAGATTAAATTGCACCCACGGTACACCAACTTAGCAGGTGGGTGCGATATAGTGCAAGAACTTGAGAATTGAACGTCCGGGTGCAACAACTTGACAAGTGGGTGCTTTCTAGTACAAGAACTTACAATTTAGTATTTTGGTGAATCAATTTGGTTAAGCATATGCTAGGTGAGGTTTTTCACGATGTCAATATGCCAATACACAGTAATCCTATAGATATTACATTATAATATTGAATGTAATCTTTAAGAATTATATTGCACATACAATTTACATATACAGTTACCTTTAAGAATTTTTTGTTTTCTTCACCTTCTCAAATATCAACCGAAATATAATAATTTCTACATCCAGTTTAATTGACTCAGTTATTAGTTATTAGAGTTATTAGTTATTAGGATAAAAATATAAATATGTTTATACAAATCCACGCTAGTATATTGTCAAGTACTTAAAAATTTGAATTTATATAAAAAATGCTCCAAATAATTAAGTTGTCACAACTTCTTAATTTATTGTATCAAAATCGTAGCTACCTTGCAAGTTGTTTCATTTATACGATCATCACTTATAAAGTTATTATACTAAATTGCACATTCTTGCCAAGTTGTTGCACTAGAAGGCTCATTTTTCAAGTTATTACACCAAATTGCACCCACCTGCTAAGTTGTTGCACCGTGGGTGCAATTTACTCTTCTTTTAATATAACGTGAAGTGGAAAAAGCACATGAATTCAAACACATAAGAGCTATGTTTTTTTTATCACATGAAGATTTTGAAGACAGATAGATATGAAACAAAACGACTTTCCATTAAGCTAAAACTAGATGTTTTCTTTCCTATAGAAATAGAGGAATTGCCACCTCTCCGAAGGAATCAAACTGTTCCACTCCTTTGTCCCAATCCTAATCTGAAACTCCAAACGATTGCACGCCTCCAAAATTTCTTGAAAAAATATTCGTTCCAAATAGCGTAGTGCTCCCTTCGTCCCATAAAAAACCATATAATATTTTCTGATACAATGAATTTGGGCATACCCCTATTGAGATTTACTATACTAGGAAATGGCACATCTCATTTTAAGTTGGTTTTTTATGAAACGGAGAAAGTATGTAGGATTAGGAACCCAAAAGGGTGTGAATGACATCATATTCCTATGTTTAATCAACTTGAAGTTGGTTGCAAACCCTTTCATCAATCAAAAGAGAAAAAAAAAAAGGGAAATTGGGGTGAAAAAACAATTAGGCAAGGAATCCCTCTCCCAAGCCGTAGGATCACCTCTCGCACGAATCACGAGGCGCATCTCTCCAAAGCCTCCGGCTCCACTCCAACTCCTCTCGCCTCCGCGGCTCCGCCCATTTCGCGGGTCGCCGGAGCAGCAGCAGCCGCCGCGCCAGATCTCGAACCTTCTAGAAGCTTCCGCCCGCTTCCACCCATCTCCCCCGAGGGCGCCTGGATCCCGAACCTTCTAGGCGTCGGCGGCCGGGGAAGGCGCGAGGGGAGGCGGACCACGGGATCTGCTTCGAAGCCCCTCGCCTCCTCTGGAACCTTCCGGGCGCGGCGCGGCGGGATGGCGGTGAGTTTCCTTCCTCCGCGCTGCGAGTTACCCGGATCGGCTTAGACGATGCAATTTCTAGGCGAGTTAACCAGGGATTCCTCAAATTGTTGGTGGCTTGCTGCTGCTGGTCTCTTCGACCATTGAACCCGCAGTTCCTGCGAGTTGATGATTTGGTTTTGGTTCCCCTCCTGGGCATGTGTGCTGCAATTAGAACTCAGAAATTTGTAGAGATGGTGGAGGATTGGTGGTATTTGTTCAAGGCAAATCTTAGCTACAGAGCATGCCACTGTTTGACCAGAATGTGTGTTTACCTGTCACGCAAGCTTGGTATTTGTAGCATTTCTGTTCATGTTGCTATCTAGGCGTGTAGAATCCATGAATTCAGTATTATTTGAAAGTCATTTGCTGGCATTCAGGAGAGTTTGAATTTCTTTTTTCTCTTTCTTTTTAAACCATGAATGATGTGTGTTCTCTTATAACCTTTTCACGTTTCATGTCACTAGAGTGCAAAAGTGTCGCACCCCGTTAAATCGGCCTCCGAGGAGTCCAAAGTACTCGTGGTGGAGAATGGGAAGATGGTTGATGTTCAGGACAAGGAAATCACCATGGAAGGCCTCTGTTCCATAAGTTCTTATGACCAGTGGGCACGGATCCCTGTTTCTGGACCGCTTCCGAAACCTCGCTACAAGGTCCTCCTTTTTTTACTTGCATGATCTCTAAATTCCGTCTAGTCTGTTGTGCTGCCATCGTCTTCTCTTGGTGGTTTTGACATGCTGCACTTATCTTCTACAGCATGCAGCTGCTGTGGTTCAGGAAAAGATGTATGTTTTTGGTGGAAATCACAATGGCCGTTACCTTGGTGACATGCAGGTATATTAGTCGGTCATTATACTTAATATGTTTTTTTCTTGTGATGGATTCTTGGTATAAACTTTAAAATAGACTCAAAATTCCTTATTTGCTTATTAATAGAGGTTAATTGTGCAAGTTCCTAACTTTACTCTCGAGCGTTGAGAATGATATGCATCTCAACAATAGTATCTTCCTTTGGTTGAAGGTTCTGGATTTCAAATGTTTATCATGGTCGAAGCTAGAAGCTAAAATACAATCAGAAGAACCTTCAGACTTGACTGGAACAGCTTCGCTTCCTCCTTGTGCTGGTCATGCACTGGTAATCACCAGATACTCTTTATAGTCAAGTTGAGCGGAACTGGATTTTCTCCCAGATAGATATAACTGTGTAGCGTATTTCCTTCTGGCATTTAATCTCCGCAGGTTCCATGGGGAAACAAGATCCTCTGTCTTGCAGGACACACAAGGGAACCTACAGAAAGTCTCAGTGGTTAGCCTAATATTTTGCTCCTTTTTTTCTAATCTTATTTTTTTTGTGCGAGTTATATTTCTTATATAAAATAACATATTTATGTCAGTTAAGGAGTTTGATCCACAAACTTGCACCTGGTCAACCTTGCGCACTTATGGCAGATCACCGGTACCTTTTTTTTAATCTATTTATATTGTCAGAAAGCTTCTAAAGTACTCGCTGCTTTTTTTTTTTTTGTCTAAGAATATGTGGCGGTAATCTTCCTTTTGCTTTAGAGCTCATGCGGTGGCCAATCAGTGACTCTTGTTGGAGGCACATTAGTAGTGTTTGGAGGTGAAGGTGATGGGAGATCCCTTCTGAATGACCTGCACGTTCTTGATCTCGAGACCATGACTTGGGATGAATTTGAGACCACGTAAGTTTTGTGATTGAAGCATGTTTTTCAGTTGTTGTAAAGTGAACAAATGACAATATATTTTTTTAAAAAAAAAAGTGATCAAAATGTTTATGGTCCTTAATATTAGGATTCTGCTGAATGACCTGAATTTTGTAACTCGTGTGAAAATGCTATTGCAGGCGTACTCCACAAGTTATATATTTTTAGGCATTAATTATGAAATCATTCTTCTAGTAAATTCATTACCAAGTTCCTTGAGGTGCAGAGCTGATATCTGACTATTTTAAACTGTACTGTAATTTTCCAGAGGCACACCCCCTTCTCCAAGGTCAGAGCATGCTGCTGCGTGCTATGCTGATCGTTATCTCTTGATATTTGGCGGGGGTTCTCATTCTACATGTTTCAGTGATCTACATCTCCTTGACATGCAGACGGTGAGAATTGAATCTTTTCTTTAGAGCTGGTATTCACTACTTTAGGAAGTCCAAATAAATGGTTATCTGCTAATTGCAGATGGAATGGTCAAGACCAGAACATCAGGGTATTACTCCCGAACCAAGAGCAGGGCATGCAGGTGTTACGGTTGGTGAGAACTGGTTTATTACTGGAGGTGGTAATAACAAGAAAGGTAAGGATGAAAATCCAGCACCTACCTTATACTACGATTATGACTTCCAAAACAATTGAGCTTATTCAATTTCCATGGTTTTATCACCCTTGAGTGTAGCTCCTTATCCATTTACAGATGATATATTTGTTATATCTTTTCTTGATAGTTTTTGAGCTTTTCTTTAGAAAAAGAAAAGTAGCTCACGAAACAGTTTTCGCTCACATGTGCTTAATCGGCTAATCATGATGCACTGCAGGTGTCCCAGAAACACTTGTACTTAACATGTCAACATTTGTATGGTCAGTCGTTACTGGTCTTGAAGGCCGTGCACCCCCAACAAGTGAGGTGAGCTCTTTATGTAACTGGGTTCTCCTAGTAAATAAATGGGAGCATCATCTTTGTTCTGCATATTTACTCTGAATCATCTGATAGTTTGGGTGAAAAGTTTTGTTGGATCTTGTATTCAAACATTGAAGTTCATATTATTCTAACCAATGACATATTTGTAACCCTTGTTAATTGCATTTCTTTCATGTTATGCTCCCATGCTGTTGGTGATATTGAAATGCTGTTGTACATCAGGGCTCAAGTTTAGTGCTGCACAAAGTTAATGGTGAAGATTTTCTGGTGTCATTTGGAGGATACAGTGGACGTTACAGTAATGAGGCACGTCTATTTCATCAGTTTAGTTCTCCTGATGCATATCCTTGTATTCTGCTGAATAGTTCTTTGGTATAGATTTATGCTCTCAAGTCAAGTCGAAAGTCCGGTGTGCCATCTGGGCAACTAAATGAACCTGAAACAAATGGATTGGCCTCTGTGGCAGAAAATTCTAGCAGAGGGGTCATATTTGAAATTGAAGAACTTCAAGATGAAAAGGTAATGGTAGGGTGCAGAACTTCAGTTTTTTTTCCAAATATTTTTAGAAGCATGACTACTTGAAACTTGTTTAAGACATCGAAAGTCCCTAGTGCATATGTTTTGATTATTGTTTTTTTTGTTTTTATATTCATAGAAAATACTAAAAATATAACTAATTGACTACTGACGTCATTTTCATCTCAAATCTTAATCAGTTAATATTCCAAGGCTTGAGTGCACACATCCTAAAATGACGTCCGTTTAAGAATGGAGGGAATAACTCCCAAGACCTGTTCATGCACAACTTATGTGTTCTTAATCACTCAGACTTATATGTTCTTAATCTTTCAGACTATTAAGAGGGCAGATACAAGCAAAACTTTGTTGCAAGCAGTTAAGGGTGAGAAGAGTCATATAGAAGAAAAACTTAACCAGGAAGAGCTGCAGAGTTCCAGACTGAAGCAGGAATTAGCTAACGTGGAGACAAAAAATGTGGAACTTACCAAGGCAAGCTGAATTGTTTTTATAGAATTGTGCAGGAAATGTGATGCTTTTTTCTTTCATTTTACTATCAGAAGTTATGTCTCTACCTATTTCTTATGCATGGGCTACAATTTTCCATTTAAGTTCATTTGATATTTAAGGCTCAATTGTATGCAATTCAGAAAAATATTTATCAAAGCAATGTATGATGTACCTCAGTGAAATTTGTTGCTCTAGGCTGCTATTTCAGTTGTGTTTATCAAGATTCTGTCATTGAGTGCATTCAATGTTGAAACCTCAATGTGCTAAACTTCACAGCATATCACTTTGGAAATACTAGAATATAGATCGAATAGAAGATACTACCTCTGCTAGTGTAGGTGCTCTCTGCGGAGGAAGAAACATGCTTTAGTCTCTATGCTATCAAGTTTAATTGCTGTGCTCTCTGTTATGCAGGAACTTGACTTAGTCCGCAATCAACTTTCTGCTGAAGAAGCAAGGGCGTCGCAACTTGAGGTAGGTAAAAAGAATTTAGGGAATGAACACATGTTCAAGCATTCAGTGAATTGTTCAGATCAGAAAATAGGGTTTGATTTTACATCTATACTCATTTTCTTATGAAAAGCTATGAATGGTGTGCAACAACTTAGGGTGGATTCAGCATTATTGTTCCTTGAAGACACGTTTTCTTAATGATAAAAGGAAAACAAACACCTTTTGCATGGATTGGAACAAAGCTCATTGACAAATTAAATCGGAAACCAGCTTAACATGCGGCCTAACCAGAAACGAGAAAGGCAAACTGTTTATCCCTGTACATAATTGGAACCTGTACTTGCCATTTAGCTTATCTAGCTAGTACCTTTATTTTTTTAAAAAAAATGGTACACAATAAATTAAAAAGTGACATACTTTTTTTACTATTTTATTTATGTCCATGGGCTGATTCTGTTGTTTTCAGATAACATTGTTCATTTACACCCTTTACGTTGCAGCCTTGAAATGTCATAGTTTAACCTTTCACGTCCTACTACTCCCATGGGGATATAGATGCAACGATAAGAATCTTTTGTTTCCAAATGCCAGAACGAAATTTCGGATCTTCAACAAAGGCTGCAGAAGATGGAGACCCTGGAAAAGGAGTCCGAATCGCTTCGGCTTGAAAAGGATGCAGAGTCCGACGATTCATCTTCAGGCAGCAACCAGCGGCCTGCTGATAAGGGCTTCTGGAGGTGGAATGGATAAAAATTCATCGATACAGGTAGTAGCATACTAGCATTGGATGTATGGAGGATATTTCCTGCAGAGTTGCACATTCTTTCAATTTTTGCCCATTTCTTTTTTCCCCTGGAGAGCCCAGTATTCACAAGTAGATCAAATATCGAAAAATGTTTACTCACAGAGAAACAGGATGATAGCAAATCGCGGTTCCATCAAGAGAACTGATCAACCATGAGAAGAATTTAATAAAGTTTACAGGTGGTTCTATTTTTTTCACCTCAAGAATTTTCGCTTTTTATGTTCGTTTGCTGTTTCTGGTTTGGTTATGACGTTAGGAAAATAGTGTTTTGCTCCATATCCTTAGGTTTCAACTCACTACAGGGTTTTGACCTCTGATATTCGGAAATACGTCAGCCTCGATGAGTTGAAGTCGCTTGTCTTCTAGAGGCTTTATTATGCGAAGCCATTGACAAAAAAAAAAAAAATGAAGGCCCGTCTTGTTTGAGCTGTACTCCAAGCTGCAACCAATTTAATTTTAGAAGTTATTTAGGGAATTTTGATCGCTCGGTCTTGCCTTTTGGACTCTGTCCATAACAGAAGTAGTGAAGTACAAAAGTTTTATCCAAAAATTATTTATTATTTTTTACTGTTTTGATCACGTTTCTTCGGCTGGGGGGAAAATGCCTTTCAAAGCATGCACTATTAAGAGTAGTAGTAAATTCAGTTTCTCAAAAAAAAAGAGAAAGAAAAGAGATATATATATAGAGAGAGAGAGTAGCAAGTTCAGACGACAAAGCTGTTTGTTTCTTGATTGTTCTGATTAAGCTCAAAACTGTTGTAACATTTCTGATTCAATACAAAAAGACGTTGGTTCTATATTGATGGAGCAGGCTTTAAGATAAATAAATTTATCCTCAACTGATTTGCAAAATCAAGCGTGCCACCAAATATTACGAGTGGCCAGCCTACAAATATAAGTCATGAAACACACGAATGCTGCTTCCAAATTCTAGAGATCACTTCGGACATCTTATCCAGCTAGTAGCAAATATCTCCAGGCAGTTTTTGACATCAGACTCAGCCAAACATATTGGGAAGAGGTCTCGCCGCCATAAATACATCGACCATCTGCACAAACATGAAATCAATTAAATTATGCAAGAAATTTATATTGCTGGCAATGCTACATGTTTTAAGAATTTCATTAAGCGCATATTCCAGTGTTATCTGTATCACGGCATTTCTTTGATATGCTTGGGTGCATCTGTGCGTACGGAAAAATGTACTTCAAAATATAAAGAAGTGCGCAAGATTGCATAGAGTTGTGTACCTCCTCGGTCACTAGTGCTCTAGCTCTTTGATGTCTCGCAACCAGTTCGGATAGAACTGCAACAAGGCGCTGCTTCACTTCACCCGTCAGCATCCTTCCTTCCTTGTACTCCTGATGAGTTTCAGAAATGTTAGCGGAAATCAGTTGAAGAAAACATGTTAAAGAAACACATCAGGCAAATTAGCTCTACGCCTCTACATATATAGCATAATTTGTATTACCTTCTTTATGTGCTCGAGCTCATTGTCATCTTCAAGGAAGAAGTTCAGGTACTTGATTGGAACATCCACCTGAACATCACAATCACAACTGACATTGATTTAAGGAGAAAAATAAAATACTTTTTTCTGAATCTAAAAATACAAATACAGAACTTGAGCATTGCACATGCGTTAAAGTAATGAAAGTGCCTAAAAAGGTAAAATTTTTGCATGTGTTAGTGTTTGGGGGAAAAATATTGATGGCTTCAATAAATGACAAAAGTACAAACGAAAAGGAAAGGTCCTGAATGTATGAACTGTGAATTAGCATTCTTCCTATATTCAAATTATTTTTCTTTAATTTACATGTTGCATTTCAAACAAATATATGTCAACAGTGCATAACTCAGGTAATCGGGGGAAAGCATACTTTACTAAGTACACACGTTTCACAATTAACAATAAGTTCAATATAACAAGAAAATGACTTACATCAAGGTTAGCTCCAAGTTTTCTATGGAGCTCAATTGAGTCCCGGCCACCTGAGAACGCATATTTGTTCACCTGGAAAAAATGGTAAAATAAATGACAGGCCCATGAAAAGCAGAACCATAAGGCTACAGGACGCTTGACTTAATTGAAGACCAAAATTTGAATGGCCTCAGGTAAAATATAAAATTGCAGTAGTTTTCCACTAAAATACAATGCTTAAAGCAAACCTTTGTCTTTATTTCTTTAGCACTATCTGTCACATATATTGCAGAATTTGGATCACTGGCCGACATTTTTGTGTTCTCCCCCTGTAAATGGAAATAAGCAGCTCACATAAATCAATGTCCCAAATATTATGCTATCTAAAATAGGAAATAAGAAAAATAAATGCTGAGCAATGGACATGAGCGATGAACTTGGCGAATGAAGATGCAATCTTATCAGACATAGATAAATGCAATATAAGAAAATAGCAAGTTACTAATTAACCAGGAGCTGTCAAACAGCACAGGAAAATTAAGTGGAATTTCACTTAAAAAATCGTGATTAATTGCGATTGCCTTTTTTTTAACTTTACTAGTAATAATGATTCTAGTGACAAAACTTGCAAGAAAAATAGATAACCCGTCCTTTCAACTGAAATTTCGTATGTAAACAATCGCTTTGCTATCATTGAAGGACTAACTTCAGATTGAGGTACTGAGCATGAGCTCTGTATTATGCCTCCATTGTTGAATTCCTTTTCTATGCTCATTTTACACTTCTATACAGTGAAGATATTAAGCTATAAACCCATGGTCCTAAAAAAACGTACCTGAAGAGCAGGGAAAAATCTCGATTCAATTAATGATGGTTTCTGGTAACCAATTCTTGGAGCAACGTCCCGGGTCATCCTGAAATAAGGATCCTGGAAGAACAAATCCAATGAGCAACTCAAATCCAATGAGCAACTCAAACTTGCATAACAGAACATGAACATCTACAATAGCTACCTAAAATTAAAGAAATTACAAGAATAAATGTATCATGGTCTGATTGATGTGTTCCTAGACGAAATGGCATGATAGCAGCATGGAAAGGCAGCCAAACCACAAATTCACAGGGAGAAATGGAATCAGGGAGCCCAGATATGTTTATACCTGGTCTATTGCACATGGGATTAAGCACCGTAGTTGGTCATTCCCAGAGAAGAGATGTGGAAATGAAGAAGGGAATGATGGAACCGCTTGCACAGGAGGAAAGCTGACTTTTCCTATATGATCCTCTGGGGTGAATCCAAATATTCCAACAACCTGTCGTTCAAGAGTAAACAATATCAGCAAAAGACAATGGTTGGATGCAAACAAGCAAGTAACCAAGCGATCCACTGCCCAAAATATTGCTAGACTAACTTAAACTGCTCACCTTATTATATGTCACACATCTGGCAACTTTAACCATGTTTTCATAAAAAGCACTGTAAGAAAATGACAGAGGATTACTTTTCTATAGAATAAATAAATCTCAAGAATTACTTGCTTAGCAGAAGAACAGTCATTAAATTAGTCATAAATGAAAGATAAATCAAGACTACAGTTAAGAAGAACCTTACCCTCCAACATAATTAAAATCAGAGAAAATGAAAGTCCTTTCGACATCAAATCCACAAGCAATGATATCTTTTGCATTTTCACGGGCAAGCCTTTTAGTTTCCTCAACAGTCAAATTCTTCCATAAGAACTTCTCATCATCAGTTAGCTGTATTACTAGGGGCACCTTGAAAGCATCCTGCAGATATCTGAAAAGGGATACTGACAGTTAATCGACGTTGTCCAAGCATTCTCACAATTATAAATTAGAATTAAGCCAACAATGTAAAGGTTCATCAAACAAGATATTGCAACAAAGTTTGGAAGCTACATTCAGACTAGAAAGCATAGGAAACATTACACAAAGCAGCATATCTATGTTATATTGTTTCCGTGCAAGATGTAAAAGCATGTCTTGTTTTAAAAAAATGTTTAAATACCGAATTTTCTTTCATGCAAGGAACATGGTAAGATGAAATGTTCCGGGGTAACATTCATCACACCCGACCTTTCAACTGGTCCGGTAATCTATTGCATCGCTCTGCTGATTCACCACATAAACTACAATAAGCATATGAAAGGTTCTACCAACACTGAAAATAGGTAAAGTTCACTAGGTCATCCCAGCAAATAACACATAAAAGGTTTGTGCACATCACCAACAAACGCATTATCCAAGATTCGGCTGCTCTAGCCAAACATACAACTACTCCCTCTCAATACTGCCGCGGCATTGCCCAGTTATTTATACAACAACACGAGTGAATCAAGAACATTGCAGGGGACAGCGAGTATTGCAGATTGGAACAATCGCGCTTACTTGGTGAACATGAAGGGGATGAGATGGCCGAGGTGCAGCGCCTCCGACGAGGGCCCCCTCCCCGTGTAGAGGTAGAACTTCTCCCCCTTCTCGTACAAATCCAGTATCTCGTTCAAATCCCTGCACACACACACAGAGTGAGGGCGAGCAAGCAAACCAAAATCCAGTACTTAGAATCGGGAAACAAGCATTAAGCTAGGGTTTGGAGGGCGGCGGCGGGCGCACGCACCGGTGGGCGAAGAAGAGGCCGCGGCGGAGGAAGCGGTGAGGGGGGCGGGCGGTGAGGCGGGCGACGCGGGCGACGAGCGCGTCGTCGAGGCGCTGGCAGCCGAACTGGTCGACGAGCTTGTCGTAGTCGATCCCGCCTTTCCCCGCCGACACCTCCCACGGGTTCACCACCTGCTCCTCCTCCTCCCCCTCCTCGTTCGTGGCATCCACCTCGGTCACGGCCTCCGCTGCCGCTGCCATGGCGGGATCTCACGCCTCCGGTCGCCGGGGACGCTGCGGCGGCGGCGGCGGCGGCGAGGAGGAGGGGATTGGAGAGGGTGGGAGATAAACCTCGTGCTCTGGCTGACGTGTGGGGCCCGCTGGTCAGAGGCGAGGGCTTTGATGGTGGTGTTTCTTGCTACGCGGGTTCGGGTTTGGGTCTCGTTTTGTAACGGGCCGGAAGGATAGTGAATTCTTCACAATTTTGGCAAAATTCAGGGGATTGTAGCCAAAATAATTTTTGGTAATGATAAAATTTTGGTAAGTTAACAGTATACTAAAATTGGATTTCTTAGTGTCTGTTCAGATTATAGCCAGAATAAACCTTACCAAAATTTTAGTATGTATTTACCAAAATTTGGTAAGAAACTAAATAAATGCACATATTTGACAACTCTATCTAAAACCGGTATGGTTTGAAATGGCATCAATCTGAACAAGCCATTATATATTTATCAAATTTTGGCAAAAACTAAATGACTTAAAAAAAAGGTATAGTTTGAAATGACGTTAATCTGAACAGCCTCTTAATTCAATCGAATTCATAATTATTATGCCCAGGATTGTATCTGTAAATTTGAGGTGATATTGAAGAATGCAAAACATAAAGCACTCAAATTTGCGATGACAACGTATGTATTCTGAGCTATCCCATCGACTCTTGGTAAGAATCGCCAGTGTGTTCTCTTGACTTAGGAATATGAGATGAAAGGACAAAAGATGATAAAAATTCACGTACTAGCTGTTGAGGGTGAACTATACTCTTTCGTAATTTTACTTCAGGTACATGTATTAGGTTAACTAGGTGAAATCCCACGCATTGCTGCAAGATTTTAGTATGATAATAATAAATAAAAATAATGTGTAAGATAGCTAGACAACGTAAGATTACTTAAGTTAGCATGGTTCATGATAATTTAAATTTAAACCGTATATAGAATGATGATTTAAATGTAAAAGTAAGGTGATATGATTTTATGAAAGTAGAAAAGCATTGAGATAATTTATACCATGGATTAATCATCTAAAGGCTAAAAATCATTGAGGTAATATGAATTAATGAGAGATGAAAAGTAGAGAGATAATTTGTACCATATATTAATCATTTAAGCATTAAAAATAATTGATGTAATATGGCTTAATGAGAGAAGAGAGAAATATCATTAACTAAGTGAGGATGAACTATATAGGTACATAGTATATTATAAAAAATAATGAAGATATATATTAAAATATTATGTGAATTATGTGGGATGATAATTTAGCATGCTTGTATTTTAAAAGCTCTAAAATTTAATAAATTATAAAATTATAGATATTATAGCATGTTTACATAATGTTTAATTTAATGATTGTTAGTAGAAGATAATGTGGTATCTTTGCATGTTAAGTTTTAGGAGTTAGTGGGTTATAACTTTATAATAAGAGACGATATAGATTTTCTTCTTACTCAAGTTTAGGGTCTAATTGAGGACCGAGCGTAGCTCGGTTGGCACGTTCGCAGTGGAGCGAACGGCCGGTCGCGAGTAACTCGCGGGACCTCACCTCGACGGGATTTTCCCGTCTTTCTTTAGGACGGTCCTTCAGGGCAGTCTCGACTAGAAATAGGGCACACACGCGTGCGCGTTCAGTGAGACTACACGTTTCCCGTGCACTGAGACCTACTGGTCTCCAATCTCTTTCCCAGCGTGTGTTAAGGACGCACACACGCGTGCGCGTTCAGTGAGACTACACGTTTTCCGTGCACTGAGACCTACTGGTCTCCAATCTCTTTTCCAGCAGCGTGTGTTAAGGACGCGCACGCGTGTATGTGCGTGTGTTGTGGTGTGAGTGTGGTGTATGTGAGTGTGCGTTCTGAGCTGTACCCCTTCTTAAAAAAAGTTTAGGGCCTAATTTGTCGTTATATATGACATCCAGGTCGTTATTCACAGTATCATCGTTTAAATCAAGTAAATTAGTTACTCCTATTAACACTTCTTTGCCATTAAATTTAAGATATTTTTATCGGTATTTTGGTACGTCATACATATATGAGTCAATTTTTAAATTCGTTTGCTTTTCGAAATACATATCCATATTTGAGTCGGTTTTTAAAATCGTTCACTTCTCTTCTCTATCTCTACTATTATAAAAATTGATGTTGTTTTTGCTGGTAATTTGATACGTCATCCGAGTTTGAATCGGTTTTAATTTTATATTTCGGTATTAACCTCTATGTCTACTACTGAAAAAGAACGAGAAATTTCCTTGGTCTGTAAAAATGGTAAAAGAAAAAAAGAAAAAGTCCGACTGTAAAAAAAAGTCCGACTAAAAAGGTAAAATAAAAAAGAAAAAGTCCGACTAAAAAGCGAAAAAAAAAAGCTTCTGTCGTAGTAAAAAGACATTTTGTCGTAATAAAAATTGTCCGACTCCGGAAAAAAAAGGAAAAAATCTCTCACCAGTAAAAAAACAAAAAGTCCGTTTGGTTTTTTTTACCGGTTTTTTCCCGACTTTTTTTTTCACGCGAAAGAGTTTTTTTTCCCACGCGCTAACCTTTTGGTTTTTTTCGTCTGGTTTTTTTATTCCGATCTCTGTTCACTGCACACCTCCCGAGCACTTTTGGTTTTTCCGTCAGTTTTTTCTGTCACCATTTTTTCTCCCGTGCGCTTTTTTTTACTTATCCAGTTTTTTAATCCGATCCGTTCGCCGCATGCCTCCTGCTGCCGCCATATCGATACTGTGTTTTCTCCTCCAATTTGATTGCAAAAATCGTTTCCCCACCCCTCCCTCATCATTCTCTCCTTGATTTTCCCTTTCGATTCACCTTTAATTTGTTGGATTTAATCTCCGTTTAACATTTGCCGATGATAAAGGCCATCTTCCCCGGTCGTTTTTATCCCGAGTTTCACGCTCTGATTTTGGAAAAAAAAGGAAATAGTAGATCGAGTGGATCAAAAATCCTCAACCAATTTTAGGTGACAGGCCACCGTACTAGTACGGGATTATCTTCGGGAGGTTGAAGATGGTAGTAGACGGTGCGAGCTGGGCTTACGGCTCCCTTTGTTCTAGGTCGAAGGGAAGTAGGCCAAACGAAGGGAGGTAGTGGACTGACCTAGGCTAAAAAGGAAGGAAGGCTTTCGACCAACGCACGGGTATTTTTTCTAGTTTAGTAATACATAAGAAATCATATAAAAGAATCTATTTAACAAAACTCGCATGCTAAAGAGACGATCGAACTCCTAACTACAGCTCATGATTTTCTAAAAATATATATATATCCAAACGAACTCTCATAGTAAATTTCATTTTAACTAAACCATATAACAATAATAATGTCGACGTTTGATGTCGCGATTCTGGTATTTGTATAGTATGGGGATCGTTGGTACTAGGATATATGCGAGACTGAGGTAAAGGAGATGGGGACGAGGATTTTTATACAGATTCGGGCCCCTGAACTGTCAGGTAATAACCCTACATCCTGTTGGCCAAAGCCGGTCGTTGATCTTATTCATCATAATCACACCAGTACAATATTTGGAGTAGCCTATCTAACTGTTGTCGACATGGCGGTATGAAGTTCTGACTCGTAGTCGACAACAGGGTAGTCTTCCTCCTCGAATCCGTGCCCGGCGAGATCAGAGATAGCGCTTTCGTCTCTCTAGACAGTATCCGGAGACACCATAGGAGACTAGCCGTGCTTATCTCTGAAGTCGATATCCGGCATCTTGTCTTGGCGTATGTTGGCTTGTATGTTGATCTTGTGTCTTGATCTATTGTTCCGTGTATGTTGATTGTCTCCTCTCCTCCTAGGGGGTCTTGTATTTATACCCATAGGTGTCCCCTTGTCCAAGTAGAACTAAGGAAACTAAAATGGATACAATCCGAGTAGTCTTTGTCGTTTCCATGTAGAACTCTAGTTGTCTTTCCTTATCCGGAACTCCCTCTATATCCAAAGTCAGTTTCCGTATAAGACATGGTATGTGGTCAGTCCTGCCGAAATTTAGTCGACTACTATTAGGTATGTGGTATCCATAACCTTGACAGTAGCCCCCGACTTCAATGCAAATGAACAAATTCATATTCTCAACCGCCGACCCTGGAGTAACTGTTATCGAGCTCACGTAACCGTTCTCGGTGAGTTCAGAGATAACGTTAGACTTCCCTTATCAGCCTCGTGCGGGCACCTATAGGGTTTGTCTGAGTCAATCTCCGATGTCAGCCAAGAAAGTACATAGCATACGACTAAGTCTCCCGTCTTGCTGTAATCGAGAATTTGGATTGAAGTCAAGAAATTTTATCTCGACGGGTACACCATCTCTTCATTCCGTATTCCTTGTCGATATCCACCAACCGTTCTCGAGTGATCGAGAAGGCGCAGAATCTGCGACGGAGCCTTGTCAACATTTGTCGTACTCGCCTTGGTTGATCTTGGCGTAGAACCATAGAGACATGGAGTCTTCGACAGAGTCGAATAGAATTTTCCTGAAATCAATACTAAGAAAAGAATATTAGATAGAAATAGCCCCCGAACAAACGCTCAAAGGGTGACATGTTATAATATGTATGGAAAATTGAAAATGAATTAAATTTACAGACCAATGTTTTGTATATTAGCGTCTTCTCTTTTACCGACTTCGATTAGTCAGTTTGTTGAGTCATACACTCTCCCTAGCCCCCAGCCTTGTCGTCGGAGAATCGTTCTCGGAGGATAAGGCTCTTGGACCCTTGACCTGCCTTGGTTGAAAAAGCACTGATCCTAGCCCCCAGTCGTGAAGTTGGAAAACTCAATTTCCGATTACACGGCTTGGTTAATACGCACGGCGAGAACTCTTACATGACCAGATCTTAGATGGCCGTTTGTCTCTACAGGATCCGACAAGGCCTTATCTGCTCTGGACGTCCTCAGCCGAAGTTCCCTTAGGTTCCTCAGAGGCCTTGTCAGGACGGCGTAAAGGGACATGAGGATAGGTTTCAACTCTAGGTGTCGTCGTGGTAAGAGATCTCTGGGTAAAACACTTAGCGATATTGTGTACCTGATATCAACTTTGTTGGAGTAGAGGTAGTGGGAGAATCGCTACACCGCTGGTCGAGGACCAGGTAGTAGTCGTAACTCGACCACTTAAAGTGGCGGTGCGAGAGATTGCTACGGTATACTGGTTCGAGAACCAGCGAGTAGAATTATCTCTCGAGCACCAATAGAAGTTACGGTGCGAGAGATTGCTACGGTATACTGGTTAGAGAACCAGCGAGTAGAATTATCTCTCGAGCACCAATGGAAGTTGCGGTGCGAGAGAGTGCTACGGTGTACTGGTTCGAGAACCAGCGAGTAGAATTATCTCTCGAGCATCAATGGAAGTTGCGATGCGAGAGATTGCTACGATTTACCGGTTCGAGAACCAGCGAGTAGAATTATCTCTCGAGCACCAATGGAAGTTGCGGTGCGAGAGATTGCTACGATTTACTGGTTCGAGAACCAGCGAGTAGAATTATCTCTCGAACACCAATGGAAGCGCTAGAGTTGGTTTATTACATGGGCATCTCATGTAGCCAACATGACTCACATCTCCAACTTATAGCATATCCGGATGTCTGTTCGCAATCATGTCGGGTGATCAAGCCGACGACGTTCGCAAGGAATTATCCGTTAACAATCTTTTCTCGAGTAGCCCAGCCATGGCCGGTGCTATGAGATAGGTCGTCAGTCTTCGTTGGCAGGTTGGGCGCGACGACTCTGCATTTGTCGAGATCGTTCTCAATAATAGGGTGTACTCGACCACAACCTACTCGAGCGCTCAATTGTTTCTAAAAATATTTTCTAGAAGGCAAGACATATAACAGAGAATATCAAGTATGTACTCAAAAAACTGCATGGATCTTCTAGCATTATCAGGATATAACGAGCAGATGTAAATATCAGTCATTATATACACCGTAAATAAGCATGATTTATATAGAAGAAAATAGAGCGAGCCCCCAGCGTTCAACCGTAGTCGATTTAACATCGGGGACACTCGCGCAATAGACATTGTATAAAAAACACGCTCTAGGTAAACATAATAAATTATTGATCTGACAATATCTAAAAATAGGTACGGTAAATTGTATATAAAATATTGCGTACCTTTATAGATATATACCGAATATATCTACGAAATTAGTAGATTAATTTAAAATCAATCTTACTAATTACCTTCGTTCGCATATTTATAAAGATCAGACTATGCGAATATCTGTTTTTCCTCGTCATATATAAAGGTGTCTTGGTTATATGACTGATCAAAGCCATTAATTAGCTTCCTGATCAGGCGCACGTGTAGAAGCAGCATCGGTCTTGGCTTCCATGTGTAGCCGGCCGGACATGGCAGTTGATCTCCCTTCCGTCTTGCTGTTGTACACGCGTCCGAACTAGTCACGTGTGTTTTCAGTATTGGATTTGGAGAAGATGCCATGCTCGGTTTGAATTCGTAAGGATGCCCATCGATGCTTGCTCCGTATCCTCCTTCTCGATGCCGGATCAATTTGTGACGTCGCCTCCACGGTCAGAGCAGGTACTCCGATTGATGAAGTAGATTGGATTGTTAATGATGATGGTTCTGATCTTGTCGGGAGACATACTTCGATCGGGTTAGATCTCCCCTTCAGCCAAAGTCGCCGAGTAGATTATTGTTGAAGAATCCATCTTTTGAACCCATCTCATCGAAATCCTAAAGCACCAAAATCCCCCTACCTGGCGCGCCACTATCGACGTTTGATGTCGCGATTCCAGTATTTGCATAGTATGAGGATCGTTGGTACTAGGATATATGCGAGACTGAGGTAAATGAGATGGGGACGAGGATTTTTATACAGGTTCGGGCCCCTGAACTGTCAGGTAATAACCCTACATCCTGTTAGCCGAAGCCGGTCGTTGATCTTATTCATCATAATCACACCAGTACAATATTTGGGGTAGCCTATCTAACTGTTGTCGATATGGCGGTCTGAAGTTCTGACTCATAGTCGATGACAGGGTAGTCTTCCTCCTCGAATCTGTGCCCGGCGAGATCAGAGATAGCGCTTTCGTCTCTCCTGACAGTATCCGGAGAAACCGTAGGGGACTAACCGTGCTTATCTCTGAAGTCGATATCCGACGTCTTGTCTTGGCGTATGTTGGCTTGTATATTGATCTTGTGTCTTGATCTATTATTCCGTGTATGTTGATTATCTCATCTTCTCCTAGGGGGTCTTGTATTTATACCTATAGGTGTTCCCTTGTCCAAGTAGAAATAGGAAAACTAATATGGATACAATCCAAGTAGTACTTGTCGTTTCCATGTAGAACTCTAGTTATCTTTACTTATCCGGAACTCCCTCCATATCTAAAGTCAGTTTCGATATAAGACATGGTATGTGGTGGGTCCTGTCGAGATTTAGTCAACTACTATTAGGTATGTGGTATCTATAACCCTAACAAATAACATTAAATAAACTTCACCCATTGTAACGCAAGAGCTTTTTTTTCCAGTTTGAATTAAAGATTTGAACATTCAACACGAAACTATGAATTGTGATGATTCAAATTCAATTTAAATTTTTCTTACTTTTTCGTAGTCGCCATCAGCTCCAGACCAAACCCCATCCTAAAAATCCTCCAAATCTCGCCCATGTCGCCGCCGACGATGACGACCGCCGCCGCCGCCACCGCCACCGCCATGGCCGCCGGCGTTCTCCCCCGACCGCGCCCGCACTTCCTCCGCCGCGGCATCCTCCCCTCGCCGGCCTCCCCGCTCCCCTTCGCTTCCCGGGTCTCCTCCGCTGCGCCCCTCCGCCACCGCCTCCCGCCGCCGCGCTTCTCCCTCTCCCCGATCCCCAAGACCCTCTCCTCGCCGTCGCACGTCCCCGTCCGCTCCCTCTTCACCGGCATCGTCGAGGACGTCGGCACCGTCCGCCGCATCGGCCCGCCGCCCGCGCCGCCCTCCGGCGGCGGCGGCGAGGCCCCCGGCGTTGACCTCGAGGTGGAGACGAGCACCCTCCTCGCCGGGACGCAGCTCGGGGACAGCGTGGCCGTCGACGGGGCCTGCCTCACCGTCGCGGCCATCGACGCGGCGGCGTCGACGCTCACCTTCGGCGTCGCGCCGGAGACACTCCGCCGGACGTCCCTCGGCGGCCGGTCCGCCGGCGACGCCGTGAACCTGGAGCGCGCGCTCACGCCGGCGTCGCGCATGGGGGGCCACTTCGTGCAGGGCCACGTGGACGGGACGGGGGAGATCGCCGCGTTCCGGGCCGAGGGGGACTCGCTCTGGGTCACCGTGCGCGCGCCGCCGGAGATCCTGCGGCTGCTGGTGTCCAAGGGCTTCGTCGCCGTCGACGGCGCGAGCCTCACCGTGGTGAACGTCGACGAGGAAGGCGGGTGGTTCGACTTCATGCTGGTGAGGTACACCCAGGACAACATCGTGCTGCCGAACAAGAAGGTTGGGGACAAGGTGAACCTCGAGGCCGACATACTCGGCAAGTACGTCGAGAAGCTCCTCGCCGGGAGATTGGAGGCGATGTCGAAGGTGTGAATTTGCCATTTGTTGAGCTGGAAGAAGCACTGCTCTTCATTCCTTTTCGGTATAAATAAGGCGCAATCTAATGTTCATCAGTAATGGCAGATTCTGTATTTCTCCTTTCTGTATATGTTGATTGAGATGCATATTTAGTTATTTATGATCAATTGATTTCGGTGACGCTACCTTATTCATATTGTTTCATAGTCATTGAATACTTTTTGCTTGCTGCGGAGTAAAGTGCTTGGTGTGATGGTGTCTTATCTTGGTTGGATTGGTCTAGTAGTTCACTGGTTCTAGTTCATCCTCGCGCTACTTAAAAGTTAGTGTTTGATCAGTGCCATGTCATTTGTCATGTCTGTTAATTGTTCAAGAGGTAGTAGCCTGGTTATAACTATCTCCAATTTATTGGTTCCATGCAATGTCGTAATTCTTGAAAGAACTGGTATCAATTTTAGGTGGTAGTAGCGTGATTTTCTGCTGCCATATATGAACATTTCCAATTTCTGGAATAGATCGTGATGTAGGGTGTGTTGGTAGTTGTGGTATCTGTTTGCGCAGTTGTATGTACGGTTATCTGTTCTTGATGGGCTTGGCATCTTGGGGAAACAGGCCACACTAATGGAAGTAGAATCAGCAAACCTTCACCAGATTGATCTACATGTTACCTTTTCGTTGTGTTTTTCCTGTATATTTGATACTCTGTAATTGATATACCCGTGCTTTGCATTGTGCAGGCAGGAAAGAGAAGGGAATGAAAGCGGATCCTGATCCACTGCTTCCTTTGCGGAATCGTTCTGGAGCCAGGAGCAAGGAAGATAAAAAGAGAGGCTCTTTTCAGACTTGCATAGCTCCATTGCATCGACGAAAAATTATACCAACAGTGTTCTTGTAATAACGCAGCTTGTAAGTTGTAAGCTTGCCTTTCCATTGCCTCTGTTGAACGAAGCGGAGACAGTTGAAGAGTTCCATATGATAATTCAGAGTTATAAAGTTTTTGACATTGTGTAAATTTGGTGTTGCTTCTGCTGCTGCTCGTGTAATTCTGGTGGCTGCTTAGCTTGTTGCTGAAGGCTGTGTTTAGTTGAGGGGAAAGTTTGGATTTTGGTTGAAATTAAAGATGATGTGACTGAAAAGTTGTGTGTGTATGACATGTTGATGTGATGGAAAAGGACTGAAGTTTGGATCTAAACACAGCCGAAGCTTTGCTCCAGATTTTGTATGGTGGTTACTGGCTGAGGAATTCCAGGCAGGTTGTTGTCCTGATGCTGTTTTATAGAGTAGGGTAGAGTTAAGTGAGAACAATTAGTTTAGAAAATGATCAGTTGACAGAAAGCGCATCTGGTGTAGTGGTATCATAGTACCCTCCCACGGTACTGACCGGGGTTCGATTCCCCGGATGCGCATTTGTTTTTTATTCTTTTCACTCTGTCTTTTTTACTTCTCTCATCATCAAAAACAAAATGCATCAGTCTGATGATCAACCATGTTTTTTTTGGGGGGGTTTCTTTTTACTCATAAACGAAATGGATCAGTCTGTTGATCAACCTTCTCACCATCAAAAACAAAATGCATCAGTCCGATGATCAACCATGTTTTTTTGGGGGGTTTCTTTTTACTCATAAACGAAATGGATCAGTCTGTTGATCAACCAGGCGTTCGTTTTCATCTCTTTCTCTTGTTTTTTTTTTAATCTCTAAAACAAGATGCATCATTTTGTAGACTTTCTGATGATCAATCAGGTGTCGTTTCTTTTCTTTTCAACTCCTTAAACAAAAGCAAAGTGCGTCATTCTGATAATCTGATGGTCAATCATATCAGGGTGAGGATTGAAGAATGCATCGTCTAAAAAAAACGTGAATGCTATATCATTCTGGCCGGTTGTCAATCAGGGATGACTTGTGAAAGCATTCGCAGGCTGCACTGCACTGCTACAGTCAAGGCAGCTCACTGAAGGCCGTGATAACCGATTTGGTCGCCATAAATTATGCTAAGGATTAATTATGGTCAGTCTACTAACCCTAACATAATTATAATTACATTATTAGGTCCACGGTTCACCTTCACGCTTCGTGAACTAATACATCTCCATCTCTTACACTCTCCTACTACCTACCTCTATATATGTGCTGGATTTGGATACTTCCATTTGTGCCATACATTTTGTCATTTCGACCTGCTCCATGGCAACCACATGCATGTTCTCCAAACTAGTGATCCCTAACAACTACAATAATCGGAGTTGGCATCTTGTAATTTATTTTTTGGTATACTAACTGTGGGTATAAATTTAGTTCGTAAACTTAATAAATGTGTGCATTATTCCTAAAACTTCGTATATTTTTTTTCGAGGGGACAGGCAGGGAGCTCCTGCAATTTACTATAGAAAAAGAGAGTTGATCCAGTTTATAAGGAAAACCGGACCCAAAAACCTTACAACTGCACAGTTAATTAAAGGAAAACTGGCGAAAACCCGGCATTGACAAAACTGAACCAAATGACAATTGTCCAACAAGGAAAAAAACTCCTAGAACGAATCCTTCAAGAAGGTTACGCTGACAGAACGGCGACAACGTCCGATCCTAACGAATCCAAGGTTTTCACCCGAAGAGTTTCCTTGAAGTGGAGTTGAAACGAGGGCTCCAAACGCAACGCCTTCAAGAAGGTGAACGGCGTCCGAGGGCGCTGCCGTTAGTAGCACCAGAAGCGGAGCAAGGTTTTCACCTCGGAGACCCTGTCAACCAAAGCATCCAAAACGGAAGCTTCCAAATGCCTCCTGCACACCGAAGGGTACCTGCACTATGGACACCACCTGCACAATGACCGGATTCTGCACCACCCTTGACCCCGACTGAGAACGCGCCGGATCTAGACCTAAAGCCCAAATCGGCCGTCCTCCTTTCACCACCATCGCCAGCCACGGGCGAGGTTGGCTGCCGGCGCCGCACGCTCCAAACACCACCGGACGTCGCGCCACCGCCGGATCCAGACGCGCCGCCGCCGGATCTGTTCACCCCACCGCCGCCCGTCTCCAACCCCGCCGCCATCGGCCGCTGCCGCCACTACCGCCGCCATCTCCATCCCCGCCACCGTCGCCCATCGCCGCCCCGCCAGATCCGGCCGAAGCGGCGCGAATCTGGCGGTTTACCGCCGCCGCCTCTCCGGAGAGACCCCCGGTCTCCTAAGAGTGGCGCGAGAGAGGAGCCCCGCCGCCGCCGTCCTTGTGGCCGCGCGGCTTTGCCGGCGGCCACTCGGGCAGCGGCGAGGCGGAGGAGGGAGGTGGGGGAGAGAGAAGGGGTGGCCGAGTCGTCGCCTCCCGTGCCGCCCCTGGGGGAGGACGACGCGAGGGAAGGTTGTCCCCTCAAGTATCACACACTTAAAAACTTCGTATATGAGTGCAATTTAGTCCAAGAAGTTAATAAATAAACATATAGGTGCAACAACTTATAAGATGGGTAAGATTTTGTACAAACTTAAGAAGTGATATAACAACTTACTTAGTTTGGGCATATTTTTTCTATACATGTTCGGTTTTTGAATAGTTGTTTTGTGGATATACATGTGCATATTTGTATAAGCTTACTCAAATTTTATCATTCTAGTAAATAAAACAATTAGATTTTACTATGTAGAAATTTTTGTATTTCGGTTGAGATTTGAGAATGTGAAGCAAATCAGTGGTGCAAATTATATGATCAATGTAATTCTTATGGATTAATTTAGATTGTGAGGCAATATCTACTGGATTAGCATGTGATGGCAAATTGACATTATTGAAAAAAAAAACTCAGCTAACACTCATTAACCAAAGAGCAAAGTTATTACACTCACTTGCCAAGTTGCTAGAACAAAAAAAAATAAAAACCTAAGTTGTCAAGTGGTACATACTCACTTGTCAAGTTATTACACTCGAATGTTCAATTATAAGTGTTATATAATGAATACAATTTACTCTTATTTTAGGAGAACAAAAATACGAGACCGACTGTCTCTGCACCATCTGAAATACACACAACCATATTTCGTGAATTAACACCTAATCTCGATCTATTGTACATAACCTAAATATACACACACTTATATATTTATAGACACGATTTGAATCCTGGTGAGAGTGATGGAGGCCAAACACAGACGCGCACGCAACTTAATTTACCATTACACTAATGGTACTTATTGTGCAACTAATTGACAGTGGATTAATTTTAGAAAACGAGTTTAATCTCAACTTTGTTAACTACTTCCTTTGATTCAAATCATTTTAGCATTTTACATATTAATATAAAATGGTAGAATGACTTACATCGTATAACGGAAGGGTACAAACTAATATATATAGGTACATGCGTATACGTACACTCATCACCTGGACCTGGTAGGTAGATTAATTAGGCCTGGTCGTAGTAGTCTGATATATATATAGGCGTGTGTGCGTGTCATGTTGCCATGTACACACGTTAATTAGTACGTTACGTAGACATGCAAAGCACACGTTAATTAGCTAGCTCCTTGGCTACTAGTAATGATCAGGTCAAAGCTTAGTCATTAGTATAAATTCTGAACTAACCTATGGGCGCACACATACGGGAAACGGTACGATTGGCCGTGTCCTGCATGGTGGTCAACGTAGGCACATATATGCTCAGAGACCTTGCCTGGCCTTCCAAAATATCAAGTCGTCAGAAGCTATTCTAAACGGTTTAGATTGTAAGTTAGATTATGAGAATATCCAGTATATAATATGGAAAATAAATTAAAAGTTAGAAGTTGAAAAACTCAGTTTTTCTAGCTAGATTCTCACAAGTTAGGGCCCTTCCATTCTATAGGAAAATTTCCTATGAAAACCTTTCAAACAAAGAATTAAATCCTATGTTATCCTTTCAAATTCCTATGTAATGGATAATCCTATAGAGATTTTAAAGAAAATTTAGCAAGAACTCTAACCTATTGGAAATTTCCATTTGATTCTATCTCTCTCATCTGATTCATGGTTTTTTTTCTACGGTCCAATTAATCGGTTATTCATGTGTTTTTCTGTATTTTGCAATCATCTGTTTTACAAGTACATTCCTATTAGAATTCTACGTTTTAACTATTCCTCCGTTTTTACATTCCTACTATTCAAAAGGGCCCTAACATTTTACCATCTGATTCTCATAAGATCCCTCAATTATGGCTTTTGGCTCTTTCCACCTTCCGTGTGGGTGTTAGTACTATATATGACATTTATATAGGTTTTATGGTATTTTATAGAAATTATTTTAATTATAATATAGTCGATAGAGAAGTCACAAATTAATATATACTGCTATAATTCTCGTACTCTGAAGGAGAGGACGAGTTAGCACAAGCAACCTTCTTAGGCAATATTTCCATACACAAAGAACATGCCAATTATATTGTTCCTAGCTAAGTGGATAGTGGATACAATATGCCTTATTTATTAGAAAAGAAGTCGTTAGAGCGATACAATAGCAGATTATTAGCCAGCTGTAAACATATTTTAATGAGATAAAACATGAGAGAGAAGAGCAGCGGGCTACAGATCTGTAGCCAGCTGCAGCGCGGACTCCAAGAAGCAATATGTATATAACAGGTGAAACCATATATTAATAGTATATGACGGAGCGTGGGGCTCCTCACCGGGAGACTGCGCGGGCCCCCCTTTGCCGGTTCGGCCGGGGGCGCTGAGTGAGGCTCTAAGCCCTTGATCTGTGGAATGTTTCGCGAGAAAGGAAACGCACAAGACACGGGCGATGTATACAGGTTCGGGCCGCTGAGAAGCGTAATACCCTACTCCTGTGTTCTGGTGGATCTGAGTGTGAAGGAATTACAGAGAGCAGAAGAGCTAGAGAGCTTAGGTGTTCTCTCAGTTGTCTTCCTCCTTTTTTCTTTTTTTCTTCCCCTTTTTTCGTCCTTTCTTTTCCCCCCTCTCTTTTCGTCCTTTCTTTTCCCCCCTCTCTTTTTTCCTTTTTGGTGGGCAAGGTCCTCCTTTTATAACTCAAGGGGATCCCACATGCTCCACTTCTACCTACTTTTCTTTTGGGTGGAGACCCACTCTATCTTCACCAAAACTCGACTCACCTTCTCTTGGAAGCTAAAACACAGCTTGTTCTTCAGTGTGGCCAGGCGTGCTCACTCGTCTACTCTCGGAGATCACCCTGTCATCCCTTCATAAATGGGCGGAGATTTGCAATGGCTGCTGTCCGAATGACCCTCCGATGGGATGGGTCATACCTACCTCCACTCCGCTGGAAGGAGGTGCAAAACGGGAGCGCGGTTGTCCGCCTATGACATGACAGGCGTCAGACCAGTCACAGACCGGTCACTCTCGTCCACCACGCGTCAGTTTAGCAAGCTGCATGTCTGCCCTTCTTCATACAAAGACTTCCTTGCAATGGTTGGGATGAAGCCTGGCATATATCTGACCGGGACCGACGTGCCATCTTCAGGAGCTGGCACGCCGTCTCCGGCTAGGGACAAGTGCCTGGAGGCTCTCATCAATCCGACGGGACGGGGCGAGGCGTGTAACAGGCCACCTGCCACCACCTAACCCGCGATCTGACCGGTCTGTGACCGGTCACACGCTGCGCCCGGTCACGGACCGGATAAGCGAGCGCGCTGCGCTGCATTACATGCGACGTGACGCGCTCGTTCAACCCGCAATAAATGCGGTTAGGTGAGCCCCGCTGTGCTCACCTAACCCATATACGTGGCGCCAAACCCACAGGGGGTCGGGGCGCCCCGGCCCTCGGGGCCGAAACGGGAGCGGTCCGACCCCTCGGGGAGACAAAAGGAGGGGCGGCCACATCACCCTCGGGCCCGCCCCCCCCCCCCCCCCCCCCGAGGGGGTCAGGCCACGTGGGTGATCGCGGCTGCCCAAGCCTCTAGTCATGATACTCCCGGTCCCATGTCACCGACAGTATAGTAAGCAACTATTGTATGAATTGGCTATTGTATTGACTATATATGAATTGGAGCTAGTAGTGAGCTATACTATTAAACTTGCTCTTATGGTGGTGGAGTTGAAAAATATTTATCGAGGATCAGGGTTTACACTTCCATTTTCCACCAAAATTTTGGGCTCACTTAAAAAAGAGTAAATTACACCAGGGGTCCTTAAACTTGTAAGCATGTTTTACATATGTCCATGAATTTGGAAAACGTGCGTCAATGTCTTTAAACTTGGTTTATTGTATCATCACGGTCCAAAATCTCGTTCGACCGTGGACTTACCTACGTGACATGCTACGTAGTCAAATGAGGCTTTAAACCGAGATGATATAATAAATCAAGTTTAAGAACCTTGATGCGCACTATGCAAGATATCGCGAATTTAGGTGAAACCTCCCTGTAAGTTTACGGAGCGCTAGTGTAATTTACTCTTTAAAAAACATCTTCCGTACATAGATACTACGTTTAAGTACTAAACATTTCCTTTGGTTTCAAGAGTTTGATTTCTCCCTGATTGGTTGACCATGTATAAAACGTGTATGCAACAAGACAACGAGTATAGTACAATGAAGACAGAGCGACGACCGAGATGAGGAATTTCCTCCGGTTTTTGATCTTTTCATCAGGACTGTGGAATGCACACGACCGTTGCCAAAATAATGGCCATGACAGCTCGTGCTTAATTAACAAGTAATCTCAAAAAATTTGGTCAGCGTTCTCTCTCGCTCGCAACGAATCCAAAATCCAAAGTTATGATCGACGACCCAAATCCAATCAAGCAAAGTGGATCCTAGTTGGTAGAAAAAAGAAGGAATTTAATTGGGGCATCAAGTTTTTTTTTGAGTTCAAGAAATAGATTTTGATGAGTATATGTTTCCATGGAATTTATGTAATATTATTTTTACTATCTTTGAATAGAAGTTTCACATGAAATTGGTGTGACATTATTTTACCGTTCTCGAGGCGAGGATACCAAAATAACATGATATAAACCTCTGTTTCACATGTCATAAGTATCTATTTGGCTAAACTGTTAACTGTGCATTATAATCAGAAGTGGATTTTTAATTTTAACTTTAGAAATAATTTTAGGTATTTATTTGTCTATTTGGTTGCCGGCATGATTTTTGCTAGCTAGGGGACAAGTAAAAGAAATCCTTAAAAATTTTCTTACAACTCAAAAGTTAAAATTTTTTCATTGTGAATGTAGAAGCTGGATTTTAATCCATTTTCTAAAAAAAATTATATCATTTTACCTACAGTATAATTTAAGATAAATGAGCTGTTTAATTTACTCGTGTGGGTAGGAGATAGAGAGAACATTGTCATTAGTAATCACTGATTTACAGATTAGTCACTCATCTGCTGACACAAGAATGTAGACACCGTTGATGTTGGAACATGGAAATCACTGCATTCATACGCATCAACACAACTATATAAAAGCTACAGAAACATTGTTTTTGCATTTCGAGGTAATAGATAACTCTAGCCCCCATTACTTTTGAGTGCCGACCAACACAGTTTTCAATTTGGCTAAATATCTTTCACAAAATGCCAATGAAATTGTCATAAAGATGATCCAAACAAAGCCATGTTAGGTACCACAACCTTTTGTTCCGTACTTCTTCATACCACACAAAAACAAAAAAAAAGATAAAGTCACAACCATTTCAACAAAAATTCCAACAATGTCCCAATGACAAGTGGGCCCACAACCTGAACCGGCTGACACGGTCCCACATTTCAGTGACAGATATGAACACCCTGTGAACCATGTGGACGGTCTCTTGCACACACAGGAGAATATTTTGTTGTGCAGGGGAGATGAACATGGACAACCTATGATGATCAGTTGATCACCTATGATTTGTTGAAAACAATGAGCAGAGGAAAACAATGCTGGTTTGGTAGACATTCTCAGGGTTGATGGAGCTCAAAAACTGGTGACAGCGGCTAGTGGTTTTTCACAGCTCCTGTTCTTTGTTTAACTAACAAACAGCTGCATGTTCATATGTTTGTGCCTAAGAACTTTCTTAAGCGTGTCCCAACAACCCCTTTTGGTGAGAGCAATGGCTCAACAACCTTAGCCACTTTGTGGATTTTTTTTCTTTTGTTCCATGATGATTAGGAACTGCATGCAGGGGACTTGTTTTAACGGTGCTAATCTTTTGTTTGGTTCGTTGTTGTGATGTATCCATGCAGATAAGAGATAATTCAGTTGGCCTAACTACTTTACTGATGAGCACATGGTTTTTTCATCAAAAGTTTGTCTGGATTTTTAATATTGATGACAGTATGCTATAAAAATTACTAAAACATGGTGAAAAAAAGTACATTTGTCTCATTGGTGATAGAAATAAATATAGCACATTAATTGGTAAAAAAAACATAAATATGTAGTTTAGGCCTTTAGGGTGCATTTCGACTATAACAATTTATTTCGCATTTTGCCTGGATATAGTAAATGAGGGTGACAATTTTTTAATAAATGAACTTATGAACACAACCACAAAAATTAGGCTAATAAGTCCACAAACCTTAAGAAAATTATCAATATTTTTTTAAAAGTTTATGTAAGTAATACATTAGTGGTACCATTAAAGAGTTTACGAGTTAGAACTATTAAGACTTTCATCCCATGGACCACACCAATCTATCTAGTTTAGTGCTCATTTGTCATCTCCCACATTGAACATCTCATAATTAATCTTCTCCTAACTCCAAACCAGCCAGCCAGCCAGAGAACAAGTACACAAAAGAATTAAGTATCCTAGGAGATAAATACCATGTCACATTGTCACTCAAAAGCCCATGAAACAATCATGTGCTAAAAAACCAGGCTAAGTCATGCATGTGTCCATGTAGCAGAGAGGATAAGACTAGAGAGCAGCCAGGCCACATTATAATAGAGGGCAACAAAAAAAACAAAAAAAATCCAGCAGCTAGCTTCACTGGTTTTGAAGGCTTCCCTAACTAGATGCTGGATTTGCTGCTGCATGGGCGGCGCCCCCTGTATTGGCCACCTCACCACCTCCATGGATTGCAGCTGTCCTCTCTACCTTAACCCTTTGACCAGTGCTTGTTTGTGTGTAGCACTAGTAGACAAAGCACCATCCATGACTTGAAAAGAAAATTCACCAAATTGGTTGCAAGTATTGGTTGATGGCTCTTATCTATCTAGTAAGTAGAACTAGTAGAGGAGATAATTTGCAGATGTTTTGCTTTCTTTTCTTGTCCTCACCGAATCCTACTAACCTCCTCTTTGTGGTAGGCATGTGCATAAGTGTCAAGTGTCTATATATATTCTTCTGCACATTCTTTGCTCCCTGCCCATAGATACACATTTCCTCTTCTTCTTCTTCTTGTTCTTGTTCTTGTGTCCTGACTGTTCTTGATAAAGCTCAGATTTGGGAATTGGACCACATCATAACATTCTTTGGCAGAGTTTGTGAAGGTACATTTGGAGTTTGGATTAATTTCAGGTGGTTAGCTGTTCTTGATCGTTCTTCTTGTTGTTGGTTGCTGGAAGATTCGAAGATTTTTTTTGTGTGTGTGTGTAAATTGTGGTGTTCTTGTTTGGCATTGTTGCTCAGTTAGTTGATCATGGCGAGCCGGGAGGAGAGCGGCAATGGCGGTGGCGGTGGCGCGACGCCGGCGGCGGATTACCGGAGCTCGGACAGCCGGAGCTCGAGCCGGCGGAGCACGCGGTTCAAGGAGGACAACGAGTACGTGGAGATCACGCTCGACGTCAAGGGCGACGACACGGTCGCCATCCAGAGCATCCGCAACGGCGCCGACATGCCCGAGGTCGCCCTCCTCGCGCGCGGCCTCGCGCAGCAGCCGCCGCCGTCCGCGGCGCCCGGCCCCGGCGGGCTCTCGTCGCGGCTCAAGGCGGTGAGGACCGAGCTGAGGCGGATCGCGTCGTGGAAGTTCCCCAGCGGCGTTCTCAGCGGCGGCGGCGGCGGCGGCGACGCGCCGGGCAACGGCAACGACCGCCGCCCTCGCCTCGACCGGAGCATGACCGGCGCCGCCCGCGCGCTGCGCGGGCTCCAGTTCCTCAACTCCAGCGCCGTCACCAATGGCTGGCCGGAGGTGGAGAAGAGGTTCGAGCGCCTCGCCGTCGACGGCTTCCTCCTCCGCTCCCGCTTCGGCCAGTGCATCGGTCAGCTCAAGCTCAAGCTCACCTCTGAAAATTCCTCTAAATTTCTGATGAATTCGAACTGAAACCGACTGAATTTTCTCGCCAAATCGTGTTCCAGGAATGGTTGGATCCGAGGAGTTTGCGGTTCAGATCTTCGACTCGCTTGCGCGGCGGCGAGGGATCACGGCTCAGTTGCTGACCAAGGATCAGCTCCGGGAGTTTTGGGAGCAGCTCTCTGATCCAGGATTTGATGCCAAGCTGCAGACTTTCTTTGACATGTATGTGTTCAGTTCTATCAAAAATTCAAGTTTACATTCAGTCTTGAAGTAGTAGAATTTTAGTCGTTCAAATATTGTTAGTTGCACATGTTTTGTCTTGTAATAGTGAAATTTGCCACTGAACCTTTTGATTAGTATGCACATAGATTCAGTTATGACTTTTGGAAAGGGACTCTGAAGTTTGTTGACTGACATCTGAGTGCTGAATTTCTTGCAGGGTTGACAAGAATGCAGATGGTCAGATCACTGAAGAGGAGCTCAAAGAGGTAAGAAACTGGATCAAAGCAACACAAAAAAAAAATTAAGCATAATTTTTCCATGTAATTTGAAGCAGATTGAGGATTCTGAATTTTTCTTGCATTTTTCAGGTCCTCACCCTGACTGCCTCTGCAAACAAGCTGTCCAAGATCCTGGAGCGCGTCGACGAGTACACCGCGCTGATCATGGAGGAGCTCGATCCCGATCAATTAGGCTACATAGATGTACATACTCTCACCCTCAAATCCTCCACATATTTGAAAAAATATATATATCTGAATTTGACATTGTTAAGAACAAGAATCTATGCAATTCTGAATCTGAAATTGTTCAGAGTACTAGAGTAGCAGTATCTGCAATTCTGAATTCTGACACTGTTCATGGTCACCTCCCATTTCCAAAGATATCAAACCTGGAGTCGCTGCTGCTGCTGCCGCCGTCGCAGGCGCCGTCGAAGCTGGTGACGCACAGCTCCAACATCAGCCAGCTGATCAGCCAGAAGCTGGTGCCGACGCACGACCGGAACCCGCTCCGGCGGGGGCTCCGGCGGCTGTCCTACTTCATGGAGGACAACTGGAAGCGGGTGTGGGTGATGGCGCTGTGGCTGGCCATCAACGCCGGCCTCTTCACCTGGAAGTTCATGGCGTACAAGCGCCACCCGACGTTCGACGTCATGGGCTACTGCGTCTGCGTCGCCAAGGGCGGTGCCGAGACCACCAAGTTCAACATGGCCCTCATCCTCCTCCCCGTTTGCCGGAACACCATCACCTGGCTCCGTTCTCGCACCAAGCTCGGCGCCGTCATCCCCTTCAATGACAACATCAACTTCCACAAGGTAACACTCTTTCACACAAGTATTTTTACGGTGATCTCTACTGTTAGTAGAATATGTACCGCTACTAGTATTATCACCAGTAGAAGCGATCTAAATCATTGATTTATAAATTCTACTGGTAGAAACAATATCGTACCATCGATAGTTAAGGTTGTACTATAAATAGACATTGTCCATTTGACGAGGGAGAAAAACAAAATAAAAGGTTCAGATTTATCCTATTACAATATTACCGGTAGAGAACATCGTAAAAACTCAGTAAGGTCATTATTGACAGTTGTCTTCTCCGGTGACGGCAGGTGGTGGCAGGGGGAGTGGTGGTAGGGGTGGCGCTGCACGGGGTGACTCACCTGACGTGCGACTTCCCGAGGCTGCTGCACGCGAGTGATGCGGCGTACGAGCCGATGAAGAAGTACTTCGGGCAGACACGGATCCCGGACTACTGGTGGTTCGTGCGCGGCGTAGAGGGGATCACCGGCGTGATCATGGTGGTGCTCATGGCCATCGCCTACACGCTGGCGCACCCGTGGTTCCGCCGGAGCAAGCTTAGTGACAGCAACCCGCTGAAGCGGCTCAGCGGTTTCAATATGTTTTGGTACTCCCACCACCTCTTCGTCATCGTCTACATCGCCTTCGTTGTCCATGGCGTCTGCCTCTACATCAACCGGACTTGGTGGAAGCAGACGGTGAGTGAGCCAGCTTCTGGTCGATTTGCGCCCGTCGGGTTCTTTGTGGTCTGAATTCTAAAAAATGTTGCTAACTTTTGTGTGATTTTTCAGACATGGATGTACCTTGCCATCCCTATCCTGCTCTACGCCGGTGAGCGGATTTTCCGGGCTCTGAGGTCTCATGGCTTCACCACCGTAAGGATTGAGAAGGTAACCCAACTCTTTTTTGTTTAACATCAAAAAGAAAATTAGTTCTGTAGCACTGAAAGTTTATGGGAAAAAAAACTTTATTAGCACAGAAAGATCTTTCTGTTCACTTTGACACGACAATTTCTTTCCCTGCAAATGTATACTGATATGGTACTGAATTCTGTTCAAGGAAATTGAATTAAAATGGGGTAAATTTGAAACGTGCAGGTTGCAATCTATCCTGGCAACGTGATAGCCATCCACATGACCAAGCCCCATGGGTTCAAGTACAAGAGTGGCCAGTACATCTATGTTAACTGCGGCGAGGTCTCGCCATTCGAGTGGTAAATCCTCAAATTCCTCAAAATTCTCCGGTCGCGGCACGCGAACCAATACTGGTTTTCACCTGACGATTGTTCACAACTGATCATGCCAATGCTTGTGTCATGACAGGCACCCGTTCACCATCACCTCGGCTCCCGACGACAGCTATCTCAGCATGCATATCCGGTGCCGCGGTGACTGGACCTCGAGCTTCAGGGCCATCTTCTCTCAGGCAAGCTGATCGCCGAGCCACCATGGCGAATCGGGGAAAATTTCGGGTGCTCTGCTTTGTGAAAATTTGTGGATGATGATGGCTAACAATGTGGTGTTCTTGGTTGCAGATATGCAGGCCTCCGATGAACGGCCAGAGCGGCCTCCTCCGGGCTGACTGCATGTCCATGGAGCACCATTCAAGGTGCGCTTTTTTTCCCCGGAATTTTGAACAAATTTTTAGTTTTTGAGATGAATTCGCTCCAATGATTTGTTCTTTTGAAAAAAAGGGAGTAAAATTTAAAAACCTACAACTATTTTTTGTCAAAATTACCAATTTGCTGCAATTTCAAAATTCAGAAAACAACAACATTTTTTTTGTCAAATTAGATATTTGCCACAATTTCAGCTTGGCCAATTCAAGAGGACAACAACAATAATGCACGACTTTACCTGTAAGCCGGCCCTTTCAAAAATGATTTTGTCAGAGAGCTACAATAATACCTAAAGTCGCCCGAATAATTGCTGCTTTACGAAATTTACTCCAAAAAAAATCATTCTGATTCCATTTTGACATTTGACATTTCAAAAACGATTTTATCATAAAGCTACAATAATACCTAAACTTATTCAAATAATTGCAATTTTTTTTGGGTGAAATTTGCTCGAAATATGAACTCAAATTTTGGCATCTTGTGCAGGTTCCCCAAGCTCCTGATCGACGGGCCGTACGGCGCGCCGGCGCAGGACTACTGGAAGTACGACGTCCTCCTCCTCATCGGCCTAGGCATCGGCGCCACCCCTCTCATCAGCATCGTCAAGGACGTCCTCAACCACATCTACGACGACCCCGAGTCCGCCGCCTCGCCGCACACCACCAATGGCGGCGGCGCCGCGGCCGCGGCGAGGAGGGCGTTCATGACGAAGCGCGTCTACTTCTACTGGTGCACGCGGGAGGAGGGCTCGTTCGAGTGGTTCCGCGGCGTGATGAACGAGGTGGCCGACCGCGACGCCGGGCGCGAGTTGATCGAGCTCCACAACCACTGCACCAGCGTGTACGAGGAGGGGGACGCGCGGTCGGCGCTGGTGACGATGCTCCAGGCGCTCCACCACGCCAAGAACGGCGTGGACGTGGTGTCCGGGACGCGGGTGCGCACCCACTTCGCGCGCCCGAGCTGGCGCGACGTGTTCAAGCGCGTCGCCGTGAACCACCAGGGGCAGCGCGTCGGCGTCTTCTTCTGCGGCGACCAGGCGCTCACGCCGGAGCTCCGCCGCCTCGCCCAGGACTTCTCCCACAAGACCACCACCAAATTCGTCTTCCACAAGGAGAATTTCTAGATCATCGGATTCATCGTCGTCAGCTGCCTCTCCGGCGGATAATTGAGTTCTTTCATCCTCTGAGCGAGCTCAGATTAAGTGTACAATTATATACAGATTAATGGTGAGAGATAGGACTACATATTTTAGTGAGTGATTGGTTGTTCGTTCGTTTGTTTTTTTTTCTCCTTCTGTGTAGGTAGAAGAATGGTAGGGGGAGTGATGATTAAGTTAGTTGATGTTTTTTTTGTTTCACAAGTTTGTACAAAATTACCAGAAAACGATGATATAAAGCTTACCACAAAGTGCTTTTTTTTGTTGTTGTTGTTGATATACAGATATAGTGCTTCATTCGGTACTGTTTGTAGGTTGTTTCGATAAGAGTAGTCAAAGTAATTTCATCCTCCTGGGATATCCGCTTGTTTAGTACATTTCATCTAAATAGTCCTAAAAAATTTTTGAAAAAAATCGGTAAGATATATTAATAGAAAATATATCACTTCAGAAACATGTAAATTAAAATTCAACTTACAAACTTTTGTAAGTTGTAATAAAAATAACAAATATATAGTTGCAAATGTACGATAATTATTTTTAATTTATTTTATTCTTTTTGTTGTAACTTAGAGAAGTTAAATTTGGTTTTGTATGTTTGTGTAGTAATATGTTTTATATTAATCTATGTTAATTTTTTTTATAACTATTTATATGACATGAAAAAAAACGAGGGAACGTCGTCTCGAGGAATGAAAATCCATATATAAATTTTGTCCCGACTTGTCATTTGAATCCATCAAGTTGCAAACACACGTTAAGAAAAACAAAAAGAGTATCTGGGTCCTTAATCTTAGTTCAATGTACTCTTTAAAATGAAGATTAAGTTTTTTTTTTTCCGTAAAACGAGATGGTATTAACGTATGATTGATTGAGTTCTAATTATTACAAACTTAAAAAATAAATTAATATGATATTTTAGAGCAACTTTCATATAGAAAGTTTTCGTATGAAACACACCGTTTAGCAGTTTGAAAAACGTGCCACGAAAATCTTAATCTTCATCCAACTCTTGTTAGAGAAAAAAATGGGACTTGGATGAAAAGTAGTTGTCTTCCTAGAGTTTAAATTTTGTTTTAAATTAGTTGTCACTTTAGAGTACTAGTTGTAGCTATGTAAATAATCTCATGGGCTTATTTGGTTGAGTGTCAACCTTTGTCAAAGTCGTGGCAATCAAGTTTGACCAATTAAGTCTAGTGTTTGGTTCATGTTACAAGTGAGTTACGCCATAATTTTTTAGCAAGCTGGTCCGCTTATTTTTTTTTGCCACAACTTACCACAATTGTAGCTGACAAATTCTTAGTCATACAATGTGTGGCATGCACACTTAGCCAAATATTTTATGGTAAACTATAAAAGTTATCTAAACAACCCCTTAGTTCAAGGTTTTTTGGAGCTAGGTATCTTCAACTTTACAAATATATAGATCTGGACCTACCTCCATGCTCCATCGATGGGAAAAACTGTAGTACATGAAAATTGTTTTCATATAACTCACAATTAAAAAAAAAAAAAGCTCGAGAAAGGAAACATGCAGCCCGTTGGCCCCACCAGTCAGCCCCCCCATGGTTTCCCCCGGGCCCCGCTCCCCATCTCCACTTCTTCGTTCTTCCCTTTCCTCCCAACCCTTCCACCATTTCAAATTTCAAATCCATCCTTCGTCTCCTCTCCTCTCCTCCTCCCCTTCCACCCCACGCGCCCCGCACCCACCCACGCGCCGCGCCCTAACCCTAACCCTAACCCTAACCCTACTCCTCTCGCTCGCCATGTCCGAGCCCGCGTCGCCCCCACCGGCCATGCCCGAGGACGCCGCGCCGCCGCAGCCGCAGCCGGAGCCGGCGGTTCCAGCGGGGGAGGAGGCCGCCCCGTCTCTGGAGGTGAGCGCCCTCCCCTCCTCCTTCCACCCTGACCTTCGATTTCGGTAGTAGCCGCTGGGGGCTGGATGGATTTCTAACCTTCGGTTTGTTTGTTTTTTTTTTTTGGCAGAGGAAGGAGGAGTTGCTGCCGGTGGAGGAGAAGATCTCGGTGAGGATCCCCCTCTCTCCCGCTAGGGCTTTATATATACTAACCTTTATTTGTTTTCGCCTTTTATTTTGGCATTCGATCGATCAATGATGCCGGTGAGGCTTACTGTGTGCGGTGGTGTATATATGGGTTTATTAGCGGGTAATTATGTTACCGAAGATTCAGGCTGCTGTGATTTGAAAGCTTCTCTGTTTTCTGTGGCACTGATGACCACCGAAAAATGGGCGGAGAAACTAATTATGTTTTAGAAACTAAAATGCTAATAAATACAGCTGGAGTGAGGTTGTAATTAAGAGTTGCTGCTTCAGGCAACAGATATACGCAGATTAGTATCATGGTTATAGCTGTGATTCCTGAGAATGCTTGCGGCATCAGCTGTTAGGGAAAGGGGATGCGTTGCTGTCATGTTTGAAAAGTGATTAATTACCTTTAGCCACTACCTGAACTACACTAGTTCGTTGCTTTAATGCCAGCATATACTTTCCTCAAAAATCCAAATCACGGGTCTATGACAGTTGCCTTCAAAGTTCAAATTATCTGCCTCATTAGCGCACAACTCTGGATATGGTTGTGGAGACAACACTCGTGCTGTCAATGCACCATCAATATCAAGCTTTTGTATACATGGATACTTAGAGTTCAAGGATCAACGCAGATTTCGTAAGCCAATTTCCACAAAAATAGGGTGTGGAGATAAATCTCTAAGCAAAACAGTGAGTTGTTACTCATGTGCCTTCCTCTATCAGGAGACAATGATAAATACCACGGATTCTTAGTTGAGGTAAGCATGCACAATTGCACATTATCACTGTGTACTGGACTGTAAGAATTTAAGGGGTTATACCATGGTTAGGGGCAGGCCTCAGGCTGCTTGGCCATGACCTGAGGTCTGGGAATAAAGGGCCATTAACTTGTGCTCATTTTCACCATGGTAGGGCAAAGGCAGGCCAAAATAGGCTGGTTAGCCTGTGCCTTGGCCCCATATTTGGGTCTGCCACTGACCATGACGTTAGTTATTGGATGTTTCCCATATACTGTCACATGTTCCCTGACTGATTTGTTTGCTAATTATTTTTGGGCATAAAATTACTCTCTGATTTAATTTTTCCATTCCCTATTGATTCTGTAGTGCTTTTTTTGGCTTATAGAAAAAAGTGTTGACATTTCTTTTGTGTTGTTGACATTTCTTTTGTGTCTGAGTGACAGGAATTAGATGAATCACAGTCACAGCTTATGGGGAGACTTCGGGGACTCAAGGAGGTATGTTGAAAACTTGAAATATCGTGAAAATGTTCCTAGTTATCTGCATTCTTCTTATTACATCTCTATTCATTTTGTTATTAATGTTTTTAACTTTTGGGAATTAGTTTTTGTTCAGTCAACATGAATGACATACGGTCTCTTGTGGTTTGTGCTGTTCTTTTATACGCATTTTAACAATCCTTAGGGCAAGTGGGATGATTTGAAATAGAAATAGATTATTTTTTTGTGGCACTTGTGTGTGTAATACCTAAATTTTGTAATGGCATGAAGAATTATGGTTTGAATATCTTGCTGCCTAGACTAGAAAGGAACAATGTGCATGCTTTTCAATATTATAAAATATTCTTGTTCTTGCCTTTTCTTTTGTTGTTCCCATTGAAATTGTAAGTATTGGTATGGAACTGAACTAATAATAATTTTTTTTCAGGATTTGCTGAATTGGAGGAGCAGTTTAGATACACAAGTGACAAAATACAAAAGCGTAAGTTTCTCCACCCTTCAATTGATGCTATATATTATCCGTGTTGGGGAAAATCCTGAGTCCTATGTGTTCTTCCTTGTAGTGGTTCCATCCATGCCTATCCTTTGCATACCCAATTTTCAGAATAACTCCCTCTATTCCATAATGTAAGGCATGGTCAAACTTGGCACGGTCTGCAAAACTAAACTTTGACTTATAATTTCTCATATACTATAAAGTTTGTAGTGACAAAATTATAACCATATGAAAGTATATTGAAATACCAATCCAATGATATTATTTTCAGCAAATAAAATTCAATTTATAGTATACTAATCGTTAGTCAAATGTTTTTAAAGTTAAATCTTCAAATGCATGCGCACCTTACATTATGGAATGGAGGGAGTAACTTTTGTATTTAACAGCTGGAAGGAGAGGATTCTTCTTCTTTTTTTATTTAATCTGGGCTGTATGTTCTATAGATGAATATGCTAATTCTGAAAAAAAGAAATGAAACTCCACTGGAGATATTTTAATACAATAAAGCTATATGCTTCTGTTATCTTGGAGCCTTTATCAGTTGGCATGTTCAAAAATGCGTCAAGTGGTTTGGTGAGGTTATATGCATGCTTGCAAATTTCTGCATTGGTTGAACCTGCACTCATGCGTGTGGCTCACATGCTATAGCACAGTTATTGGAATTTGTTTACTGATCTTATTTTCATTTGATGTCTTTCAGGAACTCTCTGATATCAAAACTGCGCTGAATAGCGAAATTGAACAGCTGAGATCAGTAAGCATATGCACCCATGTTCTGCGACAGATCTCAACTTGTATCTAAATTTTTTTGCTCTATTTACAAGCTGTGATCTCCTTCCCCCTCTTATAGGATTTTCAAGAATTGAGGACCACCCTTAAGAAGCAGCAGGAAGATGTATCAAATAGTTTGAAGAATTTGGGGGTAATTTCCTCTGTTTTGATGAGGATGCAGTATTTTGTGTTGAATGATTGCTAAAGATTTTGCATGCTCAGTTATATCAATCATTTTCTTTCAGCTACAAGATGCTACTGACAATGATGGGAACAAAGGAAGTGGTGAGGAGAATGCAAGTGAGGGTGTCTCAGATACCCTAGGGAACCTGAAAGTATGAATCTGTCAAGCTTAATTTACTTGCTTAAAGATTGGTTGTTTTGACAGAAAATTTCAGACAAGTAGTCACAACCATAGGATAGTCAAGTGACTTGTATTTTAGTAGTGGTATTATCTGCATTCTAAAACCAATTTCATAAAAAATGATCTGTGACCTATGCTTTTCCCCCTTTCCAGTTGGATGATACTCCAAAAAACCATGATGAAAGCAGTGATGCCAATGATGAAAAGAATGTAAGTGTTTGTGTTAGATAAAGCAGATTATTAATAATGGCTGATCTTGCTTCTGTTTAATATCTTCCTTATTTCTCTGCACCCGCATCCATTATTTTCTTAGAGGAGCAAAGCACCTGAGAATCATCTTTGACAAGCATATGATTAAAACCTTATTCAGCATCCGCAATTTTAGTATGAAGGGAATATCTGTCCCGTGTGATGGTTTTGTTTTCTGAACTTGATCACACGGTTCCTTGACATCTTCCTTGTGGCTGCAGGAAACCATTGCTGAAGATGGCACGGTCGATAAAACTGTTAAGGCTGAGAGTGCAAGTGATGAATGAAGTAGCGGAGGAACCAGAAGTAGAACTTGGGCCGCTTCTTTTTCGTGGCTCAGCTGTAGTAATTTTTAGAACAGAGATAACTTTGGTTCCTGAAACGAGTCCACGCTCTCTGATGGCTTCGTCGTGTAGTGTTGTTAATCGCTGTCATGACTTGTGAAATCCCAGTTCTCTGGAATGGCCGTAGTAACAATTTTATTGCTATCAGCAAGTTATCTAAAGAATAGCCACTGGAATTTTGCCTTTAAAAATTCCAGATATTTTTCTCAAATCAGTTATCTATGTGATGCCAGCCATTTTAAGGCGGAAGAATGATGGGTTTTTTTTTTTTTGGTAGGCCATGGTTGGTATTGTTGACTGTGGCTATGGATGAAATAGTATTCATTTGAACGGTGAGTTTGAATCAAATCAGCCAATATAAAATTGGTTAGCTTTGTATACATGCTAGTGACTTTTCAGGTAACCAACGCAGTATAATGCTTTGTTTTGAATCTGTAATGTAAGCCAGTAGTAATTCTTAAGTTCCCAACAATACCTATGTATCAGACAAAAGGAATGAAAGCGAATGGCGACATGTGGATGAAATATCTCAGCCAGGACTTTCTCCCAATAGGAAAATTATTGTGAAAAGAGGGTAGATATATGCCCGCTTTTAGTTGTTGTTTTCAAGACTAAGAGCAAGTTTAATAGTAAAGCCAACTATTAGCTCCAATTCGTCTATAGTCAATTTAATAGCCAATTTATGCAATAGTTACCTACAAACATATACTACATTATTAATATCAGTCTCATCTGTTATACACATATTGTGTCTTGGAGTCTGTGCTGCAGCTGACTACAAATCTACAGCACCACTGCTCTTCTCTCCTCTCTTTTACCTTCTTAACATGTGTGTGTAGCTGACTTATAGTCTGCTATTGTACCAGCTCTAAGACGTGTAATAAAATCCTTTTTCGGCGATGTCCATGTAATTATTGTGAAGTTTGTTGTAAAAGGGGTAGATAAAATGCCCATGTCCTTATTTCTAGGCTAAGACATAAATATTGTTCACGATGTTAGCATGCTACATGTACTACCCTAGTATCATCAAAGCCTTTTTAACCTACCAGTATCATCCCTAATAAATTAGGTACCACCGTATTATGTACTTCCTCCATTTCAAAATATATCTAATCAATGTGTACAACTGTACACATGCCCTAAAAGCATAAGAACAATAACGATAACATGACTATTACTCCATCCGTTTCACAATGTAAGTCATTCTAGCATTTCACACATTCATTTTGATGTTAATGAATCTAGCTAGATATATACTCCATCCGTTTCACAATGTAAGTCATTCTAGCATTTTTCACATTCATATTAATGTTAATGAATCTAGACATATATATCTAACTAGATTCATTAACATCAATATGAATGTGGGAAATGCTAGAATGACTTACATTGTGAAACGGAGGAAGTAGAAGACATCAGACTTATTTTCCACAGAGCAACCTCAAGAATATAAATGGAGTTGTGAGTACTTGTTAGGGTTCAAATTATTTGACTTGTGTTAACCACAAATGTTACGCATGCACGCGTACACTCTGAGTAGGACCTAAGGAATTTTTCACCGAACTCCGTCCAAAAGAGTTTGTTAGAGAGGTACACATCCATGAATTTGGAGAAGTATATTTACTTTCCTATTTTTTTTACAATATTGTACATACAACAAATAATTTACTTTCCTATTTTTTTTTACATAATGCACATACAACAAATAATATACTCTATTATGTGATAAAAAAGTAACAGTAAATAATAATAATATAATTTCAAAGTCATTTCTTAATGGGGAGGTTTGGACACGAGTCACAACCCAACCCATAAACCCCATCCACTCAGGAGCTTCTCTCATTCCTCATGGCCTCTCCCTCCCTCCTAACCCGTTTCCTTCCAGATAAGGCTATATAAATACCCATCATCTCCTTCCTCTCTTCCTCGCTCTCCCCACCCCTCTCGGCCTCTCCTCGGTGGTCGACGGCTTCACCGGACCGGACCGGACCACCGCTCGCCGCCGGGCACCCCCGCGCCGCGGTCTGTATGTCAAAGGTGACGCCCGCCGCCTCATGCACCCGCCGTTCGCCGTTCGCGCGGTGACGCTTAGGTTCATTCTTGCCCGGTGCGCGCCACGTGTTTGTGGATATGCCCGCCCGTGCGCGCGCGCGCGAGAGAGCACGAGCACGAGCGCTAGTGACCAGTGTTCGTTCATTGTCCGTGCTGCTCTGCGTGCGGTGGCTTGGCTCTAGGTTCTTGGGCATGGTGGTGGTGGGAGTTGCTGTGCTATGTAGTGTGTGGGCTCGGTTCCATTTCCGTGGCTGGTTCGCGCGAATTGGCGGCGCGCGCTGCAGCTGTCGCGGCTGTACTGTAACACTTTTGAATTGATAGTAGCGTTGGCTGTGTGTAGTGCGGTTCTGCGTTAGGCTCTTGCTTTTAGTGATTGAATGGCGGCGGGTACTCTGCTTTGCCATGTTTTTCGATGCTCTGAGTGAAATGAAATGAAATGAAACTGAATTCGCTTCCTGTTTGTGGTCTTGCTGAAATTGGATAAGAGAGATTTTTGGGTGAGAGATTGCATACATGATGGGAAGTCTTGCGCTTTTCCTTAGGTGTGCTATTCTTTTGCTCATGATATCTTATGCTTGTAGTGCTCTCTCAATTGTTGTTTCAGAATATTGTGGTGCATTTATCTCGTACTGTTGTTTGTTTACCTGATTACTGGATATCGGTTCTCATTGCCTTTTTGTCTAACAAAGTTATCTACACTCGTGCAGGGTACAGAAACAATCAATATTCTGATATAGTTGCTGGGAATTTCAATCCCTAAATTCAAAATGACCCCGGTGGTTCATTGCTCTGTTGGCAATATCAGCCTGTTCCACATCGGCAGTTTCAGGCCAAGCCATGAAATCCAAATAAGGAGGTTCCGCAGCACAGAGAGGTATTCAAGAGTACCTTCACGTAGGCTGCTGCAACCGCAACGAGCATTCAACTTGATCAGTATTTACAAGAGAAGCAGCTGGTCCTCTGCCCGCAGGCCAAGAACTCTGTCAGCAGCAACTGTTGGGACTGATGTTACTGTAGAGGATCCGAATCCACCACCTTCCGGAGAAACTTCTGAAGAAAGCTCTGAGGATACAGCACCTGACACTGCTGAAGCAAGTGAGCAAGCTGAGGCAAGCACTTCTTCCATTCCCAAAGCAGGACGAAACATAAGAAAGAGTGAGATGCCACCACTGAATGATGAGGATCTAGTTCCTGGTGCATCTTTTACTGGGAAGGTTAGGTCTATCAAACCATTTGGTGTATTTGTTGATATTGGAGCATTCACTGAAGGCCTTGTTCATATCTCTCGAGTAAGTGATGGATTTGTAAAAGATATATCTTCCCTCTTCACTGTCGGGCAAGAGGTGTCAGTGAGATTAGTGGAAGCAAATAAAGAGACAGGGCGCATCTCATTGACAATGCGAACAGGTGGTGATTATGTCAAGCCTAAAACAGAAACACCTAAGGCTGCAAGTGGCGGGAGGAATACCACTGCAACCACGTCCAGAGGCTCGCCAAGGCAAACGAGGGAAAGAGATGAAGCCAAGAGCATGGGCGAAACAAACTATGTGCAAGGACAATTTCTGGATGGCGTTGTGAAAAATTCAACAAGAGCAGGGTCATTTGTGACCCTACCTGATGGAAGCGAAGGATTCCTTCCCAGAGAAGAGGAGGCAGTGGCATTGTTCACCCTTATCGGACATTCTGCACTGGAAGTTGGTCAACAGGTAAGGGTGAAAGTATTGAACGTAGTACGAGGCCAGGTCACGTTGACAATGAAGGAGGGAGAAGATGATGAAGAGGATCTGGCTTCATTAAACACACAGCTGAAGCAGGGTTGGTCCAGAGGGACCAATGCATTTGAGCTAGCTTTCCGTAGGAATAAGGAAATCTCTGCATTTTTGGATCAGAGGGAAAAGATAATAGTTCCAGATGTACAAGAAGCTGCTGTTGCATCAGTAGGTACTGAACTTGATGCAGAAGTAGGAATTGAGCAAAGTCCAGGCAAGGAACCTGAGACAGGCAATGCTGAATCAGTTGCAATCGATAGTTCTATAACGGAGGTCAAGGAGACTGATAGTATAGCTGCAGTGGAGAAGGATAGCGAAATTAGCAAGACTGAATCAGTTGAGACTGCTAGTTCAGTTGTAATTTCTGAAGATGATAGCACAGTTGATGGCAAACTCGTTGAACCAACTGCTTCAGTTTCTGCAACTGAAACTGAGATTAAAGAAGATAGCTCTGAGGGATCTGTCACCACTGAGCCTACAGAAGCTGCTTCAACAGAATTTGTCACCGCAGTCGTTGAGGAAAGCGCTCCGACTGCTAGTTCAGTTGAAACTTCTGAAGATGATAGCACAGTTGATGACAAACTCGTTGAGCCTACTGCTTCAGTTTCTGCAACTGAAGCTGAGAGCAAAGAAGATAGCTCTGAGGGATCTGTTGCTTCAACAGAATCTGTCACCGCAGTCGTTGAGGAAAGCGCTCCTGTGTCATCAGTAGCAATTGAAGTTCCTGCTCCTGAAGCATCAGAGGCCTCCGCTCAGGAGATAATTGAGGATTCTACTACTGTGGAAGGTGCCGCCGATGATCAAACTGTAGAATCTGATAGTCCACCTCCAGAAGGTGTTGAGCTGTCCTCGAATGGGGCTCCAGACAGCTCTATTGCTGAGGATAAGCCTGATGAACCAGAAGAATCGTTGATAGTAGAAGAGGTTCCAGTAACTGCAAGTAGTGAGTCTGAGGATAAAGAACCTGCTGCGGTACCTGAAGAAGTAGCAGCCTCAAGTGAGAAAACTGCAGATGTTGCTGTTGCAGGAGCTGAAGCAAGCACGGCCACAGGTCAGCAGTAATTTCGTCAACCAGATCTTACGGGCCTGACGTGTAGTAATTTCATGAGCCATATTCTGTCTGCAAAAGGCTTTTCGAGCAACTCTACCTAACTAGGAACAGAATGTTAGGATTAGTTGCATGTAAAACATTCAAGTGACTGCTTTTTCCAGTTGTTTACATTTTTTTTCTTGTATTAAATTTCTTCATTAATGTTCTGTGGTTTAATATGATGGTCAAAGGATCAATCGATGCCAGTGATTGGTTTCTTGCTATCTCAATGGTTAGCTCAGTTGGTATTCTTTGGCTCTAGAGGATCATGCAATGTTCAAATGTTATCTCAGCTGCCACTAAATTTTGGGCTATCTTGGACAAGGCTCAACAAGACACTTTGATCTGACTTCAGTTCTGGGATGTTAAAATAGGAAGCTTCTTGTTATTCTTCTGCATTTGTCGCAATTGCTGTTTGTTCTGATTTTCGTTTAGCATAAAATGGTTGCCACCTATTTCCCTCAATAATTTGTCTACAACAATAACAAAAGGCTTTAAATTTGTTCTCTAGTAAATTTAAAGGGAAAAATAATAATAATCAAGGGTTGCTTCTCTGTGACAGAAATTCATGTGATGGATTACTTCATTTCCAAAGTGTCTTTACTATGAGATATCAGAAGTTAGTCCTAAAACTTGTCTACTTATGTAAATTAACAGATGTAACTAACTTTACGGTTAGATTTCTTGTTCTCAATAATTGCATTAGTCTCCTTTCTTTTCCTGTGTACATGCTCTGCTCCACAATTTCTGCAGCACAAATTCACTGCATATTTATTTTGTTGGCAAACTGTTAGAACAACACTAGAAAGACTGATGGTTCTTTTGTGCATCTGCAGCAACTATTTCTCCTGCTCTTGTCAAGCAATTGCGTGAAGCAACTGGAGCAGGCATGATGGACTGTAAGAAGGCTCTTGCAGAATCAGGGGGTGACATTGAGAAAGCACAAGAATTCCTCCGCAAAAAAGGTTTGGCGGCTGCTGACAAGAGGGCTGGCAGGGCCACTGCAGAGGGAAGAATTGGTTCTTACATACATGACAGCAGAATCGGTGTTCTTATTGAAGTGAATTGCGAGACTGACTTTGTATCCCGAGGTGACATCTTCAAAGAGTTGGTAGACGATCTAGCCATGCAAGTCGCCGCTTGCCCTCAAGTACAGTACATTTCTCTTGATGACGTCCCTGAGGAGGTTATGAAGAAGGAGACAGAGCTGGAGATGCAGAGGGAGGACCTCTTGTCAAAGCCAGAGCAGATCCGGTCTAAGATTGTAGAGGGCCGTGTAAAGAAGAGGCTTGGAGAATATGCATTGCTGGAGCAACCCTTCATCAAGAATGACAAGGTCACAATCAGTGAATGGGTGAAGCAAACTATTGCCACAATTGGAGAGAACATGAAGGTCAACAGATTTGTCCGGTACAATCTCGGTGAAGGGTTGGAGAAGAGAAGCCAGGATTTTGCTGCTGAAGTTGCCGCCCAGACAGCCGCGAAGGCACCGCCAGCTGCTCCTCCAAAGGATGATAAGCCTGAGGAAACAGCAGAAACTGAAGAGAAGTAAATTCCCCCTCAGCCTCATCTTGCTGTGTTTCATCTTTTTGTGGTTGCGCATAATTTCTGCATCAGAACACGTTTACTGTTTAAGCATTTCTAACTTTGCATCTATTCAACCGACATTTGCTATGTTGTTTGCAGGAAACCAGCTGTGGCAATTTCAGCTGCATTGGTAAAGCAACTCCGAGACGAAACTGGTGCTGGTATGATGGACTGCAAGAAAGCACTAGCTGAGACAGGCGGCGACATTCAGCAGGCTCAGGAGTTCCTCAGGAAGAAGGGCCTGTCATCTGCAGACAAGAAGTCCTCTCGCCTAACCGCCGAAGGCCTAATTGGCGCCTACATCCATGACAATCGGATTGGTTGCATGATTGAGATCAATTCCGAGACCGACTTCGTGGCTCGCAACGAGAAGTTCAAGGAGCTGGTGAACGACCTCGCGATGCAGGTGGTGGCATGTCCACAGGTTGAGTATGTCTCCATAGAGGACATCCCAGAGAGTGTTGTCATCAAGGAGAAAGAGATTGAGATGCAGAGAGAGGACCTTCAGTCCAAACCTGAGAACATCAGGGAGAAGATCGTCGAAGGCCGGATATCGAAGAGGCTCGGCGTGCTGGCCCTCCTGGAGCAGCCTTTCATCAAGGATGACAGCAAGACGGTGAAGGATCTTGTGAAGGAGACGATCGCCACCCTTGGGGAGAACATCAAGGTACGGAGGTTCACCCGGTACACCCTTGGTGAGAACTGATTGAGGAGGTGATCTCTAGTCTCAATCCTGACATCAGGAGTTGGGCATATTTTGATTCATGGAAGTTCATAGCTGTTGGTAGTATGATAAGTTTCCATCTGTAATTCTGTATCACCTGTTATATTGCTGCCCCTTTTTTTCAGCTGCTGTTATTACTGTTGCTGGTTACAGAACACATTTTTGAGCACTCCTTTGTAGATGACAAGAGAGATCAATATTGTCAATATAAACATTACGGCAAATCAAAACTGTATCTGGTTGTGTTTGACATCAGAGTTCTTACTGAATCCATCACTATCAAATTTTACATTGGTTTGCATACAGAAACATTGATCCAAGTGACATTTCTTACCAGAGGTAAGTGCATAGACTACATTATGTTAACTTAAAAGGCACCTGAACATGATATACTCCAACATGCTCCAGATTACATGTGTAAATGGTGAACCTGACAAACATCTTCTAAGAAAACTGATTTCTGCTCTGTGTGACTGCTCTGTTGCTCAAAACCAGACCCAGTCTTGATTCTGAATGTGGGTACCGACAATAAATGGTACAATGCCATATAATTTACAGAGGCTCAGCAGTATCCCTAAGATTTACAGGCTACAAACACGCTGTATTAATTTTTCCAAGCAGAGATCAAATCTTTCACTACATGCTCATGTGAGTTACAGGAGCTTCTACATCCAGTGCGATTCAAGAATCTGCATGCCTTCTTATCGCTGTTAAAAGAGCTAGAACCCATTAATCCAAAACAGCAGCTCGGGGAGAAGATCGCTCGCCGAACGACATAGAAGCGAGAGATGATGCCCACACCCTGCTGTTCATAGCTCCACCCATGAGCCTGCATTTGCTCCAGATCTTCCTCAGGTCTACAGCATGCGGCACGCATTCGAGCAGCTGGGTCAGTTTGGCAAGGATGCCAAGGTTGGCATGCCGGAAGTATTGGACCCAGATTCCTTTGATGCAGGAGAAGAACTTTGGGAAGAAGGCTACCAGTATCTTCAGGCAAATAAATAGGATGCTGAATGCTAGGTAGGGCTCACTCTTCAAAGCTTCAATAATTGAGCTTTTCCAAAGCTTCACATGCTGTGTGCTTCCAGTTCGAGCTGCGCTCCATTTCCTTGGACCAAGATATGCAATTGGTTCTTGACCTGCATCAAATTGATCAAACCAAATTAAGCTTTGATGGAACAGATTCAAGAAAGTCAAATTTCAACTTACCTAATTGAGACTATCTAGTGAGTAGTATGTGCTATATGGATATGTCATATTTTACATACATTAAATCATTATTGACCTTTTTATCCATATAATCATAAACTAATGCCATATTGAAGGGGTGGCATTAGAGCCTATTATCTACTTTTCCAGGCAATTGAGAAATGTTTGATTCCTCAGCAAAGCATATTACTGACTTATCACAGAAGAATATCATGAGCTTACAATTATATATCTGCATACATAACGAACATAAAGAAGCTTACCAGTTACAGCAGTGTAAACATTAACTAGCGAGTCAAGCTCCTTAGAACCAACAGGCCAGTACGCATATGGTCCACAAGCTATGAGTATAGAAGGAAAGCTACGGACACCATATCTTGATAAAACACTGCAAGCCATGAAGTAGATATTAGTTAAGACTTTCAAATGATCGCAAAAGATAATTGGAGACTATTGCATAGCCGGGGTCTTACGCTGGCATGGCATTGGTTTGTTCCACAGCCAAGTGCTTAATCCGTGGAAACATTGAGCTAAGATCATCGAAGACTGGCCTCATTCTTTGTGAGAAGGGGCACCACGATGCATAGAAGAGCACGGCAGTGCATTCTTCCTTGCCACTCAACTCCTTGACAAGTTCCTCCCCATTAATCTGCCAAAATTTTCAAAGAGGTCATGTTAAACAACACATGACTAATCCAACTCAGCAGAAGTTGCACAAAAGACCTGCAAGAGCAGAAATTGGGTAGTACGCGTCGCAAATAATCCTAAAAACACAACTGGTTGACTCATAACTGCATAAAACTAGGATGAACTAGCTGTTATATTATATCAGCTTGCCATTTCAACTGCCAGTACTCTACAAGTAGTGTTAACAACCCGCAGTTCCATTTACAAATACCTCTTAACATATTTAAGCCACTAGCCCCAAAACAAACACAAAGCAATTTTTTTTTTGTGACAACCTGATTCAATGTACTGACCAATTTAAGTTCAATGATAGCAATAACTTCAAGTTAGAGCATCCCAAATACAGGCATCTCCATGGTTGCAACTTTTGATCCCCTATTAAATGTTGTTATTCCCACAAGGATTACTGATTTAACAAGAACACTGTTCAGGCATTCCCACTAGGAGGACTACATAACACCATGAGAACAATAAGCTGCAGAAAAGAGGATATACTAATCCCACTCAAATATAGAAAAAATCACAACAACTTTCGGCAAACTGTCACAATGTTGGCACCTGTGAGGCTATAACTAATCAAAGTATGCACAAAAGTTGAAAACAAGATAACCAAAATTAATTTTGAAGGACCCAGAACCGGAAGCACAAAGGAAGCAAGAGCAAGAAACTGATTTGATGCAGGATGAGAGCCTAAGCTTACTACTCCCTACTCGCTACTTTTATTTTGATACTCTTGCGCTGACTTATGACTTGTAATACTAACTAAGCAAGGATTACTTTAGAAATAAAACAAGTTATTTTTCCATAGATTAACGGGACTACGGGAGTCAAATCATCACCAAACCAACTCAGAAACTGAAACAAAAAAAATTCACCACGGGGAGCAATTGTTCATCATGCGGCTCGAATCAGCTCGAGAATTACCCAAAAAAAAGTGAGCTTTTGTACCAAGATTCGCGAGGAGAATTCACCCACAGATTTGTCGGCGCCAAAAAAAATAAAAATAAAAATCAGAGGAACCGCGTAGCAAATCGAATTTTTTTTCCACGCAAAAATCACCAGCATCGAAACGAGAGGAGGAGAAAGAGTGAGATCTTGACCCACCAATCTCCCCGAAAAGAGAGAAAAAAAATCAAACCAAATCTTGCGGCCTTAGCATCAGCAACGCGCGCGCGCACCAACCAACCAAACCCAGAGCCCGGAGAGAAGAAGAGGAATCTCGGAGAAAGAGAGAGAGAGAGACGCACCTCCTCGGCGGGGCACCGCTCCGCCGACGCGCGGCAGGACGGCCGGAGCGCGGCGGCGGCGGCGGCTGCGACGAACGGCGGCAGCCGCTCCCTCGGGCACCGCGCCTCCTCCGGCTCCGCCGCCGCCGCGGGAGGCGGCAAAGGAGCGAGGAGGAGGAGGAGGAGGAGAGGGGCGAGGAGGCGGGCGGCCATGGCGAGGAGGAGGTTGGGGGGAGTGAGGCGCGGAGGAGGAGGAGGAGACGCCGACGCGTGAGATTTCTTGGTTTCTAGAGGTCAGCTTTGCAATTCCTTTATTTTATTTTATTTTTATTGTTTTTCGTTTTGTGTGTGTGTGTTTTTTTTGGGTTCTCTTAGGGCACCCACAATGGTCTTTATAGGCTTTATAAGAGATCCAATGGATCCATGTCAGCATATTTTCTTACTTAGAAGAGATTAAATGAAGAGAGAGAGAGCAAAACTATCTACTAACCTGGAGATAGTCTATAGAGAAAAACGAGACAATGGATTAGAGAGCTATAAATACCCATATAGATATACCATTGAAGTGGTTTACTATTAATCTAGTTTATTACTGAGATGTATATGTTTCATAGATAACATCTTGCAGGTGCTCTTAACGTGGTTGGGTGTTGGAAAGCTTAGTTCTAACAGTTTTTTCTCATGTAGGAGTACTACTCCGTTTTGGGACACACATTTCTCTACCGTACTATACATGTAGTGGGTATCACTGATATATGAATCTTATCTACTCCGAGCTCACATATGTGACACATACTTACATAGTATGAATTATAGGTATTTTGAGGAAGAATCTTCTCGTCGGACGCCCGGTGTAAAAAAAAAAAAATTGGTCGGACCAACGAGTGAAACATCTAAGTTATATATGGTGAAATAAAAAAAACCAGCAACTAAAACATTTAAAACTTTTATGAAACATGGTAAACATACACGTTGAAACATGTTGCTATCACATATGAAACAACTAATGTTAATGAATTGAAACATATATTTTTTTATCAAAATATAATCATGTGATATCTTATTATAAAAAGATTTAATTACAATGGTGATATCAGATCGTAGATTGAATAATTAATTTAGGAAAAAAATCATTTTGAAGCTCGCTAAAATGCATGCATGCATGATGAGGAGAGAGAGAGTAGTGGCAGTTAGTTTCGGGAATTTTGTAAAACACACTGAAGACACATATTGAAACATATAGTGTTAACGGATTGAAACATATATATTTCTTTTGTCATAATATAATCATACGATATCTTCTTATAAAGATTAATTTATAACAGATACAATGGTGCAATCGGATCGTAGATCGGATAAGTAGTTTATGAGAAAAAACATTTTAAAAATAGCTATATGTATGTATTGTTGGAGGAAAAGAGGAAGCAGTAGTACACTACTTCCTCCATCCCATAAAAAACCAATCTAGTACTAGATATGAGACATCATAGTACTACGAATCTGGACATACCTTTGTCTAGATTCATTGTACTAGAATATGTCATATCTAGTCCTAAATTTATTTTTTGGGACGGAGGGAGTAGTTGTTAATACTACACTAGTACCTATCAATAACTCGATGGATCGGCTAACCGATCCGGGACATTCTCCGTATTTTAGAGTTTTTGTGGAAATTGCTGGCCATAGGTCCGCGTATAAGGCACATACATACACATGCATTTTTCTAAAGGAAAAACACACAGTAAAAACATAGATGTTCATATAAGGGTCTGTTTGGTAGAGCTCCAACTCCTAAACTTAGATTCAGGAGTTGAGTCTAGAGCGGCCTAAAACCTAGCTTCATCTCTCTAGTTTATTTTGTGAGAGTGCTTCATCTAGCTCTGTTCCTATTTTAGGTGAAACTGAAACTGTTTGACAGGGCTCCAGCTCCAAGAGAGATGGAGGTGGAGGTGTGCCAAACAGGCCCTAAGCTTGCACGTTCATTTAGGCATCCCTTCAAACACCATGTTAGCCCGTTGAGTAACTTGGAGAGATTAGATTGATATATAAATATAGCATACGCTTTGCTATTGATGGGTATATCGTCTACAGTTGAAAGAATAAGAACCCCTTGAAACAAAGGAAAAAAAATCCTAAGGGATTTGTGTACTACGGAAAATAATCCTATGAAACCCTTTAAAATAAATGAATGACTCCTACCAATTCCATTAAAACTCCTATATAATGAGCTATCTTAGAATAATTTTGAAGTAAAATAGGTATGGGTCTCACCTCATATTTTCTTCTTCCTATATCTGGGCACCCTCAATGTATTACTCCTTGGATTCTAAAGTGCGCCCAGGCATTACATAAGTTAGTCGATGCAGGTTGGGTTTCACTAGTCCCCACTCAATTAGTAGCCATGTGAGAGAGGATTGAGAAATTTTTGTTACTTTTTACTTAAGATTAGGTCTTATACATATGGATATGGATAGTTCATTAAGATTACTATATGGATCACTCCTATAAAGGTGAGACATGCCATATAGAACTATATGGACTTTTCTTTCCATACATTGTTGATATCCTAAGTCTCTACGTTTTTATTATTTTTCAACCAAACACTAGTTTTAAAAAATTATTGTGCTTTGAAATCATATATTAATCCAATGAGTATGATATTTTATTTCTACATTTTTCCTATCGCTGTGTTTTCACAATCATGCATTTTCAAGGGGGTGGGGGTGAGGAGGGGCTAACTAGTTTTAAATATGAGCACTCATGCTAAGTATTTTTAAGGGTTAACGGAAGTTTTATTGCACTTAATCCAATTACATCAATACGATATAATTAATCATCTAAGAATACTTTTTGGCCTTTGCATAACTAAAAGCCAAAACACTACCTATATTTTAGTTTTTATCAAAAGGAAGTACAAGAAATGTTACGGATGATCAATCCTAAAATCAGATCACTACCCATATTCTTGATAAAACATTCATTGACTACCCACTGCAAATGCTGATAGGCCGCCGCGCCATAACCAAATCCTATGTACCCGGTTTCTGAAGAATAACTCAGGTATGAGCGAGTGAATAATTAAATATAGAGTATATAACCAGATAACCTGCAAATGATTTTTTTTTTCAAAAACCACATCGTTGCTGCTTAACCAAAACGAACATATATAATGTATCAGCTGCTCCTAACAAGATGTGATTCGGAAAGCCCAAATCCTGGTGAGCAGATTTAACTATAATGATTTTTTTTTATGTTTTTACTACGGGTAATTTTATTATCTTTAAAAAGGTAACACAGAGGTATCATATTTTTTAATGTAAAATTTGTATCGTTAGATACTTAAGTACCTTAAGGCAGAAAAATTTTAGCGTAAAATTTAGCTACTTCAAAGTATTTTTCTCAAGTACCGTAAAATTCCTTTTTTACTACTCGATCTAGTACTCTGTGAAGCATTGATGGATGAACAATTGTGAATGATATCCTCAGTTAGATGGAAAATGATTGGAGGAAAAAGAGCTAGCTCTTTAGTAATTTGGCATCATAGTTATTTTCTTTATAGTGAATTTATACCATTAATAATAATAAAAAGTATAATTCTTGAACGACTCAGGCTCATTGTGATGTCATTCTAACGTTAGAAAGGTGTTATTTCTCTCCATCGATATGGTTTTCATTGTTTATTTGTTAATAGTGAAAGTCACACTTATACTCGTGGACCACAAGTTGTCATCGATCATAGGACTTTATGGATGTATAGTGTATCTGTATTTGGACCATACTTTATTATACTCCCTCCATCCCTAAATGTTTGACACCGTTGACTTTTTAAAATATGTTTGACCGTTCTTCTCATTCAAACAATTTAAGCAATTATTAATTCTTTTCCTACCATTTGATTCATTGTTAAATATACTTTTATGTATACATATAGTTTTACATATTTCACAAAAGTTTTTGAATAAGACGAACGGTCAAACATGTTTAAAAAAGTCAACGGCGTCAAACATTTAGGGAAGGAGGTAGTATTATAGTACTCCCTCTGTTTCAAAATATTTGACACCGTTGACGTTGACTTTTTAGTACGTGTTTGACTATTCGTCTTATTAAAAAAATTTAAGTAATTATTTATTCTTTTTATATCATTTGATTCATTGTTAAATATACACTGGTGGAGAAACCCTTTGTAGTCCCGGTTCGTAACCCCCCTTTAGTCCCGGTTTCCAAACCGGGAGTACCAATCCGGGACTAAAGATCGCTATCTTTAGTCCCGGGTGAAATAACCGGGAGTAAAGATCGATCTTTAGTCCCGGTTGGTAACACCAACCGGGACTAAAGATGGCTCAGCCACGTGGCCGGCTGAGCCATCTACCAACCGGGACTAAAGATCGAACTGACCTTTTTTTTTTGCATGCCCCTGTTGCTGCATGGTTTATATATATATATATATATATATATATATATATATATATATATATATATATATATATATATATATATATATATATATATATATATATATATATATATATATATATATATATATATATATATATATATATATATATATATATATATATATATATATATATATATATATAAACCATGCATATATATGTTTAAATACATATATATGCATACATATATATATGTATATATATATATATTATATTATATTATATGTATATACATGCATAATATATATGTATTTATACATATATATGTTATGCAAATGCATATGTATATAGATATATATATGAACAAAATATATTTACATTATGGTGATGATTTGGTCTGCAAGGCAGTGGCAATACTCGCACACGTAATAGCCGCACAAGTTAGTTCCCTGCTTTTGCTTTGCGCACTACAAATAAATGACAAACAACGAGAGATCTAATTAATATATACTTGTATGTATTTGAATCGGAGAAATATAAATGTAGAGCATGTGTACTCACAGGAAATTTGAACTTCCGCCTAAGTCTTTCTCTCCATTTGCCGCGGACCAAATGACGGAACCGATACCAAGCCCTACATGGAGTTTAAAGCTATGATTCGTAGTAGCAATTAACATAACAAGATTTTCTTAATTAACAAAGGAACTTATGACGGTACCTGTCTATAAGTTCGAAAACCTTGTCAAACGTAGACTCTTTTTTATCCATTGAGTCATATACGTTGACGGTGCAGGCCTCCAGGTCGATGAGTAAAAGCACCCAGTGGAATCTGCAATGTGCGTGGGATGCATTACATATGAAACACTTAGCAAGTTCGTACGGGAATGAAATTTGGTATGTAGGAAGACAGTAAAATTAAACTAACTCTGTGTTGTATGGCAACAGTATGAACGTCTTGTAATGCTGCGCCTTCAGGAGATGGACGAGATTGTCCTCTGTTTCTTGTGGATATTGGTCGAGCATTGCGACGTTTACTTTCCGAGGGTCGATGAATCCAGTATCGAAAACCCTCCGCCGTCGGGCCCTTTGAATCTCCATTCTACAACGATAAAAGGGAGTATATTATTTTCTATGGTCTACTTATATACAAGGACCTAATTAATTAAAGGAGACGTATAGTAAGAAATCTAACTGAACGATATACTTACAAAATCCAGCAACTCATAATAGAGACGTCGAGGGCGTCCAGCTGGTATAGTTCGTAGATTCCCCTGAAATTGATCCAGAGAATGTCATCTCCTTGCAAGAAGTCCGTGTCCCTGATCCTCGCTCCGATCATCTCTCTACCGGTGGCGCTCATCTCCATGTACAGCTGATGGAACTTGTACATTTGTGTGGGTAGGGACTGCAGCAGCTCAGGCTTGACAAGCGGTTTACCGAGTTCGTACATGTATTTCACTTCCGCCTTTTCGATTGGTGCGACTCCTAGCAATTGATCCGTAGTTAGACCGGTGTCAGTAATAAATTGTTCTATCGTCATTTCTTTGCCGGTCACCAACGGCTCGATCTCCTGGTTTGGTTGCTCTCCAAGCTGAGGGACTGGTTTGGACTTTCCAGAAGATGCTTTCTTCAGCGTTCGCTCATAGTCCGATAGCTTGATGGCCTCCTTGACAGATGCAGACATACCCCTGAAGAAGTTCCTGACACTGGGGTCTATAGGAATCTTCTTTTCTGGACTTCGAGGCTTGAATTGTCTCTTGACTTCTGATGCAACGTAAGCGTCAAGCTCCTCTTGCGTGCAATCGTACCCCGGGTCCTTGTTCTTGGCGGCGTCAACTTTCGCCTTCTTCGTTGCCCTTGTGTGGGCAGGCGGTGGAGCTGTGGGGGAGTAGGTGTAGGAGCACGAGGAGGAGTCGGTGCAGGATCCTGAGGAGGAGTCGATGCTGGAGCCTGAGGTGGATACGGTGCTGGCGGAGCATGAGGAGGAGACGGTGCAGGATCCTGAGGAGGAGATGGCGGAGCCGGAGGAGATGGTGCACGAGACGCCGCTTGTCGCCCAGGGAGGATGATGTACCGCCTGCACCATAGAATAATGGCATGACATGTGTCTCGTAGATGCGTCTCACCGTCTCCTCCAGGGTAATCCAGCTCGAGGTCCTCGTACGCGCCTTCGACCAACTCAACTTCGACCTTCGAGTATCCTGCTGGAATCGGCCTGCAGTGGTAAGTACCTGAAGGGTCCGTTGGGATGGCCATGCCCGACGCCACCTTCATGTTGTGAGAGATTATTTATTAGTAATCAACATATATAAGCAGCAACTAGCGGAATGGCTAAATCTTACCTTTATTAATAAGTTCTTGAAAGGAATATGCAGCTCACATGGTGTCCGCTGAGTGATGTCATCAACGGGACAGGTCGATTCGTCCTGTGTTTGCATGGCGTCCATGCTCTGTGATCCTACCTGCCCCGTTGAGGCGCAGCTGCTACGGTTTCCTGACGGGCTCACCATTGCAGGAGGAATGGTCGGCTGGGGATCATGGGACCGATGTGCGGCCATGCGTTCATCAACCTTCCTTGCCACCTCCTCTTGCATGTTGAGTTCGTAGCTCGATACCCGGAACTCTAGGTCTGCAATCTTCGCCTCGGTATCTCTCTTGCTCCTCATCCGACTCCTGTACGTGTGGATGTCCTCCTTGAAACCAATCTTCCAAGGAATCACCCCTTTCCCTCGAGTTCGTCCTGGATGCTCTGGAGTCTGCAGGGCGAGTGTCAGCTCGTCCCTATCTCTGTCTGGTCGGAACGTGCCCTGAGAGGAGGCTTCCACTGCATCTGTTAGTCGTCGCGCAGCCTCTTGTATCTGATAGCCGAAGACCAGTGAGCCATCAGCTGGGTTGAGCGTTCCACCGTGAGCATAGTACCAGAACTTCGATCGTTCCGGCCAATTGGCTGTTGCCGGTTCGATACCCCTCTCAATCAAGCTAGCCTCCATCTGCTCCCACTTCGGCATCGCGACGCTATAGCCTCCTGACCCCAAGTGGTGATGGTACTTCTTCTTGGCGGCATTTTCTTTGTTTCTTTCCATCATCGCCTGCCCTTGTTCACCTGTCTTATATGCAACGAACTCGTCCCAGTGATCCCTTAGCTTTGGGAATGTGTCGAAGTTCGGTGTCTGCCCCTTCAGTATATACTTCTGGTACAGATCTCCCTTGAAGCTCTGAAACTGTTTTGCCATTTTCTTCAGAGTCCACCTTTTCACTTTGTCCTCTGTACCCGCAGGAAGGGTGAATGTCTCGAGCATTGTGGTCCACAGCATCTCTTTCTCCGAATCTAGGACAAAGCTCTCATGATCTCCGCGTGCCCTTGTTCTTCGCCAGTACACCGTACTGACAGGCACGTTATCCCGCACAACCTAACCGCTGTGACGTACATAGTTCTTGGCGGCTTCGGCCGGGGCACTAGGACGTCCATCTTCTTCCACTTCCGTTATGATGTGCCGACCCTCAAGCTTCTTCACTGCACCTCGTTGCCCGCGTGCCCTCTTCTGTCCAACGGAGGGTTGACTACCACTAGCCTCCTCCTCCTCCTGGTTCCCCTCCACATCCCTTTCCACGTGCCCCTGCTGGTTCCCCTCCGCATCCCTCTCCACGTTCCCTTCCTCGTTCAAGTACTGGTTTGGATCCTCGTTCCCCTCTTCTTCATTCCAGTACTGGCTGCTTCCCTCCGCGATTGTATCGTACAATATCTGTTTCTCATCGCGGTCAGCCATCTGTTGATACAAGAAACATCTGCTAAGTCACGAGACATTTATGTTTTAACAATCTAAGTCATGTATGCTAAGTGTAAATGTCGTACATTAGAACCCTACACAACCTTACGTGCTAAGTCTAATTACAAATCGTGATATAAGCTAAGTCTAGGTGACGTATATTATACAACCCTAGCTAGTAAATAATTATATACTAAGTCTAATTACAAATAAAATAATCTTATATTAAAACTCAAATAATATTACATGCTAAGACTAAAATAGTCATGTATATGCTAAGTGTTTCGTGCGTATATGCTAAGTCTAATTAAGACTACAATAGTCAATTGCTACTTGTCGCACCAATTCCATAGTCAATAATTACATACCAAGTCTAATTACAAATAAAGTAATATTATATTAAAACTCAAATAATATTACATGCTAAGACTAAAATAGTAATGTATGCTAAGTGTTTCGTGCGTATATGCTAAGTCTAATTAAGACTACAATAGTCAATTGCTACTTGTCGCACCAATTCCGTAGTCAATAATTACATACCAAGTCTAATTACAAATAAAGTAATATTATATTAAAACTCAAATAATATTACATGCTAAGACTAAAATAGTAATGTATGCTAAGTGTTTCGTGCGTATATGCTAAGTCTAATTAAGACTACAATAGTCAATTGCTAGGAGTCGCACCAATTCCGTAGTCAATAATGTCATACTAAGTCTAATTTGCAATAAAATAATCTTATATTAAAACTCAAATAATATTAGAACACTACACAATCTTATATGATAAGTCTAATTACAGGTCTAATAATCTTAATTAATTGCATTACAAATATAACAATCATTTATATTATTACGTCACTTGCCTGCTCCAATTCCTTCTAGGGCTAGCTCTTCTACTCAGGCTTGACGGACGACTCCGACAACACGTCTTTTCTGCAAGATACAAAAAAATGTATTAGGATAAATGCGAAGTAACATATATATATATATATATATATATATATATATATATATATATATATATATATATATATATATATATATATATATATATATATATATATATATATATATATATATATATATATATTGCATTTCACGTTAACGTTCGTCCTCGTTCGTTCGCTCGTTCACGTTCTCGCGGCAACGTACGTTGACGTGTTCGTTCTCGCTCTCGTTCATTCGATCGTTCTCGTTCTCGTTCACGTTGTCGCGGCAACGTACGTTGACGTGTTCGTTCTCGCTCTCGTTCGTTCGATCGTTCTCGTTCTCGTTCGTTAACGGCGGTGTGGCGGCATCGGGGCGGCGGTTGGCGCGGCGGCGTGGCGACGGCGGCGGCGGCGTGGCGTTGCGGGGCCGTGGCGGCGGCGGCGTGGCGTGGCGGCGGCGGCGTGGCATGGCGTGGCGGCGGCGGCGTGGCGTGGCGGCGGCGGCATTGCGCGCGCGGCGGCGAAGGCGGCGGCGGCGTGGCGACGGCGGCGGCGGCGTGGCGTTGGCATGCGGCGGCGGCGTTGCGCGGTGTCGAAGGCGGCGGCGTGGCGCGTCGTCGTCGTGGCGCGGCGTCTCGTGGCGGGCGGCGCGACGGAGAGAGATCGAGATCGGAGAGATCGAGATGCATGAAGGGAGATCTGGCGGCGGCGGCTCTCACCCCAGAGATGCGGCGGCAGCGGAGGAGGCGGAGGCGGCGGCGAGGACGACGAGCTCGAGACGACGGCGAGATACGGCGGCGTCGGCGCGGGGATTTGCCCTAGGCAGTGGCGGCGAAGGAGAGAGGCCGAGAGAGATCGATCGGCCGAAAACGTTTAAATGTTGGTGAAGAAGACGAGGCCGCACCGGGAATATATATACCCCTGGATCTTTACTCCCGGTTGTTGAGAACAACCGGGACTAATGATATCTTTAGTCCCGGTTGTTGAGAACAACCGGGAGTAAAGAAAAGATCTTTACTCCCGGTTGTTGAGAACAACCGGGACTAAAGATATCTTTAGTCCCGGTTGTTCTCAACAACCAGGAGTAAATATCTTTTCCCGCTATTTCGAAATTCTTTTTAAACCCGGTTAGGGTTAAGAACCGGGACTAAAGATTATAGCACTGCATATGATTTTCGCTTACATATGTGTTTATAAAATAGAAGTTAATGCATTAACATTATTTAAAGTACAAAGATTAATGACAATTACTTCGAAAAATTATTTTTGTCTGTAATAAATTAAGTGGATAAATCGTAATAAGCAAATATAATTAATAAAAATTCCAATAATCATATATACTTAGCATATATATGAATGATATTATTATATTGGTAAAAACTCTAATTAAGATATGTATGTACATACTGAATGATTTAAAATTAATAAAAATTGTAATCATCATTTGTACTTAGCGTAGGAATTATATTAAATTAAATGCTAAAAACTCTAATTAACATATGTAAATGCCACATGCATGATTTAAACCTTTTAAAAATTCGAATAGTCATATATAAGTAGCATATGAAAGATAGTAAATTAAATTGTGAAAAACTCTAATATATGAATGATAGTTTTAAAAATATATTAAATTTAATACTTTTAAAAATTCTCCAGTCAATTATAATTAGCATATGAATGATAGTAAATTAAATGTTAAAAACTCTAATTAACATATGAAATTGCCACTTGCGTGATTTAAAACTTTTAAAAATCCTCTAGTCAATTATAATTAGCATATGAATGCTAGTAAATTAAATGTTAAAAACTCTAATTAACATACATATGAAATTGCCACCTGTGTGATTTAAAACTTTTAAAAATTGTAAGTATCACATATAACTAGCATATACATGATTTAAACTTGTTGAAACCTCTAATAATCGTGCGTAATTAACATATGCCATACATCAATTGATTTATATGGATAATCAATACATCCAAAATAGTTTACATCGTGTACACAATAATTACGGCACGTACTTTCTCCTCACTATTGTTCCCTCCTTGTGATCGCTGCGTGAGTAAGGGGTGTCTTCATTTGATAGGAGGATGCTAGGGTCAATCGTCACCGTGAAAGGGGGTTGCCCATCCAACTGATCGTAATCCTCGTCAGTCTTGTCCTCAACTCCGACGATTTTTCTTTTGCCTGGGAGAACCACTTGACGCTTAGGCTCATCAGGCCCTCTGCCCTTCTTTCCTTTGCTAGACATGTCCTTCACGAAAAAGACTTGCGTTACATCATTGGCAAGGACAAAAGGTTCGTCCGAGTATCCAACCTTGTTAAGGTCAACAGTTGTCATCCCACTGTCATCAATCATTACGCCTCCACCAGTCAACCTAACCCATTGGCACCGGAACAGAGGAACCTTGAGAGGACCATAGTCAAGTTCCCATATGTCCTCGATGGCACCGTAATACGTGGCAGTTGTTCCATCGTGTCCCATGGCATCGACACGAACAGCGCTGTTTTGGTTCGTGCTCTTCATGTCTTGGGCTCTCGTGTAGAATGTGTACCCATTGATCTCATATCCCTGGAATGTCGCGATCGACCCAGACGGTCCCCTCGCCAGGAAGGCAAGTTGTTGGTTGATCGACTCGTTACCCATGAGATGTTGTCGTAGCCACGCGGGGAAAGTATCAATGTGATGCCGTGTAATCCATGCATCGGACTTACCGATGTTCCTGGCGCGAACTAGAGCCAAGTGCTCCTCGATGTAAGGAGCTACCAATGAAGAGTGTTGCAGAACAGTGAAATGGGCTTTACGGAATAAATTGTTGTCTACCGTCGTTATTGCTTTCCTTCCGAGAGTTCCCTTTCCCCGTAGTCTCCCTTCATGGCGTGATTCAGGTACCCCGATTGGGCGAAAGTCTTCGATAAATTCTACGCAAAATTCGATGACCTCCTCTGTTCCATAACCCTTGGCGATGCTTGCCTCTGGACGAGCACGGTTACGAACATACTTCTTCAGAACGCCCATGTACCTCTCGAAAGGAAACATGTTGTGTAGGTACATAGGCCCGAGAATATGGATCTCTTTCACAAGATGACAAAGCAGATGCGTCATTATATTGAAAAATGAAGGTGGAAATATCAACTCAAAACTGACGAGACATTGCACCACTTCATTCTGAAGGGCTTCTAATCTATCCGGATCGATGACCTTCTGCGAAATTGCGTTCATGAATGCACATATCTTTGTTATTGTTGCCCGGACATTGTCTGGAAGGATACCCCTTATTACAACTGGTAGCAGTTGTGTCATCAACACGTGACAGTCATGAGACTTTAGGTTTGTGAACTTCTTCTCCTTCGTGCTTATTATTCGCTTGATATTCGTGGAGTATCCAGACGGTACCTTTATGCTCTCCAAGCATTCAAACATACTTTCCTTCTCTGCCTTGCTAAGAGTGTAGCTGGCTGGACTCAAGTAATGGCTTCCTTTCTCCTTTGGTTCCGGGTGAAGGTCGCCGCGTTGTTCCATATGCTTCAGATCATTACGTGCTTCCAGTGTATCTTTCGACTTTCCGTATACACCTAGGAAGCCAAGAAGGTTTACGCAAAGGTTCTTAGTGAGGTGCATCACGTCGATTGCGTGGCGTACGTCCAAGAATTCCTAATATGGTAACTCCCAAAATATAGAGTTCTTTTTCCACATCGCCGCGTGACCATCTTCGCTCTCTATATGCTGGCTTCCAGGCCCCTTTTCGAACACTACTTTAAGATCTTTAACCATATCAAACACTGTTTTCCCGTTGCGATGTTTAGGCTTCGTACGGTGGTCGGCCCTATGTTCGAAGTGCTTGCCTTTCTTCCGTACCGGGTGGTTTGCTGCAAGGAATCGACGATGACCCATGTATACAACCTTCCTACAGTGCTTAAGATACGTACTTTCTGTTTCATCCATGCAGTGAGTGCAAGCCTTGTACCCCTTGTTGGACTGTCCGGATAGGTTGCTAAGTGCAGGCCAATCGTTGATAGTTACGAACAGCAGCGCTCGTAGGTTGAACTCCTCCTGTTTGTCCTCGTCCCACACGGGGACACCTTCCTTCTTCCACAACTGTTTAAGATCTTCGACCAGTGGTCTTAGGTACACGTCGATGTCGTTACCAGGTTGCTTGGGGCCTTGAATAATAATCGGCATCATTATGTACTTCCTCTTCATGCATAGCCAGGGGTGGAGGTTGTAGATACACATCGTAACGGGCCAAGTGCTATGGCCGCTGCTCATCTCTCCAAAAGGATTCATGCCATCCGTACTCAAACCAAACCGTATGTTTCGTGCGTCCTTTCCAAATTCTTTAAATTTTCTGTCGATGTTTCGCCACTGCGAACCATCGGCGGGGTGTCTCAGCATCCCGTCCTGTTGACGCTCTTCAGCGTGCCATCGCAACATTCTAGCATTCCCCTTGTTCCTGAACAAACGCCTTAGCCGTGGTATTATAGGGAAATACCACATCACCTTAGCAGGAATTCTCTTCTTTGTTAGCTGCCCGTCAACTTCTCCTGGATCGTCCCGTCTAATCTTGTATCGTAGTGCTTTGCAAACAGGGCATGCTTCTAGGTTCTCATACTCCTCACCGCGATATAGGATACAATCGTTCGGACATGCGTGAATCTTATGAACTTCCAGTCCTAACGGGCAGACTATCTTCTTAGCCTCGTACGTTGTCTCGGGCAATTTGTTTCCCCCCGGAAGAATGTTCTTGACGAGTTTCAATAAATCGCCAAATGCCTTGTCACTAACCCCATTTTTTGCCTTCCATTGCAACAACTCCAGAGTGGTATCCAACTTTTTGTGCCCCTGCTCGCAACCTGGGTACAACGAAGTTCTGTGGTCCTCCAACATCTTGTCCAATTTATGGGCCTCCTTTTCACTTTCGCAGTCTTCCCTGGCGTCCTGCAACATCTGACCAAGATCATCCGCAACGTCGTTACCATCAGCAGCTATTTCCTCCTCACCCGTTTGATTTCCTTCAAATCCAACATACTGAGCAAAGTCCGGAATATTGTCGTCTTCCACTTCATCTTCTTCCATTTCAACACCTTGCTCTCCGTGGGATGTCCAACAATTATAGCTTGGCATGAACCCCGACTCAAACAAGTGGAAATGAATAGTCCTGGATGCAGAATACTCCTTCTGATTCTTACACTTATTGCATGGACAACAAATAAAACCCCTTTGCTTGTTAGCTTCGGCCACTCTCAAAAAATAGTGCACGCCGTCAATAAACTCTTTGGACCGCCGGTCAGCGTACATCCATTGCCGATCCATCTACATGAGTCAAAAAAACCGCACACAAATAATTATTCTTACAATAATGACAGTCATACAATAATTATAAGATATCTTTATTCATACAAAAATCATAAAATATTACACCAAATAATTCTTAAAAACTATTTGTAAAGTTTTAAACTAATTTTAATGTGTTTTACTTCTTTTAATTTTCATTTTAGTTTGTTTTCTATTATTTAAGATTAACTTTCACTAGAGTTTTCCTTCTCAACTATTTTATAAAACCTTGTTTAGCAAATGAACTAAATTTCTATATATTCTTTCTTCCCCACACACATTTTCTCTCTCATCAACTTACAACTAAATTTTGGAGACAAAAAAAGTGTGCAAAACATAGGTGCAAATGTAGTATGACAAAAAAAAAACATTGGAGGATGAAGTTGCAAACCTTTTAGGCACCTCCGATTTGTATGTAATCACCAAAATAAATTCAATAGAAATTTTGGCATGACCTCCCCTCTTTTTTGAAGAAATTTTGAAGCTTGCTCGGGCAGCTGGAGGAGTAAGAAGACATATATATAGGGGTGGGACTTTAGTCCCGGTTGGTAGCACCAACCGGGGCTAAAGATCACCGGGATCATTAGTCCCGGTTGGTAACCCAGTTGGTATTACCAACCGGGACTAAAGTTAAGATCTTTAGTCCCGGTTGGTAGCACCAACCGGGGCTAAAGATCACCGGGATCTTTAGCCCCGGTTGGTAATACCAACCGGAGCTAAAGATCCCGGTGATCTTTAGCCCTGGTTGGTGTTACCAACCGGGTCTAAAGATCCCGGGGGGGCCTGACAGGTCCTGACAGCATTCGAACCGGGACTAAAGATGATCTTTAGTCCCGGTTGGTAACACAAACCGGGACTAAAGATCAAATATGCCCGTTACCCTTTTGAACCGGGACTAAAGATCATCTTTAGCCCCGGTTTTTATTGCATCCGGGACTATTGTGGAAATCGGCCGACCGACGAAAGATGGTTTCTCCACCAGTGATACTTTCATGTACCCATATAGTTTTACATATTTCATAGATTTTTTTAATAAGACGAACGGTTAAATATGTGTTAAAAAGTCAACGGTGTCAAACATTTTGAAACGGAAGGAGTACTAGTGTACTACACAATTATTTATATATTCTCCTTTGTTCCAAAAGTATATATTCACGTAATCTCCTGTTTAAATTAAACACCAACAATATGTAGATTTAAAGTTCTCTAATCATCATTTCGGTATGTCCATCAAAATTTGAAAAAAAAACATATTTTTGCCCAGACATGCATGGTGATCAATACTTACAGTGACACCTAACGGCAATGCAGAAAGCTTAATTTGGCTTTAATTTTGAGCTCAGCTTTTTGGAGTTGACACGCGTTTAGCAGTTAACCACCCTTATAATAAGTACTGTATATTTTCTCGTTGTCAATCAGAAAGAGAAAAGGATTGGTACTGATTACATGCTAACCACCCTCTTGCAATATCTAATGGCATCATGTAGTAGCGTTTAACTAAAGAAAAAAAAATAAGAGAGAAAAGATTTGGTATACTGCTTTGCTTGCCATGCTGGCATGTCTGGAAAAAGTTAAGCCAAAGTCCAAAAGAAAATATAGGCGCCCCTCTATATTATGTTGTGGCCATGCATCTATATACACATGGATGGTCACTCGAATGACAATAATATATTAACATTTCCTCATTTTTTTATTAGAAATTGACTTCTCTCAGGGTTCAAGTAAGGTATGAGAGTGAGAGTAGAGTTTGGAAATTAATTAGAGATAGACTAGGGTGTTTTAGATGAGGCATCTTAATTCATTTTCTAAACTAAAATAGAGATTTAAATTACTTTATTTTAACCCGCAAAATCTATTTATTTTTTTTAAAAAAATCCACGAGTCTGGAGTCCCTGTTCATCTTAAGGAAATGAAAAATGGATGAACATACACATTTGTCCAGTTGATAGACGATACAATTTTTATAAAGAACTTTATATATATATGAATTTCTTAGAAAACTATATTAAATCTATTTTTAATACTATAATAATTAATTCATTCGTCTGTATCCTCGAATAACTATCACAAAATCATTCAGCTATTCAAGGAAAAAAACAGACCCAAATAGACAACCTGAATTATATGCAACCAGCAAGGCTCGAAATATCTAGGGATAAAGTTAAGATCAGAAAAATCAGCGAAATGACATGTTGTCTGATGGTTGCACTGACTTGAGTAGCACGTCAAGATGCTGAGTTCAAATCTCCATAGAAGCGAATTTTAGATTAGATTGTTAAGTTTGTGGGGCCAAGCTTTCCAATTTAAATGGCTTCATATATCCGGTTGGATGTAGAGGCCGTGTAAAAAAAATACCCTTCTCTAATAATAATAATAATAAAATATTAGAAAAATCAGTCTTTTTGAGCTCATCATTATATCATTTGTTTGTGAAAAATAATTCATATATCACATTCTTGTCCTGCTAATTGACATTAGGGCAATTTTCGCGTAAAGTGTGGTGAACGATGACAACTTTTTCAGACGATGCAACGTTTTCTAGAATCTAGATGTACGACTGGTGGACACAAAATGAAAAGTCCAGCAGGGGTCAAAAATGTCAAATTAATAGTAAATAATATCACCGGATACTTACTACCTAAACTGAAAGTAGACCATCATCAGTTCTGATCAATCCTGGCCGCTATACAGTACAGCTCTAGGCTGTACGTGTACTATCGTTGTCACTTGTGTAGAAAGAAATGCAAGCACCAAAACTGACTGTCAAAGAATTGTGATGTTTCCAAAGAAACAAATTCGGTCCATTCAACTACAGGTAGTTTTCTTTGTTTTTGAAAAAAATGGCTATGAGCTCTGGAGAGAACGGCACACCACCAAACATGTAATTCTAGGAAGTTTAGAGGGATAATTAGGGTTACCGTTTCGTGTACAGGTTACTGTTGATTATAAGCCGTAATGCTTATTAGAAAAAAAAATATGAGTAAAACTTTAATATATTTATTTGTTTTTCTCAACTTAAAAACCAATATATGAAAATAAACTATGATAAAAAAACTAAAATCAACTCTAAAGTTACGAGTAAGTTGACACAAGTTTAGCACATGATTAATTAAATATTAACTATGTTATAAACTTGAAATTAGATTTATCTGATATTTAATAGAGAACACTTTTACACGAAACACATCATTCAACAGTTGAAAAACGTGTTCATGGAGAACGAGAAAATAACCATTTCTAATTGCTGTTTAGTACTCACCCTTAAAATTTAAATATTGGCCATAGCTGATAAGCTAAAGAGAAAACGATAGACTTGATTTATCTTTTAACATTTTCATAATAAAATTTTAAAAACTAAATAAAGCCTCCTATAACTTAACTATTCAAATGCAAATTATTTATCCACGTTATCTTCTATACTAACATACTCCAAGTGTTTGAGAGGAGGAGAAATAAAAAGATTGAGAAAATGTGTAAAACGAGTTGAGTTATTAGAAGATGGCTAATTAAACTTAAAAGTATTAATATGATTTTCTAAAGCAATATTTTTCTATATATTTTTTTTATAGAAAAACACTACTCCATCATATAAAAAGAGTAAATCCTAGCTATAAATATAGACACGTATATGTCCAGATTGTTTTTTTACGGAGGGGTAAGATTTAATAGTCTGTGAAGCAGATGCGAAAAACGAGGCAAATATTGTAGTTCAAATCGGAAGTGTTTCGCCATGACGTGGTAAGAGAAGAACGCCATAACATGGTCAACGGCGTGTGTGTGGCATTGCTCTACTGATATGCTAGCTATAGCTGGCAATGTGGCCGAATGATTTGTCTTTAATAAACCATATTGAATGGTTTATATACTTTAAAGTTTTGTAAAAAAAAGAAAAGTTCAAGGAATAAGAATTCTCTGCTATTGACTAGGGCAAATAAATTATACTGGGTCTTTTTTGTTTTTACAACAAACTGTGAGCAATTCAGCAATTGGGGTATGGTCACCCAAAAAAAATGCTATGGAAAAGTATTTCCTAGCCTCACATGCTTGACCAATCATTCGGATCGGTTTCTTTTTCTGTTCCAGGGGTTCATGTAAAACAGATTATTTACTGAATTATTGTCACGAGTTATCTAACTAATTATAGAGATAAATGAAATATTTTAAGAAATAAACCTAACAAATAACTTGAAACATGTAGAAGAAAATTTCTTCAGAAAATATATTTCAATGGCATAAAGCAAATAATCCAAAGTAGTTAATCTACAATTTTAACCTTGATGATCCAGATGGCTGACTTCCTTGGTTTGTGCCATGTCATTCATGATTTGCCTGAGACAGTAAATTAACGAACTATAGGCTTTGGTCCCACTATCATGTATGAAAGATTAATTTGCCATTGTTTATGGAAGGGAGGTACCATGATCCATCGATTCGTTTAACTAACAACACCAGCCTCATCATCACATCAGCTCTAATAATGGTAACCGGAAATGTCAGCAATTGGTGTAGGTGACGAACACACTGTTTCAAGAACTGTCTAGAAAACCAAACAAAAAAAACAACATCATGCACATTTTGCTGAAATTAATTTTCAAGTTGCAAAAGAGGACACTGACTAGTATTTCTTTATTATAGATCTAACAGTAGATGTACAATTTATTAATAGGGGGGATGGGCTAGATCATCTTGTGGGCTGAATAAACACCTAAAATCCACTGATAAAGTTTTTTGTACCCATATGGCCATCTGGAACTAGTTGCATGCATTTATGGCCATCTGGAACCTTTAGTATCTGGGCTTTAGCCCAAGGACAGAAGGCCCATTTGATAGAGAAATTAATCCATGGAATCTGATTCTGAATCGTGTTTTTTCTAGGAAGATAAGGTTATTGAAGGGAATATTACATTTTATTTATGGTGTGTGTACGTGGGCACATGGTTATCTAAAAAGTTAACAAAAAGTAGCACAATTTTCAAAAACCAATTGCACACTAAAAAAATAGTACTCCCCATTATACATTTCCGGTCCTTATTTCAACTCAACCAGTGAATGAAATGTTAATTCACATTTAGGAGTTTTGCTACAATTGTGAATAAACAAGAAATAATATAACATGTATACATGGACTACAACTAATTAAGGAAGATATGCATTAATGTTGGAGTTGGCCACGACCATGATCCTTGATATGAACGGGCTCCATGTGAGGGACAGGAGAGGAGACAGCCATGCCCATGTGACCATCCAGACGAGGTTGCTGTTGTTCCACCGAAAGGGATGAAAAAAAAAAGGTTGTTAAGGACAGCCTTTGTGCTCCCTCTAGAAAAAATGGAGGGCTTTTCAGTTGATAAGTTGACCATGTAGTTTAAGTTGGAAAGTGAACTTCATATCATGATAGGACCATTATTAGAGAAGTAATTAGAGTTTGATTACTAGCAAGAAAGGTGATTAGCCTAGAGTATGTGTGGTGTTGAGCCTTGAACGTAGATGAAATGGTTAATTAGGGCAATTAGATTAAGAATAAATTTTTAGTAAAGTTTTTGTTTTGGAAGTGAGTATATTAGAAAATAGGTAAAATTATTTTCACACCCTCTGTTAAGTCTAAATAAGAAAATATCGTAGGATTTTGAATGTGTAGCAATTTCTTATTGATCCGTATTTTACACACATCTAATTTGTAAAAGAAATGAATCTTGAAAAATGTTATGCAATGCAGTCTTTCCTATGAAATTATGGGGGTAAGATTATTTATATTTATAGGGGATGTGTTGGTTGGATAACTACTCCTACGTGACATGCAAGTAACTCAAAGTGGTGCTCATCATGGATTGAAATCATTCTACATGCTCTCTCCATTTTCTATAGTATATACCAAGATTTGTTCCACCTTGGTGGCTATACTAGATTACTAGTTATAGAAGATTGAGTGTGTGTTGCTTGATTATCTCTCTTATAAAAGCTGCTTCGAGCTAAACTTGTCACTGCAAATACGTGTACCTCTACGCACGTCGATAGTCCTTTGGTCCTAGGATTTGAGAAACCTGGCCATAAAAGCCAATACCATGCAAATAAAAGGGCATTTCTCTGAATTTTTTTTAACCATCTTCGTAACGAGAAAATTGTATCTTACATGTATATATCTATTACTAGTTGATACCTCGTGCTTTGCTACGGGATATGTTGATTAATGCATGTTATACATTATAGAAATGGTAAATGTATATATATTTAAATAATGTGAAAACAATATGGAGATAATGGTTTGATATTGCTTTCATATTGAGTTTTAAAAACACAACAAAATTGTAAATAATATGTCATGTTTGCATGATATTTAAAATAATTTCTAGTGTACGATGATGTGGTATACTTGTATGTGATTTAAAATACTCTGAATAATAATTGTTAGTGGGTAATGATATAGCACACTTATATTTTAAGTTTTAGAAGTTAATGTGCATCAACTTGAGTTGATAGTAAGATAGGATTGATAGCTCGAAATGAACCATTGTGTTCACTCTGATAACTAGAAATTACAAAATTAGTTAGAGAAAAAGGGAGTCTTTGCATCTTTAGATCATTGTGGATCTAGATTGTAATGTATTGATTGATCGATGATAGTATATATAAAATAGAAATTGTATTAATAGAAACATAAGCAATAGTTATTCAAAAAAAATACAACTGTAGCTATTATGCAAATTTAACTTGATTTTTGGATAATGGAACAAATAGGTAACAAAATGTACATTTGTATTTATGGAAACAGGAGCAAGAGCTGTATACCAAATTTAACTATACTTTTAATAAGATTTTAGCTATGTGCAAAATTATATGAGAAAATCCATTAGTATTTTTTTAACAAAATCTTCATTGTATATCATATATCATTTAATCTCTATATCATGCTTATGCTTACATATTTATCTGTCTTTCATTGTCTACATAATGGATTATCAACTGCAACCAAAATTTAAAATCTAGAACTTAGTTGTAGAGTTAGTTTTGGATTTTTGTATTATAGTATACTCTTTAGCCTTGAGTTTTAAAAAACTAATAATATAAATGTAAAAGGTTCACATATAAATCATTTTTGATCGCTTCGTAATTTTTTTTTTGCTTATCAAGCTATCTTCGGTGTAATTGCAGGTGTCCCAATACTTTACTTTAAAGGTAATAAAACACATAAGTATAGTTCTTCTGTAAATATTACTACTGTAAAACAAATGACATATCATTAAACAAACTCCAAAAGTAGCATCCATAAACCAAGCCAAAATGACCCACGCATTGGAGACATCTTATGGCCAACCCCTCCTACACACATGTCCATGGTCCATAATCAACGGCATAAAAAGACCCACAAACCAGCCCCATCTCCAAACCCTTTTCCCACCCTTTTGTCTCACTAACTACAGTTCCATCAATCACCTTTACAACTCGAATGATTAGCATCATTCATCAAGTGTTAACCTAACCCTCTCCTCCATGACACATGTCACTATCCTTTGACTACCACCAACACCATGCAATCCACTAGTGTGGTACTTCCCCTATTCAAAAATATTATAACTTACGATCAAATTGAACAAATCATAATAATACGAATTTAAGTATGTACTATCCTTATTTATAGTATTAGAATATATCATATCTAACATTAAGATGCTATATTTGACACGGAGGTACTCTGTTAATTCTAATTGTTATAAAATGTTACTCCCTCCGTATTTTAATGTATGACGCAGTTGACTTTGTGACAAACGTTTGACCTTTCGTCTTATTAAAAAAAATTATATAATTATCATTTATTTTATTGTGACTTGATTTATCATCAAATGTTCTTTAAACATAACATAAGTATTTTTATATTTGCATAAAAAATTTGAATAAGACGAATGGTCAAACGTTGGTTAAAAGGTTAAATGCGTCATACATTAAAATACGGAGGGAGTATATTGATTATCGAGTACTCCATTCGTCTTAAAATAAGGCTAGTACAACAAATCTGAACATGTCTCTGTCAATATTCGTGGTACAAAATATATCATATATCGTTCTTTGTTTTTTATGTGATAGATGAAGTAGTACTACATTTATCTTAAAATATAGCAACCTAAAATATGATTAAATTCATCTTAAGATTATGAATATGGACATAAGGTATGTCCACATTCATAATTCGATGAATTTTATCTTATTTTAGATTGCTGCATTTTAATACGGACGAAGTAGCTAGCAACAGCATCAGGATTAGCAGCAACCAGCGGCAAATAAGCAACGCAATCCCCCCATGAGTTGTGTCCAGTTGTCGTGCACCGCCCACCGCGTCGCGCCGCGCCGCGCCGTGGCGTGGCGTGGCGTGGCGCGGCCACAGCGCGCGCGCACACGCACGCATCGTCGCATCCGCGTTTTTAGCCCCCCCACACCTCGCCACCAGTTCGCCACCCTCTCTCTCTCTTCTCCACCACCACCTCCATCTCGCAGTCGCAGTGCCAGCTAAGGCCTTGTACAGGGCTTCGCTCCCCACACGTTTTCTTCTCCCCCTCCACATCTCCCCTCTCGCCGCCGCCGCCGCCGCATTCCGTTCAGGGACTTCTCCGCCGGCGCCATGGCTGCCGCTGCAAGGTTCTTGGCGGTCTTGCTCCTCGTTCTTGCTGTCGCGGCGGCGTCTTCCGCGGCGGCGTCGTTGGCTGGCGGCGGCGACCGCCACCTGCAGCTGGGGATGCTGTCCACCGGCGGCGAGTGCCGGGGCACGGTGGGGGAGTGCCTTGAGGGGGGAGACGTCGACGGCGAGGAGGGGGAGCTCGGGTCGGCGTCCGGCGAGGCGCACCGCCGCGTGCTCGCCGGGAGAGGGTACATCAGCTACCAGTCGCTGCGCCGCGACAGCGTGCCGTGCTCTCGCCGCGGCGCCAGCTACTACAACTGTCGCCCCGGCGCCTCCGCCAACCCCTACCACCGCGGCTGCTCCCGCATCACCCGCTGCCGCGGCTGATCTCCTCCTCCTCCTCCTCCTCCTCCTGCGCCGCCGCCGCTGGATCCGCCGGAGAAGATGGCATCGTCGTCGCCAGGTTAAAATACAAAAAAAAAGAGAGGAAAAAACAAAATAATCGAGCTGTTGTTCTTGTGTTCTTGCAGTGCCACTACTCCTACCTCTACTATTTATTACTATTAGCTACTACTATTAATTAATATATTCCTTTGTTTGATTTGCTGCTGCTAATGATGCTGCTGTTGTATTTGGGATCTTATTGTTTGTGCTTTGTAAAGTAAGAGAGATTTGTGCCCCACTATGGCTGGCTTAATTATCAAGAGATATATATTCTTTCTTATTCTTTTTTTGAATCCAGGAGTAGTCTGAGAATCAAATATTGCCTCTTCCTGCTTGGTTCACTCCTGCTGTTCTTGGTTTTGAATCATTGTGTGTTGGCTTGCTGTTCTGAAATGTGGAGAAAAATTCAAGCTTTGCCTTGGCATTGTGGTAGATGTAGATGTAGATCTGAAGCTGCAAACCATTCCTTCCATTGTTGGAGATGAAGGTTCTGTTCATTGCACAACAGCTTGTAGATCTGGCTGCCCCCTGTTGTTGTTCTGATCTGTAGTCTCTGACTCTCTAAAATGTTGTTTTTTTTAAGCAACATGGATAGATTTGTGCCTGCTGTATAACTTCATAGCACCAATGGCAAGGAAGAATAGCTCAGCTCGCAATCTTTTCCCCTTCTATGCATATGCATTGCTTGCACACCACTTGTTAGTCAACTAAATAGTAGCATGGCTGTTTGTTATAGGCTCTTGGAGTTGGAGAAAAGGTTAGCAACTTACCATGTTAATCATCTATTACTGGTCCCTTGATTTGTGTTAGGCAATGGTGGTAGTAGCCACACCTTGTTCTTTGCAGAGATATCTTCAGTCTTCTCTCCATTATGGTTTCAGGTTGTTCATGGTATTCAGCTACCAACCCAAAATAGAAGAGATGAAAGATAGCAAACCATCTACCATATCAGTGCCATGCTTATGATCCTGTGAAATGTGACAGAATGAACCATTGTTTGGACTTTGGAGTTTGGGTTGGTGTAGATGGTGACAGCATTAAACTGCTAAACCCTTTTGCTGATGAGCTGAGCACATATTTTTGTGGCCCAAAAATGTCACTACTACTACTATTAACTTTTGTTCTTGGTGAAACTGAAAGATGTGGCCAGTTGCATTGAGGATTGGGTGAGAGGAATAAGTGCCGTGTTCTTGGGGATTGATTAGAGAGAATCTTTTAATTCAGCGTGTCTCGTGGATATATATATTTTTGGTCTAAGCTAGGGAATAAATGACATGCTTGTCTGCATGTTAGGCCTCCTCCAACAAGGTGAGTCAGCTAGCTCATAAATCTCCACATCAGCTTTTATATGATGTGGAAGAGAGAGAAGATAAGGAGAGAGAGTGCACTATCTCTTCTTCAAGAGCTAAGCTCCTAAACAAAATGTGAGAGGGGTTGTGGAACCCAAAGCATTTTGAACAATGTGCTATGAGACAACCTATTAAAAAGGTAGACTTTTTACTATCTCTTATATGAGGTGGACAAGCATGAGCTAGTGGCACTAGCTCAACCATTGAAGGAGGCCTTAGTAAGCTATTAGCACTGATGATGTCTGATGAGTCCATGAAAATGGTCTTGGAAGTTGTAACAAGCATGAGATTTCTGTTGCAAGTTGCAACATTTTTAGCTGTAGTTTTGAGCTAGTAGCAGTAGTAGGCTAGTATCTTGAGTTATCCAGGTAGCAGAATATTACATGGTGAGGTCTTTTCTTTTGTTTGCACGGTCCATGTTTGAACTGATGTCTGAGGTATATGCCATGTGAGATACTAACCTGAAAAATGCTGTGATGAAATTTTTGGTTGGGTGACTCAGCCATTCTTGTTCTGCAATTCCTCTAATCTGAAATACAGTTTGGTTGAGTTAGCTTAAGTTATGGTAGGAGTAGCTTAATTAGGGGTTGTCTGGATTGGTACGCATGAAGACCAACCAAACTTGGAATAAGTTCATCTGAGGTCCCTTAACTTGTCAACGAATCCGATTTTCGTCCCTCAGCTGGAAAACCTGACACAACGGGTCCCTCAACTATTAAAACCATGCAGATTAGGTCTCTTGGTGGTTTTGAGGACGGTTTTAGCTGACGTGGCACCTATGTGGCTCTAATTTGACTCGTCTTCATCTGACGTGGTATTGACGTGGCGCTTACGTGGCAATTCGATCCGGAAAAATAATAAAACCTGTGGGACTCACATGTCAGTTTCACACGAAAATTTATTAAAAAATGGCCCCACGAAAATTTATTAAAAAATGGCCCCACATGTCAGTCCAACTCACCCCTCTTCTTCCTCCTCTCCCCCCATCTTCCCTCTCTTCATCTCTCTCTCCTCTCCTCTCCTCTCTCCAGGCGACGGAGAGGAGCTTCTCCCTGCCGGCGCCGCCACGCGTCGCCCCCTCCTCTCCTGCCGACGCTGCCGCGCGCCGCTCCCTCCTCTCCCGCCGACGCCATCGCGCGCCGCTCCCTCTTCTCCCGCCGGCGGCCATCGGGGAGAAGGGCGGCGAACGACGGCCATCGGGGAGAAGGGCTAGACGAGTTCCCTGGCCTACCGGCGAGCGCACGCAAGAGATAGATGGCCGATGGCCGCTCTTCTCCATTTCCGCCGCCGTCGTCGTCGCCGGCCGCATCTTCTCCATTTCTTGGACGACATGCTTCCACTCCTTATATTCGGCTTCCTGCAAGCAACCAAGATGAGAAGGCCAACCAAGATTTGATGTGGGATCATAGAAGCAATGGAATCGAATCGAATCGTAAATACTTGGAGGGTCTTCTTGGAGCCGTCGAGGAGCGTGCAGATGTGGGTGGCGAGGCGAGGGACAGTGTCGGCGCGCCTGGTGAGTAGAAGCGCGACGAGGAGGAACCTGGCGAGGTAGCGGAGGCGCTTGGTGGGGGTGAAGAGATGATCGGCGGCGTCGGCGAGGAAGTAGCCACGGTCGAGGACGGCGTGGTAGAAGACGCGCACGCGGGCGAAGCGCCGGTCTGCTATCCAACAGCGACCAGAACTGCTCGATCGTCCCGCCGCCGCTGCCACCTACTTGGGCTTGGGGAGGAGCTACTACTTGGTGCGGCGACGACGCTATGGCGAATCCAATGGGCCGCTGCATGCCGCTGCGGCGCTGCCTCTCTGTAGCCTGGAGAGAGGAGAGGATAGAGAGACGAAGAGAGGGGAGAAGGGGAGAGAGGAGGAAGAAGAGGAGTGAGTTGGACTGACATGTGGGGCCCACGTAGGTCCCACCATTTTTTATATTTCCTGTGTGAGACTGACATGTGGGTCCACCATTTTTTAAATTTTTTTCTGTGTGAGATTGACATGTGGGTCTCACGGGTTTTATTATTTTTCCGGATCGAATTGCCACGTAAGCGCTACGTCAATGCCACGTAATATGAAGACAGAGTCAAATTAGCCACGTAGGCGCCACGTCAGCCAAAACCGCCCTCGAAACCGCCGAGGGACCTAATCTGTAGCGGTTTTGATAGTTAAGGGACCCGTTATGTATGTTTTTCGGTTGAGGGTCGAAAATCGGATTCGTTGACAAGTTAAGGGACCTCAGATGAACTTAGGGCCTGTTCACTTTGATGCCAAAAAAACCTTACCAAATTTTGGCAATATGGTGGCAACTTGCCAAAATTTTGGTAGGATTTCTTATATAGTTACCAAAATTTGGTAGCAAACTAAACGTAGCCACTTTTTTAACAACTTCAACAAAATTTGGTAAGATTGAAAATATCATCGAAGTGAACATGCCCTTATTCCACCAAACTTTGGCATCTCTGACCAAATGTGGCCATACTTTGATTTTCTTCTGTGGGCCTCCTGGGCCCAAATTGATTGATTTCTCAGACATTACAAAACGGGCCAGAAATTCTGGTCTGCACAAAAGGGCCCAAAAATAGCCCGTTTCTTTCTTCACATGCTCCAGTAGAACTAGGAAGATAGCCTGCACATTAGCGCGGGCATGTGTCGTAGACTATATTTGAACATCTATAATATATGATTTCTCCATAAATTGTTTTCATTAGCATTGCTTTATAATTTTCTAACCTAGCTATTAGTTATTTTTATAACATGTCATATTTAATTAATCCCTACAAGCAATTATTTATAATATTTTTCATCATCTAAAAAGTAGGTAGACATATTTTGGGTTAGAAAACATGTATAGAAAATTAAGTGTAAATTCAAAAGTAAGGTGTTTTTTTAATTGAATGTAGGTTATCATTGTTTGTTGACGGATGAATTGGGTGGGATATGAGGCTCCACTAAATGCATGGGTTTATATAGTCTAATATTATTGTTTAGTTTGAGAGAGAATCCATATGTGAACATTCTATGTAGAGTGTGGGTGAGACTCCATGCAACTTAGCGTGAATAATATTGGATGAAGAAATATAGTTCTGCAATATATTATTTTGGAAGATGATGTATTATGAATACACACTTGTCTTTTAATATGAGATAAATCTAATGGCTGAAAATAATGGGTTCATCAGTTTAAAAACGCCTAGGAGGATTTATGGGGTAACATGTGGAGACTTTATATAAAAAGAAACCATCATATAAAATTGATTAGATGATATATAAAATAAAATTATAAGTGTAGCTTAAAATTATGGTCTTTTTAATATTTGTTTCTCTCTTTAGTTTAGTAGCTGAAAATAGGGAGGAGACTGGAGAAAAACGAATAACATAGAACTCGAATCAGGTATAAGAAAGGGTTCGCAGTGTAATAGTGTTATGTGCATGTGATTGGAGAGGGAGGTGGAGGGTACATTATTTTTTTTTCAATCTTTGTAAACAATCTAAGTGAGAACCTATGATTTGTTGTTTTCTCATTATAAGGATCTTTAAGACATGACATGTGGTGGCTTAAGTTTATAAAGAGAAAGGTGATCTAATAGTTAAAAATAATGGGTCATCAAATTAAGTGGAAACCAATGTATATATATATACTCCCTCTATCCATACATATTACTTTTGTCACCAAAACCAAGAAAATATTAAATCATCTTGGATGTTATAAAATCAAGGAGTAAATGCAAGCATGCAAGTATGCAACCAATGAGTATTTAGATGACTCCTTCGGTTCTAATCAAACATTTAATTTATCTCTTTATTTAAGTCTTAAATACATAAAGACTATAAATAGGAACAACTTATTTGGAAAAACTCAAATGTGAAATATGTCTAACTTTTATGGATGGAGGGAGTACTTTATTTTTTTCTTTGAATTTCAATTTTTTCAAAGTTTTAAAATATCATACGTGGTGACTTAAGAGTGCTATAGAGCATGTTTAATTGATCTTTACTATGTAAAACGATTCAAGAATATCTAATATGCGTTGTCATGTTTTTTAATGTTTTGTTGTTATTTGGTAAGGAGATTTTTTTTATTGAGGTAGATTTAATGCGTTCATCTGTTTGAATTATTTATGTCTTTAAATCCAATTTTTAAAATTATAACTTCACTGATTTAAATGAAAATTGATGAAATTATAAGTCCACCAATTTAATTGAAAATTGATGGTTAGATTTGTTTTCTTCATAATATTTTTTATAATTAAATTTTTTATTTATAAAAAAGGAAGGTGAGAGAAAGAATTATTAAAGACGGAGAAAGTGTATATATGTATACTTACATGCGTGGGGTGGTCGGAAGGGTGGGCCAGTGGGAAGAGGAGAGTTATGCCGGTGGGAGACAGGCGATGGATGTGGATTGTGGTTTTTTTAAGAAAAAAAAAAGATAAATCTAATAGTCGAAAATAGATGGTGTACCAATTTATTATAATTCCACGTGGCGGTTTAGTAGTGTTTATAGGCGTACCACGTGGTAGTATAGGAGTGTTTGTATACCTTTAGTATATAATTTCTTTTATTTTTAAATGGTAATTAGGATGACATGCCCTATAAATTATTCTTTTCCGTAGAAGTTTACCACGGTTGAATCATTAAGTATTTTAAAGACACCATGGATCTAAATTTAAATGTGTTCGCAAATTTGATGATTAAGATAAATCTAGTAGAGCTTAGCAGGATGAAAACAGGTGCACACCCTCATTTGTAGCAGACCTAATGCTAATTGCATTGATAATCCCTAGCAAGAATAGGTTAGTCTATTTGGATAACCACATTAAAGCAAGCAGCACGCACGTTGAAAACATATTCAACGTTTTGATTTCTCTGCATCTTTGTGGTTTATTATACTCCCTTCGTTCCAAAATGTTTGACGCTGTTAACTTTTTTAGTCATCTTTGACCGTTCGTCTTATTAAAAAAAGATTTAAGTAATTATTAATTCTTTTCCTATCATTTGATTCACTGTTAAATATACTTCTATGTATATATTTCATAAATTTTTTTTGAATAAGACGAACAGTCAAACATGTTTAAAAAAATCAACGTTGTCAAATATTTAGGGACAGAGTGAGTATAATTTAGTAACTTAAGATTTTATATGGGGTTGCTAGCAATAAAGTAGGAAATTCACGTACTTACCACAGAGGGAGGAGTATATATATAGAGAGAGGAGATTTCTTTTTTATTAGAAACAGATCCTTGACATATATCTAATTGTTAGAAATAATAGATTCATCGAGATATATCTAATTGTTCGAAATAATAGATTCATCGGTTTATAAGTTATAACTGATGGTCATATTTTTTTTTTCTTTTTTCTCATAATTTCAAAGATTTTTTCTAATTTATTAGAGTGTGACATGATAGCTTAGGAGAGTATGTAGGATGTCACGTGGTGACTTAAGTGCATTCGTTTAATGGACTTGTGCGTAGAATACAACTTGAAATAACATATATTTTTTTACAACTATTAGCTGAAATTATTAATTTGGTTTTTATCTCCCATGAGTGAAAAAAAGAAAAAAGAAAAGAAGGGAAGGGGGGACACGTACGTACGAAGTATATACGTACATGCACGTACACGTACGGATGGATCGATATAGAACTTGGTGCTTTCTAAATATAAATCTATTTGGTATTTTTTAGTTAGATCTAATGGTTAGAAAATATGGGTCCACCAGATTAAATGAAAATCAATGGTTAGATATTTTATTTTTTCCTAGAATTTCTCTAATTTATTAGAGCGCCACTTGACGGCCTAGGAGCATTTGTAGGGATGACATGTGGCGGCTTAAGAGCGTTTGTAGGAAGTTTAATGGACTTTTAGTATATAATAGATAGAAGATAGATAATAGATTTCTGACCACATTTTCTCTTTTCTCCACTTTGCACACTCATTTTCTCTTCTCCATGCATGGTACACGTACACGTGGCGACGGCAATGAGATCGGTGTTAGCGAGGTGGTGAGCTCACCGGAGAGCGGAGATGAAGGTTCCTCTACAGTGATTTTGCCATATATAGACACGCAGGTTTTGGGTTCCGTCTGGCAGATCCACGTGCCAGAGACAAAGTGTTATATATAGACGTGCAAGATTAGTTTCCGTTCAAAACGATCCACGTGTTGGTGACAAAGTCAAACGGTTTCGACCGATCACTAGAGGATATCCTGGTCGCGCGGACCCCCACAAATAACGTAGGGACATCACCTAATGCTTCTCTCCCCCACCCGTTTTTTCTTCCCCCTCTCCTCACCTCTCCTCTCGATCGCCTCCGCTGCCACCCTCCACCATTCTCATTCCCCCACCCCTCCCCCCTCGCGAGCCATGGCTGCCGCCGCCGCTGTAAGGTCCGTGGCGATCTCGCTCTTCGTCGTCGCCCTCGCCGTGGCAGCGTTCGCCTGGTCCCCGTCGTCGCTGGCGGGCGGCGCCAGCCACCACCTGCGGCTGGAGGAGGTGGCCAGCGCCGCCGGCGCCGGCGCGGCGGGGCATGGCAGCATGTCGGCGGCCGCCGGGAAGGACGGTGGCGCCAGCGCGGCGGCGCATGGTAGCGCGCCGGCGGCCGCCGGGATAGACAAGAACGGGTACCTCAGCTTCTTCGCCGCCATGCGCCGCGACAGCGTGCCGTGCACCCGCAAAGGCGCCAGCTACTACAACTGCGTCCCCGGCGCGCCGCCCAGCCCGTACAACCGCAGCTGCGAGCACATCACCCGCTGCCACGGCTGATCGATCACACCATCGCCCCTCCTCCTCCTCCGCCGCCGCCGCCGCCGCCGCTGCCGGTGCCGGCGCCGGCGATGATGATTCGCTTTGTTTCTTTGACGACGACGACGATGTGCACGCATATGCATATGCGTGCTAGCGTTTTGTCGATGGATCGATCGATCACCAGGTTAATTAAATAAAAATGACATGAAATAAGGTGTGTGTGTGTTTGTTCTCGTGTTGTTGCCGTGCCACTGCGTTCTCTTATTATTATCCATGTCTACTGTCTCATTGTATTAGCTACTACTGTTGTCCATTTGTTTCTTTTGATTAATTAATTTGCTGCTAATGATGCAGCTATTGTATTTGGGATTTTTGTCCCTGTAAGGTTTTGTTTGTTTAATCCCTTCTACAAGAGGATCGAGGGGGATTTGGACAGGACTTATTTCACAACTATTGTATGGTGTGGAATTATTCTCCTTCAATCCCCTCCATTCTCCTTTTCTTGAGGATTAAATGAACAAGGTCTAAATTAAGCCGATTTCATCTTGTTGCTTAATTTGCGATCGAATTCTACCCTATTTGTTTGACCGTGTTTTGTACCAGAGGTTAATCTATTATATGGGGGTAATTATACATGCATCTGGCTTTGGACAGTAGATAATTAAAAGTAAAGGGCAATATAATGCCAGCAGATGCATGAATTACACATATATAAATCAATTAGCCACTCTGTTTGTCTGATAAAAAATTTTCTATAAACTCACACAATATATAGTTTAGCACCGTAAGATATATATATTTATATTTGAGATTCACTGCGAGAAATACTTTCATAATATATAATAGGGAAACTGTTTTAATCCCTCGAGGGGATATCCCATCGTTCTTTGTATGTCCCTTAAATGGTAATAAAAAAATTTGAAAAAAATTGGGAAGGTGTATTAACATGTAATATAACACTCCACAAAAATACAAGTTCAAATTCAACTTCTACATCTCGTAACGAAAAAAACAGATTGAACCGCAGCTAGTTAACGTATATTCAGAGTCAAATTTGTTTTTTTCGTTGCGAGATGTAGAAGTTGAATTTTTACTTGCATGTTTGTGGAGTGATATATCACATATTAATACATATTCTTAAATTTTTTCAAATTTTTTTATAACCATTTGAGTGATATGCAAACAACGAGGGGATATCCCCTCGAGGGATCAAAATCCTCTTCCTATATAATACACAAGTTGTTGAACTACATGGGTAAACAGGTTTCTAAAAATCAATGGTAAAAAATAGACTTGTTTAATTTAGTACCAACCTAAAACGATAAATAGTTACAAACGAAGGGAGTAATTAATTAGCTCATTTATAGCTAAGACACCACATATGTGCAAATTATGCAGTTACATTTATTAGTTCATTTCATGCGTGCAGCCATGCTGTAGAGCAAGCGGTTCTCATATACATGTAAGCATAGGAGATTAGGAGGGGACAACTACATGTTGTATTCATCCATGGCTACACCGACTAATGCTCCCTCCGATCATTAATATATGATATTTTTTACACTAAAATTAGTGTTAAACCATCAGACGATGTTAGTGGCTCCAGACTTTAATTTGCTGCATGGACGTACGGAGCTAGCCGTGTTCATTGGGTCAGCCGATCTCGATGAAATTGCTAAATCCTCAATACGAATCAAATTTTCGATTCAAGGTTTATGGCTCCATTAAAAATGCAGAATTAAGAAAATAGAGGAATATAGAAAATCTAGGATATTGATAGAAATATAAGTATAAAATAGAGAATTATAAAATATAAGAAAAAAAAATTTAAAGAACAACCTTTTAATCGAACAGGAGGAAAAACATAAGGATTTAAAGAGAGATAAGACTCAAAAGAAACTTTCCGTAAGACTCGAACTCATGTTAAATTTCCGTTGACGCAAAATCTAAATCAATACACATAAATGCCTTATAGGTTTGCTTAAATCAGTCCTAAATTTCGATAAGGTTTAGACGTGTCAGCTAGTTTGATCCTGCAATTAACAAGGATGATAGGAAAAATTGAACCAATGAACTGATCGGCTAATACTGATATAATGTGATAGATACAGATCCGATGGTTAAAGCATACATCATGTAACATCCTAAAAATTCAAGAAAATAAAAATCACTAAAATTTCAAACTTTTTAAAACTTTTGCATCATGCTGGTTGTTATGATTGCTATTGCTTGCCAAACCGTAAATGATCACAAAGAAAGTAAAGTAAGAATCTAAAATTTAAGTAATAGATAAATTTACGAGAATATAATATTGTTAACCCTACAAATAATTACGCACAAGAAAACAAAGCCAGACAAACGGAAGATTAATTACTAATTTAAATTATGGATTAAATACTAAATACATGAACCATGTGTTGCGTGCCATGAAATCTAAATACACATGAAATGATGACCATTTATAATGGAACTCTATCTATAACATAGTTTCACTAGGAGTAATTAATGGGATATTACTAAACTATAATGGTCTATATAAAGGTAAACCAATTCACATGAAATAATGGTCATATAATTAAATTAAGCTTTATAAAATTATGTGAGGTTTGAATTAAACAATTAGATTAATATTGTGCCGAGTCTCAATTTACTATTTATAGAATAAATAGATTGAACCTATCCGTATAAAATATATTGCTATACAACTAAACTCGACCAATATGCTAATATATTAATCATGACAAGTCGTTATATTAAATTCAATATTACCCCAAAGTCTTCAAAAATATATAAGTTCACTTTAGGGCCAATAATCTAAATTAATCTAAAAAGAACTCGTTTGTGTGATAAATAAATAAATATGGGTGGTAATAATTTTGGATAAATTTTCATGAGGATTTAGTGCCTAAATTTAGTTAACATTTAACTAAATAAAATTAGAGTTTATAGGATTAAAATAGTATAGAAAATAGGCTAAAATCGGGATAAATAGGAAAAGTCACTGTTTATTACGGCATAGGTGTTCGATGTGGTCCCCTAGCCCTCCCCCCCTCCTCTCCCACCACGGCGCCCTAGCCGGCCGTGCGCCCCGCGCTGCCGCCGCCTGTCGCCATCGCCGCCTGCCGCTGCGCGCCGTCGCCATCGCCGCTGCCGCGCCGCGCGCCGTCTCGTCGCCTCGCGCCCCGCGCCCCTGCCCCGCTGAACGCCGAGCCCCGTGCCGCGCCGCGCCGTCCCGTCGCCGCGCGCCGTCCCATCGCCGCTGCTGCGCCGTCGCCGTCGCCATCCCACTGCCGCGCCGCGCGTGCCGCCGACGCCTCGAGCCCCTCCCCGCGCCGCGCGCCCATCCCGTGCCGCCGCGCCGCCCGTCGCGTCCAGCCCCGAGCCGCGCGCCACCGCTGTCGCTATCCATCGCCGTCGACGTCCCATCACCGCGCGCCCGTCGCCGTCACGCCTCGCGCCGCGCGCCCGCCGCCTCGCGCCCCACGCGCCGCGCGCCGTCGCATCGCCATGGAGCCGGCCGCCCCTCCCCCGCGCCCTATAAACCCCCTCCCCGGTCGCCCTTCCATCCCACACCACCCCCTCTCCTTCCCCTCCTTTTTCCCCCTTCCCCTCCACCGCGCCGCGCCGCCGCCTTCGTGCCGCCGCGCCGTGCGCCGTGCGCCGTAGTCGCGCCGCCCTCGCGCCATAACCGGCCGGCCGGCTTGAAGCCGAGCCGAGCCACCAGCCGCGCCCCTCCCGCCTTGTGCCACTGCCCGGTGGGCCCCGCCTGCCAGTACCCCTCCCTCTCCCCTTGTGCCGCTGACCAGTGGGGCCCGCATGTCGGCGCCGCCCCACCCCTTGCTGACGTCAGCCCTGTTGATGAATTATTGCGCAATAAATTGATTAAGGGTTTTTCTTTATTAGTAAAAACATAGATAATCTTCTAAAAATCATAACTAATTCATCCGAGCTCCGTTTAAGTCCATTCAAGTCTCAGTAAATCAAGAAAAATGTGTAGAATCCATTAAAAATGGTTTTGTTTCCTGTTTCAGTAGTCTTATAGCATGTTTTGCTTGTGTGCTTTGTTTGTCGCGTAGATTTCGGCCGTTTCGTCGATTCGTGGTTGCTCGAAGACGTTGCTGTGGTCTCATCAGTGCGAGAGCAAGGCAAGTCATACATTGCAATTGATCATATTGTACCTAATTTACAAATGTCCCGCATTTCTATTAAATATTGCATTGTTTTACAATATCATGTGGGATGGGTCCTATTACTCAGCTATATGTTGTTTCCCTTATGCCATTGATAACTTGGGTATTAAAATGACTAGATGTTGGTTTAGGAGATGCTTAGCCATGCTTAGTTCAACTAGTGCACAAAAGGGGACCACATTAAAGCATAGACTTGATTATTGGCAATAGCTTTGGATTAGTGCCACCGCAATGGTGTTGGCTAATTAAAATACACTACATGGTGGGCTGTGGGTGCATGGTTTTGCTAGACGTGCCCATGGCGATTAAGGACCGGTTCGCGGGATGCCCTGGAAGAATTTATCGTACTTACCACAAGCCAGCGTGGGCAACGGCTGGGCTTGTAGTGTAGCTTTTCTCTAGCCGACGTACCCAGGCGAGGGTGGGCGTGATGGAGTTGGGTCGGCCGGGGTGTCCGGTTGATCGGCTTCCGGATTCACCGCGGCACGAAAGGGGGGCTGCCCGTTGCCTGCTGGGGACGGGGGCGAACCCTAAGGTGTGGTGCGATCGGTTAGAGGGGGTTATGCGAAGGGTCCTGTCACGGCCTCTTTCCGGTATGTCGTGGTGGCATGTCGGCGCACGGGAACGTGTCGTGGGGCTGTGTCTTGTGGGTACAGTTGTACACCTCTGATCAGAGTAAAACTATTCGAATAGCCGTGCCCACGGTTATGGGCGGTCGACCAGATTCACCGTGATTAGTCTCACCCCTAGTTTAGCTTAATGAACTGATTAGTTCAGGTGGTGGTTTGGGCCTGTTGCAACGGGGTGTAACGTTGGACAGTGATTGGTTAATATGGATTAATTACTACAACTGTTTTACTGCTTTCAACTACTGCTTTGAAATGCCGGCTTTATGCAAAAGAACCTTTAGCCTCCCTTGGATATATCTTGCATCATACCTCCTCTTCCGGTATGACTTGCTGAGTACAGTGGGTAGTACTCAGTCTTGCTCTCTTTTCCCCCACACCAGAGTTGAAGTCCTTCTCAGTTGAAGATGTCTCGAAGAGGTTGGTTTCGTCGCTGCCGTCAAGGATGCCTGTGGAATGGAGTCGCCCGCTGCAGGAGTCAAGTCTTCAGGCTTAGCTCGCTTTTCTCTTTTTCCGTTGCATTTGTAATCTTTTATATTTTTGTAAGACGTGGATCTGTATGTCAACAATTGTCGTTTGTGTACCCTGGCTGGTCCTGGACAGGGGTTTAATACACATTCAGCTTAGAAATTCTGGTTCGTGAATTTCTGGGCGTGACACCGCCGCACCGCCGCCATCGTGCCGCCGCGCCGTGTGCTGTCGTCGTGCCGCCGTTGCCGCCGCCGTCATCGGTAAGCCGCCGCCTCCTCCCCTTGCTCGGTCGCCGTCGCCAGAGAGCCGAGAGAGAGAGAGGAGGGAGAAGAAGCCGGGAGGGAGAGAAGAGAGGAAACAGAGGAGAGAGAGAAAGAGGAATAGAGAAGGGAGGATATGACATGTGGGCCCCACTTGTCATTAGCTCATCCTATTTCCCTTTAGAAAATTAATTCGGTGGAAAATAAAGTAAAGGTTTGACCCCACGTGTCAGCAGCTGTTAGTGTTAAGAATAGATTTCGGATTAAAAATAAATCATTTATGAACAGTACCTTTTTGCAATTTCTCGGATTAATTCAAATTTGAATCTTTAAACTAGCATAACTCTCTCATTTTAACTCGGATTTGAGTGAAACTTGAACCTAAATTTATCTAAATTCATAAGCTTTCCAATGGTATATAATTCACTATTTGATAAAATACATTTATTAAATAATTAATACTAAGATAATGCATAATAGTTAAAAATGTGCTAATAGATAAAATTGATATGGTACTATAAAGTAGATGTCAAATAATTGTCTTTAACACGCTTTTTCACTGTAAAACCTATGTAAACTAATTAGGAGCATTGTTTCAAATTAATTAAAGCATAGGAAATACTAGTGCCATTTATTAATATATGTCGATATATAATTATACTCCTGACGTCCAAATTGTATAAATAATATTTAGCCTTGTACTTTGTGACTAAAAGTTGAACACACGTAGATGAGTCTTTAACTTGTTTATGAGAGATAATAACAGAGCTAGTGTGACTAAAATCACCTGCATGAAATTAATTAACAGTATTCCCTATACAGTAGTATATGTTTAGGTTGCAAATCGACCCTTAAGTTGTATAGACGGTAATTCACTCATAAATCCACTTAAAATCACATGTACTATATAGCCTATAGTAAATAGCAACTATTCAGTAAATAATTCAATATTAAGATATTGTGCATATACTGTACAACCCATTATAGCTATACGGTGTAGTATTAAATTGCTAGATTGCATGTATTAAAATTTAAGAGAATATATGATGAACATGTATGGTGGATAAATACTAATTATAGACCTTGACCTAATATAATCTAAGTTCAATTGTAAATTAGGATTATTCATTGTAAAATTAAGTGATGGGATAATTTGTAACTAAATATTATTAGCCTCACAAGTGTGACATATAGAGCATGGATAATTACTAACCTTTCATAATTTATTATGACAAGTAAAATATCTTCATAATTAAAGTAAAGCCTTCATCAATAAAATAATACTACAAATGATTCACTATAATTATTTGATTGATCCTAAATCCATCCGACAACAGAACCTCTAGTATATAACCGTCCTAATTAGATAGATGCATACATAGCCATAATCCTTCCATAGCCATTAGCTAGACTAAACCCCATATTAGCCAGATGTGTATCTCATTTATACTACGATGGCTAGCTCCCAATAAACCACCATGACAACAGAAAGATTAAGAAACTTTATCCCTTAGCATGATTGGAATCCCCTAGCAAGCAATAATAGCATGAGCAACCCTAGGTACGACCCTAACAAGTACATTTTGTTGTGCATATTTGATTGTTGTTTGAATATTGGTTTTTCTTGCGTATTATAGACTTTGTGTATCGGTTAGTCATGAGGCAACGTCTGCAACTTCCAGGAGGTGAAGGTTGATCAAGATTATATCGAGAATAAGGACTATCCTAAGCAGACAAGTCATCACTATTTCTTGAACATATTGATCCCAATTGCAAAATTATTTTGTTTATAAATAAAATTGCATGCAATGATGAACATCCTATTTGTGAGTATGCCATACCTTGATTATTGTTTACCCTTATTCCCTTGTAACCATGATTACGTATGAGTTCCTAGTCAACTATGACAAATGCTTAGAAATGTTATTCTAGAATCATACATACTCATATTTATCAAATGCTATATGCTTGGGCAATTACCTTTGGGAAGGTAATTGAGATGCGGCATGTGGAGACATGAGCGCCACATTGCCATGATGTTGATGACATGATTTGTGAAAGGAGAAATAAAATTAAACAACTATTTTCGACTGGGGCGGACGGAGGATTTGGGTGGTGTCTGGAAAATGCTAGTGCCGTCCCCGGTCAATTAAGGACCGAGCCATGAAGTTAAGCATGAAACGACCCCCGTACAACCGCACTTCTCGTATGGGTATAGACCTAGCGGAGTAGATAGCTGAGCGGAGGCAGTATCCATGCATAGTGGTTTCTTGATGTGTGAGGCAGGGGCTCTACGGTGGGGCAGCCATTGGTAGAACCGCGAGGCGGGTGTCTACAGTGGTGTCGCCATCGGTAGGACTGCCATGAGAGAATTTAAACATAATTATAACTTAATGCATGTGTGAGTCTTTCCTTCCCGGGTGCGCCAGAACTCCTCTCACTGCTAGAAACCATGTACGCCTAGAGTGCATGAGGATGTAAAGTTCATGGAGCGGGTACTGCCAATGCGAGGTTATCGAAAAGCTTTGCCGTGACACGTCTCATGTGTTGAGACGAGGCTCATCTGTTGGGCAGTCACGGAGTGCGGGTAAAGTGTACATCCACTGCAGTGTGAGTAAACCAAATCTATTCGAATAGCCGTGCTCGCGGTTATTGAGCACCGGGACGTGTATTACACTTGGCTAGACTCTAAATTCTTAACTTGTGTGGGATGGGTTATTGCATGATGATTTTTATGCTGATGGAGCCACTTCCTGAGAGGAGGGAAGGTGGACGTCCTCAGAAAACCATGACGACTCAATGGCGGGAAGCTATCCTTGGGATCACAATGGATGGTGGACAGAACCGTCGTTGTTTAATGTGAATACTGGTACTAAAATTTGATCATTCTATGCTAGGTCTTAGGCTTGTGAAAAGAATTACAAAACTTGCTTTGTGCAAAAGAACCATAGCCATCCTTTGAATACCCCTATCATATGCATTGTTGCTGTGGTGGCTTGCTGAGTACGGTTGGTACTCACCCTTGCTATTTATATATCTTTTAGGAGAGTGTTGAAGAGAAGCCCTTGTCGGTACGCTTGCGTATCCAACAAGATGATCGGAGTGCGGTCTTGTTCTAGGTCTCGTTCCCCAGTGGACTGCCTGTGGCATGTTAACCGGGCCCTTATATTATTTTGTCTTCCGCAGTTGTTCTCTGATAGTTGTTGGCCCACCTGGCCCTAATGTAAGTATTTAACTCTTTTAGCCTGAATTCATTCGTGATATGTTGTGATTCAACTATGTATGTGTGTACCAACTACTGATCTAGGGATTGGTACGGATAAACACAGATGATTTCCGATTTCCAAAATCGGGGGTCCACACATCAGCTGGAGGCCCGACATAGGTAGATTAAAGTATATATCGACTAACCGACCGATACATCTGATAACTGAAGCTTAGAATAATGATAACTCATTGGTTAGAACTCCGATGAACGTTGCGTAAAACCTATCGGCTTAGTAGAATTAAACTTATTAGAATCAATCTAATAGATCAGACATAAACGAGGCAGTATAAGATTGATGGATATACGAGATCAGACCAAGAGATCGAAGTGATGTAGCCTTAGCCAAAGCCGATATATCAAGGTAAACCGATGACCATAAAGACTAGTTAGAATATCGAGCGAAAATCGACAAAGTTCTAACTAAGACAATACAATTGCCGGGTGATAGGACTTACCCCTTTGTCAGAGATCGAACTTAATCGACGCAACCCTGCTCAAGGGCAAGAACCAGTCGAAACTACGACTAGGGTCGCAATGTGCTGAAATATGATCGTTTTGATCTATCAAGATTCATTATAAAGACCCAACGTGTACATATCTATACGCTCGGGTTTGTACATGAGATACAATTTCATAACAACAAATAGAATACAGCTAATCCTACATATTTCAGATATATATTAGGAAAATATGAAACTGTCTTACTGTAGTCTTCATGATCACTCCTTGAATTTGACCTTATCTGTACAAATTTTCATCTACCGATTGATTTTTTTACTTAACCGAATAAAAACAGGTACCAAATTTTAGTGTTAACAATTTCTTTCAGAACTTACATAGAGTAAGGTAAGGAATTTTATAGGATTCAATAGTGTCAATTTCTTCGATTCATTAGAAAAAAAAATCCTTTATGGACAATATCCTCTAAAATTTCTACTTTTTTCCTTCAAATAAAAGGGGCTCTACTGTGTGATGATATGGAGCTGGCACCGACAATATTCTCGGTTGGTTTTGCACTTGCTAGCCGACCCGGAGTGCTGCCAAGCAGCATTCTCACGCGTTCATGTTTCGTTAAGCTTGTCTCCAAGCTCGCATCCTCACCGATCTGAAAGCGAACGATGTGTCATTCGTTTGTGACCGATTTTGCATCCCTCACCAAATTTTGCCACGATTGTGATTCTAACATATGGAAACAATTTTGTATTTTGTTCCAGTTCATTTGGATAGCCCGTTTAGACTTAAACTTGTGGCAGCAACTCTTTTGTCTTGTAAAATAATGAATTAATTTTTCATCTTCTTATGGAAAAGCTATTTGGCGAAGATCTATGGTCTGTATGGGTCTTATAAGCCCAAACTGATAGAGTTTTTTTTTTATCAATTTATTGTTCTAAAAATTTGTGCAAACTTATAGGCCCAAAATTTGTGTAAACTTTCAACTCCAAATTTTATAAGTTCAACTTATAGTTTGAAACATTCAACTCAAAATTTAAAACTTTGAACTTAGTCATAACTAAAACTCCCCTAAATATTTGAAACATTCAAATCAACTTTCAAAACTTTTAACTTCAATTTTAAAACTTTCAACTGAAAGTTTGAAACTTTAAACTAAAAATTTAAAACTTTCAACTTAAATTTTCAAACTCTTATATCAAAATTGAAAAGTTTAAACTCAAAATTTCAAAAGATTCTAGCATTTTTTTTGAAACTTTGAACTCAGGTTTGAAACCTTCAATTTAACTATTATAACTTTCAACTCCTAATTTAAAACTTTCAACTAAAAAATTATGGAGCTAATTAAATATAAGTCTTAGCGGCAGGGAGGCACGCTTGCGCGGGGAGATGAGGAGGTGTGCGGACCTTGCCTTCCACATGTAGCTACCCGCTACAATAGTGCTTCCCTCTCTTATGGGCCTTTTGGGCCCAAACTAATTGGTTTATCAGGGAATAAAAAATGGTCCGAATTCTATCGATCGGTAAAAATGACCCAAAAATGCCGCTTTCATGTCTTCTTACAATTACATCGTGTTAACCACATTTCCTCTTTGTACACATTGCACACACTCCTCTTCTCCAGGGTACACATATATACATGCATTTATACTTGTAAATGCATTTTGTACTCTTTCTTTCATGGGAGTACGTGAGATTGTGAGAAAAAAGAGGAAGGCATTGCTAATGATCACTGCTGCTGCACCTTGTCGTTGTCATGGATGTGCCGCCGGTGTTGTCACGATAACTTAATATCCTTCAAATTGGGGCGGCGGCGGTGATGCATAGGAGTGACTTAAGATCGGCGGTAGAATGATTAGCTCCTCAGGGGCTGGAGGAGGCAACGATGGTGCCGGTGGCGGAGGCGATGGGACGACTGGTGGCGGTGGGGATAAGACGGGTGGTGGTGGGGAATGTACTGGTGGAGGCGGTGAGATCATTGGAGAAGGAGGTGGGGGTGAATGTACTGGTGGAGGTGGAGAACTTACAGGCGCCGGTGGGGGAGGAGACTTTACAGGAGGAGGCGGTGAGCTTACTGGTGCAGGTGGTGGTGGGGATTCCATAGGTGGAGGTGGAGAACTGACCGGCGCAGGAGGTGGAGGAGATTTTACTGGTGGTGGTGGAGAGCTCACTGGTGCCGGGGGCGGTGGGAATTTTACTGGTGGCGGTGGAGAGATCACCGGCGCGGGTGGTGGTGGGGATTTTATCAGTGGGGGTGGAGAGCTCACCGGTGCGGGCGGTGGTGGGGATTTTAATGGTGGAGGAGGAGAGTGGACTGGTGCTGGGGGTGGAGGAGGTTTTACTGGTGGAGGTGGAGAGTGGACTGGTGCTGGGGGTGGAGGAGGTTTTACCGGTGGCGGTGGAGAGTGGACTGGTGCAGGTGGTGGAGGGGATTTTACCGGTGGCGGTGGAGAGCTCACAGGTGCTGGGGGTGGAGGGGATCTTACTAGTGGAGGAGGAGAGTAGACTGGTGCGGGGGGTGGAGGGGATTTTACTGGTGGCGGTGGAGAGTGGATTGGTGCGGGGGGTGGAGGGGATTTTACCGGTGGCGGTGGAGAGCTCACGGGTGCTGGCGGTGGAGGGGATTTGACTGGTGGGGGTGGAGAGCTCACCGGTGCAGGCGGTGGTGGGGATTTTAACGGTGGGGGAGGGGAGCTCACCGGTGCTGGCGGTGGAGAGCTCACTGGTGCCGGTGGTGGTGGGGATTTCACTGGTGGAGGAGGATAGCTCACTGGTACCGGTGGCAGCGGGAATTTGACCGGTGGAGGTGAGCTCTTAGGAGGCTCTATGTATGGTGATGGTGACGGTGTCTCCTCCTTTGGGCTGATCAACGGCGGAGGCGCCAGAGTGGGCGGCGTGGGTGTAATCTTCTTCGGAGCCGGCTTCGACGACGACGGCAGCGCCGAGCAGGTGTTCGTCCGGCAGTCGATGGGGCGCTTGAGCAGGGGCGCGCACTCGAGCGACGTCTTCTGCTCCGGTCGCCCGCCGCCGAGGCAGTTGCCCTTGTCGTCGAGCTCGACCATGGCGGTCTCCGCCGGGACGCACGCTGGCGGCTCCACGCTGAAGTAGTTGTACGCGAAGCTGAAGTTGGCGAGCGACGGGAGCTTGCAGACGGGCTCCGGCACGGCGCCGGCGAGCAGGTTCCTCGACACGTCGAGCTGCTCGAGCTTGCCCATCTTGGCGAGCTCCTCCGGCAGCAAGCCGACGAGCATGTTCCCGCCGACGTCCACCACCTCGGCGTCGGCGAGCTCGCCGATCTCCGGCGGGATGCACCCGTCAAGGCGGTTGTTGAGGAGCAGGAGCTCGTTGAGCGTCCCCTTCATCCGCCCGACGCTGCGCGGGATGCAGCCGACGAAGTGGTTGTTGGCGAGCACCACCACCGTCGCCGTCGAGCCGCCGATGCTGTCCGGGATGCGTCCGACGAAGCGGTTGCTGTTGAGGAAGATGGCGTCGAGGCCCTTGTCGAACAGCTGCGGCGGCAGCTCGCCCTCGAAGTCGTTGAACCTGATGTCGAGGTACTTGAGCACGGCCATGTCGAGCACCACCTCCGGGAACCCGCCGACGAGGCGGTTGTTGCTGACGTCGAGCTCGTGCAGCAGCGCCAGCCGCGAGAAGCTCTTGGGGATGACGCCGCAGAAGCGGTTGGAGTTGACGTGGAACAGCGCGAGGTCGGTCATGAGGCCGAGCTCGGCGGGGAGGTACCCGGCGATGTCGCCGCCGTTGAGGTCGACGCCGGCGACGACGGTGACGGCCGGGTCGTCGAGCGCCGCCGCGCACGTGATGCCGAAGTAGGAGCAGACATCGGCGCCGACCCAGCCGCCGGTGAAGTTCTTGGGGTCGGAGTAGATCGCCTGCCGGAGCGCCTGCAGGCCGACGTAGGCGCGGCGGAGGCGGTCGTTGGCGAAGGTGACGTCGACGTGGATGTCGAACTCGAAGTCGTCGGGGAGCTCGCCGTTGCCGCCGCCCTCCTTGAGGGACAGCAGCTGCCGCCCCGCGATGTACGACGCCTCGGCGTCGGAGAGCGCCGCGGCGGTGACCACGGTCACCGCGAGCAGGGCGACGGCGGCGGCGGCCACGGCGAGGCGGCGCGCGGCGGCGGCGGCGGCCTCCATGGCTGGAGGTGGGGGAGGAGAGGGCCGGGGGGTGGGGGAGGAGGCACGAGGTGGGCCACCACCGGCGACGGTGCCTGCCTGCCTATATGGAGGGTGGTGAGAGAGGGGAGATATAGGGCAGCGGCGGTGGCCATGGCCGTGCGGCGGCGCGCGTGTTCCGGTGGTTTGGCGCGCTATTTTTGGCGGGAATCGAGTTGGAGAAGATGCATGGGACCCACGTTTTGGACATGGTTGAGAGAAATGCAGTTTTCTGTTTAGGTTTATTGATATTTCGGTTTTTGCTAAAAAAAAACTGGCGATGGATTTTTGTTGGAGAAACTTTCGATTTTCTGGCCGTCAAGATGCGCTTTTTGTTTAGTTACATGCAATGGAACTACGGCATAATTATACTGTAGTTGTATTAGAAAGTTTTTCACTCATAAAGCTTGAGGAAGTTTTTTAGAATTTTTTTTTGTTTGTTTGAGGTGTCATTAACTCATGATGATTGAAGGAATGAGTCATGAGATGGTAATTTTGGGCTTAGTAGTTTTTTTTTAGTGAATTTATTTTCCAATTTTGGAGAGGAGGAAGAAGGTTGTGAATTGGTATTGTATTGTTGTTTAAGCATGAATGCTTGGATGAATGCTGTATTTGCCAAGTTAGTTAAATTTCACATAATCTAATCCATTTTGCAAATGCATCATTGAGAAAACTTTGAAATGCTAATTAATAAAAGGCAGATGGACAGCACATAGAGCTAGGTAGAGCATTATGATTTTCCATCCACCGGTTTCAAATCCTATAGAAAACAGTACAACTAACACTGTATAAATTTAGATGACGCCTCCTCGTGCTCTCTCAAACACAACACAACACATGTTCTCAAATCTATCGTCTTTGACAACTTACGATGTAGGAGTGATAGAAACTAGGAATAGAAAAACAAGCCTTCTCGACCACCCTGCCTTTATTAAGATAATAATGCTTACAAGGTAGTCTCTCCGTTCCATATTATAAGAAGTTAGCCTCTTTATCCCGTACCTAGATTCACTAATATCCATATCAATTTGGACACATATATGAATCATAATACGTAGATCCATGCATGAATCTATTCAAAATCCAAAACGTCTTATAATATGAAACAAAGAAAATACCAAGTTTGATCTCAAGGGTTGTTGTTATGTTTTTCCATCCTGAATCTGTGCGATGTCACAATCTTATAGGTAGGGATTAAAATTTCAGTTCGAAATTTCCAAAATTTCGGAAATTTTAGTAATAACTACCTTGCCCAAACTTTTCAGATTTTCCCAAGTATTATTTGTGAATTTGATCAAATTTATTCAAATTTAGTCAAAATTTGAAATAATTTTGTTCAAAAAGGTTCAAAAAAACTGAAATTTGTGAATTTTCAGTGACCACCAAAATCATCGAAATTTTGACCTAAACCGAAAGTTTTAGTGGTGCTGCTCAAACATGTTCATCATCAATCAGAATCCAGTTACCATGTATGTGGCTTGAAATCTCCTAAATTTTACCTGAATGGCCTAAATTTTTCGAGCATACAGCTGCAGTGTAAGTTACATTTCGTTGGTGGTTTGGGCCAAAACACCAATTAGTAATGGAAGTCCCATTTTGATTATACAATACCATGTCTAAATCACCATGTTCTTCAGAATTGGTGTTTCTTATTGCCAAACTTGTTCTAGTGCAAATCCACAACACTTCAGAGTCTGTAACTGGCTTAATTTGGAGGTAAATCGAAGCAGTTTTCAAGGCACCTCCGTATTGCTGTTTTCACCTTTATTGAGGTGTCATTAGCTCATGAATGATCGAATGAATTATGATATGCCAAATTTGGCCTTAATATTTTTATGAGTGATTTTTTTTACAATTTTTTTTTGGAGAGGAAGAAGGTTTTGAATTGGTGTTATTTTTGCATAGGTGCATGCTGTATTTGTCAGGTTATTAGTTAAGTATCACACAATCTAATCCATTTGCAAATTCATCACCGAGGAAACTGTGAACAATCAATAATAGGCTTATGGGAAGTACATAGAGCTAGGTAGAACATTATGATTTCCCATCCACCAGGTTCAAATCCTAAAGAAAAAAAAGTTGCAACACTTGTGGAGTATAAAGATGGTGCATCCTCATGATCTGTCAAACTCAACACAATGGATATTCTCAAATTCATCACCATCGATGATGCATGGTATAGGCTTGGTAGGCATCAAGAATACCAAAGCTTAGTCTACTCTACCAATGTGCCTTTATTTTCATAGGAATATGACAACTTAGTCTCACCATGCGATTGTTTACAAGGGACATGGTTTAATCTAAAAGCCGCTGAGTTATTTTTCTATCCTGAAGCCATGTAGGTCACTCCCTTACAGGAAGAATATGCCATTTAGGACAGAAAGTTTCAAATATGTTCGCATAACCTTCTCCCTTACAGGAAGAATATGCCATTTAGGACAGAAAGTTTCAAAGATGTTTGCACAACCTTCTGATGATTAACTAGATTCAATACTAAGGTGAAAAGCCTCTTGACAAGATGGCTATGTTGAGGATAAGTAGCAGTAGTTTAGCTCCTTTTGAAAAATGTGGATGTTATGTCAGGCTCTTCCCTTCTTTACAGAAAAAGGTACCTTTGGAGTATACAGTGATTGCACTTTCGATTTCGGTGATAATTTTGCTAGGTCCAAAATTTACAAATTTTTGTGATTTTTGGCACTTTTTGAACCAAAATTATTCAAAATTTTAACAAATTTTGACTGAATTTTTATAAATTTTGACCAAATTCAATAAAAATTTAAGAAAATCCAAAAAATTCTGTCGAGCTAATAACTTGCCGGGAGAAGGGTCCAAAATTTTGAACCAAAATTGCAATCACTGGAGCGTACTGATTATGAATTAAGTGCTAACAGTACTAGTAACTGAGATCCTAATTAAGTTTCACAAACAAAACCATTTGCAAGCTCATAATCGAGAAAATTAAATACTAGCTTCAAAAAACTAAGATGTATAATACATATATTACTAGGTACTAGCATTAAATTCCATGACGTGCAAAAGTATATGCATAAGTTGTAATCTACTTCCTCCGTTTCATAATGTAAGACTTTCTAACATTACCTAAATTCATCTAGATGTTAATAAATCTAGACATATGTATGTGTTTAGATTTATTAACATCTACATATATATATGAGCAATGCTAGAAAGTCTTACATTGTGAAACGGAGAAAGTATATCTCTTCACGGCCAGTATATAACAACGGAAATCAGCGGGATGATAACGTTATACAAGAGTACTATAAAGGTGAAGGCTGAACTGCGTTTTCTGGCCGTTGCATGGGTCCCCCACGTTTTGGCCATGGCTCATGGCCGAGAGGCATGCAGCTCTCTGTTCAGGTTTTTTCATTTGGAGGTGTCATTAACTAGTGATGATTGAAGGAATGAATCATGAGATGTTAATTTTGGGCTTCCTAGTACTCCCTTCATCCCATAATATAAGGGATTTTGGAGGGAAGTGATACTTCCTAGGACTGGAAGTAGTTGTTTGAGTGATTTTATTTTTCAATTCTGGAGAGTAGGAGGAAGTTTGTGAATTGGTGTTGTTTTGCATGGATGCTGAATGCATGCTGTACTTGCCATTAAGATCCATGCTGTATTAAATCACATGATGTAATCCATTTTGAAAATGCATGCATCATTAAGAAAACAATGAAAGACTAATTAATAAACGGTAGATTGGATATTACATAGAGCTAGGTAAAGCATTATGATTTCCCATCTACCGGGTTCAAATCCTAGAAAAAAAAAGTACAACAATTGTGCAATATAAAGATGATGCCTCCTCATGTTCTCTCAAAAGCAACACATCAAATGTTCTCAAATTTATGGTCTGTTGTCTCAAAGGCAACACAACAAATATTCTCAAATTTATCATCCTTGACAATTTAAGATGTAGGAGTGATAGGCACCAGGAATACATAAGCCAAGCCTAGTCGACCACCCTGCTTTTACTTGGATAATAATGTTTAGAAGGTACCAGGTTTGATCCCAAGGGCTGCTGTGCTGTTTTTCCATCCGGAAGCTGTGCGATGTCAGAACCATATAGGCAGAGATCCGTGAATTAGGATGTGAAGTTAAAGTGGTTCTGCTCAAATATTTTTAACATCAACCAGAATACAGTTACCATGTATGCACCTCGAAATGTCCTAGAATTTTACCTAAACGGCCTAAAATTTTACGAGACTTACAGGTGCAATGTGAGTTACATGCATATTGGTTGTTTGAACCAAGACACCAAACGATAACATCCCAATTTTGATTGTACAATAATACTATGTCTAAATCATCATGTGTACTTCAGAATTGGGGTCTCTTACCAAACTTGTTTGTTCTAGTGCAAATCCACAATATCTTCAGAGTCCAATACTCACTAGTTAATGTCCGTTACAGATGAGTATAATCCAAAAATAAATAAATTTTATTTTTTGGCTAGCCCTCACTCATGTGCACCCACGCATTAACTATAGCCTAAGTCACTCATGTACACCCACGCGGGAAGTTCAAACTTCCCGGGATAGGTGCATGTACACCCACGCGGGAAGTTCAAACTTCCCGGTCAGTCACCCATCCCGAAATTGCTCCAAACCAAGCACGCTTAACGAGATTGGCTTCCGGAAAAGTAGTTGTAACATGTTGGTATGAGTATTCTATTAATCCTATTAAATCCTAAACCAGGATGTCAAATTGGGGTTATTAAATGATTTCAAATGGAAAAGTCACCAAAACCAAAGTTGTAGAACTCATCGAGGTGCAAAATTTTTATTTTGGTCATTTCTCCATATGATTCTATTTAAACAATTTGAAATTTGAAATTCAAAGTTTGAAAGTTCAAATAGAATTTTAGATCAGTGAACGACTTCAACTGAAAAAGTTATCAACAACAAAGTTGTATAACTCATCAAAATCTATAACTTTTATTTTTTGTCATTTTACTATATAACATTTTTTGAACCGTTTGAATTTGAATTTGAAAATATGACAACTTCAAACAATATTTTCAGATACTAAATGATATCAACTGAAAAAGTCATCAACAACAAAGTTGGATAACTCGTCAAGATCTAAAACTTTTATTTTAATCATTTCTTCATACGACAAAGTGATAGTAACATTGTTCACAAAATTGACATATCTCTTATCTGGTTTTATAAACTATAACACATATATGTAAATTTTGTGAATAATATTACTAACATTTCGTCGGATGAAGAAATAACAAAAATAAAAGTTTTAGATCTTGATGAGTTATTCAACTTTGTTGTTGATGACTTTTTCAATTGAAATCATTTAGTATTTAAAAATGTTGTTTGAAGTTGTCATATTTTTAAATTCAAATTCAAGTTGTTCAATAAAATGTTATATTGAAAAATGACCAAACTAAAAGTTGTAAATCTTGATAAGTTATACAACTTTGTTGTTGACATTTTTTCCATTTGAAATTATTTACTACCCGTAAAATTAATTTGACTCATAAAATAAATTATTATACTGCACTTAATTATTTTGCTATAGTCAACTCACAAATATAAACATTTCATATGAAAAATGAAAAAATAGTCATCGGTGACGGGCTTTAGTTAATGCCCGATAGAGATTAAGTATATAGCCCGTCACTGATGAGTCATCTGTGACGGGCCTAGTTGTTATCTCAAATGGGTCTCAAGTTGGTGCACGTCACGGATAATGGTCATCTGTGACGGGCCACAACTTGAGGCCCGTTTGAGATATGGAATGTTATCTCAATCGGGCCTAAAGTTGGTGCCCGTCACAGATGATGGTCATCTGTGATGGGCCACAACTTTAGGCCCGTTTGAGATATGGAGTGTTATCTCAATCGGGCCTAAACTACGGCCCGTCACTAATATGTGTCATCCGTGACGGGCTTAAGTTTTATGCCCATCTAACACGTCTGTACGACCATATCTCAATCGGGCACTTTTCGGCCCGATTTAGATGACTTCCTTGTGACGGCCCGCTATTTCTAAGCATATTAGAGCCCGTCACAGATAGAAGGATCTGTACTAGTGACTAGACAAACAATTTTTGTGTACAATACCCCATGATTTTTATAAACGGACCATAATTAGCCGCATCTGGAAAATCGAGTGCATTTTAACATACGGCTCCTTAAGACGCCATGTGGAAAAATTGATTTTTTTCCCATATGAGCCTCTTAAGAGGTCCGCATGCAAAAATAAGCTCATATGGGCATCTTAATCGATTTTTCCATACGGACGTCTTAAGGAGCCATATGAAAAAAAAAAATTGACAATTTGAAACTAGTTTATCTCACTCATATGAACTCTAATTTAGATGATTCTTTTCCTAAATATTTCTAAAATCATGCTCTATCATGTTATTATGTTCTTACTGCTACTATTTTGTCCATTTTTTCATGTGACTTTGTTTTATCAATTAAAAATTTGAATTTCAAAACTTCAAACAATATTTTGAAGCAGTAATTAATTTCAGCTGAAAAAGTTATGAACATAAAAGTTGTATAACTCATCAAGACATACAACTTTTATTTTTATAATTTCTTCATCCGACAAAGTGATAGTAATATTGTTTACGAAATTTACATATCTATTACCTATCTCTATTATATTTTATAGAACCATATGAGACATATATAAATTTTATGAACAATATTACTATCACTTTGTCAAATGAAGAAATGATCAAAATAAAAGTTCTAGATCTTGATGAGTTATACAAGTTTGTTGTTGTTGACTTTTTCAGTTGAAATCATTTAGTATTTGAAAATATTGTTTGAAGTTGTCATATTTTGAAATTCAAATTCAAACTGTTGAAACAAACTCATATAGAAAAATGACCAAAATAAAAGTTGTAGATCTTTATGCATTATACAACTTTGTTGTTGACAATTTTTCCATTTGAAATCATTTATTACCCAAAAAAAATATTTGAATTTCTTATATTTTAAAATTCAAATTTTATATAGTTCAATCAAACTCGGATGGAGAAATAACCAAAATAAAATTGGTATATCTCAATGAGTTTTACAACTTTGTTTTTGTCAACCTTTTCACATGAGTTTATTTAGTATTATAAAATTCGATTCGAAATTATGTTTTGCTTAGAAGTCTAATTTGCCTCCTCTCCCTCTTCCCCACTTCAAAATTTTCACCAACCTTATCTTATCCTCCTCTCCTCTCAGTCTCTCACTTTCTCTTCTCCACTCCTCTCTCTCTCTCTCACTGACAACGGCAAGGGCGTGAGCAGCGCGGCAGCAGCGGGCTCGACGGCCGGCGCCCTCCCCCTCCTAGATCCAGTGGCGGCGCGCTCGGGAGGGGCCGGGAGCGGCCACGGCGGCGGGCTCGACGGCCGGCACCCTCCCCTCCTAGATCCAGCGCCGTCGCGCTCAGGAGGAGCCGGTCGTGGCCGGTAGCAGCAACGGTGGCGGGCGGGAACGGCGCGGCAGCGGGGATCTCCGGTGGCGGCTACGGCTCCGACAACGAAGATGGGAGGGGCGGCTTTGGTGGCGGCGGCTGCGAGCGTTGGCGACGGCGACAACGAGGACGAGGACGACTGTGGAGGCTTCGTGCGATGTTGACGGCGACAACGAGGACGGCGTCGGCGGCGGTCAGCTAGGGTTTCGGGATTTTCAGGATTTTTATTTATTTATTTTGATTTTTCATTTTGCAAGCGGACGACATAAGGGACCGCATGTAAAAATTGGATTTTCGCATGCAGTCACCCTAGCCGCATGCAAAGATCGCGATTTTCACATACCTTTTCATGCATGCGGCTGGCCCAACTGCATGCGAAAATCTTTTTGTCCGTTTGTAAAAACTGATTCCGTAGTAGTGGTCTGTAAGTGGTTTTGGAGGTAAATTGAAGCAGTTCATGGCACCTCTGTATTGCTGTTTTCACCCCTATTTTCGGCGGAAATGGAGGAGGGAGGGAATGATGATCTCGTCAGGTTTAGCTGTGTTGAGGTGTTAATAACGATCATGAATGAATGAATTATGATACACCAAATTTAGGTTTAGTATTTTTGTGAGTGATTTTTTTACAAAAATTTTTGAGAGGAAGAAGGTTGTGAATTGATGTTATTTTTGCATAGGTGCATGCTGTATTTGTAAAGTATTAGTCAAGTTCCCCACAATCTAATCCATTTACAAATGCATCGATCATTGAGAATACTGTGAAATATTAACAAAAGATAAATTGATAGTACATAGAGCTAGGTAGAGCATTATGATTTCCCATCCCCACTGGATTCAAATCCTAAAGAAAAAAAAAGCTGCAACACTTGTATATAGTATAAAGATGGTATGTATATGTTTACCCCACGCGTGCGTGGCCTAGCTTTGAGCGTATTAGGCTCACGATGTGTTGCAGCTGCCCGTGAGCGCGCGGAGTCTGAGTCAAATCAAATTAATTCCATTTGCTGATCGGTGCTTCCTATGTGCTGGTCAGATTCCATAATATAGCGATCCAGAATCGGTAGGACATTCTATAGTACAGTAAAACTGAAATGTCCCATCAAGTTCTAGGTTGTTATATTATGGAATGGAGGGAGTAACACGTGAAGCCCATTTACAAGAATGTATTCGGACCAGCATAGAAAAAGATGGTATAAGTTGTCTCTCAATTTGTCGCTGCATTTGAAATTCATCCTTGAACTGAAAACATCAGGTATAGCCCATCCCACAACTCATAATACTGTGTCAACTTTGATCCCTCGGCAGTATAGTGGTCGTTTTTTTTTGCCAATATGATGAGTGGGATCTATGTGGGCCCCACATGTCAACGGCCAACTCTTCTCCCTCCTCTCCACACCTCTCTTCCTCAATCTTCCCCTCTTCTTGTTCAGGGTGACACGTAGCGGGTGGCATGGAGAGGCGCGGCGGCCGCTGGAGGAGGAGGAGCGGCGAGAGCGGGTGAGGCCATCTCCCGGAGGAGCAAGGGGGGACATGAAGATATGGACGGAGGAGGAGCGGCTTGAGCAGATAAGGCTGGCGGAGGAGGCCGGCAGACCCCGTGGTCCGATGCCTTCCGCGTACTCCATTGCCGGGCTATAAAAGCCTAGAAAAATGTACAACAATTGTGCAATATAAAGATGATGCCTCCTCATCTCTGGTAAAAAAAAGAAAAGATAATGCCTCCTCATGTACTCTCGAACGCAACACAATAAATGTTCTCAAATTTATCGTCCTTGACAATTCATGATGTAGGAATGATAGGCACCAGGAATACAAAAGCCAAGCCTACTAGACGACCCTGCCTTAACTTGGATAATAATGTTTACAAGGTACCACAGGTTTGATCCCAATCGCTAGCTGCTGTGGTGTTTTTTCATCCAGAAGCTGTGCGATGTCAGAAGCGTATAGGCAGAGATACGTGAACTAGGATGTGAAAGTTACAGTGGTGCTGCTCAAAGATTTTCAACATCAACCAGAATACAGTTACCATGTATGTACCTCGAAATGTCCTAAAATTTTACCTAAACGGTCTAAAATTTTACGGGACTTACAGGTGCAGTTACATGCATTTAGTGTTGTTTGAACCAAGACACCAAATAATGGCAGTCCGATTCTGCATTGTACAATAATATGTCTAAAATCAACATGTACTTCAGAATTGGTGTCTCTTACCAAACTTGTTTTGTTCTAGTGCAAATCCACAATACTCCAGAGTCTGTAAGTGGCTTTGGAGGTAAATTGAAGCAGTTCATGGCACCTCTGTATTGCTGTTTTCACCCCTATTTTCGGCGGAAATGGAAGAGGGAGGGAATGCTGATCTGGTCAGGTTTACCTGTGTTGACGTGTTAATAACTCATGAATGAATGAATTATGATACACCGAATTTAGGTTTAGTATTTTCGTGAGTGAGTTTTTTTTTTTACAAAATTTTCAGAGAGGAAGAAGGTTGTGAATTGGTGTTATGTTTGCATAGGTGCATGCTGTATTTGTAAAGTACAATTAGTCAAGTTTCCCACAATCTAATCCATTTACATATGCATCGATCATTGAGAAAACTGTGAAAGATTAATAAAAGATTAATGAGCGATGTTCCGGTGCTCTCTACTGGTAATATTATACTATCAGTATATTAGGGGTAAATTACTAATTTGCTAACACGATGATTAGGAGATACTTTGTCATTTATGTTTTTTTCTCGGCTAAATCCATCTATGATAATCTATTGTGCTAACATCGCTCATATTTTATCAAAAAAGCTAAAAAGGAGAAAAAGTTTAATCCCTAATAAATGACGATTATACCCCCTCAACGTCTTTTTTAACAATAATGCCTCTCCACGTTTCTATTACCGCTAGTATGGTTCAGATTATTTTCTACTACTAGCAGAGAGCATCATAGTGAGGCTCAAGATAGATGCATGGATAGTACATAGAGCTAGGTAGCGAATTATGATTTCCCATCCCCACTGGATTCAAGTCCTAAAGAAAAAAAAGCTGAAACACTTGTACAGTATAAAGATGGTGCATCCTCATGTTTCTGTCAAACACAACACTACTGATATTCTCAAATTCATCACCATAGACGATGCATGTTGTAGGCTTGGTAGGCAGCAGGAATACCAAATCCTGCTCCATCTACTCTCTCAGTGTGCCTTTATTTACATAGGAATATTAGGAGTGTGCCATATCATACGGTTGTTTACGAGGGACATGGTTTGATCCTAAGATCCGCTGAGTTATTTTTCCATATTGAAGCACATTTAGGACAGAGAGTTTCAAAGGTGTTCGCAAAACCTCTTGATGGTCAAATAGAGTTCAATATTAAGGTGAAAAGCCTTTTGAGAAGATGGCTATGTTGAGGATAAGTAGTAGGAGTGTCTCCTTTTGAAATTTTGGATCTTATGGGATCTTATGTCTGCGCCTCTTCCCTTTGTACAGCAAAAGGGTAGTACCATTGAAGCACACTGATTACTAATTAAGTTCTAACGTACAATACTCGTAATAAAGATCTTAGTTAATTTCACAAACCAATTCATTTGCGAGCTCGTAATTAAGAAAATTACAAGTACTATTATTTTTTTTAAAAAAAATCCCTAAGATGGATATAATATATTTGGGCATTTTTTAAAATAACTGAGCGGATCTTGGGATCAAACCATGTCCCTCGTAAACAACCGTATGATATGACACACAGTTTACGAGGGATATTTTAGTCATTCTTCATCTTCATTTCCATCTTGGGATGTTAGGAATAGATTATTTTTGTGATGGAGGGAGTATGTTTTTGCCTGCACGGTCTGAATTTCAGCAGGCAGATGCAGGCTGCGAACTAATTAATGACATAGCTTGTCTTGGTTTACCTATCCTTTGTTGAGGGCTTGAGGTGTCATTAATTAACTCATGAATGAATGAACCATAATATGATAAATTTGGGCTCAGTACTTCTCTGTGTGATGATTTGTTTTTCATCTTTGGAGACGAACAAGGTTGTGAGTTGGTGTTGTTTTTGCATGGATGCCTGCTGCATTTGCTAGATTAATTAATTTCTCAGGATCTAATCTATATTCAAATGCTTCATTAAAGAAAACCACCATAGACTAGTTAAGAAAAAGGTAGATGGATAGTACATACAGCTAGATATATAGCATTACGATTTCCTATACACCAGGGTCCAATCCTAGAAAAGAAAACCATAATGGTTAGAGTGTATAAAGATGATGTCTCCTCATGTTCTCTTAAACAGAAAACAACGAACTATTCCTAAATTCTTCACCTTCGACGAAGTATGATGTAGGCTTGGTAGGAACCAGGAACACCAAACAAGTCCACATTGTGGGCTCACCTTTATTTATATAGGATTGTTGCTACTCCTCAATCGAAAGAGCTGCCTTCACTTTTCGGGTAGCATGATGAATAGAACAAGCGAGTGTTCAGGTATCCTTGATCTGTAAAATACAATAAGGCAAAATAAGTAAATGTTAGACCTAAATGTATTTTTCTCATGCAATCTTTTGACAAATTTACCTTTCCAACAAATTGTACTATCAATACTACCATGTGTAGTATAGTTGAATACTATAATCAGTCGGGTCAAAAGTAATGGACGATCCATATTTACTCTAAGGTACTATAAAAAAACCCAAATTAAGACAAGTAACCTTAATGTGCTGATAAAAACCGTTTGATAATCAACCTGGGTCTAATGATCAAGTATGCCTTGTAGTTTCCTAATGTTTTGCCTGAACGACTAAAATTTTTAGGAGATCTACAATTGCAATGTAAATCACATGTCCAATGTATACATGTCAGGAAAATATTAGGCCGTCAGGGCTAAGTTGAGTTTCTGGTAGTCCCATCTTCAATTATAGAGTCCTGTCAAAATCATCAAGTTCATCAGAGTTGGTGTCTCTTGGTGTCAAACTTGCTTCTTCCCGTGCAAATCCACAATACTTTACAGTCTGTAACTGACTTTGCATGTAATAAGTATTCTGTTTTCACCTCTGTTTCTGGAGGTAATTGAAGAGGAAGGGGCACTCTGGCCGTCGCATGGGACCATCTGTCAGCCAGGGCTGAGAGGCTTTTGAATCTTGTATACTCAAGACTCGTACAATCCCTTTCATACCCCTGAAATTTTATTTTTAAGTTGCGGTGGAATGTTAAATTTGAGCACACTTATTAAATTTTATGCTACCCCTACAAAAGAAAAATTTGGAGAGATGATGGTATTCAATAGGTGGTTTTTTTTTTCATGGATGCATGGCGGTTCAGTGTAGGGGTGGATATCGAGCCGGCTCGGCTCAGCTCGCTCCAGCTCATTAGTATACCGAGCTGGTTTGGCTCGGCTCGTTATACTAACGAGCTAGGAGGCTGGCTCGGCTCGGCTCGACATCCAATTATCTTTAATCCCGGTTGGTATAAACAACCGGGACTAAAGATCTATTTTTAGTCCTGGTTGTTTATACCAATCGGGACCAAAATGAACAGCCTAGCTGCACGCCGACTGAACTTATCTCCTCGGTATCCCCTCCCCCTTCCTTCTCTCCTTCATTAAGACTTGGCCCAAACAGATCGATCGATCGATCAAAGAGGCCTTCCCCCTTCCCCTCCCCTTCCTCTCCCGTTCTCACCTCCTCCTCCTCCTTCCCTTCTGGGCGGCGGCGGCGGAGCGAGCCGGCCGCGCGGTGGACGGGTGGCGGCGGCCGTGCGGCGGCGGCGGAGCGAGCCGGACGGGTGGCGGCGGCGGCGGCCCACGTTCTTTTCTTTTTTTTTAATAATTTGTGATTCACTGTGATGTATAATTTTGTAATTCGTTGTACATTTGTATGGATCTGAGATGTATAATCTGTGATGTATTAGATTTTTTTGTAATTTTTTTAGGATTTGTGATGTATTTGATTTGTGTGTATAAGTAACTTTAAGATTGTGATGTGGATTTGAGATGTTACTTTTTTTTTTGGGGATTTGGGGTTTGATTTGGGGATAAGTATGCTACTCGATTCAGGAGAAAATAAAAAAGAAAAAAAAAGTACCATCTGGACTGCCGCTACTCTCTCTTTAGTCCCGGTTGGTAACTTCCTCTCTTTACTCCCGGTTGGTGACTCCAACCGGGACTAAAAATTCATCTTTAGTATTGGGTATTTGAACCGGGACTAAAGATTCTTTAGTCCCGGATTCTTACTCCGGTTAGAAAACCGGGACTATAGAGGGTTACCAACCGGGAGCAAAAAGGATTCTCTACCAGTGAGGTTTAAATCAGAAGAAAAAATACAACAGTTGTAGAGTGTATAAAGATGATACCTACTCATATTCTAAAATTTATCGCCCCCCACGATGTATGATATAGGAGTGGCAGGCACTGGGAATACAAAAGCCAAGTCTACTCTACCGGTCTTCCCTTATTTACATAAGAATATTGCGAATTGTAAATCTGCCTTTTGTTGAGACTCTTCCTCCTCTTGTGCAGCAAAGGGTACTACTGGGGAAATTCATTTCCAATTACATCATAGAGAAATTTACAAACATATTTGTTAAGAAAGCGTTGATGGATACTACTAGTATACAGCTAGGAGCTAGCATTATGAAACTGATTGGACAAACTGAAACTACATATGCCTTCATTGCATATGGCATTAGCAGGTTTAGACGCCAATGGCAGATCTAGAAAAAAATAGTAGTGGGGGCAGAATAAACTACATCAGCATATATAAATCGAACATCCAGTACCCACATCCTATGGATCTATGAAAAAAAATTAGTGGGAGCTTAGGGGTCTCCGGTAGTGGGGTCTCAAGACCCCCCCGCCCCCATTGTGAATCCGCCCCTGGGTTTTGCTGTCCATCCAAACTTTGGATGTTATGCCTGGCTCTTCCCCTTGACACAGCAAAAAGGGTACACTTCGAGCGCATACTGAGATCTCAATTAAGTTTCACATTCAAATTCATTTGTAAGTACATTGTTGAGAAGAACTTCAAATATTTGGTAAAAAAACGTAAAGCTGTGCAGAGCATTATAATTCGACAATCTCTTCATATGGAATTTTGGATCGCCCGCAAGCAACTATATATCTTGCCCCAAATTTTTGGATTTCCATTTATTAATTTGGTTAAAATTTATTCAAATCCAGTCAAATTTTGAAATAATTTAATGCAAAAAGCTCGAAAAACACCGAAATTCGTGAAATTTCAGTGATACCGAAATTACCAAAACTTTTGGCCCAAATCTAAATTGCAAACCTTGCTTTGTAGAGCCACCGTGGGAAAAACAAAAAGCACATACTATGAAATAATTTGAGAATATCCAAAAAAATGACATAGACAAATCTAACTTCCTGAAAATGCCATAATACGAGCACCTTTGCCCCATAAATGCCATCGTCTTCAACCTTCTAGCAGCTGTCCTCTGTTAAGTGGTTTGAAAAGACCATTTTACCCCTACGAAATGTTGAAATCTGACTAGAACTTTTCTCTTTCTGTCAACTTGCACTTGTCAGTAATAATTCTCTGACACCATTACATATTTATTTAATAGCAATTTCATCATAATTTCGACAAAAGAGCGAAAACTTTTTCCTATAGTAACTGATAGCAATTTATTCATCACTATTAGTGATACTTAAATCATCTCCACTTCTACCTCTGGCACACTATCAGTTTCAGCAATCGAGTCATCACTCTTAGAGAAAGGGTCATCAGTATATATATTGAGTATTGTTTCTCATCATCTACACCTACATGCTCATAATGTGGGAATGTGATTTCTAGTTATGCATCATCTTTGGATGGTCGACTAGTACTGCCTTCATGAGTAAAAAAAATGCTTGAGAGGGGACTAAAAGTGATGGAGTATGACAACATTACATATTTATTTAATAGCAATTTTATCATAATTTCCACAAAAGAGTGAAAAAACTTTCCTATAGTAACTGATAGCAATTTATTCATCACTATTAGTGATACTCAAATCATCTCCTCTACCTCTGGCACACTATCAGTTTTAGCAATCGAGTCATCACTCTCAGAGAAAGGGTCATCAGTATTGAGTATTGTTTCTCATCATCTACACCTACATGCTCATAATGTGGGAATGTGATTTCTAGTTATGCATCATTTTTGGATGGTCGACTAGTATTGCCTTCATGAGTAAAAAAAATGCTTGAGAGGGGACTGAAAGTGATGGAGTACAAGGCACAATAGCTTGGAACATATCATGGTTTCCTAATGTGATTAGCACTTCACCCCTTTTATACTATGACAAAAGCAACCAAACATTGCTGTCAAGTTTTGATCTTTGCACATTGGAATGAGTTCTTTGCTATTAGCATGAATATAATGCAAAGACAGTTTCATTGGAACCCAAGGATATTTTTCACAAATATCACCCATGAAATATTTGAAGTTAGTTACTTCTGCATCAACATGCCATTTGAAAGAAAAACCACCCGGGAATTTAGCCCTACATGTCTTGCTCATTATTCTCACATCAAGTAAATAAGTAGAAGATGAACCCATTCTGTCGATGAACATTTCTTCGAGATGTGAGAAATGGAACTGGTCGACTCTATAATATGATTATAGTTACTCATAGGGAGTAACATGAAAGACATACCCATTAGGAATCCAAGATGAATCCATCCATCGCTTCATGTTTATGCTTCCCTTCAGCCTTGTTTAATCCATCTACAGTGGCACCAACAACATTTCATTTACAACATGTAGTACAATTTTTCTTCAATTGAAGCCAAACAAAAGAGGAGGGGAGGGGGGGAGGTGAAAGTTGGCAGGGCTGCACCACCTACTGGGACTGCCGCGCCCCCCACCTACGACCACCACACCCCCACCCAGGACGCTTGCACCACCGCTCTGCCACCAATGACCCTTGCGGCATTGCCTATGACTGCCTCGCTGCCCCCCTAGGAGCCCTGCACCGCTGCCTACAACCATAACACCGTAGTGTAAGACCCCTACACCACCGCCTGGTAGGGATAAAAATGGTCAGAAATGGTTGGAAACAGTACTATCATTATTTTATTATTTTTATGGAAATGATCAGAAATAGTAGTGAAATTTCCATATTAATGAATTTAACTATTTAGTGTCAAATTCAATGTGACGTTGATAGAAATTAGAAAAAATAATTTTTAGAAATGATAACAATCGGTAAATTTATTATTATATTAGTTTTATGAAATCGGTACCGATATAGTCGGGAAATTTCCATATCATTTTCATCCTACTATCTCTATCTGGGACTGCTGCGCTGATGCTGGGCATAACCACACCACCCCCTTCAACCGGTTGTCTCGGTTGGGGACATACCCTCCACCGCAGGACTCAATGCCTCGCTACCACCACCGCATGGACTGCTGCCTTGCCAAAGTCATCAACCGGGACAGTTGCCTCGTTGCATGTATCCACCAAGCTGTCAAGTCTAGGGTTAGTGATTTTTTCCATTTTGATTTTTTTCTTTTAACATGGATTGGGAGGTTATATATAGTTAGTACCGAGGGCAATTTGGGCATTTTTACAAAAAAATGGTTGTAATTGTGTAGAATCAATGGAAACCTAATGGTGATGGAGGCGTTTGTGCGATGACATTTTCAGGATGTTGCGCTCGTGAATGATATTTCTTGGATTAGGGTGTTTGTTGATGACATTTCTGGGATTTTCTCGAATTATTTATATGTTCATGTATGTCTGTCGGTAGAGCAGATGTCCTGGTGGTGGTTAGCCTTTGTAACTTCCCCATCTACCAGGTTCTATTAAAAAAAACACATAACATTTGTGGAGTATAAAGATGATGCCTTCAACCATTTTTGTCTCTCAAGCTTCATGTGTTATCCTCATATTCTCTCAAACACACACATGAAACATATCGGGATTTATCGCCTTCGACAATGCATCAACCACGTAGGCTTGTTACGCATCAGGAATACCAAAACCAAGACCTCTCCAATAGCTTGCCTTTATTTACATAAGAACTAATATCACCGAATCAAAGTTAGCTGCTTGTTGTTGGGACTGGTTTCGATCCTAAAAACTGCTGTAATTCCTAAAAACCGTTTGGTGATCAACGGGAGGTCAATTACCTTGTATTTGCCTTGACCTTAACAACTATATATATATATATATATATATATATATATATATATATATTTGCCAGAGTTACCTGAAATTTCACGAGATGCACAGCTGCAGTACGAGTTACGTGCCTTGCATACATTGTTCAAACTGAGTGCCTTGGTGTGGTATATAAACTAACCAAGCAAAATGGCAGTCCCATCTTGATTACACTATTCTGTCTAGATCATCAAGAACTTCAGAAGTGGTCTCCATTGTTTTCAAAAAAAAAAAAGTTTTGAATGAGAAGAGATGGCTAGGTGTTCACTGTTGAGGATTGGTCGTAGCTAGTTTAACTCTTCTTATAAACCTGCCAATTAACCTGGATGTTGTTCAGGCTCTTCCTCTTGTACAGCAAACTGATTATTAAGTGCTAGCAGTGCTAGTAAACTTTCATATCGATTTTTCACAAATCAAATTCATTTCGCAAGTACATCATCGATAAAATTATGAACAGTAGCTAAGAAAGCGTGGATGTATAGTATAAATCGCTCTCTTCAGACAGCCATGATATGCTGAATGCACTGAGTGTAAAACTGTTTGTCTTCATGGTAAATAACCTTGGAAATCAAAGATGCAGCGACACTGTAGTATAAAGATGAAGCCTGAAAAGAGCTTTGGCCATCATGCTCTCCCTCAAAACACGAATCGAACGAACGAAATGCTCTAAACTTGTCGCCTTCGACAATGTTCGTTTGTAGGCTTGGGAGGAATCGGGAATGCTGCTGATGAAAGACAAAGAAAAATATCAGGTTATTTATATGATCTTGTCTTATCTACACACAAGTACATTGTAATTTTCCCCTAGAATCCAGGTGTGATATTTTGGGATGGGAGCAAGGTTTGATCCCAACACATATTGTGGCTATCAACATAGAGCTTCTTGATGGAGATAATAATGGAGCATATCACTGGCTATTGGTTTGCAATTCCAAAAGCAGCTGCAATTTGCAATTTGCGTGGTCTGAATTTTAGCAGGCAGGTGCATTCTGTGAACTAATTAGGTTATCTTGATTGTAGGGTCCTAGATAATTAAATTAGAAAAGTACATCAGAATAGATGTCTCTCACTTTCTATACTTTGTTTATTTTCGGTACAAATCATGAATTCTTATTGCCAATGCATGCAAAAAGAACTGAAGGTCTGTAACAATCGATCGATTCACCCCTTACATATATATAGGTGAGTATTTACTGAATGTGCAGTTGACTGAAACACGTCTTGGCTTCTTTGTGTTGTTATTTTCACCTCTTCAGATTAATTAAGGGACAGGGAAGGCTAGGGCTTATGAAAAGGGATTATGATGCAGTATTTAATAGGAGAACACTTTGCAGTCTATGTACCCAACTTTAAATACACACACGACTTTTAGGGAAAATATATTTGTGTTTTTATGTAGCATGTGAATGTCTGTCAAAATTAGAGCTAGAACAGTTATGTACTTATATATATATATATAGAGAGAGAGATCGATCAAAAGAGTTTGATTCTCAGTTCTGGTCGATCCACTCCTAGTGCTCCTTCACATACATACATATACATTGATCGTCTAGTGATCCACATATTTTTCACCTTCCGACAAATTGCCCCGTACGTAGGCATAGTAGACATCAGGAATATCTACTGCACGAATTTATTCTGTTTATGTCTTTCTTGAAGAGTAAGATCGCTATGTACCCCTTGGTATCTAGGTAGATTGCTATATAGCTGTATGAATGATTCATGCCTTGTTGCTACGTGGAAGGTATTGACACCCACAATCATCGTCATCCTTTTTGGCATTCCTACTTTTGACCTCTTTCAGAGTGGAGAGGGAGCAGAATTTTGTTATCCCTGTACAATGTCCACGGCATTCAGTTGGAGCTGATTGGCTTAACAAAGAATGGAATGTACATGCAAAGTAAACCGCTCAATTACATCTCAAACTCTAAACAGTTTATATATGTTAACAATACATCTAAATTGCACCCATGGCTATTTCTTAGAAAGGTCCAAACTTAAGAAAAATGTTTATGTGATATGTAGCCATATAGGATCGAACAAGATCAAACAAACCTACCAAAGAGTGGGTGAATGGTAGGAAAACCAAAAAACACAAAAACTTTTAGCAAAAATAAAAGTTACACTCGAACCGATGGAGATCTCGACGTAGTCAGTCTAATCGCCATGAACACACCGGTCTGACTGCTCGTACGCCGCCGGTTTAACTGGTGTTGTCCGACCGATCGGACCACCGCATCCTCTGCTGCTGCTATTCGCTGCCGCTGGTCTGACCACCGCCACACCGCCTGTTAGACCACAAGTGTCTCGCCGGTGAATACAAACGACTTTCTTTTTGGGAAAATATATTTATGTTTTTATGTAGCATGTGAATCTCTGTCACAATTAGATGTAGAACAGTTATATATAGAGATCGATCGATTAAAAAGTTTGATTCTCAGTTTTGGTCGATCCACTCTTTTGCATATATATACATTGATCGTCTAGTGATCTGCATATTATCCCATAGGCATAGTAGGCATAAGGAATATCTATTGCACGAGTTTATGCTGTTTACGTTTTTCTTGAAGAGTAAGATTGCTATATTACCCTTGATGCGGTGGTGCCTAGGTTGATTGGTACATGGTTTGTATGGATGATTCATGCTGTGTTGCTAGTGTGATGTGTTGACCTCCACAATCATCGCATATCTTTTTCAGTGTTGCTACTATTGACGTCTTTCAGAGTAGAGGCAGTGTCCGGTGTTGCTTGCATTAGTCTTTTGTTTTGTTAATCTATATACTTCAAGAACAAGATCGCATGTGTTGTCAATCTATATACCTGAAGAACAAGACAATTTTGGTGCCTAGGTGAACTGGCATGCCGTTGTGTACTTGTGTGAATGGTTCATAATGTGTTGCTAGTTTCTAGGAAAATGTGTTACCGAACGATCCTTTTGACAAGTTGAAGTGCTAGTAAACTGTCCAATTATCAATCACAACTCTAAATAGATACTTTCTCTGTTTCACAATGTAAGACTTTCTAGCATTGCCCACATTCATTTAGATGTTAATGAATCTAGACATAGTATGTGTTTAAATTCATTAACATCTATATGTATATGAGCAATGCTAGAAAGTCTTACATTATTAAACGGAGGGAATAATAAATATAGGTTTAAATGTCTTGAAGTTTTCATCTCTGTTTCCTTCAAGATCTGATTTCAGACCAAATCAATTAATTAATGGCACGACTACTTCCGTTCGAGCAAATGATTCAGTCTTGTGGATATATGATAGGATGTTCTGGCTGGTAGAGCTGCAATATACTATGTTACATTAGGATTTATTCCCCTTAATTTTCTGATTCTTTGATGACTATAACAACATGAGATTTACTAACCCAAAGCTATACTTTTGCACAAGCTAGTGTTTAATGTGGATCCTGAACCCGAAGAATAATATGGCATAAGAGAAAAAACATTCATGAGTACAAATTAAAATAAAATTCATCTTAGAGACCATCGGTGATTCAAATGATTTCAAATGTGTTTATAGGATGCGCTTGTGTGTATGCATAAGTGGGTTGTGTAAGTGTGGTCTGTGTCGAGTGTCTGCATCCCAGTGTACATTCGCCAAGACGAAAAGAAGAATGAGCACACCAAATTTATAATTTGTACATCAAAAATATACTTATATATAGTTAAATAATCCATTTGCTGCATTATTGAGCTATAATATAATATTGATAACGATACTATAGAGACTCTACCAAAGATTAGTCGGTAAAATTAATTGTACCAAGTTAAAAAAGATAGTATATAAATATGGAATCAATTGAAGTTTTATTTCTTCCCCTTTCAGGCTTTCAACGACATTGAGCAGAACTGGATGCACCAGAACAAGCTAGCACTACATGTAAGTTTTAGAGGAGTCGGTGGTGGAAATTAAAGATGGAATGAGGTGATTTTTTCATCCATTCCTCATCCATACAATGGCGAATCTTGAATAATGTCGCTCAAAGTATCACCTTCATCGATCAAAGCGTGCTAAGGATAGGAGTTCAAAGGCATGACAAGCATCGGAAACATCACTGGCAATTTCCTTCTTCATCCTGCATCACTATTGCCTGAAAACAGAGAATTTTATAATTTCTTTGCAGTAAGTGTAGTTAGCAATTGCAATTTAAATTCTTAGTAGCATCTATTTCCAACTTTTGGAAAGAGGGAAACTTGCATATCTGAACACGTGTGTATCAAAAGTGCCTTGAAATCTCATCAACTAGAAACTACGCAATCCACAGGCTTATGTGATTTCAATTTCTTATCATACTAAACTAGTCGATGACTCGACGATGGCACACTGAGTGGTTTTAGATATAATGTAGTTTTTTTAATTGAAGCACGTACACTGAGTTAAATGGAGCATTTAAACATCGATCTCATAAAGGCAATTGATTATTCCACCATTGCTTCACCTTATTCTGCTGAATAAATAGTACTCTAAAAAAAAAACTCTGATAGTTAGGACACATGCCAGTGAAATGGATTGCATGAAGCAGGAAGTGATATACTTCCTCCGTTTCTAAGTATTTGACGCCGTTGACTTTTCTAAATTTGTTTGACCGTTTGTCTTATTTCAAAAATTTAAGTAATTATTAATTCTTTTTCTATCATTTGATTCATTATTAAATATACTTATATGTATATATATAGTTTTACATTCAAAAAAGTTTTTGAATAAGACAAACGGTTAAACATGTGCTAAAAAAGCCAACGGTGTTAAATATTTAGAAACGGAGAGAGTTTATAACATTAGGAGTTGGAGATAGGAGAGCTATATGGATGGCCTGAAAAGAGACCGGCTCTCATTTTGGGTACGTATAGTCCCTATGCTCCGTCTTGTAGTGGGACACTGATTATTCGTATATTGATTTCTCATACTCCTTGCCTTGAACAGAGAATACTATAGGTATAGTAGACATCAGGAAAATCAGAAGTCTGGATGGCCGCTTGGCCGCTGAACATATATACAACTGATATCAGTTGTGCTAGCTGTGCTTCATACTCCCTCCATACTCATAAAGTAAGTCGTTTAGAACAGCGACACAGTCTCCAAAACACAACTTTAACTTCTTATTTCTATAAAAATATTTATTGAAAAGTGATATATGTATACTTTTATGAAAGTATTTTTCAAGACAAATCTATACATATAATTTTTACATTTTCAAACTCAACAACTTAAGAGTTATTCATGATTTATATTCCCAAGGTTTGACTTAAACATTGTACTAAACAACTTACTTTATGAGTATGGAGTAGTATTGGGACAAGACCTGCACTTAGGATAAAGCTGGTGTTTTGGAGCCCAGATTCTGATACTCTCCTTTGTCCATTTTACTGTATCACCCACATATGAAGTTGAGATATGATCTTTTTTTATATATTTTCATTTAGGTTTGTTATGTTGTTGGCGTGATCCATTATTGGATAGTTCGGGGATTTAGTTTAAGCTGTATTAAGATAGCAAAACATACTACTGACATGTCTATTTGGACCTAATGAAATTTCATTGGGCTCAATACCAAAAGCTGCGAGCCTAACACACTAGATATGGTCCATCTCTCTTTCTCCATGAGTAATCAGCTAGCTAGTTTCCCCTTCACGTACCCATTTGCTAGTGATGCCTGTAATTTTTGTTTTTCAACTCTTCAATACTACTGCCTCTATATTTTAATGTATGATGCCGTTGACTTTTTATCCAACGTTTCACCATTTGTCTTATTCAAAAAAATTATATAATTATCATTTATTTTATTGTGACTTAATTTATCATCAAATGTTCTTTAAGTATGACATAAATATTTTCATATTTGCACAAAATTTTTAAATAAAACGAATGGTCAAATGTTGGTTAAAAAGTCAACGGCGTCATATTTTAAAAAATATGGAGGGAGTATATAGGAAGGAGTAATTGATGTATCTACTACCGATACATATCAATATTCAACATTTTGTATACTTTAAAGATGAATATTGTGCAATCCTATTTATAGAAGTAAGTGTGATATTATATAGTGGACAGTGTGCACGTGCGCGTACACTGGTGGAGAAACCCTTTGTAGTCCCGGTTTGTAACCCCCTTTAGTCCCAGTTTCTAAACCGGGAGTACCAATCCGGGACTAAAGATCGATCTTTAGTCCCGGTTGGTAACACCAACCGGGACTAAAGATGGCTCAGCCACGTGGCCGGCTGAGCCGTCTTTAGTCCCGGTTGGTGTTACCAATCGGGACTAAAGATCGAGCTGACCTTTTTTTTTGCATGGCCCTGTTGCTGCATGGTTTATATATATATATATATATATGTATATATGGTTCAGTACATATGTACATGCATAATATATATGTATTTATACATATATATGTTATGCAAATGCATATATATATATATATATATGACCAAAATATATTTACATTATAGAAAATGTGTACACATGCATATAGAAATATATGTAGTCATGTATTAATTACAATCCATTATACGTCCTAGCTAGCTACGATTTCGACGTAGTAGTAGTACTCGCTGCTAGCTCAGAAGCTAAGGACCGGTGAATTGTGTTTCCGTCGTAGTAGAATTCACCCTTGGGATCAAGGATTTCTTCATTGATGAATCCCATGATTTGTTCTTGAACCGCCGCGATAAATTCCATGTGTGTGGTCAGGTTATCCCTCATGCGAATAAACTATATGAATGTATAAAATTGATTAGTAATTAAACAAGAAATCGTTAAGTAATGAAATTTTGAATTTATTTGTACGTACATCGAGCTCTCTTGTGGTGATGATTTGGTCTGCAAGACAGTGGCAATACTCGCACACGTAATAGCCGCACAAGTTAGTTCCCTGCTTTTGCTTTGCGCACTACAAATAAATGACAAACAACGAGAGATATAATTAATATACACTTGTATGTATTTGAATCGGAGAAATATAAATGTAGAGCATGTGTACTCACAGGAAATTTGAACTTCCGCCTAAGTCTTTCTCTCCATTTGCCGCAGACCAAATGACGGAACCGATACCAAGCCCTACATGGAGTTTAAAGCTATGATTCGCAGTAGCAATTAACATAACAAGATTTTCTTAATTAACATAGGAACTTATGACGGTACCTGTCTATAAGTTCGAAAACCTTGTCAAACGTAGACTCTTTTTTATCCATTGAGTCATATACGTTGACGGTGCAGGCCGACAGGTCGAAGAGTAAAAGCACCCAGTGGAATCTGCAATGTGCGTGGGATGCATTACATATGAAACACTTAGCAAGTTCGTACGGGAATGAAATTTGGTATGTAGGAAGACAGTAAAATTAAACTAACTCTATGTTGTACGGCAACAGTATGAACGTCTTGTAATGCTGCGCCTTCAGGAGATGGACGAGATTGTCCTCTGTTTCTTGTGGATATTGGTCGAGCATTGCGACGTTTACTCTCCGAGGGTCGATGAATCCAGTATCGAAAACCCTCTACCGTCGGGCCCTTTGAATCTCCATTCTACAACGATAAAAGGGAGTATATTATTTTCTATAGTCTACTTATATACAAGGACCTAATTAATTAAAGGAGACGTATAGTAAGAAATCTAACTGAACGATATACTTACAAAATCCAGCAACTCATAATAGAGACGTCGAGGGCGTCCAGCTGGTATAGTTCGTAGATTTCCTTGAAATTGATCCAGAGAATGTCATCTCCTTGCAAGAAGTCCGTGTCCCTGATCCTCGCTCCGATCATCTCTCTACCGGTGGCGCTCATCTCCATGTACAGCTGATGGAACTTGTACATTTGTGTGGGTAGGGACTGCAGCAGCTCAGGCTTGGCAGGCGGTTTACCGAGTTCGTACATGTATTTCACTTCCGCCTTTTCGATTGGTGCGACTCCTAGCAATTGATCCGTAGTTAGACCGGTGTCAGTAATAAATTGTTCTATCGTCATTTCTTTACCGGTCACCAACGGCTCGATCTCCTGGTTTGGTTGCTCTCCAAGCTGAGGGACTGGTTTGGACTTTCCAGAAGATGCTTTCTTCAGCGTTAGCTCATAGTCCAATAGTTTGATGGCCTCCTTGACAGATGCAGACATACCCCTGAAGAAGTTCCTGACACTGGGGTCTATAGGAATCTTCTTTTCTGGACTTCGAGGCTTGAATTGTCTCTTGACTTCTGATGCAACGTAAGCGTCAAGCTCCTCTTGCGTGCAATCGTACCCCGGGTCCTTGTTCTTGGCAGCGTCAACTTTCGCCTTCTTCGTTGCCCTTGTGTGGGCAGGCGGTGAAGCTGGGGGGGCCCTTGACTTTGAAGGTGCCGGAAGAGGAGCTTACGGAGGAGTAGATGTAGGAGCCCGAGGAGGAGTCGGTGCAGGATCCTGAGGAGGAGTCGGTGCTGGAGCCTGAGGTGGAGACAATGCTGGCGGAGCATGAGGAGGAGACGGTGCAGGATCCTGAGGAGGAGATGGCGGAGCCGGAGGAGATGGTGCACGAGACGCCGCTTGTCGCCCAGGGAGGATGATGTACCGCCTGCGCCATAGAATAATGGCATGGCTTGTGTCTCGTAGATGCGTCTCACCGTCTCCTCCAGGGTAATCCAGCTCGAGGTCCTCGTACGCGCCTTCGACCAACTCAACTTCGACCTTCGAGTATCCTACTGGAATCAGCCTGCAGTGGTAAGTACCTGAAGGGTCCGTTGGGATGGCCATGCCCGACGCCACCTTCATGTTGTGAGAGATTATTTATTAGTAATCAACATATATAAGCAGCAACTAGCGGAATGGCTAAATCTAAAATATATAAACTACGAGCTTACCTTTATTGATAAGTTCTTGTAAGAAATATGCAGCTCACATGGTGTCCGCTGAGTGATGTCATCAACGGGACAGGTCGATTCGTCCTGTGTTTGCATGCATCCATGCTCTGTGATCCTACCTGCCCCATTGAGGCGCAGCTGCTACGGTTTCCTGACGGGCTCACCATTGCAGGAGGAATGGTCGGCTGGGGATCATGGGACCGATGTGCGGCCATATGTTCATAAACCTTCCTTGCCACCTTCTCTTGCATGCTGAGTTCGTAGCTCGATACCCGGAACTATAGATATGCAATCTTCGCCTCGGTATCTCTCTTACTCCTCATCCGACTCCTGTACGTGTGGATGTCCTCCTTGAAACCAATCTTCCAAGGAATCACCCCTTTCCCTCGTGTTCGTCCTGGATGCTCTAGAGTCTGCAGGGCGAGTGTCAGCTCGTCCCTATCTCTGTCCGGTCGGAACGTGCCCTGAGAGGAGGCTTCTACTGCATCTGTTAGTCGTCGCGCAGCCTCTCGTATCTGATCGCCGAAGACCAGTGAGCCATCAGCTGGGTTGAGCGTTCCACTGTGAGCATAGTACCAGAACTTCGATCGTTCCGGCCAATTGGCGGTTGCCAGTTCGATACCCCTCTCAATCAAGCTAGCCTCCATCTCCTCCCACTTCGGCATCGCGACGCTATAGCCTCCTGACCCCAAGTGGTGATGGTACTTCTTCTTGGCGGCATTTTCTTTGTTTCTTTCCATCATCGCCTGCCCTTGTTCACCTGTCTTATATGCAACGAACTCGTCCCAGTGATCGTTTAGCTTTGGGAATGTGTCGAAGTTCGGTGTCTGCCCCTTCAGGATATATTTCTTGTACAGATCTCCCTTGAAGCTCTGAAACTGTTCTGCCATTTTCTTCAGAGTCCAGCTTTTCACTTTGTCCTCTGTACCCGCGGGAAGGGTGAATGTCTCGAGCATTGTGGTCCACAGCATCTCTTTCTCCAAATCTGGGACAAAGCTCTCATGATCTCCGCGTGCCCTTGTTCTTCGCCAGTACACCGTACTGATAGGCACGTTATCCCGCACAACCCAACCGCTATGACGTACATAGTTCTTGGCAGCTTCGGCCGGGGCACTAGGACGTCCATCTTCTTCCACTTCCATTATGATGTGCCGACCCTCAAGCTTCTTCGCTGCACCTCGTTGCCCGCGTACCCTCTTCTGTCCAACGGAGGGTTGACTACCACTAGCCTCCTCCTCCTGGTTCCCCTCCACATCCCTTTCCACGTGCCCCTGCTGGTTCCCCTCCGCATCCCTCTCCACGTTCCCTTCCTCGTTCAAGTACTAGTTTGGATCCTCGTTCCCCTCTTCTTCATTCTAGTACTAGCTGCTTCCCTCCGCGATTGTATCATACAATATATGTTCCTCATCACGGTCAGCCATCTGTTGATACAAGAAACATCTGCTAAGTCAGGAGACATTTATGTTTTAACAATCTAAGTCATGTATGCTAAGTGTAAATGTCGTACATTAGAACCCTACACAACCTTACGTGCTAAGTCTAATTACAAATCGTGATATAAGCTAAGTCTAGGTGACGTATATTATACAACCCTAGCTAGTAAATAATTATATACTAAGTCTAATTACAAATAAAATAATCTTATATTAAAACTCAAATAATATTACATGCTAAGACTAAAATAGTCATGTATATGCTAAGTGTTTCGTGCGTATATGCTAAGTCTAATTAAGACTACATTAGTCAATTGCTAGGAGTCGCACCAATTCCGTAGTCAATAATTACATACTAATTCTAATTACAAATAAAGTAATATTATATTAAAACTCAAATAATATTACATGCTAAGACTGAAAGAGTCATGTATGCTAAGTGTAACTGTCGTATATGCTAAGTCTAATTAAGACTAAAATTGTCAATTGCTAGGAGTCGCACCAATTCCGTAGTAAATAATTATATACTAAGTCTAATTACAAATAAAATAATCTTATATTAAAACTCAAATAATATTACATGCTAAGACTAAAATAGTCATGTATATGCTAAATGTTTCATGCGTATATGCTAAGTCTAATTAAGACTACAATAGTCAATTGCTAGGAGTCGCACCAATTCCGTAGTCAATAATTACATACTAATTCTAATTACAAATAAAGTAATCTTATATTAAAACTCAAATAATATTACATGCTAAGACTGAAAGAGTCATGTATGCTAAGTGTAACTGTCGTATATGTTAAGTCTAATTAAGACTAAAATTATCAATTGCTAGGAGTCGCACCAATTCCGTAGTAAATAATTATATACTAAGTCTAATTACAAATAAAATAAGCTTATATTAAAACTGAAATAATATTACATGCTAAGACTAAAATAGTCATGTATGCTAAGTGTTTCGTGTGTATATGCTAAGTCTAATTAAGACTACAATGTCGCACCAATTCCGTAGTCAATAATTACATACTAAGTCTAATTTGCAATAAAATAATCTTATATTAAAACTCAAATAATATTAGAACACTACACATTCTTATATGCTAAGTCTAATTACAAGTCTAATATTCTTAATTGCATTACAAATATAACAATCATTTATATTATTACGTCACTTGCCTGCACGAATTCCTTCTAGGGCTAGCTCTTCCACTCCGGCTTGAGGGACAACTCCGACAACACTTCTTTTCTGCAAGATACAAAAAATATGTATTAGGATAAATGCGAAGTAACATATATATATTGCATTTCACGTTCACGTTCGTTCGCTCGTTTTCATTCACGTTCGTTCTCGTTCACGTTCGTTGTCGTTCTCGTTCACGTTAATTCGTTCGATCGTTCTCGTTCTTGCTCTCGTTCATTCGATTGTTCTCGTTCTCGTTCACGTTCTCGCGGCAACGTACGTTGACGTGTTCGTTCTCGTTCACGTGTTCGTTAACGGCGGTGTGGCGGCATCGGGCCGGCGCTTGGCGCGGCGGCGTGGCGACGGCGGCGGCGGTGTGGCGTTGCATGCGGCGGCGGCGTTGCACGGCGGCGAAGGCGGCTGCGTGGCGTGGCGGCGGCGGCGTGGCGCGTGCGGCGGCGAAGGCGGCGGCGTGGCGTGCCGGAGGCGGCGTGGCGTCTCGTGGCGGGCGGCGCGACGGAGAGAGAGATCGAGATCGAAAATCGATGAAGGGAGAGGCAGCGGCGGCTCTCACCCCAGAGATGCGGCGGCGGCGAAGGAGGCGGAGGCGGCGGCGAGGACGACGAGCTCGAGACGACAGCGAGATACGGCGGCGTCGGCGCGGTGATTTGCCCTAGGCAGTGGCGGCGAAGGAGAGAGGCCGAGAGAGATCGATCGGCCGAAAACGTTAAGTGTTGGTGGAGAAAACGAGGGCGCACATCGGGAATATATATAGCCCTCGATCTTTACTCCCGGTTGATGAGAACAACCGAGAGTAAAGATATCTTTACTCCTGGTTGTTGAGAACAACCGGGACTAAAGAAAAGATCTTTACTCAACAACCGGGACTAAAAATATCTTTAGTCCCGGTTGTTCTTATCAACCGGGAGTAAAGATCTTTTCCCGCTATTTCCAAATTCTTTTTAAACCCGGTTAGGGTTAAGAACCGGGACTAAAGATTATAGCACTGCATATTATTTTCGCTTACATATGTGTTTCTAAAATAGAAGTTAATGCATTAACATTATTTAAAGTACAAAGATTAATGACAATTACTTCGAAAAATTATTTTTGTCTGTAATAAATTAAGTGGATAAATCGTAATAAGCAAATATATGACTTAAAATTAATAAAAATTCCAATAATCATATATACTTAGCATATGAATGATATTATTAAATTGGTAAAAACTCTAATTAAGATATGTATGTACATACTGCATGATTTAAAATTAATAAAAATTGTAATCATCATATATACTTAGCGTAGGAATTATATTAAATTAAATGTTAAAAACTCTAATTAACATATGTAAATGCCACATGCATGATTTAAACCTTTTAAAAATAGTAAATTAAAAGTCATATATAAGTAGTCATATATAAGTAGCATATGAAAGATAGTAAATTAAATTGTGAAAAACTCTAATTAACATCTGTAAATGCCACATGAATGATTTAATACTTTTAAAAATTCTCTAGTCAATTATAATTAGCATATGAATGATAGTCAATTAAATGTAGCATATGAATGATAGTAAATTATGCCATACATCAATTGATTTATATGGATAATCAATACATCCAAAATAGTTTACATCGTGTACACAATAATTACGGCATTACATCGGCGATGACGGTTGACCGCACGTACTTTCTCCTCACTATTGTTCCCTCCTTGTGATCGCTGCGTGAGTAAGGGGTGTCTTCATTTGATAGGAGGATGCTAGGGTCAATCGTCACCGTGAAAGGGGGTTGCCCATCCAACTGATCGTAATCCTCGTCAGTCTTGTCCTCAACTCTGACGATTTTTCTTTTGCCTGGGAGAACCACTTGACGCTTAGGCTCGTCAGGCCCTTTGCCCTTCTTTCCTTTGCTAGACATGTCCTTCACGAAAAAGACTTGCGTTACATCATTGGCAAGGACAAAAGGTTCGTCCGAGTATCCAACCTTGTTAAGGTCAACAGTTGTCATACCACTGTCATCAATCATTACGCCTCCACCAGTCAACCTAACCCATTTGCACCAGAACAGAGGAACCTTGAGAGGACCATAGTCAAGTTCCCATATATCCTCGATGGCACCGTAATACGTGGCAGTTGTTCCATCGTGTCCCATGGCATCGACACGAACAACGTTGTTTTGGTTCGTGCTCTTCATGTCTTGGGGCTCTCGTGTCGAATGTGTACCCATTGATCTCATATCCCTGGAATGTCGCGATCGACCCAGACGGTCCCCTCGCTATGAAGGCAAGTTGTTGGTTGATCGACTCGTTACCCATGAGATGTTGTCATAGCCACGTGGGGAAACTATCGATGTGATGTCGTGTAATCCATGCATCGGACTTACCAATGTTCCTGGCGCGAACTAGAGCCAAGTGCTCCTCGATGTAAGGAGCTACCAATGAAGAGTGTTGCAGAACAGTGAAATGGGCTTTACGGAATAAATTGTTGTCTACCATCATTATTGCTTTCCTTCCGAGAGTTCCCTTTCCCCGTAGTCTCCCTTCATGGCATGATTCAGGTACCCCGATTGGGCGAAGGTCTTCGATAAATTCTACGCAAAATTCGATGACCTCCTCTGTTCCACAACCCTTGGCGATGCTTGCCTCTGGACGAGCACGGTTACGAACATACTTCTTCAGAACGCCCATGTACCTCTCGAAAGGAAATATGTTGTGTAGGTACACAGGCCCGAGAATACAGATCTCTTTCACAAGGTGACAAAGCAGATGCGTCATTATATTGAAAAATGAAGGTGGAAATATCAACTCAAAACTGACGAGACATTGCACCACTTCATTCTGAAGGGCTTCTAATCTATCCGGATCGATGACCTTCTGCGAAATTGCGTTCATGAATGCACATAGCTTTGTTATTGTTGCCCGGACATTGTCTGGAAGGATACCCCTTATTACAACTGGTAGCAGTTGTGTCATCAACACGTGACAGTCATGAGACTTTAGGTTTGTGAACTTCTTCTCCTTCGTGCTTATTATTCGCTTGATATTCGTGGAGTATCCAGACGGTACCTTTATGCTCTCCAAGCATTCAAACATACTTTCCTTCTCTGCCTTGCTAAGAGTGTAGCTGGCTAGACTCAAGTAATGGCTTCCTTTCTCCTTTGGTTCCGGGTGAAAGTCGCCGCGTTGTTCCATATGCTTCAGATCATTACGTGCTTCCAGTGTATCTTTCGACTTTCTGTATACACCTAGAAAGCCAAGAAGGTTTACGCAAAGGTTCTTAGTGAGGTGCATCACGTCGATTGCGTGGCGTACGTCCAAGAATTCCCAATATGGTAACTCCCAAAATATAGAGTTCTTTTTCCACATCGCCGCGTGACCATCTTCGCTCTCTATAGGCTGGCTTCCAGGCCCCTTTCCGAACACTACTTTAAGATCTTTAACCATAGCAAACATTGTTTTCCCGCTGCGATGTTTAGGCTTCGTACGGTGGTCGGCCTTATGTTCGAAGTGCTTGCCTTTCTTCCGTACCGGGTGGTTTGCTGCAAGGAATCGACGATGACCCATGTATACAACCTTCCTACAGTGCTTAAGATAAGTACTTTCTGTTTCATCCATATAGTGAGTGCAAGCCTTGTACCCCTTGTTGGACTGTCCGGATAGGTTGCTAAGTACAGGCCAATCGTTGATGGTTACGAACAGCAGCGCTCGTAGGTTAAACTTCTCCTGTTTGTCCTCGTCCCACACAGGGACACCTTCCTTCTTCCACAACTGTTTAAGATCTTCGACTAGTGGTCTTAGGTACACATCGATATCGTTACCAGGTTGCTTGGGGCCTTGAATAATAATCGACATCATTATGTACTTCCTCTTCATGCATAGCCAGGGGGGAGGTTGTAGATACACATCGTAACGGGCCAAGTGCTATGGCCGCTGCTCATCTCTCCAAAAGGATTCATGCCATCCGTACTCAAACCAAACCGTATGTTTCGTGCGTCCTTTCTAAATTCTTTAAATTTTCTGTCGATGTTTCGCCACTGCGAACCATCGGCGGGGTGTCTTAGCATCCCGTCCTGTTGACGCTCTTCAGCGTGCCATCGCAACATTCTAGCATTCCCCTTGTTCCTGAACAAACGCCTTAGCCGTGGTATTATAGGGAAATACCACATCACCTTAGCAGGAATTCTCTTCTTTGTTAGCTGCTCGTCAACTTCTCCTGGATCGTCTCGTCTAATCTTGTATTGTAGTGCTTTGCAAACAGGGCATGCTTCTAGGTTCTCATACTCCTCACCGCGATATAGGATACAATCGTTCGGACATGCGTGAATCTTTTGAACTTCCAGTCCTAATGGGCAGACTATCTTCTTAGCCTCGTACGTTGTCTCGGGCAATTTGTTTCCCCCCGGAAGAATGTTCTTGACGAGTTTCAATAAATCGCCAAATGCCTTGTCACTAACCCCATTTTTTGCCTTCCATTGCAAGAACTCCAGAGTGGTATCCAACTTTTTGTGCCCCTGCTCGCAACCTGGGTACAACGAAGTTCTGTGGTCCTCCAACATCTTGTCCAATTTATGGGCCTCCTTTTCACTTTCGCAGTCCTCCCTGGCGTCCTGCAACATCTGACCAAGATCATCCGCAACGTCGTTACCATCAGCAGCTATTTCCTCCTCGCCCGTTTGATTTTCTTCAAATTCAACATACTGAGCAAAGTCCGGAATATTGTCGTCTTCCACTTCATCTTCTTCCATTTCAACACCTTGCTCTCCGTGGGATGTCCAACAATTATAGCTTGGCATGAACCCCGACTCAAACAAGTGGAAATGAATAGTCCTGGATGCAGAACACTCATTCTGATTCTTACACTTATTGCATGGACAACAAATAAAACCCCTTTGCCTGTTAGCTTCGGCCACTCTCAAAAAATAGTGCACGCCGTCAATAAACTCTTTGGACCGCCGGTCAGCGTACATCCATTGCCGATCCATCTACATGAGTCAAAAAAAACCGTACACAAATAATTATTCTTACAATAATGACAGTCATACAATAATTATAAGATATCTTTATTCATACAAAAATCATAAAATATTACACCAAATAATTCTTAAAAACTATTTGTAAAGTTTTAAACTAATTTTAATGTGTTTTACTTCTTTTGATTTTTATTTTAGTTTGTTTTCTATTATTTAAGATTAACTTTCACTAGAGTTTTCCTTCTCAACTATTTTATAAAACCTTGTTTAGCAAATGAACTAAATTTCTATATATTCTTTCTTCCCCACACACATTTTCTCTCTCATCAACGTACAACTAAATTTTGGAGAAAAAAAGTGTGCAAAACATAGGTGCAAATGTAGTATGGCAAAAAAAAAACATTGGAGGATGAAGTTGCAAACCTTTTAGGCACCTCCGATTTGTATGTAATCACCAAAATAAATTCAATAGAAATTTTGGCATGACTTCCCCTCTTTTTTGAAGAAATTTTGAAGGTTGCTCGGGCAGCTGGAGGAGGAAGAAGACATATAAATAGGGGTGGGACTTTAGTCCCGGTTGGTCTTTAGCCCCGGTTGGTAGCCTAAAGTTACGATCTTTAGTCCCGGTTGGTAAATACCAATCGGGACTAAAGATCCGGGGGGGCCTGACATGACAGCATTCGAACCGGGACTAAAGATGATCTTTAGTACCAACCGGGATTAAAGATCAAATATGCCCATTACCCTTTTGAACCGGGACTAAAGATATCTTTAGCCCCGGTTTTTATTGCATCCGGGACTATTGTGGAAATCGGCCGATCGACGAAAGATGGTTTCTCCACCAGTGGTATAATATTAATCGTCCACATGACCACTGTATTTGTAGAACTCTTAGAGAGTAATACTCCTATTATACAGTGTGCTTTTGTCTTCATTGTAAATGAAAGAGAACACAAATTAAATGCTTTCAATTTACACTGAACACAAATACATTCTATGAAGAGTTGGAAGTAGAAGAGCATGCTAAATCTTCTGCTTAGAACTTCATAATTACCAAATTCAAAGCCAAGCTTACTTTTATTAAATCTAATACTCTTTCACATGCTGGCAGGCTTTCATTAATCAAATCAGTTTTTTCATCTATTCCAGTCTATTACATGTCCACTATCTTACATTCAAAAAGTTTGCTTGATAAACTAACATCTATCATCAGGAAATTTTGGTGGATAGGAATACAACAAGAAAATACTAAGAAAGGTATCTGCTGGAGGCCCTGGGAAGATATTTGTAAACCAATTGCTCAAGGAGGTCTTGGTATCAAAGATATCATAAATGTTAATCAAAGCCTCTTCTGATCCAATCCGCTTGGAGAATTATACAAAATCCTAATGATTTAGTTTCCCTAATTATAATGGCAAAATTCTTTCAAAATACCTCCTTTTGGAAAGCCAAGACTAATATCCCTAAATCTATTTTTTGGTCCTCCATTTTAAAATAAGAAAGCATATGTCAAATTCTTCTAATTGGCAATTATCGCGGGGTCAAGTTTCTATTTGGAATCAACCTTGGTGCTCAGATTAGAATTCTCTTCACGAGCATATTAATGATACAGGAATGCAGGTCAAGCTTCCTACTTTAGTCTCTCAATTATGGAACAATAATAAACATTGGGATCCAACAAAAGTTAATCCGATCTTTGATCATCAAGCTACTCAAGTGAGGACGTGTTTAGTTTCTCTCCTATTCCCAACTTTCCATCACATCATATCACATGAAAAACTTTCCTACACACATAAACTTCTAACTTTTTTTTTAAACTCCTAACTTTCTTTAAACTTCCAACTTTTTTTCAGGAACTAAACACTCCCTGATTCTCAAAGTCCAAATTGTTTCTGAAGACACTGAAGATAAACTATGTTGGATTCACACCACTACAGGTGACTGTACAACAAAAAGTGCCTACAATCAGGTTTACAATTCTACCCACAATGCAGGTGCTAACATCCCTTCTTTAGTTCTAAATCTTCTTAAAAAACCTGGAAAGATAAAGTTATTCCTCCTAAAGTTAAAACTTTTATTTGGAGGTTGTTGAGAAATGCTCTTCATTTTAGAATTGCAGATATCTCCGATAGTTGTTGTCGCTGTAATATTTCGGAAAATGATGTCCATCTTTTTCTCAAATGTCCTTTTGCTAAACTGGTCTGGTTTCTTATTGGACTTAATATTGACACTACTCCTATTGACAGCATGACAAACATATCAGATATCCTAGGTTATTTGTTAGCAACTTTAAAAACTGATAATTGTCTTCAAAATATTAGTATCATCCTTTGGTTTATCTGGAAAGCTAGAAATGATCTTTTTTTTTCAAAAAGAAATACTGGGAGCCAATCCAAATTTGTATTGCAGCTGAAATAATGGCAAAAAACTATAATACTCTTTTATGCTCAAATGAAGAAGAAACTACTATTGATGATACTCTGGAAAAGCACAATGTCTCTTTGATTATTTTGCCAGGTATCAGATGTTAGACAGATGCTTCCTGGAAAGAAGGAGAATCAGGTCTAGGTGTTTTTATTCATGACCCAACTTCTCACAAAGCAATTTTTGTTCAAGCCAAATCTATGCTATATACCTCCTCTTTTACAGGCTGAGCTATTCTGGCAATATGCATCTGCTCCAAAGTTCAAATTTCTAATCCAATCTTGTTTTCAGATAATCAAGAACTTGTTACTCTGCTTTGTCAACAGAACTACAGCAGGAAGCCTCATCACTGGAGTTCAAAGCCTCTTTTATCTCTGGTAAACCAACACATCGGAGGAGAATCAGTCAACATCAAATGGATAGATAGAAAATTAAATCAAATGGCAGACTTTCTTTCAAAAAAGGCTAGAAATAAAGCTGTTCCTACCTCTACAGAGATAGTTTGTCAAAATATTTCTCACCTTTGGCTATGTTTAGATGCCAAAAATGTAACATCAAATCTTTAGACACATGCATGGAGTATTAAATGTGGACGAAAAAAAACCAATTGCACAGTTTGCATGCAAATTGCAAGACAAATTTTTTGAGCCTAATTGTGCCATGATTTAATAATGTGGTGCTATAGTAAACATTTGCTAATGACGGATTAATTAGGCTCAAAAATTTATCTCGCAGTTTACAGGCGGAATCTGTAATTTATTTTATTATTAGTCTGCGTTTAATACTTCAAATATGTGTTCATATACTTCCAAATTTTTACACCCCTAAAACTAAACACACCCTTTGTCATCATTATGAATGTCCTACTAAGGTAGCCTTGGCTTCGGCTAAGCATGCAATATATAAACGATGATAGAACAGAGCTTCTCAGTTCTTCTGGCCAGTGTCCACTCCTTGTCCTTCTTCACATATATCCTTGAACAAACTAAAAGCTTACTATGAGCATGGTAGGTACCAGGAATACCATTTGCACGAGTTCCAACTTACCGTCTTTCTTCTGAAGAGTAAGATCATTATGTCGTTGTTAGTGCCTATGTGAACTGGCATGCTGATGTGCGACAAATCTATGATCTCCTGCTAGGGGTAGGTGTTGACCGCACGATCATTTTTACTACCTCCATCTCAAAATAAATGTAGCCGCGAAGTATCTGGATCTGACGTTTGACCGTCTGTCTTATTTAAAAAATTTATAAAAAATAAAGAAAATAGTCATACATAAAGTACTATTCATGTTTTATCATTTAATAACAATAAAAATACTAATCATAAAAAATTTCAAATAAGATAAACGATCAAACATTGAACATAAATCGTACAAAGCTGTATTTATTTTAGGACGGAGGGGTACCACTTTAAATTCTCCCAAATTCAACGTCTTCTAGTACTAATAGATTATCCTGTTCTGGAGCACAGACAACAGTACAACATACTACCTCAGTCCCAAATTAGATGTCGTTTTATCTTTTTGTTTATAGCATTTGACCATTTGTCTTATTTAAAAGTTAACAAAAATAAAAAAAGGATAAGTCATATGCAAAGTATTTTTATAATAAAACAAATCACAAATAAAATAAGTAATAATTTTATAATCTTTTAAATAAGACGGATGTTCAAACGTTCAAATGTTTTTGGACGGAGGTAGTACTAATCTTCTCATAGGAACTTCTGCTCTACGTACTAATCAGAAACATGCACTACCGGTGTTTAGTTCCAAAATATTTTTTCAAATTTTCAACTTTTTCATCACATCAAAACTTTTCTATACACATAAACTTCTAACTTTTCCGTCACATCGTTTCAATTTCAACCAAACTTTCAATTTTAGTGTGAACTAAACACACCCTAAACTTTTATAAATCAAAACTGTAAACAATTCATAAACGTAGGACAAATATCTGTTTCCCCTTCAAGGTTAGATTTTGGGCCAAATCAATTAACAAATAGCATGCCCAGTGCCATCTGTTAGCGCTGCTGCTGCCTGCATTGAGATTTCTGCATCCTTATAATTTATTGGTTTAATTAATTGATGAGTAAAGCGCAAGAGATTTACTATCCCGAAGCTATATACTATTCGGCAACTGTTCACACTACTACGACGTCAGTCATTCGTAAAATGGTCACTGATGTAAAAAACTCATCTGTGTCGGACGTGTGTCATATGGGGAATTTGCAATTTTTTTAGATCGGGAGTTTGTCATTTAGTTGAATGTCATGTTGATTTACTCTTTATTTAAAAAACATGGTCACAAATGATCCGCAAATAAGCCAACTGCCATACGATTGACAGTAAAATTCAATTTCAGATGAATTTTATTATTACTTGCTAAATTTATTTAAAGCACGCAAGTAGCAACTAGCATAGATAAAACTATGGGTGCTAATTTGTAATTTTATTGCTTGCCTAAAAACATATAAGCATGCCCCGCCCATATGGCTGACAAATGCATTATGTTAGACCAGTAAAGTTTTCAATTTAGAAACAAATATGATTTATTTTGTAAGATTTGTACCACCGAAATAAGATGAGTGACTGGTTTCAACCATATGTAAGATGAGTAACTAAATTGTAACCCACATCACAAGTTGTGATACCTCCGTTGCATTTACACCTGTGAAAAATATAATTAATCAGTTTTTATGAGGCATATGAATGTTCCAAACTTATTGCGACAATGCATGGGTGTGTAGCTGAATTTTTGCATCTTAATTTGGATGACGTGTGAAGAAGCTTGCATGCTAACCCTTTAAAAGACTTAGACAAAAATAGCTAGCATGTATATATTTTGAAACAGTAGGCAGGTAGACTCCTAAATCCTAATAAAATTTGGGAACATTATAGAACAACAGTAACATTAAAAATATAGTTACCTCTATTTAGTCAGTGCTGGTGTAAATTATGGTTACTTCATATTAATTTTTATAAAAATAAACATCAGCTACTCTCTTGGTGGTCACAACCCAAGCTCTTCATACATGATAGTAACCAAACAATAGATTTTGGATTGACAAACAATTTTTTACAAAAAAAGTAAAATAAAATCGGTCAAGAGTTGTTCATACTAAAAACGAAGATTGCTGCACATGATAGTGTGTTACAATTTGAACTGTAGGCAAGATGGCTCCTAAATACTAATAAATTGTCGGAACGTGCATTACAGTCCAACAGTAACTAACTTGTACAGTATAGTTTCACATATGTTTGTGCTGGTCAAAATTATGAGTTACTTCATAAATGAAGTGGCTAGTACGTAATTTTTAGAAAAACTAGGGAGGTAGCCCGCGCGAATGCGCGGGCATGTATTTTAGGGTGTGTTTTTTTACTTATGTCTTATTTAATACTTTATACAATAAGTCATGCTCAAATTACCTTTAATGATAAACCAAGTTATAACAAAATAAATAATAATAATAATTATTATTTCAGTATAACTACATGGTCAAATTTGCGTAAAAAATACAACAGCATCATGAAAACTGAAGGTAGTGCAATTTATTCAAAATTATTCCTTGTCATCACTGCTTGTTTATAGATCAATCCTTGCACTGTACTAAAATAAAATATAAGTACTTTTCAATTTTGGGACAGTTTTTAAAATACTAATATTTATAGAAAGATGTTGTTTAGATAAAAGAAGTTACATTGTGTTTAGTATCATTTGTATGTTATTGACCTTTTTAATTTTTCGTTATTAATAGTCAGAGTTAAACATATTTGACTTAGCACTATTCTAGATATGCTTATATTTTTAAACAGATGAAGTACATGATAGCATAATCCATATATTAAATTGTTCATAAAATACTTCATGACTGTTTATAGCATGCAAAGTGTTACAGTATGTGTCATTTGTTTCTTAAAATATAGTTCTTAAATTAGACTTAATTAAGAATAATAATTTATGTTTTTATATATTAGCTAGAAATAAGAGATATTATCTATTTAATTAATGTTTATATATATATTTTTGAAGAAATATGTTTTTATGCATTTAGTTGTTAGCTAGAAAATAGAGAAGGACATGGGATGGGAGAGTCGGAGGGGTAGGCAGTACATACGTACGTGTGCATGTACGTATTAATTAGAAGGAAGGGAACATAAAGTACGTTATTTTTTTGGCCGTAGCTTATAGGGAAGTATATTGGCCGATTTTGTTCTTTATTAAACATGTAATAGAATAGACGATCTAATGAATTTAATTAGCTGGTCCACCTTAATTAAAATGCCACGTGACGACATAAGAGTCCCACGTGGCGGCTTGAGAGCATTTGTAGGAAGTTTCATGCACTTTTAGTATATAATAACTAGGAAGGTAGCCCGCGCGAGGATGTATTGTACACAGGGTTAAACTTTTCGGTTTAGCCGATTTGATTGGGCATCACTGAAATACCGAAATTTCCAAAATTTTGGTATGAAATTTCCAAAAATTTGAATAAAATTTAGTTGAATTTGGACAAATATTATCAAAATTCATGAAAAAAATTAAAAAAAATGAAAAAATTCGGCCGAAATAATATCATATCTGAGGGGTCTGAAATGATCGAAATTTCTGAAATTTCGAAATTTCACTCCGAAATTTACAACCCTGATTTGTATGTTGCGTTTGATATATATGTGTATGTGTATGTGTATGTGTATGTATATATGTGTGTGTACATATATGTATGTATGTATGTATGTATGTATGTATGTGTGTGTATACACGGTGGCGGTACGTGAAGCCACACACACAGAATCCTACGCGCCATCTAGCTTCGTAACGCGAGTAACAGGGCGCATCGCCCTCCTGCCTCCGTTTTTCTCGTTTTCGTCTCTCGTCCCCACGCCCGTCTGGTCCCCTGGTTCTCATCAATTGCAATCCATATCCGCTCTTCCCGACTGCATCTATGGCATCGATTCATGCTATCCATGTATGGACCTTAGGGAAAAAAATCTTCTTCACAGGGTGAAATTTTTACTAATAGGTTTTTTTTTCCATCTTGTGATAGTAACTTTTTAACTACTCAGTATTTTTTTCAATTTACATAATACTATCCGGTAGTAATTTATTTACTCATGTATTCTTATGAACGAGGCTAATTAACTTTCAGCAATATATTTACTCCGATGTGCCCCGCATAAATGATAGTAAATTTTTCTCATCAGGATAATTCTTTAACCATTCGTATTGTTGCATTAAATCAATCTGAGTAAAAAAATACTTTTTACATGGTAGTTACACAATTTTACAATCAGCAAAAAATAAGTAAGGCAAGATTTAGCCGGTCGTTGGCATCATCTATCTATATATGCCGGTTTGTTCGCCAGCGGCGAGGACACATGAAAATATGCAATGGAAACCTGAAAACTATTATTGTATCGAAAAATGGACGTTTGATATTCGCCCACACCACCATAAGTAAGTAAAATTTTTACTCACGAGTAAATCCACGAGTAAATTTTTAGTTGTGATGATATGGACAAATCTCATACATCCTTTTTTATTCAACGGTAATTTTTAGGTTTTTACTACATATATAGTTTTCACCTTATAATTTCCCGTGAGGACACCGCCGGACTAGTGGAGGCATATACGTTGATACTAACGGCCGATGGGAAAATATGTAGCACAAACCACGTATGTAATGGAAACTTGAAAATTACCGTTGGATCGAAAAATGGACGTCCGAGATTCGTCCACGTCACCATGAGTAAAAATTTTACTCATGAGTGAATCCACGAGTAAAATTTTTACTCGTGATGATATGGACAAATCTTAAATGTTTATTTTTCAAACTAATGATAGTTTCCAAGCTTCACTACATATGTAGTTTCCACTCTATCATTTCCTGTGGCCGATGAGCCGCAGTCGTCCAAGTAGCGGCTAAATTCGTGCGCGAAGCACGGCAAACCAGGATCCAGCCGGCGATGGTTGTGTGACACCTGAGCATATGTAGTGAGAAACATCGGATGTCTATCGAGAAAATAATGTGCAACTATGGTTTATGTTCTCAATTTTGAAATCAAATTAAAAGGATCAAAACAAGAGAGATATAAAAAATTACAGGATGAAACAGGATGACAACTGCTCCATTGAACGCTGTTTACAGAAGTGCAGAACCTACTAGCCTATCAAACCAAATATCATCAGGATTGCTGGCTTATATAACGAATTGAGAGCTCGAAATACATGAAATAAAATAGATCAAATCTAGCCTACCAAAAACAAAGAACGATTTTCTCTGAAGAGCAAAGAACACAAATGCATCAGAGAATACGTGTTCCAACCAAACTATGCAGATCGCATCTGGTCTTGTCTGCCTTCCTTGCGTGAGCTACCAACCTTCGGAGCATGATGGTTAGAAGACGCTGCCGAACAAAACCCGTTGCCATCAACGCCGCACGTCCGTGGCTCGGAAGCCATCCATCGGCACCGGCGTGGTGAACGTCTTCCGGCGACGAGACCTCTCTACCGCCGTCTTCAAGCTCGTCGTTGCAAGGTCAGCTGTCATCGGAGGATGGCTCTCTACCGCCGTTGCTGCTCTCAGAAATTTCGGGAGCAAGGAGAGGAAAATGAGGAATTGGATAGCAGTGTGAAATATAAAAAGGTGCACTGGATACACACTAAAACAAATTACTGCCGTCAATTGCGGATCGATGATTGATGGGTTGGAAGTAAAAAAATTATTATCACTTAATACATAGGTGAAGCACAGCAGGGGTCGGGGTGTTTGGGAGTTGGATAGTAAAAAAATTACGCTGTTAGTTAAGGGTTGTGAGACGTGCTGTTTAGTTAGCACATGTGTGGTGCTGCATAGTAGTTATATATATATATATATATATATATATATATATATATAAACAGAATATCAATTGGTTGACACCTCCCATGTTTAAATGTACTTTTTTATTTGAATAAGATACATTAGGTGAGGCCTCCGCTGTTTTTCGGCATTTTGCTTTGATAATTTTTCCAAGATATTTGTTTGGTTTTAAAATATATCATATTTGATACATCTGTATAAATAATTATCTATGATCTCTTTAATATATAGAAGGAAGTTCGATTTAGTTTGTTTGGAAAACGTGCGTAACAAATCAATCGTAAATTAGAAGTAAGGTGTTTTGTCCTTTTTTAATAGAATGTTTATTTGCCTTTTTTTTAAACAAATTCTAAAGAACTATATTGTTAATAAATATGTTTTATTTGTACCATCAAGTAGTTCTCCTTATAGTAGGTTTAAGTTGATGCAAGTTGTTACATACTTATATATAAATTAATTAAGACATGTCATATACCTCGCTTCCTTGTGATCTATACTATCTTTTTTAAAAGAATATACCTAGTTAATATAAATCCAAAATTTTAAATTTAATAGTAACAAATATAACTTTTGAAAGAACTATATACTGCGAACCTTAGTGTGGTTTATATGTGTAATAATATGTGGAGAAACTCATAATGCTATGATATAGGATAGATGTAAGGCCATTAATGACTAAGCATTTTAAAATTCTTACGAAAATGGAACATGCAATGGTTGGTCCAATTTTAGTGAAATGTAAGAACCAATATTTTTATGAACTTATCATGTTTTCTCTAAATAGTTTAATTTAGTCCCTATTGACATTTTCTATTACCTGCTTTATTTTATATTTTATACAGTTCAAAATATAGTCTTTATGGATCTTTAAATTATTGTTCTAATTATAAATACAATAATATTTAGATTAGAAATCAGATGAGCTTGAAATTTATGCATTTTTAATATTTTGATTATTTTTGGCTATATAAACAGGAAGAGATAGAGTGGAGAAGGTCAGAAGGGATTGGAAGAAGGGATTGGACGAGTAGTACCGTATTGTGCGTATGTTTGGGGGGAGGGTGAAGTGGAGGGGTCGATTTTTCTATTTTATCTAAATGATTTAAGTGAAACCGTTGATATATTTTTTTCTCACATTTTTTGTTATTTTTTCTAATTTTTAAGACATAACACATTGCGGCTTAAGATTTTCTTAAATGTATATCTATTGGGTTAAAATAATGGATCTACCTATTTAAGTGGAAACTGATGGTCAGATGATTTTTCTTCCAATTTGTAAAGTTTTATTTTTATTTAAGGCATAACACGTGACGCCTTAAGTGCGCTCAAAGGATGTACAATGATTTACGATAATATAGTACTTGTTTTCATTTTGTGTTATGGTTTGTGTTTTTTCTATTTTGGTTACTATGCAAAGGAACAGTGTCTATGCTTAAATGACGAATTTTCATCTTTATAGATTGAAATATGGGTAACATGGATCTTAAATTATCTATTTAATTATAAATAAACAAAAATTCAAATAAGTTAAAATTATGATTTAACTTTAGAATTATAATCATTTGGCTTTCTAATTATTGATCTTTTTTTTACTTAGTTAAAAATTAGGAGACAAAGGAATTAAATGAGTGAGGAGAGGAAGAGAGAGTTGAAGGGAGGAGATTATGCGTGCATATAATTGTAATAATTCCCGGGTTGTAGTGTTTCAGTTGCTATTAGTTTTTTAACTAAAAATTAAAAAATGATTTATTGTTCGATTAAAATCTATAGTTTTTACTTGTCTTTTTCAGTATATTCGTAGTAGATATTAAAAATACGAACACTACAATCTAATAATCTAATAATGTCTAATAATGTTATTTTGACTTATTGTAATGTTATAATGGGGAGTACTTTTTTAAAGCATTCGTTTATTTTACTGTTATCCATATAGATCTAGTTTAATTATTCCGAAGTCATATATGGTGATAAGATATATATCTTTATCTTTCTATAATTTTATAATTATTCGAATGGCACACAAAAATCAGAAAATATAGCCCCAAAGTGACATATTTCTTCTCAAAATCGATATTACAGTGGATATGGGTCTTTAAATGTAAAATAATCTAAAGACGTAAGTTCATCAAATATCAAATATTAGTAGTGTGAGTTAGATGTTATAGTTGCTTATTTTGTTGCATAAGTTTTGCTTTCTAACTAACATATTTTGTAAACATTACTCATAGTATATTCATTTTATTTTCATGATTGTAGACCTAATTTAATTATTATAAAGTTATGCATGATGATAAAATCTATATTATTATCATTATTTTATATGTTTTTTATAATTGCTTGAATGGCACGCAAAAGCCAGAAATATAAACCAAAATGACTTTTTTTTCAAAGCTAAATCAGAGTGAAATATGGTCTTCAACTGTAAATTTAGTTATAAATAATCTAAATATTTACGCAGATCAGAAATTAGTTGTATGATTAAGAAGCTTAATTGTTTAACACGATATTATTGCTTATCTAACTATTAAGGCATGAAAATAGGAGAAGGAATAGGTGAAAAAGTGGAGAAATGAATTAAATGAAGATAAGGCGTACATATGTGTATTCGCTTTTTTTTTTAAAAAAGTAACTTATACATACAAGCTTTGGTTGGCCCGGGTTTAGAAAAGGAATTTTTTTTCTTGAAAATTAATCTAATAGTTGTAAATAATGGGTCCACCAAATTTAATGAAAATATGATTATTTTAGAATTTTAAGAATATTTCACTAATTTATTAGAGCATCACATGGTAACTTAGAAGCGTTTGTAGGATGTCGTAGGACGAATTAGGAGTATTTTTGGAAGTTTAATGGACTTTTAGACATCTAATATAATGTTCTAAAACATCAATTGGGTCCCAATTTAAATGAAAATCGACGGTGATATTTATGTAAAGTTATAGAGTACGATGTTTTAACTTTTTCTATATGTACGTGTAAGTATATATATATATATATATATATATATATATATATATATATATATATATATATATATGTGTGTGTGTGTGTGTGTGTGTTCTTTCGGTGTTTCTCTGATCATGTATTAAGTACGTATAGGAGTATGTTCTTTCGGGTTTATCTGATCGTGCTATACTCACGTATGTACTCGCATGTCTTTTTTTTTCGGTTAAAGAGTAGCTTAATAATAGGATTAGAAAAAGGAGGGAAACCGGGGATCGATGGAAGGGGAGGTTCAACGAAAAATTTAATCTAATGGTGTAAAGTATCGGGTCCACCAATTTAAGTGAAAATCAACGGTTAGATTTGACAGAGCCACGTGGCGGCATAGGAGCGTTTGTAGGAGCCCCACGTGGCGGCTTGAGAGCGTTTATAGGAAGTTTTATGGACTTTTAGTATATAATAGAAGATAGATAAACTTTAATTACTGTCCAGGTGCTTAAAATTCTACCGAAGCTCCATTATCTTAGATTGACAAACTTTTTTATAGAGGAAAAAAAAGCCAGGAGCTCCTATTTACTGAAAACAAAATCGCGGTACACATGTTAGTGTTACAATTTGAACGTGTTGGGTGGTAAAATATTCTGCTATCTTTGAATTAATTGTTATGTACAAAGAGACCCCATGACTACACACCATTCCTGCTATAAAAAGGAGCCACATATGTTAGTTCTTTGCTTTATCGTCATTGCAAGCAATGCATCCAACAATTCTGGAACTTACTTTATGCAGCTGGAGGTTAATTATAGGAATGGAAGTCACTAGGAAATCCTGCTTGTAACGCCACATACCGTAGTTCTCTTTATGGGTCTCTGTAGGTTGTGTCATCAATCTTATTAGTGTCCGAAATCCCCTTCTTCCGCAGATTGGGGAGCATGCAAAATGCTCCTCTCTGCGATCGTGATCTGGTCCTAGAGAAATGCCCAAGTCCTCTTTTGCTAATGAGCGATATCCGAGCATGGTAGCTAGCGGAAATTTACATGGACGGTGCAAAATGAAGAGTACGAGGAACATATTTTGTTCAAACAGTTCCTATATATTTTTTAAGTACGAATTATCCCCCTAAACCATAAAACCAGATATTTTACACCCTCAAGTTTTCATACCGAACAAATAACCCTCCTGAGCACTGTTTTGAACGGTTTTGGCTTGAGCTTGTACACGTGGTACCAATGTGACAATCTAGTTAGCAAAGAAAATAAAAAAATTCCCGGGGCCCACATGTCATACATATCCCACCGCACCATCTTGCATGTTCTTTCTGTCGCTCAGGTAGCTGGCAGCAAAGGTGGACCTCGCTCGACGGGCGGTGGCAGCAGCAGAGCAAGCTCGAGTGGCCGGAGTTGGAGACAGAAGTGAAGGCGGAGCTAGCTCGGGTAGTCGCAGTGGAGGCGACGGGCTCAGGCGACCCCTTGTGCACGCGCGCGCTCTCTCTCTCACTCAGGTGGCCTGCGGCAGAGGTGGACCTCGCTCGGGCGGGCGATGGTAGCGGCAGAGCGAACGCCGCCGGCGACACGCAGAGGCCGATGAGGAAGTAGATGCTTGGGAGCTCCAACTCGAACGTCGGCAGCGTCTCGGTGGTGGAGGTGAGGAGGAAGGTTAGCGTGAAGGCGAACAGCCCCAGCCGCTTGTGCGCGCTGGCCTCGCCGTAGCCGGCGTTGATGTAGATGGTCTCGAGCAGTGTCCTCACGAGAACATACTCCAGGAAGTTGGTCAGCAGCAGCTGCTTGCTTCGGTACACCACCTTCCACGCCCGCTTGTACAGGACCACCACCTCGTATATCCTCGAGCACGGCGAGGTTGACGACGACGACTTCGAGGACGTGACGGTGGCGAGCTCCTCCGTCGTCTTGGTGTTAGGAAACGATAAGCCAACAAACGATAAAAAACAATAGATCAATTACAAAAGACACGAGATTTAACGTGGAAAACCCTCCTAAAACAGGAGAGAAAAAACCACGGGTGTCAGCCAGCAAAATATCTCCACTCTATCTGGGGTGAGGTTACATCGCCGCACGGCGGCTTACAAGATGTATATAATGGTGGAACCCTAAAAAGGATGACGATCCGTTTCGCGGGGGCTCCGCCCCCGCACCCGCGGGCGTCCCCAGGTGCACGGCCCAATGGGCCAGCTTCAGCCTCCGCTCCACTACGGTAGAAGTTGGCCTTCATTAAGTGCAAATGAATTTGGATCACAACTCAACAAACTCTACCTTGAGACAAATTCCTTCTTGTAGCATAAAACAATCCTTCACCCTGAACACAACAAAGACCAAAACACTTTCGGCGCCAAATAGCCTCTTGGGCTAAACCATTATACCAACTAAGCTTGAGCAAGGCTCAAACTTAGCAACAGGAACAGGCTTTGTCATCATATCAGCAGGATTATCTTAAGTACTTATCTTGCATACCTTCAGCTTACCTTGCGCGACTACATCGTGAACATAATGGTACTTGATATCAATGTGCTTTGTCCTCTCATGAAACATCTGATCTTTAGTGAGGCATATAGCACTTTGACTGTCACAAAACAAGTTAATGCAAGAATCAACTCCACAAAGCTCAGCAAACAATGCTTTCAACCAAACTGATTCTTTACATGCTTCAGCAATAGCCATGTATTCTGCTTCAGTGGTAGACTGGGCAACAACAGGCTACAATGTTGCCTTCCAACTCACAACACAACTACCAATAGTAAACACATAACCTGTGAGTGACCTTCTTTTATCCAAATCTGCAGCAAAATCAGAATCCACATATCCAACAAGCCCCTTATCAGTCCTGCCAAACTTCAAGCAAGCATTAGCTGTGCCTCTGAGGTACCTAAAAATCCACTGAACAGCTTTCCAGTGTTCTTTACTAGGATTAGCCATGTATCTACTAACCAAACTCATAGCATGAGATAAATCTGGACAGGAGCAAACCATGGCATACATCAAAGAACCAACAACACTAGAATATGGAACTCTAGACATGTATTCTACATCCTCATCAGTACTAGCACATTGTAAAGCTTATAATTTAAAATGAGGTGCAATAGGAGTACTAACAGGCTTTGCATCATGCATGTTAAAACGCTGAAGAACCTTCTTAATGTAGCTTTGCTGACTAAGAAATAACAAACCAGAATTTCTGTCTCTAGTGATTTCCATACCTAGAATTTTCTTAGCAGCACCAAGATCCTCCATATCAAACTCACTACTCAACTGTTTCTTCAATGTAGTGATTTGTTCCTTGCTCTTGGCAGCAATCAGCATGTCATCAACATATAACAGCAAGTATATAGGTGATCCATTAACAAATTTAATATACACACAGCTATCAAATTCAGACCTCTTAAAGCCATGTGACAACATAAATGAATCAAACCTTTTATACCATTGACGAGGAGACTGTTTTAAACCATACAATGATCTTTTCAACTTGCAAACATAATCCTCCTTACCAGGTACTATGAACCCTTCTAGCTGGTCAATGTATATCTCCTCCTCAAGCTCTCCATGTAAAAATGTTGTCTTCACACCTAACTGCTCAAGCTCAAGATCATGCATAGCAACAATACTGAAGAATGTGCGAATTAAACTATGCTTTACAACTGGAGAGAACACATCATTATAATCAATACCAGCAATTTGACTGAAACCTTTTGCTACTAACCTTGCCTTAAACCTCGGAGGCTCGCTAGGACATAAACCCTCCTTTCTCTTGAAGATCCATTTACAACGAACATGCTTTTTCTGTTTTGGCAAGTGCACAAGCTCCCATGTGCCATTCTTCTCAAGAGACTGCATCTCCTCCTGCATAGCTGAGATCGACTTCTCACGGTCTCCAGAAACAATAGCTTCAGTGTATGTGGCTGGCTCAAGAGTATTCTCCACCTGTTCAGCACAACTAAAAGCATAATAAACCATATCACATTTCTCAATAAGGCGGACTGGAGCTCCACAACTCCTCTTTGTTCTGCGATGTGCAATAGGTTCATCTTGTGGCTGCAAAACAGGAGGTGAGTGCTGAACAATATCATTAATATCGTTACCAACAATTTCAGTTTCCTGATCATCCACGTGCTCCACCTGCACGCTAACATATTGCTGTTCCTCATCAGAACCACCTGGTATGACATCTGTGGGCAAGCTGTCATTAAACATAATAGATTCATTGAAAACAACACTCCTGCTCATGAATGTCTTATTAGTTTGAGGATTCCATAACTTATATCCTTTTACTCCTGAACCATAACTAAGAAACAGACACTTAATAGCTCTAGGCTCTAATTTTCCATTATCAACATGAGCATAAGCAGTGCATCCAAAAACTCTCAACTGTGAATAATCAGCAGGCATACCAGACCATACCTCAATGGGAGTTTTCTTATTAAGTGGGATAGAAGGCGACCTGTTGATCAAGTAGCAGGCGGTGTTAGCAGCCTCTGCCCAAAAACGCTTGTTCATGCGAGCATTGGACAGCAAACAACGAGCCTCGGAGATGATGGTTCTGTTCATGCGCTTAGCCACACCATTCTGCTGTGGAGTGTACGGGATGGTGTGATGCCTAACGATGCCTTCCTTCCTGCAGTAATCATCAAAAGCATCTGAACAAAATTCACCACCATTGTCAGTGCGAAGTACTTTTACCTCCTTTTAAGTTTGCCTTTCTATCATGACTTTCCACTCTTTAAAAGCAGCAAATGTATCATCTTTATGTTTCAGGAAATAAGGCCACACTTTTCTAGAGTAATCATCAATAATGGTAAGCATATAACGAGCACCACCAAGAGAGGGCTTACGAGAAGGCCCCCACAAATCAACATGTATATAATCAAGTATACCTTTGGTGCAATGAATTGAGGTATTGAATTTTACCCTTTTGTGCTTACCAAAAACACAGTGCTCACAGAACTTCATGTTACCCTGAGTGCAGCCATCCAGCAGGTTCCTCTTCATCAATTCTGCTATACCAAGTTCACTCATATGTCCAAGACGCATATGCCATAGGTTAGTCCTACTAGCTTCATCTTTAGAAACAGCAGCAGCGGTAACAGAACCATGTAATGTACTTCCTCTCAGGACATATAAGTTTGTAGAATTCATATCACCAATCATATAAACGAGAGAACCTTTCGATACCTTTACAACTCCACTGAACCGGAGTATTTGTATCCTTCTGCATCAAGTGTGCTGAGAGAGATGAGATTTCTCGCCATCCCTGGTATGTGTCTCACATATTTCAGCGTGCGTGTCATGCCATCATGTGTCTTGATCTGAACGGAGCCAATGCCCATGATCACACGTGGGTTATCATCTCCCATGCGCACAACATCTCCATTCTGCACAGACTTGTAAGAACTAAACCAATCTCTGTTAATGCAGATATGAAACGAACATGCAGTATCAAGTATCCATTCATCATGATTAGCAACACAACCAGCAAAAACGACAAGACAATCTCCTGAATCAGAGTTATCAGCACTGGTAACAACAGAGGCCTTACCATCAGATTTCCTTTTCTCCTTATTCTGCAGATTCCAACATTCTTCAATGAAGTGATTTTTCTTTTTGCAATACTTACATAATTTTTTACCTCTACTCTGGCTCTTGTCATGATCATTGCTGTCGTTGTAGGTTCTCCGCTCAAATCTGCCTCTGACCTGCAATGCTTCGCCCTTAGAGGACGATGCATCAGATTGAACCATACCTTTCATCTTCTCCCTGTTTTGGAGCGCCTCATAGACTTCCGCTAGGGTTAGTTCATCATGGCTTAAAAGTATGGTGTCGCGAAAATTTGCATATGAACTAGGCAGTGAGCATAACAGTAAAAGACCTAAATCTTCATCATCAAACTGTACCTCCATCGACACTAGGTCGGCAACGATCTCCTTGAAGACCGATATGTGGTTCAATACAGAACCACTCTCCTACAACTTGTGTGAGAACAACTTCATCTTGATATGCATCTTACTGGTTAGATCTTTAGACATGCAGATCGATTCCAGTTTGAGCCAAAGTTCTGCAGCAGTCTTTTCCTGCAACACTTCTTGCAAAATATCATTAGATAGATGAAGTTGGATCAGCGACAGAGCCTTACGATCTTTCCGCTTCTCCTCAGCGGTTCATTAAGTCGATTTCTTCTTCCCGAAGCTTTCCAGCACCTCATCAAGATCCAAAGTTTGCGCCAGAACAGCCCGCATCTTGACTTGCCATAGCGAGAATCTCGTCTTGTAGTCTAGCAGCGGTAGATCATACTTCATCGACACCATCGCGAAACCCTAATGTGGGAACAAGCTCTGATACCACTTGTTAGGAAACGATAAGCGAACAAACGATAAAGAACAATAGATCAATCATAGAAGACACGAGATTTAACGTGGAAAACCCTCCTAAAACAGGAGAGAAAAAACCACGGGCGCCAGCCAGCAAAATATCTTCACTATATCTGGGGTGAGGTTACATCGCCGCACGGCGGCTTACAAGAGGTATATATATGGTGGAACCCTAAAAGGGATGACGACCCGCTACGGTAGAAGCTGGCCTTCATTAAGTGCAAATGAATTTGGATCACAACTCAACACTTGGGCTCAGGGGAGGAGGCCGAAAGGTAGGGCAGCTGGTCAAGCACCTAGCGGATTTAACTAGGAGAGGAGCACGGCGTCGAGGGAGTCAATGGAGCAGTGGTGCATGACGGCCCAGCAGGAGAGGAGGAGGAGGAGGGAGTCCACGGCGGAGAGGAGGCGCGAGCTCGGCTGGTGGATGGAGAGCACTACCGTCATGCCACGCGCGGCTGCGATGGCGCGCAGGCAGCCGACGACGACGTGCGGGGGGAGGAGGAGACAAGGAGTCGAGGCCAGAGGTGGGCTCGACGAGGACTCCGACGTGCACCACATCCGCCTCCCAAACTTCCCTGCGCGGCGTGGAGGCGTTCGAGCAGCTGGCGGCCAAGTTCTGCAACGGCGTCAAGCTTGACCTCACGCCGATCACCGCTGCGCCGCTCCGCTGCGCCGCCGAGCGCCTCGGCATGTCCGATGACCACTCCGACAACAACCTCATCTCCATTCTCCCGCGCCGACAGGTTCATGTCCCACACCGTCCTGAGGAACCCCAGGGACGCCATCCGTGCCCTTTGGTCATGTGAGGGCCTCCTTCCCCTCGCCGACGACCTCGGCCTCGTGTCACGCTGCGTCGACGCCATTGCCGCCAAGGCCGCCGCGTCCACTCCCACCGCCCTGTTCGGCTGGCCCATCACCGATGCCGCTGCCGGCGACCGTCCCGCGCTGCCGCCGCCTCCGCATCCTGCGGCGCCGCCCACCGTCATTCACAGTGAGAGAGAGAGAGGTAGAGAGAAAAGAGAGAGAGAGTGGAAAAGGAGTACGATAGGTGGGTCCTACATTTTTTTTAAATAAAATGCTGACTGGATTGCCATGTGTACACTACGTACGACAGAACCGCTTTGGATTGGATCGAGGGGGGTAATTTTGTCAAGTATTGAAAGTTTAGGGTGAACGATGTCTGGTTTTCGGGTTCAGGGGTGTATTTCGGTCGACCGGGATAGTTCCGGGGGGGGGGGGGTAATTCGTACTTTTCTTTTTTTTTATTACATCGAAGGGGACAGCATTTTAATTACCAACAAAGATGTTGAATATGCTTTGTTTTACACAAGTCTTATATATATGCTGAGTAATCGGAGAGTTAATTTTTCAGCCTAATCTTACCTGCAGTGCAGCCGATCTGTGGATAGAGTGAGATAAGCACCGAAACATCAAGGCATGAGTACAGACAAGTTTGATAATATTGACACTTATGTGGTATTATTACATTGATATTATTGTACAAAGGATCCTTTCATAATCTTCCATGTACGTAAGGCTGAGGAGCTCTTTTTTTTTTGTTTCACAATATTGGAGCAATATATATATGAATTCAAACATTCACTTTGAAATTATAAATTGGACAGTCGAATAACAAACTTCGGCTAGAAGTATGAGGGACGAGCGCTCTGTGTTCATGGCAATTACCTATCCTAGCGATAGGAATGATCTTCACAAATTTGTCATGGAAATGGAAGGCATGAGGAATTCAATTTCATCGTACAAACGGAGAAGATTGTCCGCGTTTGCTACAGGAAGGGGAGTCACTTAAAATCATGGAATGATTCTAGCCAGGTGGGTTCAGATGTCTTGCAAGAGGATGCTCATCCATGGCCAAATCATCTCAGATCTGAAATGTTTTAGTTCGCTCGCGCGCCTTCTTGCTCCTAGTTTGCTCTTTTTCTTTCACAAGATATCGTATTAATTAGTGTACTGTATTCTAATTAGCATCGCAGATTGTATGCTATACGGAACATCTCGACACATTTGTATTTTTCGATGGATTAACTTTATTTCTTTGGGGTTAAATTCGATGCTGAATTTGCCTTAAGAGGAAAAGTAGCTACAGGAATTTGACTACATATATAATGCTGTCATGTTTGGAGTGATTAACACAGGCCAAGTTAAATCCATAGGAAGAGATAATGATCGTCAGCAATATTGTTGCCACAAGCATTGGGAAAAAAAACGTGCATAAATCATATGAGCAACTGAGAAGAAATATTTTGTCTCTCTGAATTGCTTGGAGGAAGCGCTCTCACATGCACTCACTATTTTATCTTCACTAAGATGTTTCTTGATTGTATTCAGAGTCTTAATGCTCTGTTTTTGACTGACAAAATATGAACACATGCCTCGGACAATCTTATTATATCACGTCTTTGCTTCAAAATTTTGTTTTCAATTCAACAAAAAACACTCCAATTCTATTTTGTGTCTGCTCGACAAGCCCAAGCGGCCAAACAGGGTTGCTGGGCGGTGGATCCATCCCTGACTATATGGGTACCCAATAGTCTGTTATAATTCAACTAAATTAGTTCAAACTCATATTTTTTTTTGTTGGAATACAAAGTGAATTGTTCGCTTTTTTCCTCATCAGCTTAATCTTTTGGGTTGAACTGGTCGGTGCACGCAACTCAATATGGTATCGGAGCCGAAACTCTCGAGTTCGAATCCTGGCTGGCGTGCAATTAAATAAAAAGTGCAGCCCCTTGAGGTGGCCTCACGTGAGGGGGAGTGTTGGAATATAAAGTGAATTGTCCGACTTTCCTTATCAGTTTAAACATGTTATAAAACCAGCCCCGAAATCACATCAGAAACCAAACCGTGGAAGAAAACACCATAGGAGATCCAAACGCGATGACAGCACCGAGGCACGATATTTGATAAAGGAGTTCAGCTGAGGCCTACATCTCCGGGGCACTGATTACGGATGCTCCTCCCCGATCCAGCATATTACAGCGTCTCAGAGTTACAACGACTGACGACCGGACGCTGCCGGCAGTCGCTCCCTCTCGCTATGCTAAGTTGCCATGCGGTTACAACAGGCACATCTCTCTATTTATGAGAGATCATAGGACAGAGTCCGAATCTTACTCTAGTCCTAATACCTATTATAACTCCAAGTTCTAAACTGTAACCGACTACGTACACATATTCGACACAAACTCACACATATTTGACACAAACTCTAACACGATCGTTGTATCTAGCAATGCACATCCTATCCAGCTAGATTTAACAATCGAAAATGATTTGTTAGCGTGTTGTACTGGTATCTCGAGGTTCCTTTTAGTGTACCGGAGCAAAATCTCTTATAAATTGGACATCAGAACTCAGAATTTCACATAGCCACAATTTTGTCTTTGCAAGCATAGCACATCAGGAACAATCATTCAGGTGGTGATTTACCATAGGAATAGAAGTCATCGGAAATGCTAGCGATGCTACACAACCACATCCGAGCAACCCGATTGTCCAGGTGCTTTGATTAAATTCACCATGGCATAGCTAACGTTTTTATTACAAATAGTAAGCTTCTGCCGTGAATAATTTTAATAATAACTTAACTTCTCTAGATCTTACAGATGAACTATCTATCCACAATTAAACAATCTGTCATTTCTACCATTATCTCACGGAGAAGCTCTGTCTTTTTTTTTTCTATAGGATGGCGCCTCCCAGCAGAATTATGCCTCATCTGTTTTCAGGTTGGGTCAGGCTACAACTCAGCAAATCGCCCACCCATCAAATTGGCCTCCAATCACTCGATCATCGTCTCTAATATGCATTGTGCTCCTATGTCGGGATATTGACCTTCAGCAAAGAAGTCAAATTAATCTCTTATACCGATTCCTAATCTGATATCTGAAACGGATGGTTGGGTCTACAACATTACAAAGAAATACAAGTTCTAATGCCGAGTTTAGTTCCAAAATTTTTCTTCAAACTTCCAACATTTCCATCACATCAAAACTTTCCTACACACACAAACTTTCAGCTTTTCCATCACATCCTTCCAATTTTAACCAAACTTTCAATTTTGACGTGAACTAAACACACCCTAAGTTAAAGATCTATGCTCTATTTTATAACATGTAGTAGTAGATTTGTTGTATCAATGCATGAAAAAGTACCATTTTCAAACGAAAAATATACAGATGAATAGCAAAAATAAAGCAAAAGAAGATTTAAGCACCTTATATAGATTCAAGAGGCCTCCTCACTGTGCTAGATTATCAGTCACAAATCCCAACGTAAAAGTTTGGCATCAAACAAAACATCACATGACTTTTGTTTCTCTCAAAATTGTAGCATTACAATATGGTAGTTAATTGAACCAACGGAAAATATTTATTAGTAAAAAAAAGGGCTAATCAACAAAGAAAAAACAAATCAAATGACCATACAAAAGAAATTAAATCACAAATCAATATAGAAAATATATTTTATTATAAATTAGATACACGATGTTCTGCTCTAGCTATGAGCTTTGGCATTATTAAATATTGGTGTGGTAGAAACCAACCAAAAAGATTTGTCGTTACAAAAATGCTCCTAGAATAAATAATAATAAAAAAAATCAAATAACAATACAAACGGAATTTAATCAGAAATCAATATAGAAATCAAAATAGAATGACGGACTTTTACAATTTACACAGATGGTTGTGTGCTCTATAAGCTGATCCATGCCTTTGCGTGTTCTCAAATTTCTGTCATGCCCTAAACAATGTTGACAAAAACAATGGATTTATAATTATCTACTAGGGGTTAAAAAATATTTAATTTTCTTCAGTTACACAAACGGGCTAACTAAAATAAGGCGCATCAAATGACACGCCAATTTTCTAGTTAAATCTGAAATTAAGGTGAGTAAGTCCAATTATGTCTTCAGGAATAGAAATGAAATTAATATGTTCCAACATATTCCTAATGTGGTACAACACTGAAAAGTTGATAGAGATCTACTCTGGTCCAACAGTATGTATATCGAGATACTGGTACCTCACGGTACTAAATCGTTTCCGATCGTTGGATCTAGCTGGGTAGGATATACATTGTTAGATCAAACCTTCTGAGCACAATGCGCAAATCTTCTTTGTCTCTTCTTGTCTAATGATACGGATAGTCCTTATCTATATAAATTAAAACAAAGATTTACGCAATTTCAATTCAGCACTAGAATTAATATGATGGATGTGAATGAAGCATATTCTCAAAATCCAATTAGCTCAACTTGTGTAGTTAAGGGACTCAGAATGAGAGTGTGCTTAAGTGCAGATCATCAGAAGCCGTATTTATGTGATCACTGCTCTAACAATCACAATATTTATTGCATAGCTATTTCAAGGTCTAACTGTGGTTTCATAGTTATCAATTGAGGATTTAACTACATTAATTTTGAAGATAGAGTAGGTATCCGACTGACCCATTTTATCTGCACCCAGTACCAGGGGAAGGAACATTTATCTCTGCACCCAGAATGGGACTGTCCACATCTACAGACTGTGCAGTGTGCACCCAAAATGCTCCCTAGGAATACCAATGTCGTCCATCTTTTTGCTAATGATCATTGATATCTAAGCAACAGATGATGGATTGATGTGGTTTCATGCATATTCCAGGACTTCAACCTGGTCCCCGGCTCCTATTTCCATTCATGTTTATCTCCCCGTTAACATTGTCACGGCCAGATAAACTTTACTTGGATGATGTAAAAATGAACATAGAGTTGAAAATGCTTCTATGGTGAACGAAACATAGATGATAAATAAATGTCAATTTCGATCAGACACAACTGTTACATTTGTTCGATAGCATCCAAGGAGGTAACAGTGTACCAACAAAGATGTCGAGATGTTGGATATTAATGTCAATAGGTACTAATTGTAAGCTATAGCTACTCTTTTCCTTGTGGAGTTGAAGACAAGCTACAGGTTCTCTGAATACACTCTGTATGTTTGTAGGTGTTCTACTGATCTGATTAGTGCAACAAGCAATTGGACAATTAGTTTTCCAGTCTGATCTTACCTGCAGTACAGTTTATTAAAGCCTGATTTTGTAGACAGTGGACAAAATTTACTAGCCTCTGAAACAAGGCATGAGTGCTTGCAGGTTTGACACAGGCACATGAAGAGTATCAGGACAGGACAACTCTGCATTTTGGGTTCTCAAAGAATGCCGGTTCATGACTCTTGATGTGAGAATTATTATTGCATGGATGTTGCAGTGTAAAGGCTTACTTTCACACGATCTTCAATGTGCCTAAGGCTGAGGGAATCATGTTATTTTTTTCTGTTTCACAATATTGGTACTATGTATGCGTTCAGACATTCAGTTTGAAGTTACAAATTGAACATCAGGAGTCAGAAGTTTTGTATAGTAGTATGAGGGAAGAGCAACCTGACCATTAGCTACGATACCCACAGGAATGCTCTCTCTTATCTGCCGTCGAAATGGAAGGCATGGGGAATTCATTTTCATAGAATAAGTAGTGAAGATTGCCATCAAGAATTCAGTTTTCTTTTGTTTCTTTTGATGTCTTCTCATGTTTTTTACTTTGCCTTCTGTAATTCACCTTCTTTTCAGCTCTTTCTCTCTTTTTACCTTTTATCCTTCTTCTTCCCCTGTACTGTTTCCTTCCTCTTTCTGGTTTGCCAGGTTTATCTGGTATTGACCACCATTAATGGTTATAAGGTAGAGTCTCTCTACCTTTTGCGTAAAAAAAAAATCATCATACGCTTGACCAGAACGAGTGACCTAAAGAACCATAGGTTACAGGGTGTCTTGCAACAGGATTCTGAAATCTGAAATGCTTGGTTCACTTATGCTCCCTGATTCTCTGTATGAAAAATCATGAATATAGGGAAAATCATGGGAAGAGATAACAACCATCAAGAATATTGTTATTGTCTCGGTTCTATTTGCAACAAGCATTTGTAAATAAAATTGCATAATCGATATCAGAAATTGGAAAATCTTTTTTTTTAATCGATTACATGGAAGAAGAGCTCTCACACACCACACACATACACTGATACACACCTCCGAGTATGTCATTTAATTAAGACACGTACAAATAGGATGATGACTGCCCTGGATCCATATACAGCGTAAAGTCCTGCGAGTATGCAAGTTTCAGAGCTTTGTTATTCTTCCATTTGGCTGTTTTGCATGGAATTGTAATTCTCCGCTATGCCTTGCGCAGAATTTTTGCGAGTTCTTGCCAGTAATTAGTATAGGTAATAGATCATCTCGACTGAATTACTATGAAATTCAGGGCTTGCAGCTCAAATTCAAGTGGTTCAGTCTCACTTTTATGATCCGTTGGCATGATAGGCTTCGGAAATACTAGCAGTACATGTAGCTTTAATCGATCCACCGAACTTGAGAAATCATGGTAGGTTGGAATGGAACAGAGTGAATTTCTGGATCCTGCTTTGATGGCCATGGATGATCATGAACCTTCTGAGCACTAATGTATGCCCGAATAATCTGTCTCTCTTCTTGTGGAATGATATGGACAGTCCTTATCTATATCAAAGTAAAACGAGGACTTACGCAATTTTAGTTTTGCACTACTATTATAATATGATGGATGTGAATGCAGCATATTCTTGAAATCCAACTTGCTCAACTTATGTAGTTAAGGGACTTTGAATGATGAGTGTGGTTAAGTCCAGATTATCAGAAGCTGTATATATGTCATCACTGCTCTAATAATCACAACAGGGCAGTAGTACCCAGGGCTTAATATTTCAGTTTCAGGTTTCCTATCGGTGGTGGCCGAAATACCGAAATTATATGAATTTTTGAATAAAACTTGATCAAATCTGAACAAAATATTACCAAATTCACGAAAAAAATGAAAATTTTTTAATAATTTCGGCTGAAATTTCCAAATTCACTGTTTCAGCCGAAGTTTATAGGAATATTGCCTATAAATTTCAAGGCCTCTGCATGTGGTTTGATTGTTCTTAGCTGAGAATTTAACTACATTTATTTTGAAGATAGAGTGAGCATGATTTTGTCACATGTGATCACTCAATACAAGCGAAGGAATGTTTACATAGGACAGAACTGAGAGGTAGGGGCTCACTTTTGGTAATCTGCGAGGTTCATAAAGCCGTCTGCCCGTATATCTCTAACAACTGCTCTGTATCATATTTTAACCAACATAATTCAGACAGAAACTATAAATTGGAGGTCATCCAAACTGAGAACTTCAGATATCCCATTGTCCCTAGCTAACAGAACAAATTGGCTCACAGTCATGCAAGTGGAGTTGTTTACTGTAGGAATAGGAGTCATCTGGATTAGTGATCAAGGCCGGTTAATCTATTCTTGTAGTGATGCTGTAACGCTTTGCTTTTCGTGAGGCGTTAAAAACTAATTCGGCGAAACCCTAATTGCGAAAATTTCGTTCTTTGTGTGCGAGTCTAAGTCGTGCCGTGGATCTCAATTCAAATCCTGTTGTTCTCTCTCATCGAAATCAAAATCATCCTCCTCAAAATCATCATCCTTCTCAATTCAAGTCTCCAAATCAAATTTCGAAAATTCAATCCCTCTCTTTTGAATCCTCGCCAAATAATTGTCCCCGTCCTAAAAATATCAAATTCCCTTTTTGAATCCTGTTGTCGACTCCTCCCTCTGATCCAAATCCCAATTCCGAAAGTCAACCTCTTCCTTGAACTCGTTGCCAACTCTTTCTCTCGAGTTCGAGAGAATTAATCCTCATCCGAATCATTTCCTTGACTCCACCCTATGTTCCCGAGAACAAATACCCAAGTTTTCCTTTTGAATCTTTTCCTTGACTTCTCCTTGAGCCTCCCTTGATACATCCCTAAACACTCGAGTTCGAATATCAAATTTGAATTCGAATCGAAACCCTAAATCCTCTCCAAATCAATCCCTTCACCAGAAGTCTATTTTACCTCCTTCTTGGTCGATTGGGCCGTTTTTCCCTTCCCTCGGCCCACTTCCCCATCGGTCCACGCCCTGGCACGTGAGCCGCGCGTGACCATCAAGGAGGAGAGCGCCGTTCCTTCTCTTTCTCCCCTGCGCGCGCGCTCTCTCTCTCATCACCATCGTCACCACGAGCTCTGCCGTTCCATGCCGCATGCATCCAAACCCGGGAGACCGAGCTCGCGTTTCCCTCTCTCTCTCTCTCTCTCTCTCTCTCTGTTTCTCTCTCTCTCTCTCCCGACGAACTCCCCCCGGCGCCGATTCCCGTCGCCGCCTTTTCGATTTTCGCCGCGCCCTCGCTCGTGCGTGGCCGACCGCCCGGTTGCCACCGCGTCAGCCCTGGCCGCCTGCACCGCGCAGCAGCCCATGCCGCCCTGCCACTCGCTCCACCAGTGCGCGCGTGCGTCCAAGACGTGGAGGCAGAGCCTCGGCTCCCCTCTCTCACGTGCTCTCCCTCCTCCCTCTGCTCATCCAAATCGGCAAGGAGCCGAGCTCCTTTCCCCTCCCCTTTTTGCTTTTTCCCTCTCAGCCCGGCCGCCCGTGACCACCTCCACTGCTGCCGCTTGGCCGCTAGCTCTGAGCACGACCGCCAGCCGAGCTCCCTTGACCACCTAAGTCGGTTTCCTCCCCCAAAACTGACTTCCCGTGCCTATAAAACCCAAGCCGAGCTCCTCCTCCTCTCTATCCCTCTCGTCATCGCCTGCCGTGCCTTGTCGCCCTGCTCGGCTCGCACCGTCGCCATTCGTCGCCAAGCACCAGGGAGGCCAGTGCATGAGTGGACGTGTGACGAGGAGCTCCGGGCACCTCTTCTTCCCCTTCCCTGGCCGCTCCCGGAGAGCTTGCTCCCGCGCCGCCGCCGCTCGTCACGGCGCCCTGTCCCGACGCGGTAGCCCTCCGTTCCTCTTCCTCACTCGCCCTCCTCCTCCTTTAACTCGCGTGGTAGCTCGGTTAGCCTTCCGGTGGTTCGTAGGCGCCGCCCCAAGCCCCGCCGCCGCTCGCCATGGCCTTGCCACCGTCGGCGCCCGCTCCCGGAGGCCGCCTCTCGTCGCCGGACCTCCACGGCGCCTCCCCACCACATCCGATCCTAGAAACGAAACCCTTGAGCCCCGGAGATGCTCCCATCCCTTTGAATGGAACCCTCGTCGTCTCGTCGTCGTTTCCCCCTTTGCTCGCCACCGGTTGCCGCCGCCGCGATTCGCCGTCACCGGCTACCCTCCGGCGAATCTGAGCCGTTGGCTCACTCTCTCTTGTCCTCCTTGTCGTTCCAATGTGCTCCCCGTCGCCCTCGCCGTTGCATGGTGTCCAGGTGAAAGTGCCGTCGTCCGCCGTCCATCTCGCCCTCCCCTTCTTCCTCCTCCCGCCGGCCCGCGTGGCTGCCACGTAGGCGCCACGTCAGCGCCACCTCAACTTTGACCGAGCCGAGCCGGTCAGCCGCCTCCTCCCTCCACCACCCTCGCGCGCGCGGTCCACGGTGCGCCAACCGGCTGCGTGTGGGCCCGCCGCATCCCTGGTCCATCCGGTGCACGCACGTGAACCGCGCTCACCCGAAACCCTAGCACCACCCTCATGCGCCGCTCCCACGGTGAGCCGCGCCACCGACAAGCGGGCCCCACTCGGGACCCTGGAAGGTGGACTCGGCCCACCAGCCCTCTCTCTCCCTCACTCTCCCCGCGCCCCCTTGGGCCGCCTCTCCGGGCCGGCCGGCCCATTAGTTCGGCCAAGCCGTGCCTCTCCTCTCGGGCCGTACCCAAGCCGCCCGAGGAAGTCTAAATCATATCCCTCCTTCAATTTCTTTCCAAAAAGGGTTTAATAAATTATTAAATCCTTTTTCCTTTAGACAGAAATTCCTTATTCCTTAGAAAATCCATATCTTCTCAACCGCTCATCCGATTGACCCCGTTCCACTTCTAGTAATTCCGTAAAATTGAGATCTATTTAATGGCACTATTATTTAGTCTAAATAGGGTATTTTTCTTTGTCTTTTGTCTAGGTTTTCGATTGTTTGCGTATAGTTGCGGTTACCAGATTTCCGTCAACCGCGGGTTTTCTCGAAGATTCGTGAAGCTTCGTGAAGACTTTGAGCAAGGCAAGTCACCCTTTGATCAATTGCTCCTATAATTGGAAAATCATTATTATTTTGTTTGCAACTCGCATTATTAGAATCACATACTTAACTTGCTTGGCCTCGGTTTGTGTGCCAAACCGACGGACCTACCCAGTAGTCACACTAATTCCTGTAGGCTGTACTACCCTGATTCCTTGTCGCTCCACCCTTGTGGTACTTCGGTATCCGTGCTCTCTGAGCGCGTATACCTAATATCCCACATACACCGTTGATTGTCGAAAACTTGGGAAATGGGTTTGTGAAGCCTTCAAAACCCGACATGTGGTGTCGGTGTGTTCGAAAATAAAATAAATTGTGAAAACTCGCGATGCGGGGGTTGTGCCTATGTGGCACTGTCCCGTATTTGTATATAAGGACCGATTCCTGTGGGAAACTCATCGAACATAATCAAAGTGCAACCACAAGGTGGAATGGGACACCCTGGCTAATTAACTAGTCGGTTCAGGGAAACCTCGCATGCCAATAGTTGGGAACGCCGGGGCGGGGTCGGACAAACCGGGTTCCTGGTAAGGCAAGGACAATAAGCTTGCTCACTTACCGATCAAGGTGGCTGGAATTAATTTGTGAATGCCTAAAATGGCCTATAGTTACGTGAGGATTTGATCCTTCTATGTGGCATGAGGTAACCCTGGGTCGGCTTGGGAAAGGCTTTGTCACGAACCTCTGACACCAGCCAGTGTCTAGAGTAAGTTCGTGTCTTGTGGGTAAAGTGTACCCCTCTGCAGAGGTTAACTAACTATTCGAACAGCCGTGCCCACGGTCATGGGCGGATGTGAGGTGGTTCCCGTTGTGTAGATTTGTTTGCCTGTGCTTTGTGAAAAGTTATTGTGGATTGGGAATCGTAACCAGAATCAGCCTATGTGGCAGATGGATGACCTGAGTGGTCAGAAACGAACCTGTGTGATTCGGGATGTCTGCGGGCATCATAGACTAGGCTTCTCGAGTGGAAGCAGATTGCTTTGCTGCTGGGCAGCTGGACTATGGGAGTCCGCAAAAATGAAAAAGGCTCTGGGAGCTGCCTAATCAAATGAAAAAAGCTCTGGGAGCTACTTAATCAAGTGAAATGGCTCTGGAAGCCGATAAGTAATGATCTGACCCGGGGGGTCGGTACATTACCATTTGAGTTGTTGAAAAGCATCTCTTAAGTCGAATCGAGACGCAAGTCTCCTTTTCGACCCAAACTTAAAAAGAAATAAATCACTTAGTGATTTCAAAAATGATTTCAAACAAAGGATTTGCAAAACAACCTTGCCTCTCTTCCAAGCTTGCATTAAACACCTAAGTTCCTGTGACTTGCTGAGTACGAAAGTACTCACCCTTGCTCTATATAAATATATGTAGTTCCTCCGTCCTGAAGCTGAAGATGAAGTGAATTGAAGAATAGGGTTTCGTCCTGGTTCCCAGCCGTCGCCTGTGGTGTTGGGTGTTAGACCGTTGGTTCCGCTACTGTTGCTGTTGCTGGTGTTTTCTCGTCTGTGTCTTCGGTTGTATTCTCAGGTTGTCCTGAGCTGCAACCTAAGTTAAGGTAAATAAGTCATCTATTTATTTTAAGGATTTGCAATGATTCATATTTGTCACCGTGGGTACCAGCACTATGTCCTGGGACTGGTACTGAGATCGCGGTTTCGTAGGAAGCGGTTCGCGCCGTTATTCCTACGACACGCTCCTGTCAGGTGCCGTTGTACGGCGGTGCCGGATTGGGGTGTGATAGATGCTCATTCCTTAATACTATGATTTAGGGAATATCATCCACAGGTGATAGACCTGTAGAACATATGGGACACCAGCAGTCACGAAGCGGTTTTCCGGAGTAGGTTGTAGGAGTGAGTATGTATGCATTGTGAGCGCCTGCCTTTATACCTTTCTTCTCAAAGAAAAATGAAACAGCTTTCTGGCGACGGAGAATGTAGATGGTAGTCAAGAATGAAAACTAGATTTACATGTAGTCAAATGTTCCATGTGAAATGGACGATTGAATTGAAAATTGACCAGGTTTTAGAGAAGCAACAGAAGATTAATTAAGATTTTGTGACAGCTGAACAATCACGCTTAAAACAAGCAGTCAGTACAGGGATCAAAATGTAATAACACGGTGACAAAGAGTAATAAGAGTAGATTTCTGTAATTTGAGTATGTACGGACTTGTTTGCTATTTATTGTTCATGAATTATCTCTTTCTTCATGACATATTCTACTTAATATCATCTTTTCAGTAATCTTACATGATTTTCAGCGACATTCATGGTTTCCTGGAGCAACGAGTGGGTAACAGAAATTTACACTAGATGCCATGTGCAAAGGGCCCAGGTCATTGTGATCCCTCATTCTTATATATTGCAGGCATGAACAACATGATGTCGATACTTTTGCAACAAAAAGTTATGAACCATATTTCCAGTCAAGTTAGCTATCTCTTAGAGTATACTACATGAATGGGAGTCACCGGGAATGCTATGAATACAAAATTAATTTGTGTTCCTGGCCTGGTCAAGGACAAACTTGTGTCTTAATTGGACAAGGAGACATATGGGACGATCAACTAGGTTTTTAGGTGCCCAATCGTCAATTTGGATGGGTATTTTACACCTTCTGCTCAAGCATTAATATAGGCATTTGACCCTAAAAAAATACTAGTATTTGACTTCCGTTCTCAAATAATCATTCATGGACCATATCTCTCGCCAATCAGAGTCAATAAGTCAGTAGTGCCGCTGGTTGGCTTGCCGCCACTGGGGAACCAATGCTTTACATGCAACATGAAGGAATGAGCACGCCTTGTTCCTGTATCATCTGTGGTGTTGGGGAGAAGGATTGCGACCTTGCACCATTCACCCCCGTTGGCTCCAGGGGGCCTCCGCCGGGAGGCCTGCCACCAACGCCCGGTGGAGTCCATCTCCGTAGGAAAGGCCCTTATCGGAGGCCTAGGAAGCCGACGGAAGTTCGGAGCCAAGCAAAGTGCCCCGGGGACCTCAGAGCCCAGTCTAGGGCCCTGAAGGCCACGGAGCTGGCTCAAGGGCCCCGGAGGATTCGGAGCTGGCTCAAGGGGCTCCAAAGCTCTTACCAGGAGTTTGGGGCCGGAGCCTAGGGAGGACACCGGGAATGAGCATGGGCCGCCATTAAAGCGCATTACTTATCCTCCAACCACCACCGATGTCACGACACGACTGGCGATGTGAAGGCCAATGCTAGCTATTGCCTGGGTAAAAGCTACTACTATGATGGCACCATACCGGCCCCCTTAATGGGCGCAGCCGTCTCCCGGTCAGGCGAATGGACCCCCGAGCCGTTGGCCAGCCCACCTATCAGCCACCTCGAGGTAACTACAGTGATAGGGGTAGATTTGTAACTTCCTTTGTATGTAACCTAGTATAAATATGTAAATACTACCCTCAGAAGGGGTACGAGAGAAATAGACAGAAACTTGAACACTCGTAAGTTCTGTTCCAACATGTTGATTAATTTCAATTACGCATGCATGCAGATCAAATTTGATTGTATTAACAAGAAACAACCTTTCTCAGGGAAGCCAAAAAAAGCAGGAGACATGGTTGCCAAAATCCAATCAGGGACGGTCAATGAAACTTGCAAATTTATTTAACTCTTTAGATAATGGAAGCTTTATTGAAACTCAGTCAACTACATCGAGATAATACAACCAAGCTGAGCTCACTTCTGGCCTCTGCATAAAGATACATAAAGCCGGAAGGACACCAACAGCAAACCCATAAAGAGGATAGCCATTCTTGTGCTATCATCCACAAACGAGAACTTCGGAACACTATTGCAGTGGTCTCTCAATAGTTGGACCATGTGGTACTGGAATTTTTTATCAGGAGCAATTAAACTATATGTTTACGGATGCTCTAGTTGATGCTGCTACTTGTTGAGTATAAATATGATGCCTATGAATATTGTTGCCTCCCAAGTTTCATTGTTGTCCTCATGTTCACTCAAATCGTCAATGACATATCATGTAGGCTTGGTAAGCATTAGGAACACCAAATCTAAGGTAACTCCACTTGCTCGCCTTTATTTAGTTAAGAATGTTGCGAGCCCTACACCTACATAGTATGTGCTCGTTTGCAGGGGACAGGGTTAGATCCAAAGAACCACTGTCTTCATTTTGCATCCTGCCTGAGCCATGTGTTGTCATTTCCTTATGAACAAATGCAAATAAAACAAGGATAGAAATCCAAATTGTGCTTGTAATTTCCGGATGTTTTGCCTGAACGGCTTGATGTTTTAGGAGTTGGACAGTACTGTAATTTCAGATCCATGCAACTCTCATTTGAACAAAGTACTGCTAGTCCCATCTCAATTATACACGCTTGTCTAGACCACCAAATGCTTCCCAAATGGTGTATTTTGTTGTTTATTTGAGTGCAATTCCATGGTAATTTGCACAAGTGAACTGGAAGTCTATAATTGGCTAATTGCACCTCTGTCTAAATCATTAAGTCTCACAATCGATTTCATTTGCAAATACATCATTCAGAAAAATTACAAAGATTAATTAAGAAAGCATAGATGAATATAGTATATATAGCCTGGTCGAACATATCCTATATACTTAGTTCATCCACACTAAGTGTAGCTAATGCTATTTCTCTCTATTTTCATTAAGCTACATCACCTTGGAAATCAGTGATGATAAAGTGATACAAGAGTTGCAGTATAAAGGTGAAGCCAGGAAAGAGTTTGGACCTTCATGCTCCCTCAAACAGAAAATGAACACCTCTAAAACTCATCGCCTCCATCAAATATACATTGTAGGCTTGGGAGGCACTGGAAATACTGTTGGCGAGTGGTGTCGTATTACCTGCCCTTATAGGACATGATGCATCATGCATGCATTATGGCTGGGAGCATGATATGATACCTCTAGTATGTAAACTAATAATTAGTAGCAGGTTATCTTGAGTGAAAAGTCATGGTTAAATTGGACTAAATTAGAGAAGTACATCAGAATTGGTGTATCTGATTATATATGCAACTTGTTTTTTTCTGGTAAAAATCCAGCATGATTGAAACAAGTGCATACAAAATACCTAAATTCTATAGTAGCTGATTCGCCCATAACATAGGTGATGAAGTACTGAATGTGCAGTAGGTTGGATCATATCCTTGGCCTCTTTCTATTGGTCTTTCATCTCTTCAGATATCAAGGGATAGGGATTACGGATTATCATATTTGGAACCGTTTTTCAGTCTGCCCACCCAACTTGAAATATTTGACACACACACACTCTCTCTCTTTTTTTGTGAAAACATAGTTGTGTTTTCAATGACCATATGTGGACATAGCAAGATAAACCATGCTAGCAACTGATTACAAATTTAAACAATGCTAGTATATTTCACTTTCTTTTGCCGCTAGCAACTGATTACAAATTTAAACAATGCTAGTATATTTCACTTTCTTTTGCCGAATCATATGTTGTCTTTTGCACCAGAATATTGTGGCTCGCAAATTGTTAGCTCATATCTTGTACGACGCGCAAAATTTTAGCATTGTATAGGGGGAGGTGTGGCATATATATATGACAATGAAGGCTACATGGTGTCAAGGGAAGAAACATTCCTCTTTAATTTCAGTTATATATGTGGATCATTGCAATGTTTGATGAATTGAAGGTGCTTAACTGCAAAACTCAATTTAGCACAGGGCATTGAGTTATGTGGCATTTTATTATGTCTTTATACAGTTTACTAAAATCAAAAGGAGATGCGAATAAGCACTATAAACTATAGAGGAGGTGGAAGAGACCATTGCAGATGATGCTTGGTCGAGCTGGCAAATGTCACTAATGCTCCACAGGTTTGAGAATGGGTGGCCTCTGCAAAACATCTTGGACAGAGATCTTGATCAGTTGCCTGGTCTCACTGCCCCACTGCAAATCTACAACACCTTTTTGTTAAATTATTGATAAATGAGGTCGACAATACTGTAGGATATTGCAATATTAGCATAGCATCGTGGTTACTAGAATACCTGTGTAAGGGTGCAAGTAGATCAGCCGACAGACCTAGTTATAAGCAAATAAGTGGGTAACCGCAGGTCAACCCACTTAATTAGCAATCTATTAATAGGTTTGCATGTCGATCCACTTGTACCCTTACGCCTGTCATCTAACATCAACATTGGATCCTTGCCATGTTCTTATTCATTGGAGAAATGACATAATCTGTGATCGAGCAATGATCCTTGATTGTGCCCACAATGAACGAGCAGTCCAACACGAAGAGAGGACAATGTATTTTGGTTCTGCGAACTAAATTGCAACTTTTCTGTTCATCTTCTTATTCATTGCTAAAAGAGAAGTGGCCATAGTGGTCGATGGGCGTACACTATGATCGAACACCTCGTGTGCCATCCCACACAATCGATTGTGCTGCATGCGAAAAACGCAATAACATCCTTGACTTGAACTCGCACATCTCTTGTGAAAACAGATAGCCGCTATTTGGCCGGACTCGATCTGAGCTTAATTTAATTTAGACCTTGAAAAATGCAACTAAAAATAGAGGAAAAAATGTGGTACAGAAAAAACAGAGGAACTAAGAATTAACGAACACTAGCACACAGGTTTAAGCTGAATTGCCCACATAATCATCATGTATCAGTCAGATTGATTGACTAGAATATCTCGGCACATATCATTCATATCAATCGAGTGTAATCTATTTGCATCTGCGCTTGCAAGTACACCAAAGAGAAAATAATGAAATTAAATTAAGCAGCGTACTCTAGGTATATGGCATATGCAGAGCTAGGGATTAGCAACATTACCCCCATGCATGTGCAAATTAAAAGTTTGCTCCAGACTTTCCATCTATTGATGGATACGGTCAGTCGTAAGAGATAAAATATCAACAACAGGTGGCTGTGTAAAAAGGAGCTTGATTAATTCGCATCCATTCCTCAAGCTCTCCCATATATATGTTGGTCTACCGATCTATCTATCTATCTTCCCTTGATACATCCAAATATAGGCATGTGAGGCATCAGGTACAGCTACAGCAGATGCAGATCTTAACAGTAGCACTCTGTCTCTATTGCTTCGAGGAAGAACATTGCAGTGGACTGCTCTGATCCGGTTCCATGATATGTACATGGAACGAATGGCGTACATAGAATGCTTGGGGTAACTTTGGTACCCTCCATACGCACAATTAACAGAGAAAACAAGCTGCTAACCATATCGTAAGCTTGTAGAGCAATTCGATCATGGTCATGGAGCTCCGACCACCATGTTATTATAGAGAAATGCCATGATATTTTCGTATATTTTGGTTGCATGCAGAATAGTTGGCGTTTGACCAATTGACCTCAGCTGATTCACAATTTAATTAGAAGACAGTTCTATACATATCTTGATTACAAGACAGTTGTAGTGTAAATACTTAGTTACATCATTACATGTGTCTTGTGCCTTTATAAGTCCAAATTAATTTACTGCAGTTCTATATATATTGATTTCCAGCATACAGTTTCATGGTACTTATGGTTGGCGTTTGACCAATTGACCTCTGCTGATTCACCCCAAAGCTCTTGACATATAAGTGAGGAAGTAGTAAATTTGTGGGTACGCCGAGATTGGAGATCGCCAGTTTGTTGTGGTCTCTTCAGATAATGACATCTTACTGAAGAAGTTACTCCCTCCGTTTTTTAATAGATGACGCCGTTGACTTTTTCTCACATGTTTGACCATTCGTCTTATTTAAAAATTTTATGCAAATGTACAAGATATAAATCACACTTAAAGTACTATGAGTGATAAAACAACTCGTAACAGAATAAATTATAATTACGTAAATTTTTTGAATAAGACGAATGGTCCAACATGTGAGAAAAAACCAACGGTGTCATCTATTAAAAAACGGAGGTAGTACTCTCTACCTACAATCTACTTTTTTCAAAAAAGATATAATATTTAAAAATAAAGAGATAAATAAGTTATTTCCAGGAATAAACATGCATGACTGAGATAAAACCTTGCCATGGCATGGCAAGGTTTTGGTCACGCCATCTGTGACGGCAGGTATAGTCACATGCCCAAATGGTTTATTTTTTATAATAATTTTTCAGAGGACTTATGTTTAATATTTTATTGAAATGTTTAAAAAAATCCTCAACGTATCTATATGAAGATGTAATTTTGTCTTAAGTAATTAAACTTGATGAAGGTACCATATATTAGAAATTTTAGCTTTGTGCTTTTGTTCGTTCTTTGGATGCGTTCATGCACCAGAAAGGGTTTTATAATACTCCCTCAAATATTATTTAGATGACATTTGTTAGTTTCATTTTGAACTAACCAACGTCAAATAAAAAAACAGAGGTAGTATTAAAGAACAAATATGTTAAGACGACAAGATCTCATGCTTACCCTTTTAGAGAATCCCAATCAAAAGCAAAATTTTCTTAAACAGTTAGGCATGCCACTGCCTAAATCCTAATAAAGAGTCCAAACGGTGATATGCACAGCAGTATAGTTTCACTTCTTGCGCATGTCAGTATAGTTTCCCGCATGATCTCACCAACAGAGCAGTCGAACAAAGTCTGCTTTAATTATGTTCACCGTGGATAGAATCTGATGAGCTCTGAAACATCAAGGCATGTTGCAATAATGTTGCAGTACAGAGGTTTTCTTTGGCAATCTTCCATGGGCCCAAGGTTGATGCCCTCATGTTTTTTCTGTTTCACATTTTATTGGCACTAAGCATTCACAGCCAAGAAATACGACATTTAGCATAACTAGGAAGATAGCCCGCGCATTTGCGCGGGCATGTTTTTATTTCGTTTCGAAAACATGTCTAACAAAATAAGTTTAAATTAAAGTGAGGTGTTTCCCTTCTTAATTGAATGTTCATTGTATTTTTTCTTTAAAAATCTTGAGAAACTTTAATTGCTCATAAATATATATTTTTTACTAACCTGCTATCACCTTTTTAAATTGACCAAATATACATATGTAAGATAGTGATTCTTATGCGTAGGATCCTACAGTATTTTTAAGAAAAATACCAAGTTAATATGAGTCTTAAAATAAAAATTAGTAGGAAATTTCTAATCATATCGTTATACGAAATGCTTATTGATTTTGTATTGACACCTTAGAGGCATTTACATGCAGGTCGTGGAATTTAGTGTATTCGTTTAATTATCATTGACCTTCATCTCCTGATGTGTCAAAGTGAAATATGACTTGTATGTAGAGAAGAAAAAAAGTTTAAAAGAATAAAATATCGTTAGGATGTAAAATGAACTTTTTTTCCTCTGTAACCAATGGAATAGATTGATTCAATACTACTTTTGCGGGTTAAGTGCTCCACTAAAATAGTTCACTGTGTAAAAGCTTCAACTCTACCTTCTGGGTTAAGTACTCCACTAAAGTAGTTATATGTAAACACATTACAAAAGTTATTTCTAAAGGTAGCCCATGAGTCCGAGGCAAAAGGCTCATCACATAGGAGGCTGCACATTTGAGGAACATGAGAACAATATTCTCGCGGAAATCATTTGTTTAGAATGTGATGAACATAATTGTATATTCAATTAAAAACGTTAGAAAAGTGGCTTAAAGTTGTCATTTCACATTGATTGGTTATGAAAATAATGGTATATATAAATCTTTGTGCCGATATCATTGTTTGCCAACAATCAACGAACTTGATAGTTACTTTTGGTGTTCCTTTTGGTATGTAGCAAATTGGCTACATATTTTACAACTTACTGTATCCTTTGCTGAGATGCACTTGCTTTTTTTTCTCTGTATACTTGATTGTCTCATTGTTTATTAATGGATGCCTTCGGTCCACGTGACACAATATATATTTCAAATAAAAAGCCTTCTCGAGTCTAAATTGATTTTGCAGCGTAGGAGATAGTTTATTGTTTCGTGTAGAGTGTGTGAGACTCCATGTAGCTTAGCAGGAACATAATTTTCATTGCGAAAAATAACTCCGCATGTGTGATTATTATGTAGTGTGGTATGATTGTTGTCATGATTTAAATATTTTTACTCTAAAATTTATGATTAAACATTAGGATTTTACATAATGCAAACAATCACTTTGTGATTTTATCTTAGCTAACATGCATTAGGCCTTTAGTGATTATGTTTATATTGCATAATCCTAAATATGAAGCCTACAATGCTTATCCTATTTTATCTTTGTTGTTTGAAAGAATTAGCCATTTATACAACCATGGTAGTTTAAATACTAAATAGTTTTTAACTTTTAAGTTTCTAAAATAATTGGTAGATAAAGCTTTTAGCTCGGTCATGCATGATACATACATGTAGTCCCAAGCTAATTTGCCCCCTCACGCTGACAGTGTCCTGAGTAATGTCGATGGGGGCAAAATTGTGACCGATCAAAGTCTTAATTTTTTTCAGTTCAAGAAAAAAAAATGAATCTCAATTTTTTAGACTACTATCCAATGTCTTGTACTCTGTATGTACGAACGAAGCTATAACCGATCTCTTTTCCTTTGCGTTAGATCAATGTATATGGCCCACACCATTAATTTATATATATCTAATGGTTAAAATTAATAGGTCCACCGATTTGAATGAAAACCGATGGTAAGATATTTTTCTTTTTTTTAGAATTTATAGGATTTTACCTAATTTATTATAGCGTAAAGTGATGATTTAGGAGCATTTGTAGAATATGCATGTGGTGGCTTGATAATGTTTATTGGAAGTATAATGGACTTTTAGTATTTTTTTAAGTTTCAGAAAGAAAAATGAATCTCGATTTTTTAGACTACTATATAATGTTTTCTTCTTCCGTAAGTGTACGAAGGAAGCTATAACCATTCTCATATCCTTTACATTAGATCGATGTACGCATGGTCCACACCATTATATTATTTTATATAGATCTAATGGTTAAAATTAATTGGTCTAACATTTTAAATGAAAATCAATGCTAAAGATATTTTTCTTTTTTTCTTAGAATTTGTAGGAATTTTTCTAATTTATTAAAGAGTCATGTGGCAATTTATAAGCGTTTATAGTATATAATATAATATAAGACACGTATAATTATATTATTTTGACTTACCGGGGAGTAATTTATTTTCTAATTTAATTATTGTGTAATTATGTTTGATGATAAAATCTATATCGTTATTTTTTCATAATATATTGGAATTATTTAAATGGCACGTAAAAGTCAGAAATTGTAACCAAAACATGACATTCTTTTTGAAAGATTAAATATAAGCAGTTTAGATGTTATATTTGTTTAATTGTCAATTGTGCTCACCTATTGTGCTTTCTACCTAATATTGCATAAGAATAGGAATAAGAAATAAGAGAGGGAACAGAGGAGGAAGAGAGGAGGCATACGGGTCCAAGTACGTACGTATACCTACTACGACTCCACGTAGGTACAATACTGATAGGGACTGGAGGATTATTTTTTCTTTATAGATTGATCTAATGGTTAAAAATATCGGGTCCACCAGATTAAATGAAAATCAATGGTTGGGTGTTGTCTTTTTTTTTAGAATTTTAAGAATTTCTATAATTTATCATAGTGCCAAGTGGCAGCTTGGGAGCGTTTGTAGGGTACACGTGGCAGTTTGGGAGCATTTGTAGGAAGTTTAATGGACTTTTATTATATAATAGAAGATAGATAATAGATAGATAACTACATCTATTGCCAGTAACAATGCAAATCCATATTAAAAAAAAATAGTAACGGCACTTTATTCCGTTCTAGTCAATGCTGGCTGTATTTACCCCACAATCCCATTCTAACCCATCTATCATGGACCTGTTGAGTTTTGGCCCCTTCTGTAAATTTTTGTAAATAACTCTTTTTCTTTATAAAAGTTATATTGCTCAGCAAATGCCATGCAACGCAGTAATTCATCTAAAAAAACATGGACCTCGCAAAAACCCAGAATACTGTTCTAGCCAAGTACATTTGTGAGCCCCCTTGTTTCTGTTTTGGCCTAACTTGGACATATTATATTGGCTGGATTATGTATTATATTGACATATTATACCGGTATCTCGAGGTACTTTTTGCTGAACCGGAGCAAATCTCTTAGAAAATACTAATTGTATAATAAATCAGGGTTACATATTATTTATAATACATTGGGATGAGTCTCTATTATCATTGATTTTTGCTTGATCTCTGCATTGTCTTCCAACAATGACAGAAAAGCTAGCATTAGTAGTCCGATACTCCTTTCTTTGGCTATGTCCTGCTATCAAACACGTAAGAATTGTTTGAAACTAACGACAACTAGAGCTATGTCAACAAGCTTACCAACGTAAATAGGTAGTGGCGTTCATACTAAGTACAAGGATAATCGTTGCAACAATTCTAACTAAATAAAAAAATGGAGTCCTTATTGCCTAGAAGCACATTCACATCATCGTCACAAAATAAAGTTCTTTGATATAATTATAGTTAGCATAGAACACTTGTCAAATTTAAGAAGAAATCAACTTGTTCCAACTAATTCAGTGGAGCAGAAAGACTGAAATTTGAATAAAAAAAAGGAATGTAGAAATCCTAAATTTGAAAAAAAAATTGGGGGGCCCAAATTTTTGGGAGCCTTGTGCGATCGCACAGCAAGCACATGCCCAGGGACCCTTTCCCTTCCTATGGCAATCACACTAGCTACAAAGACAACAGACACAAGATATACGGTAGAGCTCTCTCTTATACTAGGTAATATATGTTAAACATGATAGAAATTATGTGTTGAGATATTGTGAAAATAATGCGATGAAGATGATTCGACATACTGGTATGTTGAGCTCTATTTATATTCTAGATTATGTGTAATAGTTGCATGAGATTTAAGATACTCTATAAATTGTTAGTGGATATATCATACTTGCATGTTACGTTTTAGCATGTAATAATTGCTAGTGGGTACCAACTATCTATAAGGCCATTCCCAATCCAATGATTAGGATGGTGTCTATATCATTAAATAGGCTGCCACCTAGGATAAGAAATGATATGGCAAGTGAATAAATGAGAAAAGAGAAGGAAACCATGTCTTGCATGAGATATAGTTTCTACACAATATTCAAGACATCATGTGAGATAAGTAGCATTAAATTTAAGTAAAGATAGTGGTGTTTGCATTGGAAGAGTAGTGTCTAGTACTAATTTCTTGATGACGTGGAGTTTATGGAAACTATGTCTAGTGTCTTGGGTTGGGAATGGCCTAAGGTATAGATATGGTCAAATATTATGGCATGGCTATAAATAAAGGCTAAAAGAGATCACCTATGCTGCTGTCTGCTGAGGTGAAGTTGAAGGATGGAGGAGAGAATGGTGCCCTTTTTACCTAGCTTTCCATAAATGACGGCAACCTTCCTATCAACTAGCTTGCTTTTATTTCTTTCCTATATATGAATGTATGAATGGAAGTCATCAGAAATGAAAGCATAACATCTTCGGGATGTATGTTGAAACAAATTCATATTGAAGGGAGGTTGCAACCAGATTGTCGGCTGCAGAACAAATCACATTCCGCGGTGCAGAATTCAAGTTGCTATGCTGCAGCAGCTGCAGGAAGACGTTCAGTCCAGCAGTGTGCAGCAGCTTGGTCTCTGTCGTCGTTTGCATTTCGGCGTGCGGCCGTCCTTCTGTTTGGGGAATTGGCGATAGAAACGATCGACCGTCCTCCTTAATTGGCCTTGCCAACGATTACTTAATTACCCTCTCACCTAAATTATGCAAATGACTAAAATGACTGTAGAAATCAACGGTGAGATTTATTCCTACTACACTACTATCACCTCCTAGTGAAAGGTACAGGTTGGGACAGACTTTCTGTCCATTGATTGATATTTTTTTTGAACGACTCACCGCCATCGCCACCAGCTGTGAACGCTGTCACCGGTCACCATCCCGCCAGATCCAGGCTCAGATCTGGTAGTCTCCTCCACGGCCGCCACACCTCCACACGCCACCTGCAGCACCGCCAGTCACCGCCGCCCCACCGCTCGACCCCGCTGCCGGCTGCCTCCCCACCAGATCCGGCCGGGAGGCACGGATCTGGGAGATTTCCGCCACCCCAAGCAGCACCCCTCTGCCCGAGTGTGGCGCGAAGATGAAGCCTCACCGCCGCCGTCCTTGTGGCCGCGCGGCTTTAGGGAACGTGCGCCGGCGGGGGCGTCGCCTCCCGTGTCGCCTAAGGGGGAGGGGCGATGCGAGAGTCTAGCAGCAGCTGGCTGGTTATATATATTCACCAATCTGTTATAGTAGCCATTGATTGATATGGTCAGAGATAATATATCAACAGCGCATGACTTTGCAAAAAGGAGCTTTATTAATTATTAACAATTCCTCGAGGTCTCCCATATTGGGTGACCTTCCCTTGTTACATCCAATCCAAATATAGGAATGTAAGGCATCAGCTAAAGTTATAGCAGATGCTGATGTTAGTCACGCCGCTCCTTCTCTGTTCTTTAGAGGAAAGAACATTGAATTGGACTGCTGTAGTCTGGGTCCATGATCTACTTGTTCATTGCGCACAAAGATATTCGATCATGGAGGACAGGTTTTTTGTCATTTGTTTTCACTGCATGCATGCTGTACATCTTAGTTACAAGACAGTTGTAGTGTAAATACTTAGTAATATCATTACATGTCTTGTGCCCTCTAGAACTCTAAACGGCAGTTCTATGGTCTTGATTTCCAGCTAAGTTAGGTATGGGAGGCATCAAGAAATTGAGAATGAATGGCCACTCAAGGATGATGAATAAGAACCCCCCATACTAGTAGTCAGCTTGGTGCATGTTTTCGGTTGCAAACATCTTACCTGTAGCTTGCATGCTGGATGTTGCTATATTGGCCTCTTTGGTAGGCTGAATCACTAGCAGAAATACATGAATATAATGGATGCATGCAAGGGAAATGTTATTTCCTCACTATGCAAATGAGCGATGCTCAAGCAATGCAGGTGTTCACGTACAAACAGTGAGACACAATGCAGGAACATTCTGGGTCACTCTCCTTTCCATATGCATCTCCCACTTTCTCCATTCCCCTTCTTGCCTTCTCTTTGTTCACGATGTCACCAACTAGAAAACCTATTGGTTGTCTGCCTTTTGGTAGATGCCGGAGATGTAAATCATTTTCTATTTTTCATTAGATAAGTATTAAGGAACTGTTCCATTGATGTGATTGACGCAGCTTGCAATTGGAGAGTTAGTTTTCCTGCATGATCTTACCTACAGTGTGCAGTCACGCAAAGTGAGCTTTTGTCCAATCTGGACATAATCTGATTGGTTCTAAAACATTAAGGCATGTTGCAGTACAGAGGTTTTCTTTGGCAATCTTCCCTGGGTCTCTTGTTTTTTATGTTTCACATTACTGGTTCTGATAAGCATTCTACCTAAATAAATTGGACTCCGTAAGTCAGAACATGTATATCAGCATGTGGGAAGAGCACCCCTGACCATTGCCTGATCCTACCAATCTACCATAGCCATCGGAAAGCTCTTCTGGTGTTTACCATGGAAATGGAAGACATGAGGAATTCTCATCATACAAATTGGATAAGATCGTCCGCATCTGCTAAGGGAAGACAAGAGATCTAAAACGCTGCGATGATTGTAGCAGTGCGAGTAGCAGCGAGCCTGAGACTCGAGAGGATATCTGCTCCTCCATTGCTCCATCGCCTTATTTCCAAAATGGATTGGTTCACTTGTGCATCTTGTTGCTCCTTGGTTCTTCCTCCATTTTTTTTTGCTACAGAATGGTTCATTGTTTTTCTTCCTATTATTAGTTTACTACAAGATGTTGCTTATCACAGGTTGTATGGAGTAACTTATTTTTCTTTTGAAGAAGGAAGTAACTTTATTTCCAAGAGGTCAATTTTGTGCTGAGATGCCTTGGGAGGAAGATGATCAGCTGGAATTTGACTGGGTTGAAAGGGCATCCTCTTGTACCTTTGACTGAGTTGCATGTGCAACCGGCTTGTTAGCACTCCGAATAAGTCATTGCACAATAGAGTACACTAATCGAGCAAATCTTAAAATTATGTTATCAAACCATATGCAGCTGTAGACAAACATAGCGCCGCTGTAGATGAACAATAATAGGACAGAACTGAGAAGTAAATGTTCAACCTTTGGAATCTCTAATAGTTGCTCTGATTCGACTTTTGGTAGCATACATTTTGACTAAAATTATAAATTAGAGATCACAAGAACTAAGAGAACTTCACATAGACTACAGCCCATAGCTATCAAATGCATATCAGCCCCAATCATGCGAGGGGTGATGTTTACTGTACAATAGAAAGTAGGAACATAAGTCAAACGCGCACACGCTTCGCTTGTGTTCCAAAAAAAGGAACACACACACGCGCGAATGCCTCGCTCGCTTGGCTCGGGCTGGAGTGGCATGCGTACGCAATTTGTGCGTGAATGGTTTGTAAAAATTGGCTCCTCATGCTTGCATAAATGCAGCTTCCTTTTACAGTTTTATTTTGTTGCAAAATTTGGTGCTCATTTTTGGAAACACACCAAGTCATCTGGTGCGTGGAGCGGTGTGGAGTCCGGTTAGGTTACATGCGATCTCTCTAGTTCGGTTACACGTTATGGAGAACGTCTAGGCGTCTTGAATCACATTTTCTATTATTTCTATATAAACCGAGCCACCTTCTTCTAGCATCACACACGAAAACAATCTAGGGTTTGCCTCCTCCTCCGAAATGTGCCATCACTCGTAGTCCACTCTATCCAGCTAGACAGCATGCACTCGCGATCACGAGAGCAGGTCTCCAGAAACTTTGCCTTCGACGTCCTACATCGGGAGAAGATGCTAATAAGGTTTTCGGAAAGCACTTTGCAGGACTGGTCACTGGTCTTCCACAACGGCTCATCTTCCTCTATGTTTAAGGGCTACACGTAGACAACAAAACCCTGCACCTCGCGTTGTTCTTGCGGTGCGGGCTGCTCCCCGTCAAGTCGATCCTATTCTGCATTCACCATGTGCTACAAAGCCAATCTGTTCATGTTCTTCTGTTTAGTTTATATGTTTAAATCACATGATATGGTTATGTTTATTTACATGTTCAATGTCATGATTTATTGAATAAATTAAATCTACACGTGCTTATATTTTCATCAGTGTCGTCGTTATCCCTACTGCATAATGGTGTCTACGATATCTGTGTCTAAAAATCAAGGTTCGATCATTGCCGGCAGCTGTTCTAATGATCACCATTCATAATTAATGGAGAAAGCACTCTAACTGTCCAAAAGCTTGATTCAGTACAAACGCTTTAAGCATCCTGTATTTCTCAGCTGAATTCAATTTCAAATAATATATTAATGGCATATGTGCTACAAGTACAACAATAAGAAAGACAATATGAAGAAAAATTAAGCCATCTTAGATTGATCACTAAAGTAGAGTTAGGTAGGACAATTTGGCCTCTTCAGATGGCCACCATGTGCAAAAGAAAAAAAATTGAGAAATACATAATGCACAAGCAGTGAAGCATAGCCCATGCTTATTTGTAAAATTTGTATGTGTCTCAGACCACTAGTAAAAAGGTAGGTCAGGAAAAAAAAAGTGAAACAACATACAGGGGTCAGTATAAAAAGTGATGGAAGAAAGATCTCGGGCTCTCATGTTCTGTAAAACACAACACAATGAAACGGTACCCTAGATTCATCGCTTTCGGTTATGTATGATATAGGAATGATTGGAATCAGGAATACTGCTTGAATTTGGTTATCAATTTATGCATGTTTATCAAAGATTACCCTGCCTAGCGAGTATAATCTCCCTTGCTCAACTTCTTCCAAGAGGATATGATCTCCCTTCTTGGATTTCTGCGTCTTTGGACGATGCGTCAAGAAGGCTAGCATGCTTACTTTATGTGCCTGTCCAGCTGATTACCCAACGAAGATGTTTAGATGTTGGACATTAGTGTCAATTTATTGTAATTGTAAGCGTTAACTACTCTTTTCCTTGGGGAGTTAAGAGAAATACTACCGCCTCTGAATATACTTTCTTTTACACAAGCGTTTTGCTGCGCCAATTGAAGAGTTATTTTTCTATAGCCTGGTGTTAAATTGCAGTGCAGTCGATCAGAGTCTGCTTCTGTTCACTTTGGATAGAACTAATAAGCACATGATGAAACATCAAGGCATAAGTACAGACATGTTTGACAGTATTGGCACTTGATATGAATATTATTACATTAATGTTGCAGTATACAGAGGTTCCTTTCACAACCTTCCTTCTGCCTAAGGCTGAGGGTCTTATTTAAAAAGTTTTGTGAAATATATAAAACTATATGCATACATGAAAATATATTTAACAATGAATCAAATGATAGAAAAATAATTAATAATTACCTAATTTTTTTTAATAAGACGAATGGTCAAACATGTGCTAAAAAGTCAATGGTGTCAAACATTTCGAAACGGAGGGAGTATGTGTGTGTGTGTATATATATTCAGTTTGATTTATAATTAAACTGTACAAAAAATTTGACAATTTGACCCTTGAGGAAACTTGTTTCAAAAATGCACCACGAGTAAAACTTTTTTTAAAAAATGAATCGGGAATTCAGCGTGGTGTTGAGATTAGACCGCTCGGAGCCAGGTCAACTGGCGCTGAATGATGTGTCCTCGTGGTGCGGATGCTAACTCAGCCTACCGACGTGGCAAAGGTCAGCTCAACCTGCCACAGTGCTGATGGGCCCGCCATCAGCGCTAGGCTTGTTGTCGCCGATGTAGGAAACTTTTATCCCCACCCTACAATCTTTCGTATAGCAATATGAGCAAAGAGAACCCTACATCCCAAATCAATAGTATTAAGAAAAATTAACATCATTGAGAAAGTATCTCCAAGAAATCCACACAAAATCTGTGCAACAGATAGGAAATACTTTTGCAACAGGAATTCAGATACCTTTGCAACCACATTTGAAATTCAGATATTTCGCTATCAAAACCATGTTCATAATTAGTGTTGTAGATCTCATAATTGCTCTGGCTATTGTTTTTGCCAATATACATTCAGAAAGAAATCACAAATTGGACACCAGAACTGAGAACTTCACATAGACAGAAATTGCCTCCATCTAGCAAAGTACATGAGCCCCCTGTCATTCAAGAGGTGATGTTTACAGTAGGAATAGAAGTCATCTGGAATGCTAGCGATGCATCTGAAGTCTGAACCATTTCCAAGCAATCCTATTATTCAGGTGCCTTGATTTAAACATTCAGTGGAAAAGAGTTTTTACTATAAAACAGTCAGTTAATTCTTCCATGAATAATAACGGTTCAGTTCTAAATCTTGGATATGAACTTACATATATATCTATCCAAAAATTAAACAACCCGGTCTTTTCTACCTATATCTCATGCAGAACTTGATCTATTTCAGGTGTATCGAACCAGCGTGGAGCAGAGTGCCTCAATCCTGGCTCACAACTCTAGCTGTGAAGGTTATTAATGATCAAGAGAATAAACATTTGGCAAGATATTAGAAGCACTAGAAGACTAAATAAGTTTTGATAACTGTTGAACACAGTCACTTAAAACCAATTTATACAGGGATCAGAACGTAATTTAATTTGCTATGACAAGCATAGTAAGTTTCAATAGTCTGAGACTTTGAGTAGACAGTTCAATGCAGTCTTCTTTTTCTTTCTTTGTGACAAATTGGACCGAATATCTTGTTTTCAGTAACTGCAATGATTTGCAGGGACATTCATGGAGCAACTGGTGTGTAATATAGATGAATGAATTCACAGTATATGGAATGTTCAAAAGGCCGAGGTCATTGGTGGATGAACTGGGAAGCGGTTGACCAACTCAACTAGGATGGTAGTGCCTGATGGAAAAGGCTATACTACTTTTTTTCTCGCAAAACTCTTATTACCACTGGGCCAAATTATTTCAGGACTGAATTCCTTTTTCATTCCACATGACTGTTGTAGATATCAAATTCATTTGCTTCAAAATGTGCCGCATAAACATAGAAATAAAACATTTTTGTTAATTCCCCTTCAACACATGCTATGGTGCCACAGACAGGAAGGTAGGTCTGCATTATTCATTATGCTGAAAGTAGAAGCTAATAAATTCCAGTGTTATATATATAACATGGTAGCTTTTGTCAACCAGATTCGCTAATACTCCCTCCGTTTCGAAATGTTTGACACCGTTGACTATTTAGTACATGTTTGACCGTTCGTCTTATTTAAAAACTTTTGTGAAATATGTAAAATTATATGCCTACATGAAAATATATTTAACAATGAATCAAATGATAGGAAAAGAATTAATAATTATTTAAATTTTTGAATAAGACGAACGGTTAAATATGTGCTAAAAAGTCAACGGCGTCAAACATTTCGAAACGGAGGGAGTATATTCTATTGACAGATAACATGACTAGAAATAGAGGCCAAAAGAGATATCACTTGCTGAGAGTTGCAGTTGAAGTTGGAGGAGAGGATTCCATCATGCATGTATCAGATCAAAGTTATCAAGTAGTAGCATATATACACCCAATTTGCCGTGGTTTCTTTCCAGTCGGACATACGAATGGAAGTCATCAGAAACAATTCTATTGCACACAGGGTCACTGACAGAAAGAGCGTTGGTTTAGCAGCATCTGCGTTGGTCAACTGCACAGACGTTTCATCTCCTCTTCCATTTTCCAGAGATTTCCTCCGTGGATTCCCAAAGCTATAAAATCTTGGCCAACTTCGTATTAAGGGAGAGGTTAAGCTCACAATGTCAGGGATTTGAGGGGCTGTGCATGCAGTCAATACTCAATACTGATGTAGCCATATCACAACAGGCAAAAGTGTTTGTTGCATAGGAATTTCATGGTCTAACTATAGTTTCATACTAGCTAGTTGATCAAAATTTTACGCTCACAGCTCATTGAAGATAAAGTGAGCACCAGATCGATCAGTGCCACGGTTGGTCTTCAGTTCTTCAAAAATACGAACAGAAGGAGCACCTATCCTTTTTAGTAATGGGAATAATTTCATAAATAATTGCTCAGCTAAAATTTTACGGCAATTTACATTCAGATAGAAATTATAAAATGGAGACTAGAAGAGGGATCTTTCACATAGGCACAATGCAATTTCCCCCATCTAGCAGCGCACGTCATCCCCCGATCATTCATGTGGTGGTGTTTACCGTAGGAATAAAAGTCATCTGGAATGATAGGTCATACTTCACAGCTCTTCATTGCTGAGGTGTATGATTTAAGAATTCAAATTGCATATAACCTTTTTACTGTAAAATAGTAATCTTAATTCTGTGAGTAGTAACACTTCGGTGCTTGCTCTGACATGAGTTCAATCTTAATGTAGCATGACCACTGCATTACGCAACGAAGCTTGAAGTCTGAATTTCAATTCAAAACTGTAATATCGGAGATATCGGCAGGAAAGTTCATGTGCATCATCAATTGTTTTTGGTCCAAATCCTTGCCAAAAATGTGTTATTTCATTGCATTATTTATCAAATAGTTTGGATTTGAAAGCAGTACATATATAACAGTAACAGACATGAAAATTGGTACGAGATATGCGTGTATCTCTTCTCAGCACCAACTCAAGAGATCAGAGCAATCAGCTGACATTCTAATTTACTAGCCGTGTTGCATAGCAATTTTATCATCTAAGAATGAGCTTCATAGTACGATATCAATTATTCCTACACTACATCTATTTGAAACGGTAAGGTCGAAAAAAAAAGTAGAGATGAGGTGAACATTGGCAGCATATTTGATGTTCACCCAATACCAGTCAAGGAACAAGTGCTGCAGTACAGAGACAACTATATCTCAGCTTCACTGATTTTTTGTAGGTCCAGAAATCTGAAGCTGATGTTTCACCCTAGGCAATCTGCCATGTTGGTAAAACCCTGTTTCGATTTTTCGTCAATATAAATTCACATAGGAATTCTAAATTGGAGACAAGAATGAAAACATCTCAATCTTTTGAAAGGATCACAATTGAGAACTTTACTTTATAGGATCGTAAAGGGCATTTCCCACTTATAAATTAGGTCTTTTGCACTTCCACAACTAATATGCGACTATTCAACACACTTAGCCAGTTGCCTTTGCATGTCCCCAGTTCAAGTGGTGAAATTTATGATTTATCATAGGAATAGAAAGTCATCTGATCCGGAATGGCAACGATACAACGGAATCCACTTCAAGCAATCCTATTGTAAGTGATTTGATTTAACATTTCACAATTTTACAGTGCTTTTACTACAAAATAGTTGGTTTAATTCCTTGAGTAACACCAGTTCCACTCATGCGTGAACTGCTTTGGCAAGCTCAATCCATCATGTATTTGTAATTTCTTTAGGAATCAGGGCTCAATGCAAAATTACCAACTGCGTGATTGATTAAGCAACACAGAACACACTGATCCGCCTGCGAATTGACCTCTAATCACTCAATCACAACTGCAAAGCAAACACAGCGAAAAAATGGATGCAGCACTTGCATAATAACTGCATTTATTGCTAGTCAAAATGCAAACCCATGTTATTAGAAAATTAGTCACGATAGTATATTCCATTATGGCCCATCTAACATGGGTCTCATGGACCCACAATAACATTCGAGCCCAATGCATATGGGTCTCCATGCTGCTATTAAGGCCCAACTGAGATATATATGGGCCAAAATATTTAAGACGTGTGCGGTGGATTCGTTATGGGTCTTGTAGGTCCAAATGTAAAGACTTTTGTCTTTGTCCTATCCAATAAAAGATAGTTCAGATGGTACATTAATACTTGTTTTCTCAAAACACAAAAAATGATACATACTAAAACAATTTTTTACCCTTGAACACTAGTGCAACAAATACAAGTTAGGACATGTTACCTCTTCAATTTCCATGTGGAAAGCAGGACACACCATAATTTAATTCTAGTTATATTGCTAGACATATGCTCTTTAAAGCAAAAGTGAATAAGTGATCAGTGATCAGCTAATATAAATTCAACTGGTAAATAATTAAACAACATGGCTATAAATACTGCAACATATCCTATGCACACACTTATCCTTGTGCACTCATGCACTCGATCACTCTAGACCATAGGATCTCAAAGAGGTCATCTCTACTGCTGAAGAGAAGTTGAAGGATCAAAGAGTAGATGCATGCTTCAGCTTCCATCAATCAATCACTACAACCATCTTCACCAACAGGCTGTTCATTTCTTTCCTATGTGATATACCACTACTATAGAAATGGTTTTTGCAGACAGCCAAAAACGGTCTTCATATGCGAAAAGGTCTGCGAAAATCGAGTTTTTCGCATGCGGATCCTACGAATGGTAGTCATTAGGAAGGAAAGCACAACATATGGAGTATGATGGGGTAAACAACTGCGTCATGGAGGGAGGCATCAGCCAGATCCTCGCCGGCAGCGCAAACCAAATTCCCCGCTGAAGATTTGAAGTTGCTACGCCCCTACAAGTTCAGGAGGAGCTTCTGTTTAGCAGCATGCTTTCTCCGGCTCTCTTCCATCGATTGCATTATTCATCAACTCCTCCAAGCTCATTGATACATTCCAAGAGGGTTAACAAAGGTCTCGGAAGATTGTTTAGCTAGGGCCCTCTCAACAGTTCAGGAGATGTAATAATATCCGTATGCATATAATTTGGAGGCGATGGATGTGATTGTATGATCTGTGGGAGTCGGACAAGAATTAATGTGTGTGATCTTGCTCAGGATTTGCATTTTCGATTTCGGCCAAAATTTCGGTGATTTCGGTTGGACCAAAATTTACGAAATTTCGTGATTTTTGGCACTTTTTGGACCGAAATTTTTTAAAATTTAACAATTTTTTACTGTATTTGAATAAAGTTTGGCTAAATTCAAAAAACATTTGAGAAATTCTGAAATTTTTGGTCGATATATTGATTTGCCGGTGGGGTCCGAAAATTCAAACCGAAATTACAATCACTGATGTTGCTACCAGAAGAGAGCAAGGTTTTTTCAGTATTGGCACCATATTTTTTTTTTATAGATCCGGCTCCTTGGTCGGATGAGTTATGTCTAACAATAGTTGACACCTAAAATGGGTGAAAATCATATTTAACATCGAGATTAGCACAAGTAGCAGCTGCAGTAGATTTTGAGGCGTTTTGAGAAAAACACCTTCTAATGACAATAATATTGAAGGCATGAATTAAATTTGCCTTGTAATTAATTTTTTTTAATAAATGGCTCCAACAATATGCCTTCAAAATCTCATCCATCCTGTAGTGACATGGGCTCATTGTCAGCATGCCAAAAGTATTTGAGGCCTGAGAGGATGAAAGTATAATATATTATGCCCAAATTTGTAGATGGATCAGAATTTCGACCGGAGCCTCTGGAATTGAGGCTCACACATGTGTGTCAGCCCATTAATTCAAACAACGACGCCCAATTAGCCACCCATGCTGATGATGATCAAATGATAAAAATTATGCTTCTCGTTATTTCCTCCTAACTTCTGCCATATGTACTTCATGCATAGATTTATGCATGTGATGTCATCAATCAAAAGCAGTAACGGAAAGTGAAGAACACAGCTACCACATGACATGATCACTGTTGTACAACGATCCTTTCTTCTTCTTTTTTCTTTTATGAAAAAACGTCTTGCCAAGGCGGTCTTGGCCTTTAATTTTGATTGCTATGAAGAACCTCCAAGGCTGCAAACACCCTCTTTCTTCCGTTTTTAACTACTCCCTCCGTCCCTAAATATTTAACACCGTTGAATTTTTTTAACATGTTTGACCGTTAGTCTTATTCAAAAACTTTTGTGAAATATGTAAAACTATATGTATACATAAAAGTATATTTAACAATAGTTAACTTTTTTAAACATATTTGACCGTTCGTCTTATTCAAAAATTTAAGTAATTATTAATTCCTAAGGGAAAAGAATGAATTTCTCAGCCCATCCATTATGAAACGACACTATAACAGCTGCTATAAATGGAGGCTAAAACAGATCCCCAGTGGTGCTGAGGTACGGTTTGGTTAATGGATGAGAGAGCGAAGCATCATGCATGTTGCAGCTTCCATCGATCTTGAATCGACCGTCGCAAACCAATCATATATATGTAATCTGACTCGACTTGATCTCTTTCTGACGTCATCAATGAATTCGAAATGGAAGTCATCAGGAACCAAATTAGCACAATAGGATTCCAATCAACCAGATCGTCGCCCACAGATCACTGTAGAGAATGCAGTTTGCTGTGGTACTTATGCATCGGTGGGAGGAAGTTTGGTTTAGCAGCATGCTCTCACTGATGCTCTTCGCTTCTCTGCATTCAATCTGCTGTATTCAAGAGCTCGTGCAGACGTCTAGGATTGTTAGTTCTGCATGACCTGCTTGGCTGTTCTTAGGAGAGATGTGACAAAATTATGCCGGTAACTTAATTATCTCGTTACAAAACGTATCGGTGAGAAGAAAACAGTGTACATACGCTGTAGAAGAACTTACACATGTTTAAACTCTGTTTTGAGTCGAGTCAAATTTACCACGAGAACTGCATTATGCACTGCTGCTTGAAATTTGAAACTACAATGTTGGAGAAATTGATAGAAATATCCAGTTGAAGTCATAAACATTTGTCTGGAGTCTTGACCTCGTCACAATGAGTTTTGCGTTATTCATCAAAGAGCTTAGACCGGAACATCCAATACAAATTAACCAATTAACCATGGTTGTCCAGGCCTATTTAAACCTATCCAATACAAATATACAATACAAAATCATCGAAGCACTCCTGGCCTCTCTCTTCCGAGTACCATATACGTACATTCGATTTTTTTTTCTGTAAGATTACGTGTCCATTCGATGCTGATCAGCATATAAATTTGAGGCAACAGGCAACAGATTTGAGCATATATGCATATTGAGACAGTGAGAGTTGATGAAGAAAGTGTGGAATCTCGCTTCCAGCAAAGAGCAAAATCTATTTGTCATACATGAAAACAAACACAAACAGTGTGGGCATGGAAGGTATCAGAGCTACTATAAATACTTCCAATCTGTTACCTTCATCCTGAGTGCCATCTGCTGGATGTTCAGAAACTTATGCTGGCAGAAAGATCATTTTTCACAGCGGAGAAGGCGATGCAGCGGCTGCAGGAGGTTTTGTTTAGCATCTTGCATGCTGCGAGTCTGCGACTGAGTATCTCCCGTTGTTTGCATTCTTGTGTGCAAACTCTCTGCGACTGAGCATCGGTTCATAATCCTATGCCAAGCTTGTGCAGTGGTTTTTGGATGTTCACTAATAAGCCTGCACTACTAGGATGGGAGAGGCTCCCTAGTGTCGAAAACACTCGGTAACAATGCCAGGACGCTAGGTAACTACTTCAAACACCCAGTAATAATGTTGCAGAGTGGTACAGCACGCCCGGGAGTGATACGAGGTTCCCGTGCTGTCTTTCGGTGTGTTTTCTGAAAAAACACTCCGTAACAGTTGGGAGGTTACGGAGTGTCTACAATACACTCTGCAAAGTTCCACTAACGGCATGATGACTATCCAAACGGAGACACTGAGCTTCCCGAGTTTTATATATTGACACGTGGACATAACGGGTATAGCCACGTCAACAGCACGTTACGGTGTGTTCTTAGCTGCCACTCTGTAATATCAAAAATCATTACCGCGTGTCCTTTTGCTTGCACCACTCGGGAAGCACTAATAGAACCATTTTTTAAAAAATATATGCATTTGCTAGTTGAGGGACACTAACAGTGTGTAGATGAAATCTTAATCAACTTGCAATAAACCTGTTAGAGCATAAATACATTCAACAAGGTAAAGTATTCCATCAGTATGTTATATTGATTGACATGCAAATGTAATAAAAAGAAGAAATATTCAACATACATCTCGATCTAAGCATGAAACAATGTACTAGTCCTACAGAATCCTAAGAAAACCGCAAAAAACAGCTTAAGCTCTTCATAGTTGAAGCACCATCCTGAACTCTATCAAGAATGCAACACACAAGAATCATGATCAAGTTGGCTTGTTGGAGTCTTGGAGACCATAACCCACTGAGATCCAAGGGCAATCACCTAAAATAATATATAATGGTAAAGTTGCATCAAGTATCATATATAACCAACCAGCAGTAACTGCTTATAACCTAATCTAAGAACAAAATGGTATGTTTCAAAATAGACAATAATAAGTAACCATTATTCATAGTACAAGGATTAAAGAACACGATTGAGAAATAGGGTGGAGTATCCTAAATAGTTGTCACTGTGTCAACAACAAACTTCACTATTTATTCATCTAACGAGAATTGACAAACATGCTGATGTTATGATTTGGAACAATCTTAACCAGTTAACGGTTGAACGGTTGAGCCAGCCAACCTTGATTTGTGCTACTTATAGGGTAGATAGCACAAAAAGTGCAACACAACAAATATTGAAGTTCAGACTTTGAGAGATGTACTAACTAAAACTTTAAGAGATGTTGTAAAACTACTAAGTTCTCTATACGTTCTTACCTAAATTTATCCATTGGGGAAGCTCCCATAAGCCTCACGTTGATCATATCTGAAATCATGAGAAGACACTTAAAAATTTGTGACCAGGAGAATGGCTAGAGTAAATAAAACTAGTGGACCATAATGTTTGTTATTGAGAGTAGAGGATTTTTTTAACCTCGCAGCAGTAAACATCATAGAGGATACACAATGACGGAGAATGCATCATTACCTTTGAATTTGTGAACAAGTTCAGCCCTACTAAGTATAGATATGCTTGAACCTACAGAAGTATGCTTCCAGGAGCAAACTGCTGCATCAACAATGAAATGCATATATTTAGCATGTACATTAGCATCAGATTATTGTCTAAAGTTTAGAGTTTAAACCACATAAAATACAACATTCTTAACAAATTTTAAATTCCCTTGCATAAGGCCTTGTTCACTTTGGAGGGTACTAAAGATGATTGGAGGGAAATAATTCCACACCCCAGTAGGTGTGGAATAAATCCCCTCAAATCCCTCCTTGGGATTAACTGAACAAGGCCTAAAATGAGCCAGGATTCTTGCTATAAGGCCATGAAATACTATTATTAATAGCTTTTCAACCAAAATGAGACATAATTCTTGCTTTTGAATAATTTGCATATAATAATTAAAATAGCTACTCTTCAGGGTTACGATAAGTTCATCCTAAATGAACAATATCCCTTGGTACCACGTTTAAGAATGATGTACAACAACCACTTGAATGATTTTAGATTAGCATTGTAAGTAGGGATAGCATTGTAAGTAGCGCACTAGGCATCAGTCATATCCACTGCAAGCACATGATAATCACAGGATGCAGAGTCCGAAATTATGTACTCACCTTGTTTTTCCCAAATCACTGCATCATCCCAGAGCTCAGGCTTTGGCACCACCCTCTGCTGCACGGCTAAGAATGCTCGGCTACTACCGTGGATCCACCTGTCTATGCAAGCGCATTAAAGCTTGTGCCCAAGCCACTAATTGAGTCAACTAATAATCTCCAATAACCTGTCAGGTAAAAAAAAACATCACAGAAGTACATCATAAGAAGTATTTTCTTAATTTTATTAGGCAGTCAACTTATAATACAGGGACTATTTGAAGACCATTATGAAGCAATTTCACTACACTACAAGCCATCCAGCTCATTGTTGATACCAATGTAAGTAGTTAGACAAATTATTTTAATGTGGCTTGAGATGCCAAAGAGGACTGGTCGCTAATTGACTTGCTAAGCAGGTCTTGCTACTGCTGGTGGCTAATGATGCCGCAGCTATAATGCAGATGGCGGGGGAGGAAAAGGTCTTACCTTGCATGGCCAGGAGGCGACCATGGCGGATCTCGGTTGGGTTGCTTGATGAGGGGGCCGGTCGCGGTAGATCCATGGCATCCGGCTTGAGGAGGAGCCACGGCGGAGGTTCAGGCCATCCGACTTGACGAGGGGACGGCCGCGCAACAGATCTAGGATCCCAGGTTGAGGGAAAAGGACGCGGACCGGTGCTACACCGGCGTTGGTTGGGGAAAAGAGGAGGAGGCACCGGCGTCGATGCCGGCCACAGCTATAGCTCGAGAAGGTGGCGTAGGCGTTGGTCCTCGTTGCAGCTTGAGGAGCGGCGAGCGGGAGGAGGCTGCGGTGGTTCGGGAGAGCAGGCGAATGGGGGTGGCGGCTGAGAGTGGGAGGAGAAAGGGGTTGGTGAGGGTGCTAGGGTTCGGAATTTATATATGAAAGGGCAAGCAAATTTAGATCGTTGGATCTCCATCCGATGTACACAATTAACTGGCAGGTGGGCCCCGGTTTCTTCACATGTTCATATCGAATGGTTCCCGAGTTCCTTTATATGATGAGACTCGGTAAGTTTTCCCTCACCGCTAGTCCCACTGGTCAACGTGCTGCATCGGATGGATGGCGTCTGACGTTCCCTGGTGTAACTCACCAACACACGGTAATTCTCCTTGTTACGGGGTGCCTACATGGAACACCCGGTAAGACTGTAGTGTTACCTAGTGCCGTCCATTTACACCCGGCAACTTACCTAGTGTCATAGAAAGCACTATGTAACCTTGGAAGAGACTAGGGAGAGTCTCCCGATCTAGTAGTGCTACCTGGGAGTTGAAGAGATGTAATAATAAAATTAGGCCGGTAACTAATTAATTCTTGTTATAAAACATATGGTCGAGGGCGAAACCCAGTGTTCTTAAGTGTAGAAGTGCTTCCACATGTTCAAACTCTGGTTGGAGTTCAATCAAAATTTGAGTGAGCACTGCATTTTGAACCGATGCTTGAAATTTGGAACTGTAATACCGGAGAATTGACAGGAAAATTCAGTTAAAAATCATAAATACTGGTCTAGATCGACCTCATCAAAATGAATTTGTTTATAGCACTTCTCATGAAAGAGTTTTAGACTGGAATGAACAATACAAAATGGCCATGGATGTCCTGGTGCACCGAAACATATGTGACACAACAAGAATTCGTCAAAACAATCCTATACCGAATCTCTTCCGAATACCACATCCATTTTATACTTTTTTGTAGGATAACATCTCCATTCAATGCTAATCACCATATAAACTCAAGGCTACAGGCAACAGATCTTAACATATGAATTGTGAGAGCTAAGAGGCACTTGATAGTGCAGTGGTAATGGGTATGTGGTTTCAACTTTGAGGTCCCGTGTTCAATCCCAACACGCTCACAATTCCTCGAAATCTCTCTTTTTTCTTTAATCGTGAGAGTTGATCAAGAATGTGCAGAATCTTGCTACCAGCAAAGAGCAGCAGCTATCTATGATGCATGGAAACAAACACAAACAGTGTGGGCATGGAGGGCATCAAAACTACTATACGGTCAAGCTGTTTACTTCATCCTGTGTGATATCTGCCCATCTCCCGGATGTGTAGAAGCTTCCCCTATTTGAATCATGACCAAAGATTAGTTGTTGAATTTTATGGAAATTGATGTGATTGACATCTCAGTACATCTAGTAGTTTTATCTTTGCATATCCTCAATTTATAGGACATATATATAAGTATGTGCAATTGCCATCGCTATCAAATGTAACTTGAAAAAGGACAGATATTTTAAGTAACTTTTATTTGTGATGGTCATAATTAGGATCCGTCACAGACAGTAAAATGAGTAAAATAAAGATGTCGTCTGCTTAGCTAGTCACGGACCTTTATATGGGCATTCACAATTAAAAAAATATATCTAAGCACAGTCACATTCATTTGGGCATGAAACAAAATCATCCACATTCACATTCGTCTTAGGAACAAAATGAATCACATCCACATTCACATTCATTTGGGCACAAAACAGAATCTGGATGCAGGAACAGAAAACTCTTGCTATTTGCGACTTCGCTGCGGTGGTGCGCCTCTATTGCGGTGCTCGACACTAGAGGAGGGTGTCGATGGCAGTAATCACTGCCGCCAAAATCCCTATGCAATCTGAGGGCTCCTTTGGAAGGAAGGGGAGAAAACCCCTGGGAAAAAATTCCTCCAAGAGGATTTTCAAGGTGATATCCTCCCCCCTCCACCTCCACGGGAGGATTGGGAGGGCTTCCCCAGCTGGAAAGTTTGCCCTGTCCCTGTTTGGAAACATGGGGGGAGGGGGAGTATCCCGAGAAGGGGAGAAGAAAAATATATAGAAAACTCTGAAAAATTAACAGAAAATTAAAGCTATGCAAATCTGCCATGTTGGTAAAACCCTGTTTCGAATTTTCTTCAATATAAATTCACATAGGAATTACAAGTGGAGACAAGAATGAAAACATCTCATTCTTTCGAAAGGATCACAACTGAGAACTTCACTTAGGACATCCACAATGTGGGAATATGGGTGGGTATATGGGAATATGGGAAGAGGTCACGGATGAGTCAACTGTCAGAGTTATCACTTTTTAGTTGTTATCTCAATTGGGCCCTAAGTTGGTGCCCGTCACAGATGATCACAGATGATCATCTGTGACGGGCACCAACTTAGGGCCCGATGGAGATATGGAATGTTATCTCAATCGAGTCTAAACTACGGCCCGACACAGATAGGAGTCATCCTTGACGGGCCTGAGTATTATGCCTATCTAACATGTCTGTGCGACCATATCTCAATGGGGTGCTTTTTTGGCCCGATTAAGATGACTTTCTTGTGACGCCCAGCTAATTCCAGGCATGTTAGAGGACATCACGGATGGAAGGTTCTGTATTAGTGACCCTACCCCTATGAGCACCTTCGGAAGACTGGGCCGGCATATCTTGGGATTGACGAAGTCATCACGGGCGTCTTGCTATTGACGGATACGTCGCCTACTATGAAAGAATAATTAGCCGTATGTCTAACAATAGTTGACACCTAAAATTGAGTGAAAAGTATATTTAACATCGAGATTAGCACAAGTAGCAGTAGCAGTAGATTTTGAGGCGTTTTGAGAAAAACACCTACTAATGACAGTAATATTGAAGGAATGAATTAAATTTGCCTGGTAATTAATATTTTTTAAGAAATGGCTCCAACAAGAGATGCCTTCAAATCTCATCCATCCTGTAGTGACGTGGGCTCATTGGAAGCATGCCAAAAGTATTTCAGGCCCGAGGGGGTGAAATTATATTATGCCCAAATTTGTAGATGTATCAGAATTTCGGGAGAACATATCCTATGCACATTAGCTTTCCGTGCACACCAACTAACAAATGTCATATAAAATTCTAGAAAAAATTAGGCACGTACTTCCAATAGTATACACCAACGTGTGAAACGTTATCTTTAAATTCATTATATTTTAGCCGTAACAAAAAAAGACAAAATTCTGACATATTTTTACCCTAAAAAATGTCAAATTTTTCACCGTTTTATTACGGCTAAAATATAATAAATTTGAATACAACACCTTGCAGATATGTCTAATACTATTGGAAGCATGTGTCCATTTTTTTCTAGAATTCTCTGTGATATTTGCTAGCTAGTTGGTATGCATGAAGTGTGCACAGGAAGCTTGTATGCATAGGATATGTTCCCGAATTTCGGACCCACTGGAATTGATGCTCACACATCTGTTTGTCAGCCCATTAACTCAAACAACGACGCCCAATTGGCCACACATGATGATGATGATCAAATGGCAAATTAAAGTATGTTTCTTGTTAGTCGTTATTTCCTCGTTACTTCTGCCATATGTACAACATGCATGGATTGATGCATGCCATTTCATCGTTGAAAAGCAGTAACAGAAAGTGAAGAACACAGCTAGCATATGACACGATCACTGTTGTACAATGACGTCCTTTCTCCTTCTTTTTTCTTTTATGAAAAATACATATTGCCAAGTGTTGGAATTAATGAATGGGCCTTAGCCCACTCGAAAATTAATTCTTTGGAAAATCACAAAAGCCCACCTCATGGGATGGCATGCATGTGGAGTTTAGTACCACCTTGCTTATTCTAGGAGAGGGGGACCTTATTAAAAGGGAGGATGCCCTCCTAGTCACTTGAAGCATGTGTGGTGGAGAGAAGAGGGGAAACACACGCGCGCGCTCGCTCGCCTCGCCTGGCAGGGCAGGCGGCGCGCGTGCACGACGTACGCGTCGAATGGTCCGAAAAATTGGCTCCTCACCCTTGCGCAGATGCAGCCTCCTTTTGCAGTTTTGTTTTGCTGCAAATTCGGATTCGTTTTTGTTTTGGAAACGTTCCGAAAAATCCGGTGCGTGCAAACGGCGTGGAGTCCGGATAAGTTACGCGCGACTTATCCGGTTCGGTTACGCGCAGTAGAGATCGTGCGGGCGCCCTGATCAAGCGACCCTTCTCTATATAAACCGACCTGCCGTCTTCACGCAGCACACGCAAAATCAATCTAGGGTTTGCCTCCTACTCTGTACTGCGCCGTCGCTCGTAGACTACTCCATCCCGCTCGCCGGCGTGCACCAGCGATCGGGAGAGCAGGTCTCCGGAACCTCTGTCTTTGACGTCCTGCACCGGGAGAAGGCGGCAATAAGGTTTTTGGGAAGCGCTTCGCGCGACTGCTCCCTGTTCGTTCGCGACGGCTCGCCTTCCTCTTCGCTCGCGTGTTTCGTGCCTTCGTAGACACCTGCGAAAAGTTTCGACCAAGCAGCCGGTCTTTTCGTCACCTTGGTACGTGTTCAATATGTTGCGCATATTTGATCTGTTCATGTTATACTGTGTAGTTTACATGTGTAGATCTAATGATGCGTTCATGCTAGTTTTCATCTGTAATGTCATGATTTATTTATGGAATAGATTAAATCATTATATGTCTATAATCTCAACAATCCAAAAACCTTATTATAGGCACTGTGATTTTACTTTGGCTGGTTTTGCCGATGCACTGAGGCCGGATAAATTCACCGGTGTGCATTTTAAGAGATGGCAGATCAGGGTCACTCTGTGGCTGACAGTTATGAAATGCTTCTGGGTGAGTACTGGCAAACCTGAAGGAGTTCTTACTGCTGAACAGCAGAAGCAATTCGAGGAAGCCACTACTCTCTTTGTGGGATGCATTCTTAGCGTTCTTGGCGATCGTCTGGTCGAGGTGTATATGCATATGACCGACGCTAAGGAGTTGTGGGATGCACTGAATACTAAATTCGGTGCTACTGATGCTAGCAATGATCTGTATATCATGGAGCAGTTTCATGACTACAAAATGGCTGACAACCGTTCTGTAGTCGAACAGGCTCATGAGATACAAACCATGGCTAAGGAACTCGAACTCCTTAAGTGTGTTTTACCCGACAAATTTGTGGCCGGGTGCATTATTGCAAAACTACCTCCATCTTGGAGGAGTTTCGGTACTGCACTCAAACACAAGAGACAGGAATACTCCGTTGAGGGGTTGATTGCGTCTCTTGATGTTGAGGAGAAAGCTCGGGAAAAAGATGCCGCGTCTAAGGGCGATGGTGGGCAGTCCAGTGCCAATGTTGTGCACAAGGCCCAGAACAAGAGCAAGGGGAAATACAAAGCTCAGCAGACCACCAACTTCAAGAAGCAGAAGAAGAACAACAACAATCCTAATCAGGATGAGAGGACTTGCTTTGTGTGTGGCCAAGTTGGTCATCTGGCTAGGAAGTGTCCACAGCGCAAGGGGATGAAGGCACCTGCAGGGCAGACTTCTAAGTCTGCTAATGTGACCATTGGCAACACTGGAGATGGAAGCGGGTATGGTAATTTACCTGCTGTTTTTTCAGTTAATCAATCTACTAATTGGTGGGTTGATACTGGGGCCAATGTACATGTTTGTGCTGACATCTCATTGTTTTCTTCTTATCAGGTCGCACGGGGTTCCACCGTCCTAATGGGGAATGGGTCACATGCTTCTGTTCATGGTGTTGGCACGGTAGATCTGAAGTTTACTTCGGGAAAGATCGTGCAGCTGAAGAACGTGCAGCATGTCCCTTCTATCGACAGGAATCTTGTTAGTGGCTCCCGTCTGACTAGAGACGGATTTAAGTTGGTTTTTGAGTCTAATAAAGTAGTCGTGTCTAAACATGGATATTTTATTGGTAAAGGTTATGAGTGCGGAGGCCTGTTCCGCTTTTCCCTTTCTGATTTCTGCAATAAGTCTGTGAACCATATTTGTGGCAGTGTGGATGATGAGGCTAATGTTTGGCATTCACGTTTATGTCATATTAATTTTGGCTTGATGTCTCGGCTTTCCAGCATGTGTTTAATTCCTAAGTTTTCCATTGTCAAAGGTTCTAAGTGCCATAGTTGTGTGCAATCAAAGCAACCTCGCAAGCCTCACAAGGCTGCCGAGGAGAGAAACTTGGCACCACTGGAACTCCTACATTCAGATCTTTGTGAAATGAATGGGGTGTTGACGAAGGGTGGAAAACGATATTTCATGACATTCATTGATGATGCTACTAGATTTTGCTATGTGTACTTGTTGAAAACGAAAGACGAGGCTCTAGACTATTTTAAAATTTATAAGGCAGAAGTTGAAAATCAACTTGACAGAAAGATAAAAAGGCTTAGGTCTGATCGTGGTGGAGAGTTTTTCTCGAACGAGTTTGACTTATTCTGTGAGGAACATGGCATCATACATGAGATGACGCCTCCCTATTCTCCCGAGTCTAATGGGATTGCTGAAAGGAAGAATCGCACACTGACTGACTTGGTGAATGCCATGTTGGACACCGCGGGACTGCCTAAGGCATGGTGGGGGGAGGCATTGTTGACCTCAAATCATGTGTTAAACAGAGTTCCTAACAGAAATAAGGACAAAACACCATATGAGATATGGATTGGTAGAAAACCATCACTTTCTTATTTGCGCACATGGGGGTGCTTGGCGAAAGTCAATGTACCAATAACGAAGAAGCGCAAACTTGGACCTAAGACTGTGGACTGTGTTTTTCTGGGATATGCTCATCATAGCATTGCCTATAGATTTTTAATAGTTAAATCCGAGGTACCGGACATGCATGTTGGTACAATTATGGAGTCTCGTGATGCTATCTTCTTTGAGAGCTTTTTCCCAATGAAGGATACACATAGTGGTTCGAACCAACCATCTGAAATAATTCCCAGTTCAATCACACCACCAGAACAAACTGAACATACACATGAACTTGTCTCTGAGGAGGATGTCAGTGAAGCTCCTCGAAGGAGTAAGAGACAAAGGACGGCTAAGTCTTTTGGTGATGATTTCACTGTGTACCTCGTGGATGACACTCCTAAGTCAATTTCAGAAGCATATGCATCTCCTGATGCAGACTACTGGAAGGAGGCTGTCCGTAGTGAAATGGATTCCATTATCGCTAACGGGACTTGGGAGGTGACAGAGCGACCCTATGGGTGTAAACCTGTGGGGTGCAAGTGGGTGTTCAAGAAGAAGCTTAGGCCTGACGGTACTATTGAAAAGTACAAGGCTCGGCTTGTTGCTAAGGGCTATACTCAGAAAGAAGGCGAAGATTTCTTTGACACTTACTCACCTGTTGCTAGATTGACCACAATTCGTGTGCTACTTTCCCTAGCAGCCTCACATGGTCTTCTCGTTCATCAAATGGACGTTAAGACAGCTTTTCTTAATGGAGAGCTGGATGAGGAGATCTATATGGATCAACCTGATGGGTTTGTAGTTGAAGGTCAAGAAGGCAAAGTGTGCAAATTGTTGAAGTCTTTGTATGGTCTAAAACAAGCTCCTAAGCAATGGCATGAGAAATTTGACAAAACATTGACATCTGCAGGCTTTGCAGTCAATGAGGCAGATAAATGTGTGTACTATCGCCATGGTGGGGGTGAGGGAGTTATTTTGTGCTTGTATGTTGACGACATACTGATATTTGGGACAAACCTTGAGGTGATAAATGAGGTTAAATCATTCTTGTCTCAAAATTTTGATATGAAGGATTTGGGAGTAGCTGATGTTATCTTAAACATTAAGCTAATTAGAGGTGAGAATGGGATTACACTCTTGCAGTCCCATTATGTGGAGAAGATTTTGAATCGCTTTGGCTACATTGATAGTAAGCCTTCTCCAACACCTTATAAACCTAGCTTGTTGCTTCGCAAGAACAAGAGAATTGCTAGGAATCAACTGGAATACTCCCAAATCATTGGCTCGTTGATGTACCTGGCTAGTGCAACTAGGACTGATATCTCCTTTGCTGTGAGCAAGTTGAGCCGATTTACCTTTAATCCGGGAGATGATCACTGGCGTGCGCTTGAGCGAGTAATGCGCTATCTGAAAGGTACTGTGGAATTGGGGCTTCACTATACTGGGTATCCTGCGGTACTGGAGGGTTATAGTGATTCTAACTGGATCTCTGATGTGGATGAGATCAAAGCCACTAGTGGATATGTTTTCACACTGGGTGGTGGTGCTGTTTCATGGAGGTCTTGCAAACAGACCATTTTGACGAGGTCAACCATGGAAGCAGAGCTAACGGCACTGGATACTGCTACTGTTGAGGCAGAATGGCTGCGTGATCTATTAATGGATCTGCCTGTTGTTGAAAAACCGGTGCCGGCTATCCTTATGAACTGTGACAATCAAACGGTAATTGTCAAAGTGAATAGTTCTAAGGATAATATGAAATCGTCTAGACATGTGAAAAGACGATTGAAGTCTGTCAGGAAATTAAGAAACTCCGGAGTTATAACGTTGGATTACATCCAAACAGCGAGAAACCTGGCAGATCCCTTCACGAAGGGACTATCACGAAATGTGATAGACAATGCATCGAAGGAGATGGGTTTGAGACCCATATGAGTTATACTATGGTGGTAACCCAGTCTATGTGATCGGAGATCCCGTGAATTAGATCCTGGGAAGAACAAACCATTAGTAAACTAGAGGAGAGTATCAATATATATACCCTCTCCAAGTGAAGATGCATGTACTCTCCTGAGCTGCAAGGCAGGTTGGCTATGCCTTAATGAGTTCTGTTGACTTTAATTAGCAAAGATGTTGTCCTGCAGAGCATTCTTGAAAGAACTCACCTTTGTGAGCTTGACTGTTGGTCGCAGTCTATGAAGATTTTGGGTGAATCTTCTAGGAAGCTTACTAAAGACCTAGGAGTATGACTTATACGCTCCACCCGAGGGGTAGTCTACAGACGGTCTAGTACCAGATAAGACTTTGAGTGAAACTTGCTTGCACAAGACTTGCAATTCAAGGCGTAGTCCATTGTTCAAGTTGTGAGTAAGTGTAGCTTGGAATTCTAGGTGGATGTTCAACCTTAATTGGTCTCCATCGAACCGCTGGTATATAAACAGTACATTGGAAAAGGCAAATCTCAGTGGGATTTTGAGATTTGGTGGAGGATTGTTGGAATTAATGAATGGGCCTTAGCCCACTCGAAGATTAATTCTTTGGAAAATCACAAAAGCCCACCTCATAGGATGGCATGCATGTGGAGTTTAGTACCACCTTGCTTATTCTAGGAGAGGGGGACCTTATGAAAAGGGAGGATGCCCTCCTAGTCACTTGAAGCATGTGTGGTGGAGAGAAGAGGGGAAACACACGCGCGCGCTCGCTCGCCTCGCCTCGCCTGGCCTGGCAGGGCAGGCGGCGCGCGTGCACGACGTACGCGTCGAAAGGTCCGAAAAATTGGCTCCTCACCCTTGCGCAGATGCAGCCTCCTTTTGCAGTTTTGTTTTGCTGCAAATTCGGATTCGTTTTTGTTTTGGAAACGTTCCGAAAAATCCGGTGCGTGCAAACGGCGTGGAGTCCGGATAAGTTACGCGCGACTTATCCGGTTCGGTTACGTGCAGTAGAGATCGTGCGGGCGCCCTGATCAAGCGACCCTTCTCTATATAAACCGACCTGCCGTCTTCACGCAGCACACGCAAAATCAATCTAGGGTTTGCCTCCTACTCTGTACTGCGCCGTCGCTCGTAGACTACTCCATCCCGCTCGCCGGCGTGCACCAGCGATCGAGAGAGCAGGTCTCCGAAACCTCTGTCTTTGACGTCCTGCACCGGGAGAAGGCGGCAATAAGGTTTTTGGGAAGCGCTTCGCGCGACTGCTCCCTGTTCGTTCGCGACGGCTCGCCTTCCTCTTCGCTCGCGTGTTTCGTGCCTTCGTAGACACCTGCGAAAAGTTTCGACCAAGCAGCTGGTCTTTTCGTCACCTTGGTACGTGTTCAATATGTTGCGCATATTTGATCTGTTCATGTTATACTGTGTAGTTTACATGTGTAGATCTAATGATGCGTTCATGCTAGTTTTTATTTATAATGTCATGATTTATTTATGGAATAGATTAAATTATTATATGTCTATAATCTCAACACCAAGTACGTAGGTCTTGGGGCATTTAATTTTGATCGCTATGAACAACCAGCTGCAAGGCTGCAACCACCCTTTTTATTATTCTGTTTTTAACTATTTCCTGAAAAAAAAATGAATTCTTGGACCAACCATTATGAAATGACATTATAACAGCTGCTATAAATGGAGGCTAAAACAGATCACCAGTGGTGCTGAGGTACGGTTCGGTTGATTGATGAGAGAGCGATGCATCATGCATGTTGCAGCTTCCATCGAGATCTTGTATCAACCGTGGCAAACCAATCATATATGTGTAATCTGACTCGACTTGATCTCTTTCTGATGCCATCTACGAATGGAAATGGAAGCCATCAGGAACCAAAGCACAATAGGATTCCAATCAACCAGATCGTCGCCCACAGATGGCGGTAGAGAACGCAGTTTGCTATGGTACTTATGCATCAGTGGGAGGATGTTCGGTTTAGCAGCAATGCTCTCACTGAGATGCTCTTCCCCACTCTGCACTTCATCTGCTCTATTCAAGCTCGTTCGATTTCTAGTATTTTTAGTTATGCATGGCCAGCTTGGCAGTTTAGGAGATGTGATAAAATTATGCCGGTAACTTATAAATTCTCTCGTTACAAAACATGTTTAAACCCTGTATTGAGTTGAGTCAAATTTACCACGAGAACTGCATTATGCTCTGCTGCTTGAAATTTGAAACTATAATATTCGAGAAATTGACATAAATATCTAGTTAAAGTCATAAATATTGTCTGGAACTCGTCAGAATGAGTTTTGTGTTATTCATCAAAAAGCTTAGACCGGAACATCCAATACAAATTAACCAATTGACCATCGATATCCAGGCCTATTTAAACACTCCTGGCCTCTCTCTTATCCAGGCCTATTTAATGAATGTGAATTGAGGGAGTTGAGAACTCCGTAACTTTACTCTTATTGCGCGTATATGGGATTAGAAGCTGTTGGGATTCAAATGACGAGCAAATCAACAAAAGACCATAGCAAGTGAGAGATAAACAGGTGACCAAACTTCCCTTGACAGCAAAAGCAAGGCACAAAAGATTGAAACAAAACCAGACAAAGAATCAACGCCCACTCGAAAGTTGCCAAATTTTTAGAAGCAATGGGAGCTGAAATATTTTTTTATTTGTAATAAACACAGCACCACATCATATGATGCATGACCCTCTGTTCTCATGTCCTTTCTTAGAGTTAACGAACACACCTTGCACATGATTTATGCACTAACCTTTTTTTCTTCTTTCACTACGTTGGCCCAGGGTATTTGTTATGGGCCAAGACTCTCAGCTGTGACGGGAGGCCCTCGTCATAGATAAGTGGTAACTAATGAGTTTGAGTTATCTGTGTCAGTTGAAGACCTGTCACAGAGGAAAGAGTTTGCTTGGATGGGCCGTAACCAAAACCCGTCACAGTTAATATAACATTCATCTGTGACGGGTAGTCATTTTAACCTATCATTGATGACCTTTATCTATGATGGACACACTTTTTAACTAACTTGTATTTGTGATGTGACATAATTTTGGGACCTATCACAGACATGAAAATTGTAAAAGAATTAAAAAAATGCTGCCTGCAAACCTTCATCTGGGCATTCACAAATCACGGAAATGTTTACAATATCACAATTACTTTCACATTCATCTGGGCACAGAACAACATCACAACCACATTCACATTCATCTTTGCACAAAACAGAATCACAAAAATAATCTGGACACTAGAATCGAAAACTCTTGCCATTGATGGACTTCGTTGCTGTACTGGTGCATCGATCTCTTTTGCCATGCTCGACACTAGTGGAGGAGTGGGCCGAAAAGGGGCAAACAAAAATGCATAGCCACATTACTAAAAGACGTACCCAAGTTTAACTTTTGATTAATTCTGCCTTTTCCGAGCAGTTCACAGTGTATATTGAAAGCAGAACTCATCCCAAATCAGCTACTTAATTCCAGCTATATATAACACTGTAGCTCTTAATGCATTGCCCATGTGTGTTGTCGAACGAAAACTGCGTCACGTCGAAGAACGTGGAACTTGGATGGAGGCTTTGAGCAGTAAAGTAGTATTGACTTCATAGAATTTTTGTGGATCCCCCCATTTCATGGTCCTAGGGGGCTATTTATAACCCTAGTACATACTAATATCCTCTAGGGTTGAGTTATTACGAGGAAAATTACATGGTTACCCTTATGATAGGGACATTACAGTGGGTATACAAGGTCTTGTTTTACATTCGTGGGCTCTGAGATGGTCTTCCTGGGCCGGCCTATTAGGTGGCGAAGGGCCCCCCATGGACCACCGAGCTCCTCGAGCCCTATGACCGAAGGCCTTCTTCATTCGGGGCTTCGGCTTCATGGAATGCTTGACGTCCTTCGCCCTTGGTGAGCCTTTGTCCGGTTGTTGGGCTTTGTGGCGAACCTCTTGATCAGGCTTCGCCTGGTGCTCGATGGTGAATCCCTTGGTCTTCGTCCTTCGGCTTCGCACATAGGACTTGGCCGATGTTCCGATAGCCTAGATGGCTTGGGTGGGTTGGCTGGATGCCCTCATGACATACCTCCAACAATGTGCAATGCAGAAGTGATCATCAATCAGCTCAGCTAATGTATCTCACTGATCATGTGCATTGACTAGAGGAGAGATCACCGGTGCTGAGGTGAAGTTGAAGGAGATATGTAGTGCATATACACCATGTCACCATATATTCCATCAAGCATGGCTACCATCCGACTAACTTTGATTTCTTTCCAATAGGAATGGAAGTCATTAGGAACCAAAGCTGAACAGCCTTAGGTTCACATGTCACACAGTTTAGTCATGATGGATTGCAGCAGCTGGAGCATCTCTGGAAGTGGGAACTAGTACACATTATGGTTGAGGAGACAAGATGCTACACTGGTATAGCAGCATGGACAGCTTGGGTCTACAGCACCTGATCACGACTTTTCGACCGTCGTCTGCATTTCGTTCTCTCTTTCAAGTTCTTCCATATATTCCTACAGTCCGAGAAAGGTCTTGGTAAATCACTAATTAGAGCTTGCATTAACATTAACTCGTTTACCATGATAGCAGTGCAAGCAGAATATGCAATGTGGAAGTTCAGACTATGATTATTTCAGCTAATCTTAATTTAGCATGACTACTGCACTATGAGCTGAAGCTTGAAGGTCGATTTCAAATTCAAAACGATTAGTAAATTGTGTTCATGGTACATGAACTTGCATGGTGGGTGCAAATATATATACAACTAACTTATTACTCTTTTCGATACAATACTTACCTAGTCCAAGCGAACCTGAGCTAAAACAATCTCTACAAGCAAAATTGATCTAATGTGACACATATCGACGAGTAATTTTATTATACATCAAAATTTAGACCGATAAAATGTGCAATTATTATTTGCTAGATATTTTAAAGATTTAGATTGACAAAAAGTGAGACAATAAAATATGCACAACCATGAAAATAAACTTTTAAAATATGTTTTCGGTGAAACAGAGTATCTGACAATGAAAATTAAAATAACTGTACATATAAGCGTATCTGAGCATGGCCAGAATTTTCTTGGTCCTGACGTATAAGTGTACATTATAAAAGTTATATAGTGTTGAGGAATGCAGTTCCAATCCTACGATAAGTATTGATAACTCTGGATTTGGTAGAATCTTGACACATTCAATTGGGTTTCCGATCAACACGATCCAAACCCTACATTCATAGCATCATGTCTTCTCTGGTTATCAATCGTTAGCTACTCGGTTAACCTCGCCGAGAAGGCTGCTCTCTACAAGCGAATCAAAGAACACAAATAAGAAGAAGGTAGATTGTAATTTGCATGTAAATGATTAAGCACTTGAAGTTGGGATTCCACGAACCATACTAACGGGAAAACATATATAAATAATCTAAGCAAAGACCAACTCTTAATGATTACGACTACAAAAATAATATGATTTCGAATGTCCTAGGCACTACTACACAAAAGATTTTCCAGGACTAGAACTTCCCATTTTCCCGTGCGGAGCTTTTTCGCATGCGTATGTAAAAATCGGTCTCCTATTTTCATGTGTGGGCCTTCTATTTTCACGTGCGGATCCTTAAGAGGCCCACACACAAAAATCGATTTTCACATGCGGCCCTCTAAACAGACCCGCAAAGAAAAATACACAATTTTCGCATACAGGCCTCCTAATCCACTCTCACAGGAAAATATCCATTCCCTCTCAACCTATTCGAAAAAATTCAAATTTCCTTCTGTCTCTCCCCCCGGCCCCATATGTCCTCTCTCTCCCCTTTTAATTATCTTATCCTCACTTTCCCTCTCTGTGTCTCCCCTGGCCCCCTTCTCTCCTCTCTCTCTCGCACCTTCTCCTTCTTCTGTGGCGCCGCATCCTTCTCCTTCTGCTCCGGTGCGATGGGAGCCGCGGGCTAGGCTGCGGGCTAGTTCGGGGCGGTGGGTGCGACCGGGAGCAGTGGGCTGGGTGGCTGCGACCGGGCTCGTGGCGGTGGGTGCGTCCGGGAGTGGTGGGGTGGGCAGCGGGTGAACAGGAGTGGCAGGCTCAGCGATGGGTTTGCAGCGGCGGGCGACTGCCCCCCCACCCGGATCCGGTGGCGGCGGCCGTCCCACTCCCGGATCCGTGCGCGGTGGCGGCGGCACGACGGTGGTGGCGGTGGGTGGGCTCGACGGCTTTGGTTGCGGCGGCCGAGAGCGGCGAGCTCTGGTGGCGGCGGTCGGCTACGGCGACGGGCGTTTCTAGGGTTAGGGTTAGGGTTTATTTATTTATTCATTATTTTTTATGTTTGGATTTTTTTGTTGCGTGTGGGCGGTATAATTTGACCGCACGGGATAATCGTTTATCCCGTGCGGTCCACTTAACTCGACCGCACGAGAAGATTATTATCCTGTGCGGTTGGGCCGTCCGCACGTGAAAATATTTATTTTCACAAACACTTGGCTACAGACGGACAAAACCTCCACACGGAAAAAATATTTTTTTGACCGCATGAAAAAATCCTTCTTGTAGTAGCGAGGGTTGCAATTACAATGCTCAAGGCTCAAATCAGACTCGGATCGGACTAGATAGGGTATGTGGCTTGTTTTGTTGATTTCTACCAGCATTGTAGAAATTTTGACGTGGGATCAGAACCATTTGAAAGTAGACTTCATAAGTTTTCCAACAAGTATTCATGGCCCCGAATTCCTTCTAGATCAGCAGCTAGGTTTATTTGAAGTTGATGCTGTTAGGAGACCCGAATCCAAATCCAAAATGTGTAGAACTTCATCTCATATCTTCTATGGACCGAAAGTGATGTGGTGATGTAGGAATAGGCTTGGGGAAGATCTTGGTTTGGTTCCCAATCAATTTCTTTGATCATCCAAGCACTTCGTGAGCCCGCACTCCTTTTGTTCATCCACGCAAATATTTTTGCCAACGAAAAGATAGAAAACTCATAGCGCAATAACGATTGTTCAAATATATAATAAGTAAATGCAATATAGAATATATGCACCTTTACCTTGTTGATGTGTAACATAAGCATGATTATATCCACATCCTAAAGAGCATAAAATTTTTCCAAGACATGAAATAAATTATGTCCTATATATGGAAAATGAACTTTTGCACATCTGGTAGCTCTTTTTTGGATTCCAAATAAGATCTCCAAAACATGGTCATACATGTAAGCTACCTTGCCATCAGTTTGCGATGCTACAACGATTTTATTTGTATTGATAATTTCGGCATGATTCGCATGGACTAGCAAGTTACTGCACCAGAATGAGCAATTTGCAACTTGTTGTATGTTTTTTCACCCACCAGCAAGTTCTTGTACTGTGAACGCAATTTACTCAAGAACTATTAATAATATCAACTTAGTGATGAGAATATTTTTATTAATAATTAAGCAACACCCAGTAAACACTTTGCAACAGAAACATTAAAATCAAGGCTTTACTGATTTTGTTAGGTACGGTCAGAACTCAGAAGTAAAGGTTCCATTTTGCGATCTGCAATGCTCATAATTGCTCTGCTAAAATGTTATGCCAATATTCATACCGATCGATAGAAACTATAAATTGAAGACCAGACCCTAGAACCACACATAGCCACAATTGCCCCCATCTAGCAAAGCACGCCATCTCCCAGTCATTCAAGTGGTGGTGTTTACGTATATACCATTGGAATAGAAGTCATCTGGAATGACAGTGATACTACGCAGCTTTCTCTCGGCAATCCTGTTGCAGAGGTGTTTGGTTTAAGAATTTACATTACATAGCGCCTTTTTAGTACTATAAAATTGTCATCTTAATTCTGTGAATAGTAACACTTCAGTTCTAGCTCTTACATGTGAGCTATGTAGCTATATATCCATAGTTATAACGATCAGTCATTTCTACCTCTACCTCATTCAGAAATTGTATTTTTTTACAGGTGTAGACGCACAGTAAAGAAGGGCGCCTAAATCATGCTTCACCACTGTCTGGATCACGAGTTAAAGGAGTGCAGGTATATATGGGCCTTGCTGAACATGCCCCATGTTACAGTGCATTAAAGCCCAACTGAAACGTCCGGGCTGAATTTTGGGCCGAAGTATCAGTCATGTGATTGCGAAATCATCTTCACTAATGATCAACTAGAAGATGCACATTATGTTGTAAACGTCTGTGTTTGTAATGTGTTTTAAAAGAAAAAATAGAAATGCGCATATGATGCACACACCACCCTTTTAGCACACGCTCAACATATTATGGTATCACTAAATTTCTTTCAAATGTGCACCTATATTTGTTAAAAGGGGCAAACAAATTTGTAGCCCTTACACGAAGAACAAGCACCATTTCTCTGGACAATTGTTTAACAATAACAATTTGTTTGGAGAGATGCCGCATGAATGTTATAATAAAATAGTTTAGTGGGGTTATGGATTAATCAATGGCCTCTCTGGAGCCTGACTTGAAGGAGGAACTACTCTGTTCAAAAAAGACAAATCTTTGCTACGAATCTGGACACATATTTGTTCATGCTTGTAGCGAGGATTGAATTTTTTTTGGACGGAGGGGTACACTCGTAGGTATTTACGTGTTTGATTTTGTGGTGTGCTCACGTGTCCAACATTATATAACTGCAAAGAAAATAATTGTTCCCTCTTAGAGCACCAATCAACAATAAGGTGGACATATTTTTTTAAAAAATGGATTGAACATGCATGTTTATTAGAGGATAATATTTGATCCACCCTCTATTTCTCTGTGTTTTTGGTGATGTTAATAATGTCATTAATCAAGTAATTAATTCCAGTGATATACTCGCTCCATTCCAAAATATCAAGCACAACCCTTAACCCAAAGGTCACGAAACAATTATTATCATCTTCTCATCTGGATCACCTAATAAATGAAATGTATGCATCTAATAGAATTAATGATCTCAGGAATGAATGATTTTAAAAATTAATAATTTAGTGAGGAGGAGGTGTTAGTTAATTCATGCATGCATGCATGCCTTGTATAATGAAACATCTAGAAAGGTAGTTGTGTCTTATATTTTAGAATGAAGTACTTCTTCCGTTTCAAAATGTTTGACACTGTTGACTTTTTAGCACATGTTTGACCGTTCATCTTATTCAAAAAATTTTATGAAATATATAAAATTATATGTGTACATGAAAGTATATTTAACAATGAATCAAATGATATGAAAAGAATAAATAATTACTTAAATTTTTTGAATAAGACGAATGGTCAAACACGTACTAAAAAGTCAACGGTGTCAAACATTTTGAAACGGAGGGAGTATATAACATGGTAGCTAGCTCTGCAGGCATGCATTGGCCATGTAGAAACTAGACATGATCATTGAGATGGAGTTCGAGGAGAAGATAACATTGGAATAAAGAGTGACTGAAAGAGATCACTTGTGCTAGGGCTTCAATCAAACATGGTGTTAAATATGTGATCGAATTTTAGGCCCACGATATATTCGGATTAGTTTCCTAGTAGGAGTCCTATTAGGTGTCTTTCTATTATCCCCTATATATACTCTTGTAAGCCGTACGGGAAGGGGTGACGTTCCCATTGTGATTCCCCTACGTTTGTAATCATCTCCTCTATAGTGATCATTGCCGGTCGGCGCCCGTGGTTTTTTCCCGCAAGTGTTTTCCACGTAAAAATTCGTGTCTCCGTTGTGCATCTATTTTCATAACAAGTGGTATCAGAGCATTGGAGATCGATCTACTGCAGTCCCGGCTACCGGCGATTTTTCCCGATCGAAGAAATCGATCTAATCGGTGGCACGCGTCGTCGTGTTCGTCGTTCCGTCGAATCAATTTGTTCGGCCCCCTACCTGTCGACTCCGAGTCGGCCTCGTCCCACGCCTGCGCGAGAAGAAAAGGCAGCACCGCAGCAGCAGCCGTTCAGGCGTCGTGAGAGGAGTACTACAAGCAGCGCACGCGTCACGAGGATTAAAATAATCAGCCGAGAGCTTGGCTGTTCTGTTCAGGCTTTTTGCCAAGGAGGAAATTGCTAAGCGCACCAAAGCTTGTGTACCAGGAAATCTACATACTTCGCTTTGTGCACACAGGAAGTGCACCGAGGTTTCGCGTTTTTGCTAGTTTACCCTAATTTCTTACCAGCAAATTCAGGATTAATTCCCATGGCGAGTTTGAAGTATGATCTACCGCTTTTGGACCGAGACACAAGATTCTCACTTTGGCAAGTGAAGATGCGAGCCGTTCTTGCACAGCAAGACCTCGATGATGCGCTTTCTAGATTTGACAAGAGGACTCAGGATTGGTCCAACGATGAGAAGAAAAGGGATCGTAAGGCTATGTCATATATTCATCTTCATCTATCTAACAATATTTTGCACGAGGTGCTTAAGGAGGAAACAGCCGCTGGGCTGTGGTTGAAGCTGGAACAGATATGCATGACTAAGGATCTGACCAGTAAGATGCACCTGAAGCAAAAGTTATTTTTGCACAAGTTGCAAGATGATGAGTCTGTGATGGACCATCTCTCCGCTTTCAAGGAAATTGTTACTGACCTTGAGTCTATGGAGGTAAAGTATGATGAAGAGGATTTAGGCCTTATTCTATTGTGTTCATTGCCTAGCTCATATGCAAACTTCAGGGATACTATACTTTATAGCCGTGATACTCTAACTTTGAAAGAAGTTTATGATACTTTGCATGCCAAAGAAAAGATGAAGAAGATGGTACCCTCTGAAGGTTCAAATTCACAAGCAGAAGGCTTGGTTGTTCGGGGCAGGCAACAGGAGAAGAACACAAATAGCAAATCAAGAGATAAAAGTTCAAGTAGTTACCGTGGGAGATCAAAGTCCAGAGGCAAGTATAAGTCATACAAATACTACAAGAGAGATAGACATGATATCTCTGAGTGTTGGAAGCTACAGGATAAAGACAAGAGAACCGGAAAATATGTACCAAAAGGTAAGAAAGAAAAGGAAGGTAAAGCCGTAGTTGTTACTGATGGGAAGTCTGATGCAGAATTGCTTGTTGCTTATGCTGGTTGTGCACAAACTAGTGACCAGTGGATTCTTGATACTGCATGCACCAATCACATGTGCCCGAATAGGGATTGGTTTGCCACCTATGAAGCTTTGCAAGGTGGTACTGTTTTTATGGGTGATGATACACCATGCGAGGTTGCAGACATTGGAACAGTTCAGATCAAGATGTTTGATGGCTGTATCAGAACATTGTCAGATGTGTGGCATATTCCAAATTTGAAGAGAAGTCTCATCTCTTTATGTACTCTTGATCGCAAAGGGTACAAATATTCCGGTGGAGACGGAATTTTGAAGGTAACTAAAGGCTCTCTTGTTGTGATGAAAGCTGATATTAAATCTGCCAACCTGTACCATCTGTGAGGTACAACTATATTAGGTAATGTTGCTGCAGTTTTTGATTCATTATCTAATTCCGATGCTACTAATCTTTGGCATATGCGTCTTGGGCATATGAGTGAAATTGGTTTGGCAGAATTGAGCAAGCGAGGATTGCTAGATGGACAAAGCATCGGGAAGCTCAAATTTTGTGAGCATTGCATATTTGGCAAGCATAAGAGGGTGAAGTTCAACACATCTACACATACTACTGAAGGTATTCTTGATTATGTGCATTCTGATTTATGGGGGCCTGCTCGTAAGACATCTTTTGGAGGTGCTCGTTACATAATGACTATCGTTGATGATTATTCGCGAAAAGTTTGGCCTTATTTCTTGAAGCACAAATATCAAGCTTTTGATGTGTTTAAAGAGTGGAAAACTATGGTTGAAAGACAAACTGAAAGAAAGGTGAAAATCCTTCGTACTGACAATGGGATGGAGTTCTGTTCTAAGATATTTAAATCATATTGCAAGTCTGAAGGCATTGTGCGTCACTACACCGTTCCTCACACACCTCAACAAAACGGCGTACTGAGCGTATGAACAAGACCATTATATCAAAGGCCCGTTGTATGTTGTCTAATGCAAGTTTGCCTAAACAGTTTTGGGCGGAAGCTGTTTCCACTGCTTGTTATCTTGTCAATCGATCACCCAGTTATGCCATTGATAAGAAGACTCCAATTGAGGTATGGTCTGGTTCCCCAGCAAATTATTCAGACTTAAGAGTATTTGGTTGTACTGCTTATGCTCATGTTGATAATGGTAAATTGTAGCCTAGAGCTATTAAGTGCATTTTTCTTGGTTATCCGTCTGGTGTGAAAGGCTATAAGTTATGGTGTCCTGAAACCAAAAAGGTTGTGATTAGTAGAAATGTTGTCTTCCATGAATCAGTTATATTACATGACAAACCTTCTACTAATGTTCCTGTTGAGAGTCAGGAGAAAACAAGTGTGCAGGTGGAGCACTTGATCAGTTCAGGGCATGCACCAGAAAAAGAAGATGTTGCTATTAACCAAGATGCACCTGTTATTCAAGATTCAGATTCTTCTATTGTTCATCAGTCTCCCAAACGTTCTATTGCAAAAGATAAGCCCAAAAGAAATATTAAACCACCTCGAAGATATATTGAAGAAGCGAACATAGTTGCTTATGCTTTGAGTGTGGCAGAAGAAATTGAAGGTAATGCCGAACCTTCTATATATTCTGAGGCTATTGTTTCTGATGATTGCAATAGATGGATAACTACTATGCATGATGAGATGGAGTCACTTGAAAAGAATCATACTTGGGAATTGGTGAAGTTGCCAAAGGAGAAGAAATCTATCCGTTGCAAGTGGATCTTCAAAAGAAAGGAAGGTATGTCTCCAAGTGATGAGGCAAGGTACAAAGCAAGGTTAGTTGCTAAAGGTTATAGCCAGATTCCAAGTATTGATTTCAATGATGTCTTTTCCCCTATTGTGAAGCATAGTTCAATTCGCACTTTACTCAGTATTGTTGCAATGCATGATTATGAACTAGAGCAAATGGATGTTAAGACTGCATTTTTACATGGGGAGTTAGAAGAGGACATTTATATGGAGCAACCTGAAGGTTTTGTTGTTCCTGGAAAAGAGAACCTAGTCTGTAGGTTGAAGAAATCTCTTTATGGGTTGAAGCAGTCACCTAGACAGTGGTATAAGAGATTTGACTCTTTCATGCTTTCTCAGAAGTTTAGAAGATCCAATTATGATAACTGTGTTTATCTTAAAGTTGTTGATGGTTCAGCTATATATTTGCTTCTTTATGTCGATGATATGTTGATTGCTGCAAAAGATAAATCAGAGATAGAAAAGTTGAAGGCACAATTGAGTAGTGAATTTGAGATGAAGGATTTGGGTGCAGCGAAGAAAATTCTCGGTATGGAAATTACTAGAGAAAGACATTCTGGCAAGTTATATCTTAGTCAGAAAGGTTATATTGAAAAAGTTCTTCGTCGTTTCAATATGCATGATGCAAAACCAGTGAGTACTCCTTTAGCTGCACATTTCAGATCATCTTCAGATTTATGTCCACAGTCAGATTATGATATTGAGTACATGTCTAGAGTTCCTTATTCAAGTGCAGTTGGTTCACTTATGTATGCCATGGTATGTTGTCGTCCTGACTTATCACATGCATTGAGTGTTGTCAGTAGATACATGGCTAATCCTGGCAAAGAGCATTGGAAAGCTGTTCAATGGATTTTCAGATACCTACGTGGTACATCTAGTGCTTATTTGCAGTTTGGGAGATCTAGAGATGAACTTGTTGGTTATGTGGATTCAGATTTTGCTGGAGATTTGGATAGGAGAAGATCGCTCACAGGTTATGTTTTCACTATTGGAGGATGTGCTGTTAGTTGGAAGGCAAGTTTGCAAGCAACTGTTGCCTTATCTACTACTGAAGCAGAGTATATGTCTATTTCTGAAGCTTGTAAAGAAGCTATTTGGCTTAGAGGTTTGTAGACTGAGCTTTGTGGAGTTACGTCTTGCATTAATATATTTTGTGATAGTCAAAGTGCAATATGCCTTACAAAGGATCAGATGTTCCATGAGAGAACAAAGCACATTGATGTGAGATATCATTTTATTCGAGGTGTGATTGCTGAAGGTGATGTCAAAGTATGCAAGATAAGTACTCATGATAACCTAGCTGATATGATGACAAAGCCAGTTCCTGCTACTAAGTTTGAGCTTTGCTCAAGCTTGGTTGGTGTTACAGTATAGTCCTAGAGACTATTTGGCGCGCGGTGATTTTACCTATATGAGGTATTTTTTGGTGATTGATGTTTTTATGCTACAAGAGGAAATTCGTCTCAAGGTGGAGATTGTTAAATATGTGATCCGTATTTTGGACCCACAATATATTCGGATTAGTTTCCTAGTAGGAGTCCTATGAGGTGTCTTTCTATTATCCCCTATATATATACCCTGGTTAGTCGTACAGGAAGGGGTGACGTTCCCATTGTGATTCCCCTAAGTTTGTAATCATCTCCTCTACAGTGATCATTGCCGGTCGGCGCCCGTGGTTTTTTCCCGCATATGTTTTCCACGTAAAAATTCGTGTCTCTGTTGTGCATCTATTTTCATAACACATGGCTAGCATCTGACTCGGGTTGATTTCTTTCTTATTTGATATAGGAATGGAAGCCATGAGGAATAAAAGCATAACAGTCGTAGGATCACAAGTCACTCGGGTGTATCATCGAGGAAGGTAGCAGTGAAACAGCACCTGCAGTAAAGAGAACCAACCACCCATATTACTGCTTGCAAACACACAGTCTTCAACTAGTGATATTTACGATTTACCGTAGGAAATAGAAGCCAGGTCCGGAATGGTAACGATGCAACGGCATCAATTTCAAGCAATCCTATTGTAAGTGCTTCGATTTAATAATTCACATTATACTACTTTTACTACAAAATAGTTATCTTAATTCCATGAATAATAAAACCAGTTTATTCATGCTTTGATTTAATAATTCACATTTTACAGCTTTTACTAAAAGTTAGATACTTTAATTATTGCTCTTTCGGATGAACGAACAAATTAATTGCAACAATATGTCATTTTGAGCTCTACCTCATGCACAAGTTGTATTTTTCTACTGGACTAGTAAGCCTGCCCGTGTAATCCACATAGCTAAAAGAAGTCTGACATTATATTTATTAATAAATAAATTATTAAAAACTACATTATCTTTAATGAGTAAGTTTATCTCAAAGAGGCAAAAAAAATGATGTAACATCCATCAAGTTGTGACTGAATTCGTACTTCTTTTTTTTTTTACGTCGGGCGTGTTATACTATTTAGAAAAATTCAGTGAAATTGAAATAGGCTCCTCTAAGCCTAAAATAATGATGAATATGCTATAGTTAAAGATAACAAATTAACAATGGTTAAGAACATTTCAAACTGGATGATCCAGTCAAATAATATGAGAAGGGTACTAATGAGAGAAGTGCACAAATTTATTCTATGACAATTTATATAGGTACAAATAATTTTCCTCCTGTTTGGCCTCCCCCAACTGAATCATCATCTACACCTTGTCCGCTGACCACAGAAAGCAGATACTCTTTTCTGTATGCCTATGAAGATATGGTCAGTTGGTCAGAAACTTACAATGCTCAAAAGAATTTCTATCACTACCTAAATCAATGAAAGTTGGTCACAAACTCAAACAATGAAAGTCACGAATAATGCTTATATATAAGAGGTCAAAAAGACAAGGTAAATGGAATTTGTTCCCTATCAGTCTATATATTAGGCAATGAAATAATTGTACACTGGAGCATAAATACATACTTGCAAGGCCTTTAATTTTTATCACCATGAAAAACCTGCAACGCAACAACCCTTTCTTCTTCTTTTTTTTTAACTACTTCCTGAGCCCTTCAATTATGAAATGGCATTATGATAGTGGCTATAAATAGAGGCTAAAAGAGATCACCTCTGCTGAGGTACGTTTCAGTTTGAAGGATGCATAGACTATATATGCGAGAGAACTATACGTGCATGTTGCAGAGATCCCTTTTCTGATGTCCAAACTATATGGATGGAAATGGAAGTCATCAAAGTTTTAAAAAAACAATATTTTGCTGAAGATGAGACCATGGAAGTATGAGTTTTATAGTTACTATGATTATTATGCTTCTTCAATATTTCTTATATTGTGAGGTAGCAGTACTAACGGATAGGGATGGAAGTGGGCCAATCCACGAATCCACTTATAAGCAAAATTAGACGGGTTACCTACTAATTTGACCTATAAATGGGTTATGGATCAACCCCCTTGCATTTCTAGGTACGACGATAAACTAGACCACAAAGCAAAAACCCACGAGTAACCACTTATTTGATATATTAGGTGATACCACGCGCTTTGCTGTGGGATTTATTGATAAGTATATGTTAAATATCGCCGAAATGATGAAAGTTGAAATGTTGAGAAAATAATATGAGAAAGATGATTTGACATATACTTGTTGATCTCTATAATATAATATTGTAGATGATGTGTCATGCTTACATGTGATTTAAAATAGGCTAGAATAGTACTAATTGCGAAGATCGATGTGGCATGCTTACATGAGATTTTAAATGGGCTAGAATAGTCATTACTAGTGAGTGATGATGTGACATGCTTATATGTTGAGCTTTAGCTTCTAATAATTGTTAGTGGGTATCAACTATATAGAATGTATAGATAAGTAGGTTTGTAGGTTGACCCGCTTGGGTCCCTACTAACGGAAGTCCTTCAGAAAATAAAATGCAATTTTCAGATTCGCCTGCTAGCTGTTCACCTATATATTCTGTCCAAAGATGCAACAGAGATAGCATCCTTGTTCCAGAATATCTAATCTATTTTGTATTTGAGAGGGTGCAAAAATGGTACTACAGTTTAGCAAGATACTTCCCATTTTGATCCATTATCCAAAAAAAAAAAGCATCCCATTTTGATGAGTGTGATTGAGAGAGTTAAAAACAAAGTGGAGTTCTGATGAGAAGTATATATGGGATTGGAAGCTGTTGGGATTCAATTGACGACTCAATCAACGGAAGACCATAGCAAGGGAGAAAATAAACAGGCCGGGAGAAGCAAATCACAGAACATTGAAACGAAACCAGACAAATAATCAACGCCCATTCGAAATTCGCCAGGATTTTAGAAGCGATGGGAGCTGAAATATTTTTTATGTGTAATGAACACAGCGCCACATCATATGATGCGTGCCCCTCTGTTCTCCTGTTCTTTGTTAGTTTTAAAAAACACACCTTGTCATCTGTGATGGGCCAAGACTCTCAGCTGTGACGGGTTAGAACCTCGTCACATATAAGTGGTCACTAATGACTCTGAGTCATCTGTGACTGGCGAAGACCCGTGAGAGGAAAGAGTTAGCTTTGATGGGCCGCAACCAAAACCCATCACAGGTAACCTTCGTTTGTGATGGCTAATCATTTTAACCTATCATTGGTGGCCTTTATCTATGATGGACACACCTTTCACTACTAAAAAACGATTTTTCGTGACGTCGTCCTATAATTTTCATTGGCGGTCATATGCAAAAATTGCCACTAAAAATGTGACCAGGGGTGAGGGACTACGGATTGCCAGCGAAAATCGGTTTTCGCTGGCGGCCACGCTAAGACGCCCGTCATAAAAAATAGCTCTATTTTCGCTGGCAGCGGCTCTAAAAGGCCCACCATAAAAATCCGGGTTTTCGCTGGTGCTCAATTTTCGCTGGATGCAGATAACAGCACCGTCAGTGAAATAAAATTTGACGCTATAAAAGCACCGCCCCCACACCAGTGAAAACCCAGTTCTCTCCGCCACGTCCTTATCCTATCTCCTCCTCCTCCATCCACTCCCTCTCTCCCTCCAATCCTCGCTCCCTCCAAATCCATAGGCACGGGCAACGGAGGAGTGCGCTCGTGAAGGCGGTGGCGAGGCACGGGCGGGGAGGGCTGATTCGCCACCGCTGGGCCGCGGGAAGGGCAGATCCGCCGCCGGACCACGGGGAGGGCGGCACCGACCTTGATGCCGTCGACCGTGCTGCCCGACTCCCTCCTCTTCGACCTCAACGCCGTCGACCGTGCTGCCCGTCTCCCTCCTCTCCGACCGTGCTGCTAGATGTGAATTTTTTTTGTGCATGTTGTTCCAGATGATGCACATGTTTTCAGCTGTGTAAATGATGTTTGATCTGTGGACATATTTCATTTTCAAATTTCCTCTGCGCACCAGTGGGCATATTCATTTTTGCTTTTCAAATTTCCTCTTCACTAGCAGCTAGGGCAGCTGCATGGGTTTGATTTTTGCTTGCGGTCGATTTAACACAGCTGCCAGCGAAAATGAATTATCACTGGCGGTCGGTGTAAGACAACCGCCAGCAAAAATGGATCTTTGTTGACGGCTGGCTTAAGACGACCGCCAGCGAAAATGAATTATCGCTGGCGGTCGGTGTAAGACAACCGCCAGCAAAAATGGATCTTTGTTGGCTGCTGGCTTAAGACGACCGCCAGCATAAATGAATTATCACTGGCGGTCGATAACCGCCAGCAAAGATCTTGATCTACACTGGCCTTTGCTTTGTGGTGGCTCCAAATTCTGCCAGCGAAAACCTAAAATGGCAACCACGAAAGATGGTTTTCGTAGAAGTGTTTTGACCAACTTTTATTTGTGATGGGACATAATTGGGATCCGTCAGATACAAGAAAAATAGGGAAAAAATTAAAAAAAAAAGCTATCTGGTTAGCTAGTCACAAACTTTCATCTGGGAATCCAAAATAAAAAATTCATAATAATCACATTCACATTCATCTAGGCACAAAACAAAATCACAGTCACATTCACATTCATCTTGGCACAAAATAGAATCATAAAAAAAAAATATAGACACTGGAATGGAAAGCTTATGCTGTTGATGGACTTCACTGCGGTGGTGCATCTCTTGCCATGCTTGACGCTGGAGGAGGAGTGGGTCGATGGCCATCATCGTAGCCGCCACCGCGGCCTCTGAACTCGAGGAGTTCAGATCTTGTGCTCACGAGAGGTGGCAGCGACTGCATCCAAAGGGGAAGGGGGAGAAGAATCTGTCATGTAGCTATGGTAGAGCTCATCCGGCTGTTCTTCTGGTAGAGCTCGAGTGGATCTGGAAGGAGTAGAAACTAGTGGAGATCTGCTCGTTGTTCACCACCACCAGATTTGGCTATCGGTGGTTGGATCCGCCCAAAAGGCGGTTCGGGGTGTTCAGATCCCAAGGCCGGCCCAGCACTAGCTGCGGAGGCAGAGAATGGGTCTATGATGCTGTGGAGTTGTGCCCCTCCAAAGCTCGTCACTATCCACGCCAGAGGAGAGGTCAACAGCTGCACAACCACGGACGCTTCCATCACCGGTCCCCATGGTGGATGGCCAAATCTAGCTACCATGAACTCTGGGAAAAGCTTGATCCCACAATGGTCGGCCCGAGAGTGGAGATGGAGGTGGCAGCCGGCACTCCGTGGCAAAAAAATGCAGCCTCTAGTGCGTGGTTAAAGACGTATGTAGAGGCGTCCGTCGAGCTAGGGTTGCAAGCGCTTGGTGAATCAAAAGAGAGATGATGTTGGGGAATCAAGGTTAGGCACAGTCAGCAGGAGCAAATAGATAAGATTGAACTTGTTAATAGTGATGGGTAAATAAAAATAAAAAGTTGTTTGAGGGGAATCAAGGTTTGGTAGTATTTTCAATCCGTTAGAGATAATAGTGCTCATATGTGATAGGTAATAATTCAACATCCGTCACAGATGAATCTTCACCTATGAACCGAAAGATAGCATCAATGTCAGGTCTACACATTAACTCGTCAAAGATAACGTAACACCTATGACGGGATGTATCATCCAGCCTCATCTACAATAGGTTTTATTTTAGCCCGTCAATGATAAAGTCCTGTGTGACGGGGCAATCTGGTTCGTCACAGATGGGCTGTCATAAATGAGTGGACGCGCTGTCCTTTAATTTTGATCACTGTATATGATAAAACTGTAAGGCTGCAACCATCCTTTCCTCTTAACTATTTCCTGAGCAAAAACAAAATTTTGGCCCTTCCACTATGAAATCACACAATGACAGTGGATATAAATAGAGGCTAAAAGAGATCCCTGTGTGTTGAGACTACGTATAAGAGAACGATATGCATCTTGCAGCCTCCATCGTATATCAAGTTAACAACTGCGATAAATCATCATATGTGATCCGAACCCATCTTGATTCTCTTTCTTATATCATCTATGAATTAATGGAAATGGAAGTCATCAGGAACCAAAGCATAACACCGTTGCTATCCATGCCAACCAGAAATTCTCTCCAGTGGAGCCATCATCTAGGACGCCGCCGAAACACCGGGCCACTTTTCACGGTCGACAAGTCAGGCTGCTACGGTGATCAGCGTTGGAGGAGGTTAATCTGGTTTACGATCATGCTGTCGTCGCTAATTCTCTCCTGTAGCACTACTACAGAAAGCGTTTTTGCATACGGGCGGAATCAATTTTCACATGCGGTTGGCCGGCCCGCATGCGTGAAATGGTCTGCAAAGATCACCATTTGCGTATGCGGCCGTCGCAGCCGCATGCGAAGATCGATCTTCGCATGCGGTCACTTAAGACGGCCGCATGCGAAAATAGATCTTCGCATGCGGTCCATCTAAGAAGCCGCATGCGAAGATATATTTTCCCATGCGGTCAACCTAACAAGACCGCATGCGAAGATCTATTTTCGCATGCGGGCGTCTTAAGTAGACCGCATGCGAAATTCAATTTCCGAATAGCTAAAATAATATTTATTCTAGCCTTTTAGTGAGATGTGTCTCGTAATTAATATTAAATTATTGAGGGATTTATTATCGTATTTCGGAGTAGTAAGCATATAAGATAAGACAAGTGCCGCAGTAACAAACATGTAATACATAACCATTAATTCAATCGTAATTTACATACGAAATATATAATACAAGTGGCACAGTTTTTTCATCATATGTATAAGTAGTGTACATGTTATTGCATATGTTCTTTCTCCCACTCTCTGAGAGGTTTAAATTTGTCGTCCATTGCGAGTTCACTCTGGCTGTCGTAGAAGAGACCTCTTGCGTCCCAGTCAGCCTGCGATATATGTCCATAATCCGTAAATGGTGGGAGCTTCTTCTGAACATAATCCCGATTTAGATCGGACTTCCACTGTCGCCATCGATCTCCCATCTTTTTAAGTGCGTAATCTCTCCCCCTGACCTCTGATCTAGGAGGGAATACAAAATACTTCTGCAACTCATTCCAGAGAAGTGTCTTTATGTTGTCGTCTACCGTTTCCCACAACTTTACATTAATGGGACAACACGTCCTGACTAGAGTGCCACAGGCGTTGCTGAACTTGGACCGCACTATCGGTGGCTCGACGGGCTTCCCATCCTGATCGAGAGCAATCACGTTGTAAGTTTCCTTGGGTAATTTATTCTTGCTTCTCTCACCACGTCTTTTTTTCCCACTCCCGCCTGCACTTGTAGATGTCTCCGTACGTTCAGGTGCAGACGTAGCGGTATCCATCTCAACTTCTTGCTCTGTCCTGTTCCTCCCGGCTTTACGTTTCGAGCGGCGTCGGACTACCATCTGCACAGAATTGGTAACTCTATACACCATTAGGTTCATGTCACATCATAGTTAGGGAATAATACATGGCTAACGATTTTCAGCACTTACGCCCTGTTCGATAGGTATGTAGTCCGGATCATCATCGTGGGGGGCGACTTGTGTTATTTCCATTGGAAACGGGTCACTTGGTGTGCGCCACGTTTCTTCACTACAAAAGTCTAGCTGCTTATTGCTACCGGAATTTTGAGGAGCGTTACCTTCTTGAGGCGCTATTGGTGAGTTCGATGGAACCTTTTCGTTCGACATCTTCCAACTTGACGTAAAAAAATTTGACATAAGTCCCAATTTTACTAAGTCCCAATTTAACGCAATGTCACATAAGTCTCAATTTGACATAAGTCCCAATTTAACATAAGTCCCAAATATACATAAATCTCAATTTAACATAAGTCCCAATTATACATAAATCTCAATTTAACATAGGTCACAATTTAACTTATTTTCACATAAGTCCCAATAACTTAATTTCACATAAGTCCCAATTTAACATAATTCTCAATTTAACATAAGTCCCAATTTAAACATAAGTCACAATTTAACATAGGTCCCAATTTAGCATCAGTCACAATTAAACGGAAATCTCCATTTGACATAGGTGCCAATTTAACAAAAGTCCCAATTATACATAAATCCCAATTTAACATAAGTCTCAATTTAAACATCAATCTCCATTTAACAATCTACAATTAAACCTTCTCAAAATTAAACAATCAACAATTGCACATATCACAATCCACGATGCACAATTAAACAATCCACAATCCACAATTGCACATTTCACTTTTTTTTTAAAGTAAATGTTACCGAGCGACAGCGAGGGGGTAGAAGTCCTGGCAGCGGCGTCGGCGACGGCGAGGGACGGGGACGACCTGGCGGCGGCGATGGCGACGGCGAGGGGGGAGAGGTCCGTGCGGCGGCGACGGCGACGACGAGGAGGTAGAGGTCCTGGCGGCGGCATCGGCGACGGCGAGGGGCAGGGCGACTTCGGGGAGGAGCCGGCGGTGGCGGGGACGACTTGGCGGCGGGGACGACTTGGCGGCGGCGACGGCGACGGCGAGGGGGGAGAGGTCCGTGCGGCGGCGACGGCCACCTGGCGGCGGCGACGGCGACGGCGAGGGGGGAGAGGTCCTGGCGGCGGCAGCGGCGACGGCGTGGGGCGGGGCGACTTTGGGGAGGAGCCGGCGGTGGCGGGGACTACTTGGCGGCGGTGACGACGGCGACGGCGACTTGGGAAATTTTGGCAGCCTGGCGGCTAGGGTTTCGCGGGCGCCAGGACTTAGAAAATTTTGGCTCCCCGCGCTCCCTATATATAGGCGCAGATCATCGCATGCGGGCGGCTTAAGGGACCGCATGGAAAAAATATCTTTCCATGCGGTCGACATATGCCGGCCGCATGCGAAAATTATCTTTCCATGCGGGCTATTAAGCCAGCCGCATGCGAAAAAGATATTTCCGTGCGGGCCATAAAGCCGGCCGCATGCGAAAAAGATCTTTCCATCCGGTTGGCTTAAGTCGTCCGCATGGAAAGATCTTTTTACCAAAAAAACTCATATTTTTTTATTTCCTCTAAGTAAACTGTACATATATATTTTTTTCCCAATATTTCGCCACAATTATACATTCCAAATGTTTTTGGCACTAAGAAAACTCATGAAAATTGCTCAAAACTCGTAACCAAATGTTACATGCTAATGATTACAACATAAGGGGGACCTAAATTCATGCACGTACATTTGGAACACAATGAGAACTAAAGGTTACGAAATAACTATGACTTAATAACCTTGGCAACACCATCTGCTCGAACGTACGACATATTCACTTCATCGATTGTTCGCTCAACCTTCTTAATTCGCATAGGAAGATCAGTAAACAATGGTACATCGTCGAACTGGTTGTAATCATTGGGGTCTTCGATGTTGTCGATGCCGACGATCTGTTGCTTTCCGGATATGACAATAGTTTTTCTTTCATCTGAAGGGTCCTTCACATAAAACACTTGAGCCACACGCTCTGCTAAAACCCATGGATCATCCTTGTGGCCTATTTTACTGTGATCGACTATCGTTAGCCCGTAGTCATCAACGGAAACCCCTGTTGTGTCTTTAACCCATTCACAACGGAGCACAGGGATCTGGATGTTTAGGCCATAGTCCAGTTCCCATATTTCTTGAATGGTCCCATAATACGACCTCTTTTCTCCACTCGTGTCAATCGCTTCGACACGGATCCCACTGTTTTATGCGGTGCTTTTCATGTCTTTCGTAGTCGTACTCAAGGTAAATCCAATGATGTCGTAACCTTGCCATGAATTGACAATACTTGAAGGCCCACATGCCAGTCTTTGTAGAGTAAGTTCCTCCACAGAATCACCAACTGGTAGGTTTAGATCTTTCAACCCCAGAGGAAAGCGACGCTTGTGCTCTCTTGATACCCAATCATTGGACCGCCCTGGGAAGCAGGCTTTGATTTCTTCTAGGTGTCGCTCAATGAATGGCTCAACGATAGCGAGCTGTTGAAGAACGCTGTTGTGTGCTGCGGACACCTTTTTGTAATCATTATCGAAGAACTGCTTCCTACCAACAATACCCCTTCCAGACAATCTACCTTCATGTCAATGAACAGGAATGCCAATGGCATTAGCATCCTTTATGTAGTCCATACAACACTCGACTGTCTCTTCAGTTGTGTATCCCTCTATCATTGATCCTTCCGGGTGAGCGCGATTGCGTACATAGCCTTTGAGGATCGACATGTAACGCTCATAGGCCCACATCTGATGTAAGTATAATGGACCAAGTTCAATAATCTGAGGGACGATGTGAACGATCAAATGCTCCATCATATCTAAAAATGATGGTGGGAAATACATCTCAAGCTGGCATACAGTCTCGACGGCAAATGTCTGAAGCGGACCTAATTCCAGAGGATCAAATACCTTCTGCGAAATTCGATTGAAAAAGTCATGGACTGGTTTGTTATAACCACCTTTGTATGGACTGGTTTGACTGCCCTTATAGCAATTGGTAGGAATACCGTTAGCAGCCTATGACAGTCATGCGCATTGTATCCCGAAATGGTCAAATCCTTCATGGATACTAGCTTCCTGATGTTCGATGCGAAACCAGTAGGCACTCTAACCCCTTGTAAACATTTACAGAAGGCTTTTTTCTCTTCAAGTGTCAACGAGTAACAAGCAGGAGGAATCTCGGTCTTCCCATTTGGCAGCACTACTGGGTGAAGGTCATGCCGTATGGACAAATCTACAAGGTCATTACGTGACTTCAATCCATCCTTCGTTTTACTCGGGATGTCCAGCAATGTGCCAACGGTGCTATCAAACACGTTCTTCTCGAGGTGCATAACATCAATTGCATGTCGAATCTCTAGGTCCTTCCAGTAATCTAAGTATTTAAAGAAAATTGAGTGCTTCTTGAAAGGCGACGCAGTACCGTTGTCACCATCAGCTTTCTTCCACTTTACTGTCTTCTTCTTTCCCTTTCCATATACAACCTTAATCTTCTTTGTTATCTCATACATGTATGTACCACCTCTTGCTACTGGGGCAGTGTCATTCTCCACTGTATTATCGAACAATCTAGCCATCTTACGGTACCTATGTCTTTGTGGTAGGAACCGTCGATGTCGCATGTACACTGTCTTCAAAGACGACGTCAGGTATTTGTACGAAGTTTTCTCCAGACATATCAGACATCCAGTCTTCCCTTTAATCTGCCCAGATAATGAAAAGTTTGCAGGTAGGTCATTGATGGTAACGAATATGATCGCACGTAGATTGAAGTGCTCCCACTTAAACTCATCCCATAGTCGTAACCCCTCTTTCCAAAGCTCCTCCATGTCCTCCATCAAAGGCTTAAGGAAAACATCTATGTCGATTCCAGGTTGGTTTGGACCTTGTATGAGGATAGTGAGAAGAATGTACTTTCGTTTCTGACATATCCATGTTGGAAGATTATACATTGTGAGAAGGACTGGCCATGTGCTGTGCGAGCTGCTTAAGTCACCAAACGGGTTCATTCCATCAGTGCTCAACGCAAACCTTACATTCCTAGGATCCTTAGCAAATTCTGGGTGTTTTGCATCAAATGTCTTCCACTGGCAAGCGTCGGCAGGATGTCGAATCATACCATCTATTTTCCAGCTCTCTTGAGGCCATCTCATCAACTCAGCATCAGTCGGGTTTGAGTACAGACGCTTCAGGCGGTCCTTAATTGGTAGGTACCACGTCACCATTGAAGGAATCTTCCCGCGCTTACCCTTATCAGAATCTGGATCAGTACACTCTGAATCTACGGGCCCATTCCCCGTTTTATACCGACTTGTGCCACACGTTGGGCAACATTCCAAGTCCGCGTATTCTTTACGGTATAATATACAGTGGTTCTTACAAGCATGAATCTTTTCTACACCAAGAGATAAAGGACATATGAGTTTCTTCGCTTGATACATGTTCGATGGTACAAAGTTAGGCTTAGGAAGCAACACACGCAATAAACTCTTCAGATCATTAAAACTTGTGTCCGACCATCCATGTTTAGCCTTCAATCTCAGAAGTTCAAGCACTGAACGCAAGACTGTGAAATCCTTATCACATCCCTTCGTTTCATCGTAAAGAAGATCCTTCGATGCCTTCTCTAATGCCTGCCAATTCTCCAATCCTCGTGACCTGCCCGCTAGCACCTCTGGTTCAACATGGCGTAGCATATCCTCTAAATCAAAACCACCATCGAAATCATCACTATCGGTGGAAACATCGACATCCATTCTTTCACGCGACATGTCTTCGATTATAAAATTCTCTGCCTCATTTATCTCAAAACTTAACTCTTCATCGTCATCTTCCGGATTGGCGAATTCCCCATGATAGGTCCAAACCTTGTAGTTGGCGGTAAATCCGTACTCCATTATGTGACCCAATATTTCACCAGGATCTACCAACAATTTCTGATTCTTGCAATGACGGCACGGACAAAAGATCTTTGTCATATTCTCCCTCAAAGCATGCGCCTTAGCCTGATCAATAAATTTAGATGCTTCCTTAATAAATATCGGTTGCGTTCTCCGCATCTCATACATCCATGACGACCGATCCATCTAATTATATAAAGGCAAAAAAGTTACAGATAAAAAAATAGACCGCAGGTATTTCATACAAAAGTTTAAATGCATTTGTCTCCCAAAAAAAATTACAACAATACATGTAACTAGTATGTACAAGTGATTACATGCAAAATTTGCCCATCAAAACAAATATTTTGAAGCTAGATTTTGCAAAAAATAGTTAGAACAAACCTTGTCAAAATATTAAAAAAACTCCACTTTCCACCAACGAAATATAACAAAAATGGAGCCAAATGAAGGAGGATAGAGAGTTCTTCACCTTTCGTATAGAGTTCAAGCAAAAATTTCGAGTTGAAAACCTCCCCCCCTAATTGGTGCTTGCTTTAGGAGAGAGAAAGCTTCGTTTTCAAATGGTCAAGCTCGGGCCTGGAGGAGCATATATGGCCGATCATCGCATGCGGTCCCTTAAGCCAGCCGCATGCGAAGATCCATTATCGCATGCGGCTGCTTAGGACAGCCACATGCGATAATGGGCCTATTTTCGCATGTGGCCATCTTAAGGAGCCGCATGCCCTAATACATGCGGCCCCTTAAGACGGCCGCATGTGAAAATAAACCTATTATCGCATGCGGCTGTCTTAAAGCAGCCGTATGCGATAATGGATCTTCGCATGCGGCTAATCGACCCGCCCCTGGGGGGGCGGTTTTTGCAGGCGCCGCCACAAGCGGCCCGCATGGAACCTACCGACCCCCTCGTACAGAAAAACGAATTTTGTAGTAGTGTCGTCTGCACTTCATCTCATATACCAAATTCGCACCTAGATCTTGGATTTGAGAATCACCATACGGCCTGCTTGGAGTTCAGGAGATTCCTAACTTCTATTGTTACAAAACGAATCGATGAGGGATAAACCCTGTGTATATATGCTGTAGAAGAACCGGCACGTGCTCAAACTCTGTTCTGAGTTCAATCAAAATGACAGATGCTTGAAATCTGAAACTGTAATTCTGAAGAAATTCAAAGAAACAAAAATATCAGCAGTAGTCATAAATATTAGTCTGTACTATGGAGTTTGGACCTTGACAAAATGGGTTTGTTTATTGCATTGTTGATCAAAGAGATTAGACTATAACATAGAATACGTATTGACCATGGATATCCCAACCAATCAAAACATATCGAATACAATACAAACTTATCAAAACTGTCCTGGCCTATCTTTTTCGGGTATCATATCCATTCAATGTTTCATATAAGAGTTTCATTGTCCATCAGAAAGCACCAGTGATACGTACTAAACTCTATACTAAACTAAATGTTTTGGTACCTTGAGATATATAGTATCTTACCAAATTTTACATTAGAAAATATGGTAACTGATCCTGATACGATCTCAAGGACTATCAAAGTACTCTTACTTGTAAGATAACATGCCTATTCAATGCCAATCAGAATATATATTGGACGCAACAACCGACATATGTGAGCATATGAATGCTCAGAGATGGACAAGAAAGTGCAGGCTCTCGCTACCAGAAAAGAGCAACATCTATATGTCGTGCAAGGACACAAGCACATACAGTGTGGGAATCGAAGGCATCAGAACTACAGGACAGTATAACATAGTGCGAGACATCTTTGCTTTAAAACTTCGCGATATTCTCTCGCGTCGCCCTCCCCACCGGCGACACAAGAGGCGACGCCGCCGCCGTCTTCTTCCTCCTCCCCCCCTCCTTCTCTGCCTCGCCGCCACCTGAGCGGGTGCCGGCAAAGCCGCGCGGCCGCGGGGACGGCGGCGGCGGGGCTTTTGCCCAGCACGCGCTCGGCGGCCCGGGGAGCTGGCCGGGCGGCGACGGTAGCAAACCGTCCGGATCTGCACCCGCCCGGCCGGATCCGGCGGGGTGGCGCTTGGTGGCGGGGCGGAGTGGTGGCGGCGGCGGCTGGAGGTGCGTGGTGGTGGTGGACAGGGCCGGCGGCGGCGGAAACCCCCGCCCAGATCCGCGCCGTTTTGGCCGGATCTGGTGGGGCTAACGCCGGGCGACGGCGGGCGGCGAGGAAACAGGCGTGCTGGCGGTGGGGAAGAGGTGGCGGCGGCGACGGTTGCGCGGGTGGCGCAGCTGGGCGAGGTCGCGGCGCGGCCGGGCGCGTGTGAGCGTCGCCAGGCGGCGATTGAGGCCGTTGCCCGGAGGCCAGTGAGGATGGCGATGGTGGCCAGAGGTGGATCCCCCCCCCCCGAGGGCGGATCCGGTGCGGGGCAAGCTCGCGGCGGTGGCGGCACCGCGGAGCTCGCGGTGACGTCGGCGGTGGCAACGGCGCGTGAGCACGGGGCGCCGGCGACGGTGGCAATGGTATGGATTTCATGGCGACGATGGCAGCAGCGGCTTGTCGGCGGCGAAAGCACGGTGGCTGGTTGACGGCATTGGCGGCTGTCGGCTACTATGGCATTGCGGCCCTCGCGGCGAAGGCAGCGGCACGGAACTCGTGGCGACGGTTACGGTAGCGGCTGGACAACGGTGATGGGGCTGTGGCTGGCCGACAGCGAGGTGGTGTCGGCAGCAGCGGCTGTGGTGGTGGTGGGAGGTGGCATGGTGGCCTCGGTCGGCTAGCTGAGGGTGTGGCATACGGTTGTATCTGGCCAGCGCGGGAGAGTACGGAGGTGGGGTCGGAGATTGGCTTGGCGCAGAGAGGCGCAGCCGATGGCAGCGGAGGCCGACTCGGTGCAAGAGGCGCGGGCGGCGGAGATGGAGGCCGATGGAGGGAGGCCGGATTGGCGCGAGAGGCGCGTCCCGTGGAGGAGGCCGGTTTGGCGCGAGAGGCGTGGCCGGCGGTGGAGGAGGCGACCCTGGTGCGAGGAGGAGATGCCGGTGGGTGTGGCGCTATCTTCGGCGCACGAAGCCTAGCCGGCGGGGGGCACCAGTGCAGGGTTCCCCATGTCGGCAGAGGCTGAGTGGTGGTGGAGCATCGGTGCGTTAGCCCTGGATTCGCAAGCGTGAGCGGCGGGTGAAAACCCAGCCTGGCCTTGGTCGGGCCGACAACAATGGTTTTCCCCCTCCTGATGGCGTTGTCGTGCTGTCTCACCCCTCAAGGGCGGTTGCTGGGCATAAGCCCAGTCCTGGCTCTTTTGAGCCCCGACGGACGGCGGCGGTGGTTTTCCATCGCTTTTCTTCTTGAAGATGTCGTTTTGGCACCCCCTAGCTGTAGGGCGATCTCGTCTATGTTCCTTTATTGGTCTAGCGGCGGCCGGTCCGATGCTAGCCTCCTCCTGGTCATGTGTGTTGGCGCTGTCGGTGTGTGGGAGGCGGTATATTTTTTCTTTTTCCTGGTTATGACCCTCCAGGGTTGTAATCTTGTAATTTTTTACTGCTTTATCAATAGAACTTCACACCGTACTTCACACCGTCTCGTGCGAGTCGTTCAAAAAAAAAAGAACTACAGGACAGTCATTCCGGCTAAATTTGTTTTGTGCGTCATCTGCGGGATGTCCAAGAGCTTCCTTTGTTTTAATCGTGTCCGTAGATTAGTCGTTGGATTATACGAAAATTGATACAATTCTCGTCTCAATAAATTTAGTAGATTTATCTATGCATTTCCACAATTTATAGGACACCTCTGAGTATTTGTCATCAGTATCAAAGTAAATTGAAAAGGAGCACTTTCATGAATTTTATTAGGAGTCAATATATGTTTTAATTAGGATTGAAACTTCATGTATCAGTGGATAAGTCGAGATGATACAATCACAGTGAACAAAACAAAAATTTGCAATAACATAAGATCATTAAATAATTGATTCTGTAGTTAGTATAATTATCGTTTATTAATATTTCTTCTATTGTCAAGTAGTAGTAGCGCCAAAGAAATCATTTTTTAAGAAAATATAATGCAATTTTCACGTTCACCTACTTTCAGAATATTTCTCTATTTGTATAGTACCTTCTAAGTTCCATTCTTTGCTAATCCCTTCTGTACTTGAGACGGAGAAAAGATAGTACTGTAACGTTTAGGATGTTACTTGCCACTTTGATGTTTGTGAATTTAGACAGCTAAGAACGAAGTTGAGTACTGATGAGAAGAATGAATGCATGTATGACTATTTTTTTTAACTTATACTCCCTCGTATTTATTTTAATGTATGACGCGTTGACTTTTTTATCAACGTTTGACCAATCATCTTATTTAAAATTTTTGTACAAATATAGAAACATTCATGTCATACTGAAAAACATTTAATGATAAATCAAGTCATAATAAAATAAATAATAATTACATAATTTTTTTAATAAGACAAATGGTCAAACGTTGGTCAAAAAACCAACGGCATCTTACATTAAAATACGGAGGGAGTACTTTTTTATATGGTTTTGAAGTTATTAGGATTCAAATGATGACTGCATATCAGAAGATTTTAGCAAGTGGAAACTAAACTGGATTTACAGGTGGCCAAGCATCCCTTGACGGGGAAGCAAGAGGGACATAAGACTGGAATCAAAGTACACAAATAATTAAGGCCCGTTCAACCTAGAATTTTAGAAATAATGGGAGCTCAAATAATGTTTTATGTCAAATGAGCACAACTATTTAGAAAAGGTAGTGAGTGTATCATTAGGAATCAAGAGTAAGAAAACTAGTACATGATGCAACTACATATCATGTATTATTAGGAGAATCAAGACTAAGAAAACTAGTACATGATGCACAGTGCATCATTGATCACTGCAAAATCACTGTCCATCAGAAGACTATATCAATTCAGACTCAATCATCTTTTATTTTGAGGAAATCAAAATCATCTTTGAAGGTGAACAAGATTATGTCTTTTGACCCATGCCGGCCAGCATCCCCACCCACATTTCCATGGATCAAATGCAACTTAGGTTGTGAGCATTTTGCACGTTTTGACATTCTCTTATGCGTTAGTTTCTTCATATAACATTTTGATTTTTTTTTGCTTGCATAAACACATAAACGCATAAATGCATGTCGTTTATACTACCTCCATCCCAAATTATATATCATTTTGAATTTTTGCGTGCAACATTTGACCGTTTGTCTTATTTAAAAAGTTAGTGTAAATATAAAAAAGGATAAGTCATACGTAAAGTACTTTTTGATAATAAAGCAAGTCACAAACAAAATAAATAATAATTCCATAATTATTTGAATAAGACGAATGATCAAACTGTTACAGACAAAAACTCAAACGACAATTATTTTGAGATGGACGTAGTACTACCAAAAAATAAAAAAGAAGAATAGAGCACATGACATGACCGCCATATATACATGACCCTTTCTTCCTTTTTTTTTATCTCATATCAAACATAGGTATTGGTTTCTTTTTTCCTTTTCATTATGAAGAAGAGCCAGCCAACCATTTCTTGTTTTTAATTTTCTGAGAAAAACACATGGTCCTTGCATATTGATAAATAACATTGGGATATAAATAGAAGCCAGATCACCCGTGTTCAGATAGAGTTGAAGGATCGAGGAGAGGATGATGCATGCTGCAGAGCTTCCATTAATCAAGCACGGCAATCATTAAACATCTCACTTGGTTGATTTCTCTCACCTACTATATGAATGAAAGTCATCAGGAACACTACTACTGCTTCTGGAGCAGATCAAGGCTGATGAAGTCAATGAAGAAGTCTGTGACTTTACTCAGTCATAATGTCATCAGAAACACTACTATAAGCTCATGTCCAGATTCATAATATTAAAAATATCCCATCCATCCAAAATCCCTTATATTTTAGGATGGAGGAGGTATATTGTCCAATCGTGTACATGCTTTTTGCGAGAAGAACGTCAACATTGTCTAACTCTTATTCGAGTACAATCAAATTCAGCAAGACCACTACACTGTGCACTGCGGCTTCAACTCTGAATGCTAATTATTCGAAACTGCAATACTGGAGAAATCGACGGGAAAAACCAGGTGAAATCTTGTTTAAATCATCAATATGGGTCCAGGACTCCAGGCCTCAGAAAAAAAAAAGAGTTTGTTTATTGCATTATTGAGAAAATCCACTTTTGAAGTTCATAAGTAATATCGGGCAAAGTCATCAAAATGCTCAACATCTCCCTCTTCTCACAAGCATGTCCATTCCATGGTAATGGTACATATATGTGTTTTTCAGCGAGAGTATAACTCCATATACTCTGTACATAATACACACTTACACCTGATTGTGTTCTTCACATAAGCATAAAAATATATTGTTGGAGGCATGGATAATTCTAAAATGATTGGGAACTAGTGCCACGATCTTATTTCACCTCATTATTTGCCTCAAGCTTTTTCTTATGCTCAAATAGTTAGTCGCAATGACAACAAAGTAGTGAGGTCAAAGGTTAATTTACCAGTCATCGATAAATGAAGGCGTAAAGAGATTTCATGTTCTGTGGTGGAGCTGAAGAAGGAGAGGATGATGCTGATGATTCCATGCATATATAGATCGAGCATGGTAACCATCAAATTCATCGTATTCAACTCATCTTGATTTCTTTCCCCTATGATAATATGAATGGAAGATATTAGGAGCCAAAGAATTACCAATGACTTGATGATGTTGTAAAATCAAAGTGAGTTTGATTCTTATTCTGTGATAAACAATTGGCATTTAATATTTGGAAATTATTGGCAAAGTGGTTTTGGAGATGATTGGATTTTATAGGTGACTGACAGGGATTGCTGTTTGTCGGGACCGGTCAGACCGGGTATGGGTTGCCGGTCAGACCGGAGTGTATCGAGCGGTCAGACCGGCCTGCCCACAGTCTGACCGGGGCGACTCTGTGTTAGTTACAATTTCGGGTTGTTTTATTGGATATCCATGATTGTTTTATGATTATGGCTTCTAGATGGATACTATACGCACTACAACAAAAACCTCGTATAGAGGCACTTTCGTAGAGGCGTTTTGTAAATTGCTTCTAATATCATAAGTTTTATTGTGTAGAGACACTTTATAGAGGCACTTTAACAATTTCCTAGAAAAACTTTTGCTCTAGAGATATTTTCAGCTCAGTTTATTAGATTTTATCTCGTAGAGGCATTCTTTCGGTACTGTAAAATATGCCTAATATGTAAAGGTATTTTCTTGAGACATTTTAAACTATTTAGAGACACTTTTTAGAATGATAATATGTACTAAAAGACTAAATATAAGTAACTAAATGCGCAAACATATTAGTAATGACAAGGAGTTGAGTTGGTTAGTTGTCACGCTCTGAAGTTCCCCTCCTTGCTTTAAAATTTGTTAAATAAATCGCCCGAAGAAATTGTTTAAATTAACCTGGCGTTGAATCCAAATTAATAAATGCAAAAAAAAATAATCGAAATCGGCATGTGGAATTTTTCTTCGATTCTACGTGTCAAAATATGCTAACAGGATCTTTAGTGGAATTTTCAGAGCCTTGGAAATAATTTTAACCAATTAAAATAAGCAAAGTACAATATTTAATCCGTGGGAAAATCCTTTTTTTCCCTTTTCTCTTTTCTTTTTCCCTCCTTTTTCCTTCTCTTGGGCCGCCGGCCCATTTCTTCCCGCGCCGGCCCGCTCCTCCCTCCCACTCCCGAAGTTCACCCGGCCTCCCTCTCCCTCTCGGGCGCTGACAGGTGGGGCCCACCTGTCAGCCCTTTCCCCAACCTCTAGCCGCTCCCCCAAGCCGGCAACCGCCACCGCGCCCACGCCGCCCGCCTTCCTCGCGCCTCCGTGCCCCCACTCACCGCCCTCTCCCGTGCTGTCCATTGCGCCCGCGCCGCTCACCCCGCCGTCCGCCGCTCGCCACCGCCTCCGGTCGCCGCTCGCCGCTACTAGGGCCGCCGCCGCACCAAGCCACCACCGCCGTCAGGTTCGCAAGCCTGAGGGCCGCCTCGTCCACCCCTCGTCCATCGCAATCCGTCGCCGGAGATCGCCGTCCACCTCGCGCCGGTGAGCACCACCATTGCCGCCGCCTTAGGCCATGGTTTCCGCTCACAGTAAACCTTCTCTCTTTCTCTAATCCCCCTCATTGTGCTCCTTAGGCCCACCCGGAGTTCGTTCTCCACTCGTCGCCGTCTCCCGGTCGCTCGTCGCCGCCGTTCGCCGTCGCCTTTCCCCCGGCTGGCCGAACCCCTCGGTGAGAACTCCCTCCTCTTTCCTTCCTCTCACGCGCGCCGCTGCTCCCCACATGCGCGTCGCCGCAATGCACCGCCGCCCGCGCCGCCGGCCGCCCGCGTCGTCGGCCACTGCTGTCTTCTCGCCGGTCGCCGCCGTCGGTGCCGCTTGCCGTCGCCGCATCGCCTAACTGGCCTGCCGGTTTGAAGCCAAGCCGAGCCAACCGGCCGCCTCCCCCTCCCCTTGAGCCACTGCCAGGTGGGGCCCACCCACCAGCCGGTGCCACCTCCTCCCCCTTGAGCCGCTGACATGCGGGGCCCGCTTGCCGGCGCCGACCCCCTTATCGATGACGTCAGCCCTGGGAATATTGCGCAATAATCGAATAAGGACTTTTCTTTAATAGTAAAAACACAGATAATCTTCCAAAAATCATATCTAATTCATCCGAGCTCCGTTTAAGTCCATTCAAGTCTCAGTAAATTCATAAAAATGCAAAGAATCCATTAAAAATGGTTTTGTTTCCTGGTTCAGTAGACTAATAGCATGTTTTGCATGTGTGCTTTGTTTGTCACGTAGATTTCGGCCGTTCCGTCGATCCGCGGTTTCTCGAAGACGTTGTTGTGGTCTCATCAGTGTGAGAGCAAGGCAAGTCATGCATTACAATTGATCATATTGTACCCAATTTAGAAATGTCTCTCATTTCTATTAAATGTTGCATTGTTTTACAATATCATGTTGGATGGGTCCTACTACTCAGCCATATATTGTTTACCTTATGCCATTGATAACTTGGGTATTAAAATGCTTAGATTTTGGTTTAGGGAATGCTTAGCCATGCTTAGTTCAACTAGTACACGAAGGGGGAATCACATTAATGCATAGACTTTGATTATTGGCAATAGCTTTGGATTAGTGCCACTGCAATGGTGTTAGTGAATTAAAATACACTACATTGTGGGCTGTGGGTGCATGGTTTTGCTAGTCGTGCCCATGGCGATTAAGGACCGGTTCGCGGGATGCCCTATAAGAACTTATCGTACTTACCACAAGCCAGCGTGGGCAATGGCTGGGCTTGTAGTGTAGCTTTCCTCTAGCCGACGTACCCAGGTGAGGGTGGGCGTGATGGAGTTGGTTCAGCCGGGGTGTCCAGTTGATCGGCTTCCGGATTCACCGCGGCACGAGAGGGGGGCTGCCCGTTGCCTGCTGGGGACGGGGGTGAACCCTGAGGTGTGGTGCGATCGGTTAGAGAGGGTTATGCGAAGGGTCCTGTCACGGCCTCTTTCCGGTATGTCGTGGTGGCATGTCGGCGCACAGGAACGTGTCGTGGGACTGTGTCTTGTGGGTACAGTTGTAAACCTCTGATCAGAGTAAAACTATTCGAATAGCCGTGCCCGCGGTTATGGGCGGTCAACCAGATTCACCGTGATTAGTCTCACCCCTAGTTAGCTAATGAACTGGTGTAGTTCAGGTGGTTTGTTGGGCCTGTTGCAACGTGGTGTGGCGTTGGACAGTGATTGGTTAATATTGATTAATTACTACAACTGTTTTACTGCTTTCAACTACTGCTTTTAAATGCCCGCTTTATGCAAAAGAACCTTTAGCCTCCTTTGGATACATCTTGCATCATACCTTCTCTTCCGGTATGACTTGCTGAGTACAGTGGGTAGTACTCAGTCTTGCTCTCTTTTCCCCCACACCAGAGTTGAAGTTCTTCTCAGTTGGGGATGTCTCGAAGAAGTTGGTTTCGTCGCTGCCGTCAAGGATGCCTGAGGAATGGAGTCGCCCGCTGCAGTAGTCAAGTCTTCAGGCTTAGCTCGCTTTTATCTTTTCCGCTGCATTTGTAATCTTTTATGTTTTTGTAAGACGTGGATCTGTATGTCAACAATTGTCGTTTGTGTACCCTGGCTGGTCCTGGACAGGGGTTTAATGCATATTCAGCTTAGAAATTCTGGTTCGTGAATTTCTAGGCGTGACATTAGTGCATTGAAGATAAAATTATTTGTTCAAGAAATCTTGAGTTCAAGGCTTGACAAATGCAAGAAGACCATTTTATTATCTTTTTGACTGGTTTCATAAGTCTGTGGTACAATTTAATGTCTCTAGAAAATGCCTCTACCATCTTATAGACATTTTACAAAATGTCTCTTCGTTTGTAGAGACAATTCACCATAACACAATTATTAGACATTTTTTAAAATGTCTCTACAGTATTGTAAAGGCATTTGAAAAGTGCCTCTACAGTAATAGAAAAATGTCTCTACAAAGCATTTTTTTAGTGAAGTATGTAATACTGTTGTTTGCTAACAATGAGTCAGGTTGGAGATAGCTTGGTCTCGGAATATGGTTTCTTTGTTTGATTCATGTGTAGGTGACTTGATGCCTCGGGAGAGTATTGGCGGTGATGGATCGGGAGTTGACTTGGAGATAAGGTGACGTCCGTGACGGTCAGATATCATGCGGGATACTTAGGCTAGAGTGCAATGCATGTGGTTGGTGAATATTCCATATGGCATACGATGGAGATATTGTGTGCGTATGGGATGCGAAGTCGAATTTGGAAGGAGTTCAAATTTGGTATGATTGGAGTTTGTAAAGTTGGTTTCTTGTACGAGAAGGTTTCCTAGGTGGATTAGGACTTCTAGTATGAGTTTGGTTCGTGGCTTTAGGCTGCCTACCCCATGTATAAATAGAGAGGGAGCGTGAGGCTTCCCGGTATCGCTTTTGAGAGCATTGAGTTGATAGTTTAGTTAGGGTTTCGAGTTTAGTCGAGATTTTCGTAAGGAGTGCTGTTGTTGCACTTTGTAAACATAGAGAGAAGTAATAAAGTTGTCATCTACTTTGACAGATCTTCAATCTATGTTTTCTCGGGTGCGGCGGTCCAACCGGCAACACACCACCGGTCAGACTGATGGCATAGGCTCAGTCAGACCGGTGGAGTAACGGCGGTCAGACCGGCGATGGCTACAGGCGACATTGGCTAATCTCGGTGGTTATACCGGAGCAACAACTGCGGTTAGACCGACGGCTTCCAGGCGGTCAGACCGGCTCGGCTACTTCGGTCAGACCGCGATCCGTCGAATTGAGAGTAACTTTTATTTCCACTAAAAGTTTTGGTTTTTGGGTACACCAACCATTTATCCCTCTCTGGTTGGCTTAGTTCTTGTGTTTCAATCCTACATATGTGTGCTGAAAATTAAGAAAACAATTACGTGATCTTCTGGTAGACAAAACGACTAAAGTTTACATGGAGGCGTACAATGGATGACAAAATTGTTGTTTGTTAGAGTTTTTATTTTTATTTCTTTTTTTGTTCTGTGAGGAAGCAGGGTACACCTGAAAAGCATATTATATGAAAAATATCTTATTGATGCTGATGTTGATCAGTTCCCGGAACATAAATTTATTGATGCCCACGAGCATGGATTAGGATCGCACTGGAGAAGGAAATACAGAGGTGGGAGAAGGAAATGCAGAGGTACTACAGTATTTTGCATTAGCTTAGATTTTAATGCGTTCAACAGTAAAACTGGTAACTGTTAGAGCACTGTGCTAATGAAGATCATTATAGTGCAAGGCTCAGATCTCCAAAGACAACACTAATACAGAGTACCTCATATGTGCCAATAGAGAGCCCCTTATATGTGCATAGGTGCCAATTTAAAAGTATCTTTACCCATCCGCATAGGTGCCGGTTGTAGAATCAGCACCTATAGAGATTATAGATGCCGGTTCTACAGCTAAAATAGGCAATTATACTCTTTGAACAAATAAAAAAACCCGAGAACCCACCCACAAATTCAAAGCAATATCACCTCGTTGGGGCCACCATCATCACAGATTCGATTACAGAATCAATCTCATAAAACATTCATCACATAATCAAACACAAGAAGAGGGAAAATCTAGAGGAAAAATTTGCAAAAGGAAATCTCTTAAAACATTCATCACAAATTCAATCACATGAAGAGGGAAAATCACTTGGACCGGCGGCTAGAGGCCAAGGCGCGCAGCCGCCGCCATCACTGCTTGTCGTGGGCAGCTCTTGTTCAGTAACCGATAGGGACCTCCAGAATCAGTCGGATTCGTGGCCCCCAAACTCCAACCGACGAATCTAGCGACCGAGGAGGAGGAGGGGGACGCGCGCCACTTTGCCTGCTGCCGCTTGGAGAGAACAGGAGGAGGACGCACCACCCGTGACGACCGAGTGGTGGCGGCCTCAGCGTGCCCACTGCGCGCAACCGCTCATTGCCATCGCGCCCGCTACTGCCACGCCCGCTCCAATCGCCACCTGCCCCTGCTGCGCTCAATACATGATGAAGAGAGGGAAAGAAGAGGTGGCAATCGCCACTATTCGCAAAGGGGGCCGCCGCTGCTGCAAGGAGAGGAGGAGGCATGGCGTGGGAGTCGAGAGGCGATAAGGACGGCTGGGCTTGGCCATGTGGTCGCATGGATAATAATGATGCGCGGCATCGACAGGAGTGTCAATTTTTAAACACATATAATATATATTATTATAGCTGATGGTTTTTCCTCTGTAAACGCTATCTATAGTGTTTAAGGTGTTGGTTCGATATATATATATATATATATATATATATATATATGTTTTTTTTTGTCATGTAAAGGTAGGAAAATGAACCATCACCTATGAGCCGTCCTTTATAAGAGGTTTATAAGAGGTTTTAGTAGTGCATGCATCCCACGAGGATATATAGGATGGTGCAAATTACTGTAATTAAACATGGTTGCGTATGGAGATTGCCGATCGATCTAGAAATTAAGATGCGATCTGTTTTGTGGAGTAACCGTAATGGCTGAACTATACAATGAGGGTGAAATAGTATTAAAAAAAATTATGTAAGCGTGAAGTGAGCGTAGTTTAACTGGTTAGGTTTCTTGTGGTGGAACCAACGCACCTGGATTCAAATTCTAGATTTAACATGAGTGCTCGCATTTAATTATTCTTTCTGTGGCAGTGTGCACACGTTGTAAGCGTCTGCATTTGTACACTGTGTTTCTAACAAAAAAAAAAGGGTAAGAAAGAGCACATGACATTATGTCACACCATACATGACCCTCTTGTTTTTCTTCATTTTTCAAAATACAGTACAAACGCATATGCTCATAACACGTGCGTGTTCACCCCTATGAATACACACGCACATTACTCTACCCCTGTAAACATCTCCGGAAGATTTGGCCGGCCTATGATTTCTTGAGCAAAATACTTGGGCATTCCATTATGGCAAATAACATGAGCCTACAACCAATCACCCCCATGTTGAGGTGGAGTGGAAATTAAAGGATCGAGGAGAGGATGTTGTATCTTGCAGCTTCCTCGATCGAGCTCAGGAATCATCATCACATCTGACGATCACTTTGTTTTTCTTTCCTATGTCATATATGAATGGAAGTCATCAGGATCAAAAGCCTAACATTGTTTTGTTCTCACCTCACACAACTATTGCTTCCTGAACGGACGCAACCCCGAGGTGGCCGCGGGCAGAGTGAACCACGTATTCTGGCAGACAAGTCAGTTACCTACGCCGTAGCACTTGGAAGAGCTTGGGTTTAGCAGCAATTAATCATCGCGCGTTCGTCGCTGTCGTCTTTGATTTGTTTCATCTTCTCATGGAATTCATCCTCCTTCATGTAATCCAAGTTATGCGCGAAGATGTATTGGAGATGTAATAATAAAATTAAGTCTCTAACTTCTCGAATATTAGTAAGAGCGAAACCCTCCGCGTATTTATATGTTGTTGCAGAAAATTAAAACATCAACATGTCCAATCCCGGTTTTGGGTTCAATCAAACTTATCATGATGTACTGATTGTATTATGTACCGAGGGTTCAAATATGAAACATCGATTTTAAACTATAATACTGGAGAAATTGACATGAAAATTCAAGTTAAGTCATAAATATTGGTCTGGTACTAGTCAAAATGAGTGTTTAGTGCATTATTCATCAAAGTGCTTAGTGTATTATTCATTGTATCCCTACGGTCCATCAGGTATAAAAGCCCCGCAGGCATCCACTGTCCATTAAGCTAGAAAAGTTGGACTTGCTAAGGTTTGATACTAAATGTAGGATCTTAAAGGGTTTTTGTCACCCCAAAAGCTAGCCAATGAGATGAGAGGCTCCCCACCTATATATATTAGATCATTTGACCTTTCACAACCAATGTAAGACTATTAAAAAAAACAACCAATACAAAATGACTATGCATGGAACTGATAAGAAATATTGTATGAAATCATCAAAACAGTCCTAGCCTTATTCGTTCGATGTTTTTTTTAACGATAATATTTCCATTCAATGCTGATTACCATATAAATTGAAGGCGACAGATGTGAGCACATGAATCGTGGGAGTTGGACAAGAAAGTGGAACATCTTTCTGTCATACATGGAAACAAACACACATATAGCTTGGGCATGGAAGGCATCAGAAAGAACTATACAGTCTGTGGACTTGGCCTGGTGAGCCATCTGCGGGATCCGGCGACGGCACAACAGCATTTAGCTTGCAGGGATTAGTTGTTGAGTTATATGGAAATTGATGCGAATATCAGCATATTTGATAGGTTTTATATGTGTACGAGTATTTTGACAACTATAATAAGATATCCATGTGCATTTGCCATAATTGTCACTAGTACAAAAAGGATTTTTGCGGACACCCCAAAAGGGGTTTTCTCGTGCACGGTAGGGCTAGCCGCACGCACAAAATGGTCTGTGAAAGTAGCTATTTCTGTGTGCGGGTGGCGCACCCGCACGAGAAAATTTAATTTTCGTATGCGGGTGCTTATGTTGCCCGTACTAAAAAAATAAAAATCCAAAAAAAACTAAAAAAAATCACGAAACCCTAACCCTGAAGTAGCCACGCCCTCCTCGTGGTTGCAGTCATTGCACAAAGCCGCCGTTGTCGTCGTCGCGGTCAACATTGTCCTCGTTGTCGTGGGGGCGTAAGGGGCTAGGGGCGGCCGGGTCCGCCCGCTCCCATTGCCGTGCCGCCATCGCTCCTCACCACAGCTAGATCCACCGCGGCCGCATATCCCCACCACCAGATCCGCCGCTGTCGCCCATCCCCACCACCAGATCCACCGCCGCCATGTGTGGTGAGAGCAGCCGTCATCGGATCCACGCGGGTGACAGCCGCCGCGCCTTCACACCGATGGATTTTCTGCCGCCACACGGCCACGCGGGGGAGGGCGGCCATCGTCGGATCCCCGCCATCGCGCACCTCCACCACCCTGCCCCGCGGCCTGAGCCCTCCATTGTCGCCGCTGCTCGCCGCCGTCACCACCGTGCCATCGCCGGAGCTGCTGCTGAGAGGGAGGAGTGGGGAGAGGAGTAGGGGAGTGGGGAGAGATAGAGCCAGGAGAGGAGAGGATCGAGTGGAGTGGGTGATGGAGAGAGAGAGGAGTTGAGATTAAAGAATGGAAGTGGGAATCTTTTCGGGTCTTTTTGCATGCGGATGAGTTAAGTGCCCCGCACGAAAAATATCCTTATTTTCACGTGTGGATATTTTAAGCAGGCCATCTGAAAAAAAAATGGATTTTTGCATATGGATGTCTCAAGGAGCTGTACAGAAAAATGAGGGTCGATTTTTGCAAACGTGGAAATTTATGGTCCGTTTGTAATCTATTGGGGGTGCTCACTTCATGTCTGGTGAGTTTGGTTTTTCTATTTGTGATGATATCAATTATATGGCCATGGACTAGATAAAGCCAAATTTAACACAGAAGATGAAGATGAATATGGTCTATGATGTGATAGCTAGAAAGGAATCTAATTTTTCTTGGTAAAACGACTATGATGATATGATAGAAGGTGGAGCACTATTGTAAGTGGAGTCAGGATGAAGAAATTGCGGAGATAGAGAAGTCTCTTGTTTACGGTGAGCTTGGTGAAGGTTTGTCGGGGCGGCTCCATGTGAGCGGAGAAAAAGGAACCAACTCAAGTCTGGGTGCAGAGAGATTTACACATGGAGCAAATTCGGGTTGGTGTGGCATATTTGTCAAGGTGGAGTTTGTTAGAGTTTGTATCGAATATATGCACGTAGTCAGTTACTGTTAAGGATTGGAGTTGCATTAGATGTAGGAATAAAGTAAAAGTCAGACTATATATCCTAGGATCTCTCTTAAATAGGTCGGTGGTCCTTTTGTAACCGCATATGGCAACTTTACATAGCAAGAGGGAGAGGCTGTTAGAGGCGACTGGCCGTGAGTCATTGTAACTATAATACGCTATCATATACTGGATCGGGGAGGAGCGCTCGTAATCAGTATCCTGATGATATAGGCTTCGGCTGAACCTTGTTAACAGATATCATATGTCATTGTCATTATCGTGTTTGGATCTCCTATGACGTTTTGTCCTCGTTTGATTTCCGATTTGATTTTGGGGCCGGTTTTATAACAGAAGTAAATCGCAGAGGAGGAAAAAAAGATTCCAAGTTGAAAGCCGATCAACCAGGATTATTTGCCATTCATGTAAACGCAAAGGCCATCATCATCGATCGATCAATAAATAGAGGTGAAAAGAAATCACATGTTCTGTGGTGGCCAGCTGATGGAGTTGAAGGAGAGGATGATGCTGATTCTTCCATGCATAGGTCAAGCATGGCAACCATCAATTTATTTCCCCTAACCTATGATGATATGAATGGTAGACATCAGCAAGGAAAGAGTAACATGGTCGATTGATGTTACGGAAAGAAGAACAATTTCCGGATTTTATGGTAGACAGCTACGTCTAAAATTTTTATGGAGGTGGCAATCAAAACAGATTATGTCCTGAAGAGTGAACCACACAACTGCGACTTAGGCCCGTTCGAACTATGAAGATCATGTAAAGACAGAATCCATGGACGCATGATTAAGTGATCGTTCAAATTATTATGAATTTTAAAAATATATCTATTTAATATTTTAGAGCAACTTCTACGTTGAACGTGTCTGCCATACTGTGTATGATAAAAAATATTTTTCGTTAGAGTTTTTGTGATTCGATCCTACAAGTGGTATCAGAGCCTTGTTTTCTTCTTTGGATTTTTATCGATCTAGAGTTTTTGCCATGGCTACTCCCGCTAGGTTTTCAACTAAGCCTCATGTTTCTGATGGAACGGATTTTTCTCATTGGTGTAGTAGGTTGCAATCTTACATTATGGCTGAAGATTATGATATTTGGATAAAAGTTTCTCATGCTTATGTAATTCCTGAAGCTATTAATACTGCTGCTGAAAAAACTGCTTTTGAACAAAATTGCAAAGCTCGCAACATTCTTTTGAGTGGTATTTCTCGTTCGGATTATGATCGTGTTGCTCATCTTCAAACTGCTCATGAGATTTGGGTTGCTTTAAGTAATTTTCATCAAGGAACAAATAACATTAAAGAGCTTCGTCGAGATCTTTTTAAAAATGAGTACATTAAATTTGAGATGAAACCTGGAGAAGCTTTGGATGACTATCTTTCTAGGTTTAATAAAATTTTGAGTTATCTTAGATCTGTTGATTCTTCTTATGATGCTAATTATCCATAATCTGAGATTTCTCGTCACTTTTTGAATGGTCTCGACATGTCTATTTGGGAGATGAAAGTTATATCTATTTAGGAGTCTATTAACATGTCTACTTTGACTTTGGATTCACTTTATACAAAATTGAAAACACATGAGATGAATGTTCTTTCTCGCAAAGTTGATTCTAAATCGAGTGCTTTAGTTTCTTCTTCTTCCTCTTTTGATATTGATGCCTCTTCATCTAAGTCGTCTTTTCTTGCTGTTTTTAATGCCACAACCGATGATCAACTCGAACAAATCGAGGAGGAGGATTTGGCTTTGGTTGCTAACAGAATTGCTCGAGCTATGAATAATGCCAGGAACAGGAAAAGAGGTAGTCCAAATCGTTGCTCTGAATGTGGTTCAATTGATCATCTTCGTTCGCATTGTCCTAAGCTTGGGAGAGGCAAAAGAGAAGACAAAGATGGTGAGAAGACCAACAATAACAAGCCCAACAACAACAAGTCGAAGGGTTCTTACCAAGGGAGGAAGATGGAGAATCTTAGGAAGGCTATTCAACAAGTTTGCGCCGCCTTTGAGCCACTAAGTGATGTAGATGGTGAAAGTGGAGATGATGATAAGGGAAAGAACGTCTCCGATGTTTGCTTCATGGCGTGTGGTGAATCTGACACAGAGTATGAAGACAATGAGGTGAGTGCTTTTGAGGAAGCTATTAACATTTTGAGTGCAAAAAATAAGAAGTGTGAGAAGATGTATAGAAAATAGGAGTTTATCATTGAATCTCTTAAATCTGAAATTGATAGGTTAAAATCTCTTATTTCTAATGATGATGATTGTGAAAATTGTGAGGTTTTAATGAATGAGATTTCAAAAATTAGAGTTGTTAATGCTGCACATGATTTGAAAAATAGATCTTCTCTTGCTTGTAGTTTTGCTTTGCACACACGCACTTTGGATGAGTTGTTTTTAACTAAAAAGTTGTTGCAAAAATATCAAATTGCTTTTCATGCTAGTTAGTTTGATGTTTAACATGATTTCTGCTAAAAAGTTAAAATAACCTCATGATGTTTTGGATTGCTCAACATGTAATTTGAATAAGATGAAACTAAAAGATGCTTTAGGTCGTGTTGAGTACATGGAAGATGTTGTGAAAAACAATGAAGTGCTTTCTTGCCCTAAATGTCGTAAAAGCAAAGGTGTCATGGTAGATTGTGAAAATTGTGCTAATTTGGAAAAAGAGGTTTCGTATTTGAAAAATTCTTTGCTATGATTTTCTGATGGTAAAAAGAACCTCAACATGATTTTGGATCAATCAAAGGTTAGCACACATAACTGTGGTTTAGGTTTTAATCCTTATGCTCATAATTCTAGACATCCTCCTGTTGTGTTAGGTGTTAGTGCTAGAAGTAGTGAGATTTTGGTTAAACCTGATACTAACAAAACTGTGTTTAAATCTGCTGGTATCATGTCTACTATGAATGCATCTTCTTCAAAATCCAATGTTATACATGCAAAATCTCCTGTTGTTGCTCATGTTGCTAAATCTACTAATGCTACCAATGTGCCTAATCATCGTGAAAAATATACTTGTTCTTTTTGTGGAAAAGATGGACATATTGTTGGTTTTTGTTTCAGATTAGCTCATAAACAGAAAAAGGAGAGAGAGATTGCTTTTGCAAAATCAAAGTGGCAAAAATCGGGTTTTCCCTCGAGGAAACCGGTCAGACCGCAGTGGGTCCCGCGGTCAGACTGGCGACTGGTCAAACCGGCAGCACACCCTTGGTCAGACCGGTCTTGGTGGAATTTTTCTGAAAATTCTAAAAATGATTTTGCACGTGGATATATGCCTATTGGATCTTCTGGTCATGTGTCTCAGTACTGGATTCCTAAATTTTTATTATCACCTAACCCTAGTACTGAGGCTTCGACTTCTGCTTGTGTGTATGCTTTGGTGGCAAGGAAGGAGAACGTGTGGATCGTGGATTTCGGTTGTTCGCGGCACATGACCGGTGATAAAAATTGGTTCTCCTCCCTAAAGAAGGCATCGAAGACTGAATCGATTATCTTTGGTGATGCTGCTACAAGTGCCGTTCTCGCTACAGGTTTGGTTAAGGTAAATGAAAATTTTGAATTGAAGAATGTAGCTTTGGTTGAGGACTTAAAGTACAATTTGCTTTCGGTTTCACAAATTGTTGATGAAAATTTTGAGGTTCACTTTAAGAAAACTAGAAGTAAAGTTTTTGATTCTTGTGGTGATTCTGTGTTGAATATTTCTCGCTATGGAAGAGTATTTAAAGCTGATTTTGAAAATCCTGTTTCACCTGTGATAACATGTTTGGTTGCTAAGTTTGATAAAGATATGATGTTTTGGCATCGTAGACTTGGACATGTTGGTTTTGATCATCTCACTAGGCTAAGTGGTTTGGATCTTGTTCGTGGTTTGCGTAAACTTAAGAAAGATCTTGATTTGGTTTGTACACCGTGTCGTCATGCTAAGATGGATTCTACTTCACATGCTCCTATTGTTTTTGTGATGACGGATGCACCGGGACAGCTATTACATATGGACACGGTTGGTCCAGCTAGAGTGCAATCTGTTGGAGGAAAGTGGTATGTGCTGGTTATTGTTGACGATTTTTCTCGATATTCTTGGGTTTTCTTTATGGCAACTAAGGACGAAGCTTTTCAACACTTTCGTGGTTCGTTTCTTCGATTGGATCTTGAATTTCCTGGTTCTTTGAAAAGAATTCGAAGTGATAATGGTGGAGAGTTTAAAAATGCTTTATTTGAACAATTTTGCAACGGAAGAGGTCTTGAACATGAATTTTCTTCTCCTCATGTTCCTCAACAAAACGGTGTTGTTGAAAGGAAAAATCGTGTTTTGGTTGAGATGGCTAGAACGATGTTGGACGAATATAAAACTCCTAGAAAATTTGGGGCTGAGGCAATTAATACTGCTTGTTATATTTCAAATCGAGTTTTCATGAGATCTAAACTTGGAAAAACTTCATATGAACTTCGATTTGGACATCAACCCAAAGTTTCACATTTGTGTGTTTTTGGTTGCAAGTGCTTTGTCTTGAAATCTGGAAATTTAGATAAGTTTGAGGCACGTTCTACCGATGGATTGTTTCTTGGTTACCCTGCACACACTCGTGACTATCGTGTACTTATTTTGGGGACTATCAAAATCGTGGAGACTTGCGAAGTTTCTTTTGATGAGGCTAGTCCTGGTACTAGACCCGAAATTGCAGGTACACTGTCACAGGTTCAGGGAGAGGATGGTCGTATTTTTTGAAGACGAGAGCGACTACAATGACGACGCCGAGGTTGGCTCGGCCGGTCAGACCGGGCGCCAGGCCGGTTAGACCGCCGGCACACCTCCGGTCAGACCGGCCAATGAGGAGCGGTCAGACCGGCCAGGTTCGTCGGGTTCGGGTACTGTTGATCCTGATTGAGATGGTCCTCCGGAGACTACGACTTCGACCAGTACTGATACAGAACGTGGATCAACTTCAGAAGTCACTGCTCCTTAGCACATTCAACGACGACATCCGCTGGAACAAATTATTGGTAATATAGGTGAGCGGACTATAAGGTCTAAGGTAACGACTCATGTTGTCTGTGCAAATTCCGCATTTGTTGCTTCTTTTGAACCCAAAGATATGTTACATGCATTAACTGATGAATCGTGGATTAACGCCATGCATGAAGAACTTGAAAATTTTGAGAGAAACAAAGTTTGGACTTTAGTTGAACCACCTTCTAGACATAATATTATTGGAACCAAGTGGGTTTTCAAAAATAGACTAAATGAGGATGGTTTGATTGTGAGAAATAAAACTAGACTTGTTGCTCAAGGTTTTACTCAAGTTGAGAGTTTGGATTTTGATGAAACTTTTGCTCCTGTTGCTAGAATTGAGGCAATTAGACTTTTGTTGGCTTTTGCTGCTTCAAAAGGTTTTAAATTGTATCAAATGGATGTTAAAAGTGCTTTTCTAAATGGTTTTATACAGGAGGAAGTTTATGTCAAACAACCACCAGGTTTTGAAAATCCTGATTTTCCCAACCATGTTTTTAAATTGTCTAAAGCTTTGTATGGTTTGAAACAAGCTCCTAGGGCATGGTATGATAGGCTTAAGAACTTTTTGCTTGCAAAAGGTTTTACAATGGGAAAGGTTGACAAAACGCTTTTTGTTCTTAAGCATGGTGATAATCAACTTTTCGTTCAGATTTATGTGGATGATATCATCTTTGGTTGTTCGACTCATGCTTTGGTTGTAGATTTTGCTGAGACTATGCGCAGGGAATTTGAGATGAGCATGATGGGTGAGTTATCGTACTTTTTGAGATTGCAAATTAAGCAAACACCTCAAGGTACTTTTGTGCATCAAACGAAGTATACGAAGGATCTTTTGAGACGGTTGAAGATGGAGAATTGCAAGCCAATTTCAACACCAATTGGTTCTACAGCTGTGTTGGATCCTGATGAAGATGGTGAAGTTGTTGATCAAAAAGAGTATAGAAGTATGATTGGATCTTTGTTGTATCTAACTGCTTCTAGGCCAGACATACAATTTGCTGTGTGTTTGTGTGCACGCTTTCAAGCTTCTCCTCGTACTTCACATCGTCAAGCGGTCAAGCGAATAATGAGGTATTTGAATCATACACTTGAGTTTAGAATTTGGTATTCTACTTCATCTTCTATATGCTTAAGTGGATATTCCGATGCTGATTTTGGAGGTTGTAGAATTGATAGGAAAAGTACTAGTGGAACATGTCATTTTCTTGGTACATCATTGATTGGATGGTCTTCTAGGAAACAATCTAGTGTTGGTCAATCAACTGCTGAATCTGAATATGTTGCTGCTGCTAGTTGTTGTTCACAAATTCTTTGGCTTTTATCTACTTTGAAAGATTATGGTCTTACTTTTGAGAAAGTACCTCTCTTTTGTGATAATACTAGTGCTATTAATATTGCTAAGAATCCTGTTCAATACTCACGCACAAAGCACATTGATATTCGTTTTCACTTTTTGAGGGATCATGTTGAGAAAGGAGATGTTGAATTGCAGTTTTTGGACACCAAGTTGCAAATTGCTGATATTTTCACTGAGCCTTTGGATTCTAATCGCTTTGCTTTTCTTCGTGGTGAATTGGGAATAATTCATCCTTTTGGCATGGTTTGAGGGGGAGTTTGTAACTCATGGTTTTATCAAGCAATAATATGACAATGAGAAAAATTGAGAAAAGAGAGCTTTGTTTATGCTTATGGTATTTTCTTGTGCATGCTAGCAATACTTTGAAGGTTTATTTATCTCTAGCATAGCTTGTATGTATTCTAGTCTTTTCATGAGATTTAGATTTTGCTTTTAAGGGAGATGATGCATGACACTTAAATTCTACTTGAATTAAGCAAATAAGCAATGTTGATGCTAGCATATGGTTTGATCTATAAATGCTCTATATATATGCTTTATTGACTTGTTATTCCTCTAGTAGCTTTAATTGCTCATTGTGACAAGAGAAAAAAAATATAAAAAAATGAATACCGAATCCTTGGAAACAGTCTTGACGACAAGGACGTATTCGATGTGAGCAAAATAATGGGTACCGAATTCATGGAAACAGTCTTGACGACAGGGACGTACCCGGAATAAAAGAGAAAATATGAGCAAAAAGGCTCAAGAAAAGAAAAAATTAAAAAAGAATTCTCTTGGTAATTTTGTGCTAAAGTTTATTTGAGAAAGAGTGATAAATGCAATAGGTATATGTGTTTAGTGTTTATTCTTCAACCTATGTGCTTGTTAAGATGTTGCATTATAAATCATATGAAATCATGAATTTTGATTGTTGATTCTAGCTTAATTGTAAAATCTTTGGTTCATGGTTATACTTTAATACATGCTTGTTTTGTTATAGATGGGTTTATCTTCTTTTTATTGCAACACATGACATGATATGCTATATGTATGCTAAGTTCTTGAACATTAATGAACATAATTCCTATGCTTGATGAAATCATTGTCAAAAGGGGGAGAAGTAATGTGAAAATTTTTAGATTTTTGGAGAAGCAAGGTGAATTTATGGAGAGTTGTTGAGAAGAGCATGTTTTTTGTTCAATTGGGAATTTCTTTCTTTTAAAAAGGGGGAGAAGTTTTCTTTTCGATTTTTGAGCACGATGTGTACATTTGTACGAAGTGTGCTCTTTACCACTTTTGTTTTTATTTTTCCAAACACCAAAACATTTTTATGGATTTGCCAATGTGTTCATCAAGGGGGAGATTGTAAAATCAAAGGTGTTTTCGATTATTATTCTGTGATGAACAATTGGGCATTGGAGATTATTGGTTTTGTTATTTGGAATTTATTCACGAAGTGGTTTTTGGAGATGATTGCATTTACAGGTGAATCGCAGGATTGTCATTCTATGTGACTGGACAGACCGGGCTCTGGTAGCCGGTCAGACCGGCGTGTATTGCGCGGTCAGACCGGCGCAGCCCGCGGTCTAATCGGCCGACACTGTGTCAGTTTTGGTTTCGGGTTGTTTATTTGGATATCCGAGTTTATTTCATGATTATGACTTCTAAATGGATACTATACGTATGTAATACTATTGTTTGCTGCTAATGAGTCAAGTTGGAGATAGCTTGATCTCAGAATATGGTTTCTTTATTTGTTCCATGTGTAGGTGACTCGATGTCTCGGGAGAGTATTTGCGGTGATGGACCGGGAGTCGGCTTGGGGATAAGACGACGTCCGTTGTGGTCAGAGATCATGCGGGATACTAAGACTAGAGTTGATGCACGTGGTTGATGGAGAGTCTATATGGCATACGATGGAGTTATTATGTGCGTATGGGATGCGGAGTCGAATTTGGAAGGAGTCCAAATTTGGTACGATTGGTTATGTAAAGTTTCTTTCTTGTACTAGTGGGTTTCCTAAGGTGTTTAGGACTCCTAGTATGAGTTTGGTTTATGGCTTTAGGCTGCCTATCTCATGTATAAATAGAGGGGGAGCGTGAGGCTTCCCGGTATCGCTTTAGAGAGCAATTGAGTTGAGTTTTGAGTTAGGGTTTAGAGTTTAGTCGAAATTTTTGTATGGAGTGCTGTTGGTGCACTTTGTAAACACAGAGAGAATCAATAAAGTCGTCATCCACTTTAAGAGTTCTTCGATTTGTGTTTACTGGGTTTCGGCGGTCTAACCAACGATCTACCGGCAGTCAGACCGGCGGGAGCACGGCGGTCAGACCGGTTGATCTATACCGGTCAGACCGACGGCATCCGAGCGGTCAGACCGGCAAGGCAACTTCGGTCAGACCGATCTCCGTCGATTTCGAGGGTAACTTTTATTTCCGCTAAAAGTTTTCGGTTTTTGGGTATACCAACCATTCACCCTCCCTGTTGGCTTAGTTCGTGTGATTCGATCCTACAATCAATCCATCATATCATCGTCATTACTTGAGCTGAGAAATATAATTAATGAAGGGAAGGTTGATATTGAGGCTTTCTAGCTTCCATCTATCAAGCACGGGAACCATTCAACTGATGCCGTTTTCTTAAGCTCTCTATGATACGATATGAATGGAAGTCATCAGGAACGAAAGCACAACAGTGTTTAGTTGTCATTCTGAAAAGAAAAAACAATCTAGTGGTATTATGGTACAACTATGTCTATGAAAAGCTGAAAGACGGCAACGGCATATATCGTCGCCGGCAGAGTGAGCTAGCAGTACATTTTATTGTGAACATTAGTACAGCTGCAGATGGATCCAAGCTAGCTATCTGTGGTTTAGAAGCGCTTATTCCAAGCTCTAAGGTTTCATTAGTACATCAGTTAGGGGCTGCCTTAAAAAATTCTGCTGTTATAAAATTACACCGTCAACTGTTTCAATCTTTGCCAAAATATATCGCAAGTCCAATTAATTGTCTTCATGCCTTTTTACTTGAAGAATATTGTCACCATTGCCAAACTCTCATTTGAGTACAATCAGGTTCAGCATGACCATGCACTACACTGTGCACTGAGGCTTCAACTGTAAATGTTAAGTACGTGATTCCCCGCGTTTTGTTATAGGAATTACAAAGCGATTCTCAATATATTTCTTTTGACAACCAAGCTAGGAGCAAAAAATAAAAATAAAACATCGGGTTAATCAATACTTATCATATAACAAACAAATGATACACTCGCTTTATTGTAAAACATATTGATAAGTATATGTTAAAAAATATAAAAATGATAGATAGATTAATTAAAATATTGTGCAAATGATTTGAGGGGTGATGATTGGATATGCTTGCATGTTGATTTGTAGAATTAAATAAATTGTATATAATGTTGTATGTTTGCATGAGATTAAATACGTAATTATTACTACTGACGATGTGGCACGGTTAAATGTTGAGCTTACGACTTAGTGGCTATAACTTTATAGAAAGCATAGATTAGATACTATAGTATATTACTGGAGAAATCATGGTAAAATTAATCTGGGTAAAATATAGGTTAATCATTAATATTTGTCAAGAACTCATAAAAATGATTTTGTTTATTGCATTTTTTAGAAAAAAAATATTTTAGATTGGAACAACAAATGGAATATATATGACTATGAAAGTTCAATTTTCTACAGATAATAATTAAGTCTGATGTTGGTGCTCTCTGGCAATGGTAAGACATACTCCTTAAGGGATTATGGGTGGATGGGATGTATTCTAGTACTATAAATGTGGACATACTCTCAATTCGTAGTATCAGAATATGTCACATCCAACCAAAATATCTTATATTTAGGAGATAGTACTTATTATGGTAGCTGTGTATTTTTTGAACAATGATGTAAAGGCACACATATCATCACTTATCGATAAATAGAGGCCAAAATGTTCTGTGGTGGAGGTGAGGGAGAGGATCGATGATGGTGATGCTTCCATAGGTTAACAATGGCAACCATCAATAATCCATCATATGCGACTCGTTTTGATTTCTCTCCCATATGATGATATGAATGGAAGACATCAGGAACGAAAGGATCATTGGGATGTGACGATGTTTCAAAAAGAAGAACAATTTCGTGATCTTTTGATGGACTACTGCTACTGATGTTTACACATGAAGGCGTACTGAAGATGCTGAAATTGTTTCTTTGTTTGACTTTTTAGTTTTGCTATGCGAGGAAGCGTAGTACACCCGAAAAACATTCTACGGAAAATATCTCATTGACACAGATGCTGATGGGTTTCTAGAACATAATTTTACTGACACCCACGCACACGTATTGTGATCCTCTGCATTGATACGAAGGCTAGTTTAGTTCCCAACTTTTTCTTCAAACTTCTAACTTTTCCATTACATTAAAATTTTTCTACACACAAACTTCCAACTTTTTCATCACATCGTTCCAATTTCAATTAAACTTCCAATTTTGGTGTGAACTAAACACGCCCGAAGAAGAAAATACGGAGGGGCTACGGGATCACCTATACATTTATCGACAAATTTTCTCCTAAAAATTTGACAGATATAATTATAGTACAACCGTAGTGTCATTACACTGTAACTTGCATATAACTACAGTGTAAGTTGTATATAAGTTTCACGTAATTTTGAATCGTTAAATCTATTACAAGATTTGTTTTGGTGAGGAAGAAAAAAATCACAGCACACACATGTGTAAGGATTTGTCCCACAACCTCCATTTTACCGAAATAACATATTACATAGAGATTTTTGAAAGTTACATACAAGTTACACTATAGTTACAGTGTAATTACATGCAAGTTACAGTGTAATTACACTACGATTATACTGTAATTACATCTGTCAAATTTTTGGAAGAAAATTTGTCGACAAATATATAGCAAAATCGTATCCGGGATGGTGCTAATTAGTCTGATTAACCTTGGTTGCCGTTTTTGGGGCCAGTAATTTGTGGGCCTCCAACCAGTAAATGTAGAACGAATAGGCATCCGCCACGTGTCCGTATCCAGCCGCCTTTAATTATCCCCTCCGATCGGCTACCCTTTCGATCAAACTCCCCCCTTCATCTCCCACACCAAAATCCCAGAAGCGCGATCATGGCGGCGGCGGCGGCGGCGACCAACGGCGGCTTCGACGTGATCGTGGTGGGCGGCGGCATCATGGGCAGCTGCGCGGCGTACGCCGCGGCGTCGTCGTCGGCGTCCCGCTGCGGCGGCGCGCGCGTGCTGCTCCTGGAGAGGTTCGACCTGCTCCACCACCGCGGCTCGTCGCACGGCGAGTCCCGCGGCATCCGCGCCACGTACCCGCAGGCGCGGTACCCGCCCATGGTGCGCCTCGCCGCGCGGCTCTGGGGCAACGCCGAGGCCGAGGCGGGCTACCGCGTGCTCACCCCGACGCCGCACCTCGACATGGGCCCGCGCGCCGACCCGGCCCTCCGCGCCGCCATCCAGAACGGCGGCGCCGCCGAGGTCGTCGGCGCCTCGGACGATTCGGCGGCGTCGTGGCTGTGGTCCGCGGTGTTCCGCCTGCCCGAGGGGTGGACGGCGGCGAGCAGCGAGCTCGGCGGCGTCATCAAGGCCACCAAGGCGGTTGCCATGTTCCAGTCGCTCGCCGCCAAGAACGGCGCCGTGCTCAGGGACAGGACGGAGGTGATCGACATCGCCAAGCAAGGTAACAGATCAATCAACGAAATCATATTTACATCTTTACCTGTTCACTATAATCTGGAATCGTATTTGCCTGCATAGTAAAATCCATGAAATTAATTAACTACTGCTCCCTTCATTTTAGAATAAATTCATTTGTTTTCTCCTTCCGTTTATCCCAAAATAAGTTTACTTTTGTGTTATGACTATATTGTAGTTTGTGAAATTAGAAAGTAATTGTAAATAGAGTAGATAAAATGAGAAATAATTGAATTGAGTTCAGATAAAACGAGCATATTATAGTCTTTATAGCTTTGCATTTGTATAGGTTAGATGGGTCAAAATGAACATATTTTGAGGCCGAGCGAGTAATTATTTAATAAAAATCTAACGTTTTATCTTTAGGAGATGGATCGATCTTGGTGAAGACGTCGAGCGGGGAGGAGTTCCACGGCGCCAAGTGCATCATCACAGTGGGCGCGTGGGCGAGCAAGCTTGTCAAGTCGGTCGCCGGCGTCGACCTGCCAGTGCAGCCGCTGCACACGCTCATCTGCTACTGGAAGGCCCGCCCCGGCCGCGAGCATGAGCTCACGCCGGAGTCCGGCTTCCCGACGTTCGCCAGCTACGGTGACACCTGCATCTACTCCACGCCGTCCATGGAGTTCCCAGGCCTGATCAAGGTGTGCGCGCACGGCGGTGCGCCGTGCGACCCGGATAGGCGGGACTGGTGCGCTGGCGGCGACGCCCTGGCGGACCCGGTGGCGCGGTGGATCGACGAGCTCATGCCCGGCCACGTCGACACCGCCGGTGGGCCGGTCATCCGGCAGTCGTGCATGTACTCCATGACCCCTGATGAGGATTTCATCATCGACTTCGTTGGTGGGGAGTTTGGAAAGGATGTGGTTGTCGGCGCCGGGTTCTCCGGCCATGGCTTCAAGATGGGACCTGCAGTCGGGAGGATCCTCGCCGAGATGGCCATGGACGGCGAGGCCAAGACGGCGGCGGAGGCCGGAGTGGAGCTTGGGTATTTCAGGATTGGACGTTTCGAGGGTAACCCGGAGGGAAATCGTGCTGAAAATAAGGTGAAAATTTGAGTCCTCGCGTAGGCATGGCCACCTGTAAGAGCTAGATCTGTAAGGTGATGTCGGTGTGCGATTGTGAGATGTTTGCTAGTACTGTAATATGTCAAACATTGCATTTCTGAACTTATACTCCCTCCGTTTCGAAATGTTTGACACCATTGACTTTTTAGCACATGTTTTACCGTTCGTTTTATTCAAAAACTTTTGTAAAATATATAAAATTATATACCTACATAAAAATATATTTAACAATGAATCAAATGATAGGAAAAGAATTAATAATTACTTAAATTTTTTGAATAAGACGAACGATCAAACATATTTAAAAAAGTCAACGGCGTCAAACATTTCGAAACGGAGGGAGTATATGTGTGCGCTTCAGAATTATATGTTTGCTTCGGAATCTTGGACTTCGGTAGATTGGAATGATTCTCATTACGATTTTTGCTGCGCTATTCCTATTCCAGAGTCATCATCTTCATGTTAGATGTGCATGTTAATTGAAAGAAACTAGTGTGTTGGTCATTGTCAGGAATATCACTGGTTATCCAGTTATGTCAGGAATATACAGTACCACAAAACTCCACATCCGTACAACCTTATAAGTACCGGTTCACTTAGACATGCTTATTACGCTAATCCAGACCGCACCATTCACAAAACTCAAAAGTGTGGGACCTCGCTAGCATTGTTGGTCAGATCTCCAAATAGAGATATGAAAGAACCATCTAAAGAACATGATATCTTACACGTCATCAATTATGTTATAGAAGTACCCTATATGATCTTAGGGTCTGCGGGTAGAACTCCAACTCCTAAATTTAGCTTTAGAAGTTTTGTCTGGAGTGGAGTTGTAGATAATTAAACATAAACCCAGCTCTGCCTCTGTGATTTATTTTGTAAGAACACTCCACCCAGTTTCACTCCTGTTTTAGGTGGAGCTGAAACTGTTTGGCTGGAGCTGTGTCAAACAAGCACTTAAAGTCTATAACTTCGCTTCTATTTTAAGTGTAGCTGAAACTGTTTGGCTAGAGCTATAACTGTATTAAACAGACACTTAAAGTTTATAACGATTTTATGACCTTCATGAACAAAAGATAGTAGAATCAGAATTACATGGAAACATTATAGTTACCTAAATAGTTGGCGGAGACAGAAACTACCACAGAAGCATGGGGTCGGCTAGTCAATCAGGGAATAAACACCTAAGGATCCAACAGGACTAAATGGCATGTTTGGCCTATTGAGGTATCATATTATAAGCTATTGTGTTAATGTGTTATTGAAATTATGCCAACAAGTTGGATATGAGCTAGCTTATAGGAAATGGATACTTAAGCTTCTAGGCCCCATAAATCAATACCTGCTTTGTTGCTTCAGTTTTTCTTTGGAGGTAGAGATAAATTTGAAGAGCAAGAATAATCTGAAGATGAGAAGTGTTAGCTTTTTTGGCCTTATGTACCCTATGAATGCTCTTTACAAGTTCAAGAACAGGAGTATACAGCTAATCAAGTATTATAGTTTAGGTTTAGGTTTATTGGTTTAGACTTTTAAGTCAGCTTATTGACTTATTGACTTATAAGCTGGTGGATTTAATGTCCTAAGGTTAGTGCTGGAGTCATACATAAAAGTTTCTCCAACCTAGCTTTTGGATTAATAGTATTAGAGTGGCTTATGGCTTCAAAAAAGCCAAACGAATAAGTTGTTCGTTTGTTTAGACTTAGACTTTTCAGATTATAAGTTGGCTTATAAGCCTAAACAAAGAGGACCTTAGCATTTCTGCAAGTCAAATTTCTATGTTCCAACAATATGTGGTAGGCACTAATAATTTAGGCAGTGTTTAGTTCCCTTCAAACTTCAAAAAATCCTGTCACATCAAATGTTTGGACACATACATGGAGCATTAAATATAGACAAAAAACCAATTGCACAGTTTGCATGTAAATTGCGAGATGATTCTTTTGAGCCTAATTACGCCATGATTTAACAATGTGATGACGATGGATTAATTAGGGTTAATAAATTTGCCTCACAGTTTACAGGCAGAATCTGTAATTTGCTTTATTAGTCTACGTTTAATACTTTAAATGTGTGCCCGTATACTTAAAAAAAATTGACACACGAACTAAACACGGCCTTAGTCACTGGATACAAAAATTGAGCTGATCTGACGTCTCAAGTCAATTTGTCAAAATGAATTTCCTTTTCAACTAGCTACAATTTTTATGATACTTCTTATCTGCCTTTCACAGGGTTGGGCTAAACATCCAAATGTGTCGTTCATGAAATTTTAATCTAATGAAAAATATGAGATAGATAGTTGCTCTATCTCGGGGTTGTCGATCTGCTGGTGAAAAATAAAAGAGGTAAAGTTTGCTCCTCGGGTAGTATGTTGTTTATTCTCTCTCTTTTTACCCTGGAACTATTATTTGATTGTTTCTGTTCACACTTTTGGGCAAGAATAGCACATGGGTGATGGGTCTATCCTGCTTGTACTGCCGCTGTAGTATATAGCAACACATCAATGGCACCAGGTACACAACATTGTAATATTCTGCTGGATCTATCTTAACTTCCCTGTTGGATGGCATCAATGGCATGTTTGGCTGTATCAATGGCAACTGGGCTCTGATCTATCTTAACTTCCCTATTGAATCACATGTTACCTTGATCTGGTCAATCCACCAAAACAATGCCCGCCGCGTTGGGAGGTGCGTGCACTAGACGAGTATGGTATTTACTCCTATAAAGTAAGACATGCAAGAAGCCACATCAGCAATAATTTTAAGCCATTAGATCATATTAGTACAAAGATAACAACCGTTTGATCAAGAAGCTACTTAATTATTCATCCAATTCAATCGTTGTTTTATTTAGTATTTTTGTTGCAATAGAAAATAAGATATTGCCAAAAACCATTACGCTTGCAAAAAAACATGTTCTATCATCACAATTTTAATTTTTTTTTGGCATTTTGCATAGTACATGGCTGTGGTATGTTACTTTTCACTATTTTCTGTTACCACGATCAACAAATTCGTTGCAATGAAAAAAATGTCATCTTATAATTTAACTTAATTTTTTCATATGGACATGGATTGGGACAAAATTTATATGAAAGTTATAGCTCTCGATAAGATCAACAATTTTATAGGTGATAACTTTTTCATTTGAAATCTTTTAGATATTTAAATCCGTGATTTAAATCTCAGTTAGATATGCTCAAATGAAACGATACACTTTTCTAACAGAATTGATGAGTAGGTGAGTTGGTAAATGAGAGCACACCTAAAGGATAGGTCTTGTGTTCGAATCTAGCGAAGACAAGGTATCAAATAATAAATAGTTAGGATGTAGAACAAAATTAGTTATTAATATTTAAACTTTTAATTTGGTATGTAAAACTAATGTCACATATGGAGTGGTGGCAATAATTATTTATTGCAATGATGTGAAGTGTTGCAATATGATTTTTTGCCACATCCATTCTATGGCAACATCAAAATTTATTACCACCGAATAAAAAATGTTGAAATAACCTATTACCACGCTATTTATTATCACGGCTAGCAATGATTTTAAAATTGTGGCAATATGTATCTATCGTCACAATTTTAGTATTGATGCCATGATTTTTTTCGTGATGACAAATTATTTTTCTAGCAGTACACCACAGGGACGTACCCAGAGGGTAGTCCAGGTAGGCCCAGAATTGCCCTAGGATTTGGCCCAGAAAGGAGCATGTATTTTTTTTTCATGGCCCATAAACAAATCCTGGCCCAACAAAAAAAAACTCTAACTTTCCTACTAGCCTCCTCCCGGCCTCCCAGTTAGGGATGGCAACGGGGCGCGGCGGGGCCGGGTTGGACAGGAACGGCCCCGTCCTCGACCCCTGACTTTATCCCCCGGCCCCGGCCCCTACTGGTCCCCGACCCAGACCGGGGCCCTGCAAAGCTGTAGAGAAAGAGGGCAAACCAGGACTGTAGCAGCCAAGACGCGGTGGCTCATCGAGGAGGCCAGCGTCGCGGAGATTTGGCGGAGGTGCAGAAGCCGGCGACGCGCGATGAAAACAAAGGCGAAGCAGCCGGCGACGTGCGACGAAGGCACAACAGCCGGCGACACGCGGCAAAGTTGCAGCAGCCGGAGACGCAGCGAAAGTGCAGCGGCCGGCGACCCGCGGCCTAGACGGAAGCGCAGCAGCCGTCCTGGTCAGAGGCGCAGCCTCGCAAGGAGCTGACGAGGCGCAGCAGCCATGCGGAGTCACTATCGCTTGCAACAACTGCGGTAGCGCCGATGCAGTCGCTACCCATTGACTCTATGTTTCTTTTTTTTTTTTTTTGAAAGGTCATTGACTCGATCTGGATGGGTGGCTCCGTGACTGTATGGCTGGGGTAGATAAGATTGGATAGGAAAAGTTATTTCACAACATGGGCTTGCTTGTGCCACATTTTTAATGGGCCATCTACGTATGTACAATATTTTCAGCTCCCCATGGGTCACCCGCGGGTGGAAATCTAGACCCGCCCCCGTCCCCGCATATTTTCGGGGCCCCGCCCTGCTGCACGCGCGGGGCCAAATATAGCCCCGACCCCGGCCCCATAGGGACGGGTCCCCGGCGGGTACCCGCCCCCGTCGGAGAAATTGCCATCCCTACTCCTAGTCGCACGTGCACGCGCCGTCGCTCCGACGCCCGATGCAGCCGCCACCGCTCCCGCATCCCGTGAGGCCGCGACGGCGCGACGGCGCTCTGCCCCTCGTGCCGGTGGCAGGCCTGCCCCCTTCCCGAGTCCCGACAGCGCCGCCACGGCTCTCTTCCCCTCACACCAGCGGCCGGCCTGCCCGCCTTCCCGAGTCCCGACTCACGCCGTTGCGGTTGCACCGCCTCCGGCCTCCCCGACGCGCGTCGGCGCGCGCGTCCCGCCCCGGCGGCCGGCGGCCGCCGCCCGGCCGGCATCCCGCATCTGGCGGCCCTCCCCCTCCGGTGAGCATTGCGCCACTGCTTCTCCGGCTGTCCGGCTCTCCTCTCCCTCAGTCCCTCTGCTCTCCCCCTTCCAATAGTCAGCAGGTAGTACTACCTCCGTCAATAAGTTCTTTATATCCATGATTCCCCAATTGGAGATATAGTAATTTGTATAGATTACCACAAAATTGTGCGCCACAATGAACCTCATATGACATTTTTGCATGGTGTGATGGTTGTCAGGAGATTGAGGAATGAAGAAGTCAAGCATTGTATTTCTTTTTCAGAAGCATGAAGAAAAAAAGTTGCATCTTGTGATCTACCAATCCCACCTGTGGATGAAGGGTCATCTGTTCCTGCTGTAGATGATGCTCCAATTCTAGTTGATGAAGGGGCATGTGAAGAACAAGAACCACCTCCACCTACAGATCTTGTTGATGAAGGGGCAATTTACATTGTCATTTAGGTAAGTTTTAAACTTTTTTGTTATTATCCACTTGTATTGAACCATTTAGAGTTATATACTTGTATCATTTACTAGGTTTTATATCGAATCATGATGTATTGCATTTAGATTTTTTTCGCTAGGCCTACCCTGGGTTCAAATCCTAGGTCCGCCACTTGTACACCATGTACAAAAGAAGTACACGCATTTCTGAATCCTGATATCAAGTGATTTTGTATTCAATGAACATTCGACGCACATTCAACATATTAGCAATGAAGGGTGAGCATAGATATATATATGTGAACTGATAGACCTTTCCCTTGCAAAGCATAGTTCACCGCGTAATTAACCGGTAGCCAATGGCCAAATGCAAGTTCACAATTATTAGACTAGCAAAATTTACCTAAAGTTCTTTTGGGTGCAATATAGGATAGCTTGTTGAGATGACCGAATGATCTATGGTATTCTCCTAATCTCTACAATAGAAGTGAAAGGCATCGGGAAGACTAGTAAAACAATCATCAGAGTTGCATCTGAAATTGTTCGACTAAGAGGATCCTCGATCGCCGCGTCCTGACTGTGGAGACTAATTAAACTGGGCCATGCACGACCCCATGGAGATGTTTTACGAATAACTTCCTGTCGACTACAAATTACTCATTAACTTTATATAAGACAGATAGAAAGACAAGGCGCCTAATTCAGATATGAGGATAAATTTGGCAACTCACACTTCTGGCAAGAAATCTTGGAGGTGAAAGAGAGCTTTTACAAATTTTGTAATAAAATTGTAGGTGATGGTAGGAACACTTTATTCTGGGAAGATGGTTGGGGGTAGACCCCTGAATGACCGATTTCCTGAGTTATATAATGTGGCAGTGACAAAGAAGGTAACTATTGCAACTTTGAAACAGAAGGGGATTGATTCCGTAAAGTTCAGGAGATGTTTGTATTGTGAGAAACTCAGAGACTGGAACAAAATTAAAAATAGATGGGTGATCTGCAGCTGAATGAAAATGATAGGGATAAGATTTGGTGGAACTTGACAAAAGAAGGCAGATTCACTGTGAAGTCCTTTTATAGTGCTATGAAAATGGAACAAGTAAACTTTCCACAGAAAAAAAAACATTGAAGATCAAAGTTTTTATTTGGCTGTTTGTTGGAGGAAAGGGGGTACGAATTGTCAATTTTGTGATAGAGAGGAAACAATTCAACACCTGTTCTTTGATTGTCCTATGGTTAGATTACTTTGGAACATTGGTACCAAATTAATTACAGAATCCGTCAATAAATAGCGAGACAAATTTATTAAGCCTAATTAATCCATCATTAGTAAAAGTTTACTGTAGCACCACATTGTCAAATCATGGAGCAATTAGGCTTAAAAGATTCGTTACGCAAATTAGTTGCAATCTATGAAATTAGTTATTTTTAGCCTATATTTAATACTTCATGCAGTTATTCAAACGTTCCATGTGACATGGTGAAAAATGTTATGGTGGGATCTAAACAGGGCCTAGGGCCTCAGAGTTATACCCATTTTGTACTCAATGAACATTCCAAGCACATTCAACATATTAATTAGAGACAAATAGACGATGGGTGAGCATAGATATATATATATGTGAACTGATGGACCTTTACCTTGCAAAGCATACATAGCTCACCGCTTAACTGGTAGCCAAGTTCGAAATTCTTAGACTAAGGAAAATTTACCTAAAGTTCTTTTGGGTGCAATATAGGATAGGATGATGAGATGACCGAATGATCGATGGTGTTCTCCTAATCTCTACTGAAGAAATGGAAGGCATCGGGAAAATGAGTAAAACCGTCATGAGAGTTGCATCTGAAATTGTTTAACTAATAGGATCCTCGTTCGTTCAGTCCAGACTGTGGAGACTAATCAAACTGGGCCATGGCCCCATCGAGATGTTTTACAAATAACTCTTTATAGACTACAAATTACTCATTAACTTGAGTTAAGACAGATAGAAAGACAAGGCGCCTATTTCAGATATGTTTTGGCACGATCGACGACCTCAAGACTCTCACTGTGGCACCCAACAAACTAAAACTTCAAATCTGCACATTTGATCAAATTTCAATGTATTTTGACGGAAAAAAACAGTTACTGAATTTCCTTATATGTCATTTTGTTCTGAGATTTTGACATATGCAATTAAAGCTTTTGAGTAGTGTTGTTTTTGCTAGTATTCAATTACGGATAAGTAGGTTTCCAAAAAAAAAAAATACGGATAAGTACGGCAATACAAATGTCCTTGAATTGCTTCAGCAGCTAGCTACTGTGCCGAGATTTTGACATATACAGCATCTTTAAGTAGTGTAGTTTTTGCTAGCATTCAATTATGCATAAGCACTATAGATATAAATATGCTTTCCTAAGAGCATGCCCAACAGTCACTCAATATTTGATTCCCAAAAAATCTGAATTAGGAATTCCAAAATAAGAATTAGGCCCAACAATCACCCCCTCCTCCAAGAGAGGCCCAAAAATTAATTCCCTATCATTTGTTAGTTTGCCACATAAGCAAGGTGGGCCTAGTTCGGTACCGATCAATCGTCTCCCTCCTCGCACCAGCGCCGAGACTTCTCCCTCCCAGCACCTTCTCCCTCCCACACCAGCGCCGCCATCTGAGTAAATCGCATCATCACCAGCCAACCAGTGTCCTGAGTGCTGCGGTTTCTACAAAAACGGAATACCAAGGATATGCCATAGCTATTCGTGTCATCAAGGAGGTAATCCCTAGCAAATCCTATTGATCTCTTGTGCCCTAGTCAATATCTGTCTCTATTTGGTTATGTGGATATCTATTGTTGGAAAATATTAAGTTTGATCTAATAATTAATTTTATAGATTGATTATTGTTGTATTCCTGCCATCGGTTCTCTCCATTGCACTTCATCCCTGTGGTAAACGCTCCAACCCTGTGGCAATAAAAAAGAGAAGATGAGTCGTCGAAGTACCCTCCTCCAAATGCTATTGGATGAGGAGTCTTTATTGGATGGCTACGAAGAATTTATTTCTTCGGCGGTTGATATAGTGTACGATGAGTTCGACGATGATGAAGTTCCAAAGCGTGGTGGATCTGTTATAGGTCATGCAGTAATTAATCGGGAAAGATTGGCTGGACATCGGAGATTATATAATGATTATTTTTCTGAAGAACCTACGTACCTCGATGTTCAGTTTAGACGCAGGTTTTTAGCAGTGCTTTGTTTTGACAATATTTGTTTGCAAAATTGATATTAAAGATAATTAATATCGTTAATTACTATGCAGGTTTAGAATGAGACGACCTCTGTTTTTACGCATAATGAATGCTATAGAAGCACATGATGAATATTTTGTGCTTGGACTGTCATGTTTGCAAAAGGTAATAGCAGTGTCACGTATGTTAAGTTATGGAATAGCGGCAGATGCAGTTGATGAGTATGTTCGTATTGGAGGTAGTACCGTTATTGAGAGTTTTAACAGGTTTGTGGTGGCTATTGATGAAGTTTTTGGGAGAGGAGTATTTGAGAACACCAAACGAGAACGACATAGCTAGATTACTTGCTCAGGGGGAAGAAAGAGGGTTCCCAGGAATGTTGGGTTCTTTAGATTGTATTCATTGGCAGTGGAAGAACTGCCCGACTGCATGGCAAGGCCAGTATAAAGGGAAAGAGGGAGTTCCTACTATAGTTTTAGAAGCTGTTGCCTCACGTGACCGACGGTTTTGGCATGCGTTCTTCGGTTCACCTGGATCTCACAATGATATTAATGTCCTTCAACGCTCACCGCTGTTTGCAAAGCTAGCTGAAGGGAAGGCTCCTAAAGTTAATTATAGTATTAACGGGCACGACTACACTATGGGGTACTATCTTGCAGATGGTATTTATCCTTCATGGGCAACACTTGTGAAGAGCATTAAGCTGCCACAAGGAAATAAGAGAAAATATTTTAGCAAAGCACAAGAAGCTGCTAGGAAGGATGTTGAACAAGCATTTGGAGTGCTTCAAGCTCGCTTTTCTATAGTCCGTGGACCAGCTCGTTTTTGGAAAGCACTTACTCTGAATCAGATAATGAGAGCTTGTATAATCATGAATAACATGATTGTGGAGGACGAGCGCGATGGTGATTTTGATTTAGTTTATGATGAGATGGGAGAACAGGTGGGTGGTTCCCATGAACGTACGACCAACTTTAATGATTTTATTAGTCAGTACGAAAAAATTCAAGACAAGGAAGTTCACAACCAACTAAGGGAAGACCTCATCGAACATTTGTGGAATCATCATGCAGACCGATATTAATTTTACATTATATATTCTTATAGATAATGTCATAGATTGTAATAATTGGAGATTCACAGCTTGTTTTTAAATTAGTACATATTGAGCTTATAGTAATTATTTATTGACAATGTGATTTATTGTTGAATTCGATACAGTACAATAGACTGAAAAGGACAGCAGTGCATATCCTTTTTCAGGACTGGATATATATACAGGATATACACCACAAGGGTGTACATCAGAATATGCACTGCTACATATGCAAGCCGATGATAAATTCTGGCATTTTTGCTACATATGCAAGTCCATGAACTGAAGGTTTTACATGCCAATCATCATCGAACATTGCTACTAGTTCTGACAGTTACTTTAATGGACTGAAACTTATTTCAACCCTTGTAAAATTGATGCCTGAATGGCTCTGTAACAACCGGGTTATTTCAGCACTAGTGGACAACATGAACTGAAAATGCACACTATCAGTAACAGGGCCATTTGAGATGAAGAAGCAATTCCATCAACAACAATTTCCAGCAATTTTCAACAAAAAAACAATTTCCAGCAATTTTGTAGTAGTAGCAAATGCTCCGGCTACATAAAACAGTACCAAAACAAGATAGTACAATTTACTAGTCCATTAAGTAGGCTCTATAGCTAAAGATCTAACAAATTTTGAATGCTAATTGATGAGTAATAAGACTAATTTATGCTTGAGCTGAACGATGACTTAGAATTTGATTCTTCACATTTTTATAGTACTCCTGCTCCTCGATGCTCATTGCACTAGTATCAGTCCTCAAAAGCTTATCTTCTTTTATCATTCTCTTGAACTCGAACTTGTCTCTCTCCAAATCAATCCGCTTTTGCTCAAGTGCAAAAGCGATTTGGTACCTCTCCTCAAACTTTCGCTCCTCCGCATCGGCCTCTTTCTTCTTATCCCATAGATAGTCTAAGGACTCTTTCCGTGATAGATCCGAGCGTTCGCACATCTGTTGTTTCGCCTTCTTCCTCCCCATGGGTCTTCCCTCACCTACTGTATTCTCAGGATCAGCAGCCCAATTCTCATCAACATTACATGCAGGAGTAGATATCGCAGGAGAATCATTGGCGGTCTTCTTCTGCTTCTTGCTTGAAGTTTTACTAGCTGCCAGCTGATTCCGCTTATCATTCCACTTTGGCAGATTCTTTAAAACGTTGTAGCAATGCATGAACTGAAACTTCTTTTCCTCTTTCTTCTTGTACATCAGGCTTGCTTGCACATGCTGCAAATAAATGAACTGAAGTCAGAAACATAAAGGAGACGATTGGAAAATAAGCAACACAAGCAATATATTATCATGTCCTCATGATTGACACCACTCTGATTTCGATTCTGAATCTGACTTAAGAAACCACAATACTTATTGACATGTTCTTGTATAGTGGACCAACAATGTACAAGTGAACTTTGGGAGCGATCTGATTCGAATTCCTTGTTCTGATGAAAGTAGTCATGAATACGTCCCCAATATGTACCGTGAGATTGATCCATCCCTTGAACCGGATCGAAAGAAACATTTATCCACGCCGACACCAAAAGGTTGTCCTCCTCCAAACTGAAATTTTTTGATCTTTTTTGGTTCGGTCTCACAGCAACATTTTCATTCACAACTGGTTCTTGTTCATCATCATACTGGCTTCCCATCTCACTCGAGCCAAAATGGTTGCTCTCATCATTGATCAAGTTTGTGTAATATCGCTCTCGCTCCATATCATCTGTCCATAGATAAAAAATCATAACCTTGTACTTGAGAAAAAAAAAGACTAACAAAACACAAACAAGTGATAATTTCTGGACAAAAAATGCATTCTGTTATTTGAAATTTCACATGTATTGGATGGTGACAACTTTGTGTACACATAATATTAATCAAAAGCTGTGCATTCGCATGGAGAGAGCACACAAATGTTGCTAATTTGGATACTGAAAATGACAAGGTTCATAGAAATGTTCCTATATCGATCCTGACAGCGACAAGGTTCAGATAACTGTTCAACAGGTCAAATTTCAGAGCATCGTATATGAAACTCAGTACATACTGAATTTCCACTGTGTCAAACTCAGAGCATAAATTTGATAGCATATTATACTCACTACATAGTGTCAAACTGAAATTCCAGCACAACACCACTGAGTATTCTTTCCTGCATGCTGTACATACCCTATATACTTCTGGACATAAATGCAGGATATACACCACAGTGAAGTACATCAGCACATACAGCAGACATACCCTTGTTCAAGTCAGGCAATTTTGCTACAATTGCAAGCATACACAAAAGAACATGATGAAAATTTCTGAAAATGCAACCTCTATCAGATAGTATAAATAAGACAATACTATCCAGATTGAAGAAAAAAAAGAAAGCACAATTAAGAAAGCTTCAGATGTGAAGGAATTCAGAGCATGTAAACTAAACACTGAACAAATCAGGATTGGACTTACCGAAATTGCTCATGTGGAGGAATTCTTCGTCACCTACAGTCCATACTCTGGAGGAACTGCCGATAGAAGCTTCGTGTGAGAGGGGATCCAGTGGCTCGCTAGATGTCAGCTTCTCCATGGCCTCGGATGCCTAAAAACCGGAGTAGCGTTGTGGAGGGCGCGCATGGCCGGCGGGCGGCGGTGGGGGGCGCGCATGGCCGCCGGGCCAGAACTCGCCGTACTGCGGAAACGGCATACCTCCGGCCGTCATCGGGACACCACACCCCGTGCCTTGCAAAAGGGAAAAGGGAGCTGCCGCCGATGAAGAGGACGCCGCCGCCGAGGAAGAGGGTGCCGCGACCGAGGAAGAAGGTGCAGCCGCCGAGGAGCGAGGGCGCGGAGAAGTGCGCGGGAACATTTTCCCTTTGCGCGCGAGAGAGACCGACGAGGAAATATTGGGAACAAAATCGCTTCCCTGTTTGTGAGGAACGATATATCCGGACTGAGGAACCAGAGATATTGGGATATCAGTTAGAGAATCTGTTGGATCTGTTTCTTGATCAAAATTCCCTAAATCATAGAATAGGGAATTGGAAAAGGAAGCTGTTGGGCATGCTCTAAGATTAAGAATCAACTACTGAACACTGCAGATTATTACTGAAATAAGGCGATGGCAAATCGGCGACTGTCAAAAGGACTGAAAATTAAGCAATGGACACGAGTATCGTTGGAGTGACAGTCATTTTACAAACCTTGACAAGGTATCACGAGATACCATATTCTCTAGTAGTATAGGGTACTAGAAGGTGCTAAAATTTACATTAAAATTTTACCTATCAAGAACTACAAAATTACTTAGAACTTGTTGCTCCAAGTTTTGCAATCAGTGTTTAATTATATGCGATATGCACTAATTTATGTACTGCCTCCTAGGAATATAATCCTAGCGCGTATGGGTGGATGTCTCAGGATTTTGGCCAATCCAAAAGAATCTAAACAAGGCCATCAATTAATTTTCATTCTAGCTCAATCAAAACAGGCTAGATGTTATGGAACAGTACGGCACAAACAGCAAAAATCGTACCCAGCAATATTTCAACCAGGGCTACATCTGAGCTACGCCGATTTTAGTTCTGCATAAAGTTTGATCGATGTTGGTGCTCTCTGTCAATCGAACTCTCTCCATCCTAAAAAAAACCTCTGCCTAGACAGAGATGTGACTCTTCCTGGTTAACAAATCTGAACAATCTCTAGATATACAGATTCGTTGTAATAGGAAGGATCACATCCTTATTTAGATTGAGTTTTTTAAGACGGAGGGAGTAGGAAATATGTTAGCTATGTCACTCAAAAGTAAGTCTTCACCCATAGATCATGAAATTAAATAAGGTGGATCTTGAGGAGTATATATATGGTGCTGAAGCTAGCATCGATCGATCAATCTTGGCAACACCATCTATCATATCCGATCCATGTTGATTCCTTCCTGATATAATATGAATGGAAGTCATCAGGAACCAAGGCATAACATTTCTTCAGTGAAAGAGAGTTCGTTCATTGCGTAATTCATCGAGAAAAGTTTAGACCACAACATCGACTACAACTTTTGAGTGACCTTGTTAAATAGATAATGAGCAAAATCGTCAAAATGTGTCAATCGTCAGAGTGAACAAACAACTGCAGGGTGTTGCATTGCACACCAGCAAAAGAGTGACATTTATCTGTCATGCATTGCTACTACACTCATGCACTGTCAGTCTTCAGTGCCAGTCTGTGATACTCAAGACTTCTGCGGGCATATGCCAATCTACAGTGTCAGTCTGTGCAGTGTGCACTAGCTAATTTCAAGTTCCCCTTGTAAGAATCATCTATGAAAATTAGTTTTTTTTTCCAAACACATAAGCTATTGTGATTTCGATAAATTCAGTAAACACATCCATGCACACTCCAAAAATTTAGTAAGTACTTACAGTACCTCAAACTAAAAGCCACACTTCACGAAATGTAGTGGGAATCAATATGTACATTTCGGCATGGAGCATGATGTATCGATAGATAAATCACAAAGTTGAGACCGTCAGAAATGACCATACAACTTCTTCCTACAAGACGAGAGATCATGAAAGTATGGGTCTTGTAGTCAGCATCTCTATGTTTCATTGATGTTTCTTCTCCTGACAAGTAGAAGTAGCGAAATAATAACCCCTTTTCAGAGAATATAGTGAAATTTTCACTTTCACCTACTCACAGAAAGAACTAGCTATTGATATATTCTCTCAAGTCTGAGGATGCAGAAGAAATAATTGCCATGTTTTTTTGAAGATCGTCTTCATGGTCCAGCAGGTTGTACCGGTCGTTACTGGTACAGCTCAGAACTAAAACACATCTAACCGTTGAATCCAGGAAGGGTAGGATAAAGAGAGAAAAGATGAGCAAAGGTGGATGTGGCGTTCGAGTCGTTGTTCCCAGTGGCAGCGGTGTCCAAGTCGTCATTCCTAGTGGCGGCGGCGGAGTTGACGTCCAGGAGGTGGCGGCGTTGATCTAGGAGGAGGCGGCGGTCGATCCCAGCGGTGGCGGAGTTGACGTCTAGGCAGTGGCGATTGATGGTGTCGATCTAGGCGACGATTGGCGGAAGACCACGAATCCCGGAGTAGAGAGGGCACAACCCTACACGCCGCAATCAATCTCGCTTCGGCGCTAGGGCCCAGATCGAAGTTGCGGCGCTGGAGGTGGAACACGACGGCAGCATAAGAGGAAAATGGTGGTGGCTGGGTGGAAGAGGAATACGGCAGCGGTGGGAGGGGGGGAGGGGGAGAGAAACATGACGGCAACGTAGAAGAGGATGTAAAATGCGATAAAATTGGTTCCGCCCATCTATTCCTCCCATCTATTGCACGCGAAGTTACATTTTTGCCCTTTCACCTCTCTTCTACGGGAGGTACCAAAACAGGGACATATTTGGTACCTCGTGGTACCAAACACTACCAATCATTGGATCGGGCCAGATCTAACGACCAGGATTTGGTGCCGACGGTACCGTTGGATCGTAAAAAATCTCTTTTTTTAACCCCTTGGGACATCAGTGAAGTTCAAAAATAGTACAATTGAGAATTGAGTGAGACGGCAGTAAAGAAGGAACTCTATGATTTCAACGACTCGACGTGATTCACATTACACATAATCGCAGATTGTGTTGTATGTTTAGTTGTGAGCGGCCAATTAACCATGGATAATCAACGTTGGGTCCTCCGGTCAATTAACCATGGAGAATCTGAAGCTGTTTTTGCTAATAGTGCTCAAATCCATAGTTCCATCAACCATCACTATTACATAAATGATTTTTGCATGTTGTCAGAAACGATTTTCTCAGACGGTTGGGCAGCCTGCATGCACCTAATAGTCCGTGAAAATTAGACTTTTGCAAGTGGGTAGAGCAGCCACATGCAAAAATCTGGATTTTTGCAAGCAGACGCTTCAGCCAAACGACGACGAAAAGGAAAAAAATAAAATAAAAATTTGAAAATCCCTAAACCCTAACCCTAGAATCCATAAGCCGTCGCCGCTGTCCTTGTCATTGCTGTCGTCGTCGTTGTCGCTTGAATCTACCGCTGGCATCCTGGTCATCGTCATCGCTCGAAGCCGCCGACGGATCCACACGTGTGGGGACGGAGGGGCGGCAGGATCCGCGTTGGAGGGGAAGGAGGCGTCGGGCATCCACCCCTCCAATTGATGCCGGCAGCGGACATCCTTCTCACCACGGCCCCCGCTCGCCGTCGCTTCGTCAGGGGAGGAGGTTGGCCGTGGCTGATCTGCACCCCATGCCAGAGCCCTCACCCGCTGTCGAGCCCTCCTCCCCCGCCACTGGATCCGCCACCGCCTTGCTCAACACTGCCGTATCCGCCACAACCGCTCTCACCCGAGCCCGGCACCTTCGCTCGCCATCGCTTCTTCGAGAGTGGGAGAGTTGGAGGAGTTTGAGAGAACTGTTAGACTTACTGGGAGTGTCGAGTTGGACTTAGTGGGAAAAGCGAGAGGAGGGGAGGAAAAAACATGTGGACAGAGGGAGGGGTATTTTCGGATGCAAGCCACTTAAGAGGCCCGCCTACGAAAATTGATTTTCGCATGTAGTTGTTGAACCGTGATTGGGGGAGTGATTTTGCAGGCGAGAGCAGTTATAGCCCGTCTGCAACTTAAAGAGCATATCGTCCTGAAAAATCATTTCATATCGTAGTGCATAAACTCTAACATGTGCCTTTGTTTAACAATCATATTTAGTTCGATGGTCACCGACCAATTCAGTATTGCTGCATCTATGCTGCTTAAGTACAACGATATGCCGATATCCGAGCTGCAAGCCTGCAACATGTCTTACACGGATATCGCGCCAACATGTCTTCATCAATTTGTCATTTTTATTTTCACCTTCTAATGTTGCCCTGTTTGCCGTTCTTGTTTTGGTTGTCTCCCTTACTTAGCAGTTCCATCAATTTGAGCTTTCCTTCACGCTTTTTTCACTGCAGAATATACAACTACGTGAATATACTCTTACACCATGTGCAATGTTCATTTATATCCGGAGAAGGGCAGTATATATATTTGTTTTGCAGAAAACAATCAATGCTTTGTTGATAAATTGGAAAAGAAAGGTGAGCGTATGTGAAGAGATGCATTCCCTGAGGATGAGGATGGTGTTGTAATGTTATTGCAAGCAAAAACATATCACCGGTGAATAAGATTTGTGTTTTCTGTAGACAGACAATATAGAGTAGTAGAAGTGGGAGGTATTGGGAAAACTAATAGTACTCCTACTAACTAATATGTGGCAGAGATGGTTCAAGGTGATCACAAGCATTTTGGCAGAGTCCGTGAAGATCTTGATCAAGACCAGGTAGTTCCCAGTATGAGAACATCAACTACATGTACAGTGCACAGTCTAAACATAGCCAAGCTATTGTGGAGGCAAACAGTCTGTATGAGATTATGGTTCAAAACCGAAGTTCATGTGATTTCTTTTTCTAGACTACAGATATATTTTGAGGTACATAAACACGAAGAAAAAAAAAGGGCAAAACATTATGCCATACAGAAATTACAGACAAACAATTTATTCCATTTCATATTACACAGGCATTCGGTTTTAATTTGACAGGGGGCATTATTACCCAGTAATTGAAGCAATCTTAATAAGAAAATAATTAATGTGTGCAAATATGCCTATCTGCAGCGATAGTATCCCAATTGCAAAGCATTATCGTCAACTCGTCTTACCAGGTGTGTGTTGGGCTGACTGAAGGAGTGAGAGCACGAACAAAAACGGAGCTAGCTGACCAGACGAAAAACATACCTCTGGTCCAACTAATATGGGCTTATAAGTACCCTTCTCAAGGCCTCATGGGCATAAGCATGTGTGAGGCAATGTATATATATGCCCATGGAAGATGTTGTAACATTGGTTAAGATGTAGTGCCTTTTGTAAGCATTCATGGTTTAGAAAATAGAAGTGGAAGACATCAGGAAAGTGCATAAAACCGCTGCTCTTTGATTTATTGGAGTCCAGAAATGTTCAGCTCCTCCTCCCAACCCGGAAGCACGGTCTTGCTTGGTTATTGAGTTCACTACATCGTACCCTAGATGAACTCATCGTGATGGGCCCTCTAAACGATATATAAAATTTTATGATATATAGACGCTAATTTTATTTACAAAATGAAAACAAATACATGTCTGGTAATTATTGAGAAATAAAGTCGACCAAAATATCAATATATTTGTACCTTGGAACTAATATCACTACCTTAATGAAGATACTTCTTTGGATATTTCTTGATGCAAAATCATCAAGAGCGTTATTAAGATCAATAGTGTCTAAGATATCCTTCTCGATAGAGCATGTAGCCAAATCATTTAACATTTCTTGCAACATAGTTGATCTCAAATAGTTATTCAACAACTTCAATTTTGAGAAACTTCTTTCAGTTGAAGCTACCATCACAGGTATAGTTAAGAGAATTCTTTCAGCTGGATGCCTGGACGGCTAGTCTTGCACTCTTGCCGAGTTGCTGTCTTGCGTGATTGCGTCCAGGGCTCCAGGCGGGAGGCTGCTGCCGATTGGCAGCCGGCGGGCTGACGCCATGCAGGCAGGCGGCTAAGTGTTGACTTGTGCTGTGCGATGCGATGCCGAGTTGCTGTGTTGCAGACGAGTCGACGATGTTGTGCGCCTGTGCGGCTATACCCTGTGTGATGCGATGCCGTCTGCCGAGTTGCCGACGACGTTGCAACTCCTCTCGTCTTTCGCGCGTTTCTTCTTCTAGGTAGGCCATAGGCAGTTACTAGACTACTAGTATTAGGTGTTGGACCCACTCACCATCATGGCCCCCTGGTGATTGCCTCGTCTGCATAGGCCTAGGGCCGGCCCTGCATACAACAACACGTAGAACACGACGTATATATCATAGTAGGTGACACGACTATAGGCCTTCCTATATAGATGCCGGTTTTCTAACCGGTACAAATTTGAGGCCACCTTTGCCTAGTTGCCCACCCACACCAGAACCGGCACTACAATCTTTGAAATAAGAAAAATCTAGGCAGAAGAAGTTTTGAATCTGTGATACCCGTGGAGCTCGGGGAGGAGCCGCCACCATCTAGTAGCAAGAACACACCATCCCCCGAGGCCACTGTCGAGCCAATGCCTCCTTGAACGAGCAGCGAGATTGCCCAATCTGAAGCGATGAGGCAACAGCAGCCACTGGCTTCCTTACCTCGCCATAGGGCTCCACCACCAAGGCCCCTCCACCGAGCTCATTTGCCCCCGCCGCCCGATCCATGCCGTCGCACGCTTCACTACGCTGTCATCGAATGCAGCTTCACCACGGTGCCACCGGATCTGAAGCGCCGACCTCCTCGCTTCCACCATGGCCTTGGCCTCCTCGCTCTCCGCCGGAGAGTGAAACAAGGTTTGGGGAGATAGGAGAGGTGCCGTGGGCTCTCCCCCTCCCGTGCGGATCCTGTCGCCTACCCTCCTCGTGCATGCATCCGGCTGGCCGGGATCCTGCCGCCTTTTTTACAAGCTCCCTTGTGCACCGATCAGCCGGCGGCGGCGATGGGAGGGGCCGATCCGCCAGCGGCAACGATGGGAGGCCGGGGATGACATCGATGATGACGATGGCAGCGGTTGCTAGATAGGGAGCATGATGATGACGAACCCCGGGCACAGGAGCTGCATTCCTTTCTAGCTTGCGAAAATCCTTTTTTCACACGGTTGTGATGCTCGCCTACAAAAATTCTTAATTTTACATACACATGTGGGCAGGCGGTTGCTATCCCACTTGGAAAATGTGATAGGAGATCGAAATCAAACCAGAGAATATAGAAGATAATTCTATATTCGGCAATTTATTTAGTATATTTTGAGGGTTGTATGCTGTTAAACTATAAAACCTCCTAAACTGTGAATTTAATAGAAGAATATATAGTGGATGTATACAACCCTCAAAATCTTTACTATTCCAAAAATTGAAGATGTTTCCGCTAGAATTTTGATACGTCATCCGTGTTTGAATCAGTTTTAATTTTATGTATTGATTTTAATTTTATATTCTTGTAAAATCATGTCCTTTCTATCCGATATGCGCGCGATTTGCCCTTGCCGCATGTCTGATTGGGACTGCGTCATCCTCACCCGCGATTTGAAAAATGAAGATGTTTTTGTCAAAACTATGGTACGTCATCCGTATCCGATTCCCATTACACGTAACATTTATTTAGAAGTCACGACTCGCGAGCGAACTACAAAAGAGAGTCCGTGCAATGTGGATACCAAGCAAATGAAACTCGCAGAGTCCGTGTGGATATCACGTACATCATTGCCCAGTTCATACGATTCTATTCGTATTACACTGTACGATTCCTATGACATATTAGCATGATTTCAAGTCAGTCTCCACGCATACTCGTACTATCGTACGTGCTACCAGGGATTATCCATAAAAATCGGTTTTAGTTTCGAAAAGAACATGGCAATTGAAATAAAGGATGATCGAAATTGCTGATTCCATCTTTCATCAATTTCAGCTGTCTTACTTGAGATAAAGCTGGAGGATAAATCGATCTCGTGTTTTTGGAGTTGCTTATAATTATTCCTACAAGCCAAATTTAAAATTTTAGAAATTAATTTTGAATTCGACTTTTTGGTTTTTTGTCATACTTTATCTTATTTTACAGCATTTGCTTTTGAGTCGCTAAGAACATGTATATAAAAGATTTGCACATAAATAGTATTTTATTTGCTAATAAGTGATTTGGATAAGGACATGAATAAACGAAATAATGGGTTGTAATTATTTATCTACAAAATATGTACAAATTAAATTAGCTCTACCTATTACAACACATGGGCATCTTTTCTAGTCTACTAAATAAATTGCCGAATATTTTTCATCTCCGCTTCAGGCTTTATTCATGCATGCATGTCTCAGATTTTCATCTTCGTATGATTAACGAGCATTTGGTAGTACTATTGGACTCAAAAGTAATATTTGATTTTCATCTCCGCTTGATTACCGAGCTTTGATTTTTTTTAGCACTGACTTCCGAAGAAACATTGAAAGCCTAGTCTTAAACATTTTCTGGCATGACTAAAAGCTACTCCCTCCATCCGAGAATATATATAAGAAGTTTTAGAGTTTAACATGGTTATTAAGAAAGTAGATAAAAGTGAATGTTAGTGAGTTGTGACTGAATGAGTAGTGGAGGTAGGTGGGAAAAATGAATAGTGGAGGATCGTGATTGGTTGGGAAAAAAATATTGATGGAGAAATTGTTATATTTTTGGATAAATCCTAAGGGCTAAAAGTTGTTATATTGGGGACGGAGGGAGTATATTTTCATTGTTTTTACTAGTATTTATACATTTTAATCCAGTACTAAAATGGTACTCTTCACAACGTACACCATGTGCAATTAAACATCACAGCAACAGTGATATTTATATATTTTTGTTACGATGCATGTTCATTGTCTGGCTAACATATGTTCACATCAAGGCCTCGAGGGTGAGGACACTACATACGTAAGGAGATAAGTGCCTGGCAAAGGGGGGTGATGTTGTAATGTTGTTACCAGCAACATGTTGCACTTTACACAATGTCAAATTAAATTCAAAATTAAATTTTCTGGGCACAGACAATGTAGAGATGGAAGTGGGAGGCGTCAGGAGAATTAGTTGTACTACTCCTGCCCTTGATCATATTGGAGTGCACGAATATTTTTGGCTCCTCCACCCAGCCAAGCCGTCCTGTTAGTCTTGGTAATGAAGAACACTATACTCTAGTACATTTTTCATGCACCCAAGTCTGCAGGGAGCGAATGAACAGCCATCATAGAACACTTTTAGGAGGCTGCTTTGGTGATAGGTGCATAAGGTAGAGAATGCCACAGCAGAAGATGGTGACTTGTACCTCAAGAACAATGAGCTGAATGTGTACAGCTGGGCTAAAGAGGCAGAGGAGATCAAAATGAAATAAGTGAAATAACAAAAAGTCATGCAAAATTTGTAGCTTATTCAGAAGCAATGGAAGCGATGTTTTTTTGTTTCTAAGCTAGCTAACGGTAGGTTAAAACAGGGCAGCGAGTCATTCCAATTGTATTAGTACTTGATGGTGAGATCAATACAGGAAAAAAAAAAACTTGTACACTTCCTCATTGGTATCTTGTCACTTCGCTAATTTCATTGCATGTACGGTTACGCTACACGGCACACAGCGTGCTAGGAATCCAGTGGCGTGCCTCCGAGCTCCTTCTCCTCTGATTTTTCCCTTTTTAAATCACTAGATAATGCCTGCGGGATATACGTTAGATAATGGAGAAATGATGAGATGATTTGGATTGAGATATTATGAAAATGATTTGAGAATGATGGTTTAGTATGTATATGTTTAGTTTTAGAATGAAATAAATCGTGATATAATGGTGGTGCATGCTCAGAAGTACCTGAGATACGTAGTACTCATGTACTCTCTACGGATTGCACACTTCAGATGATGTGATCCGCTTAGTTTTCACCTCTCTGCAATCTCCAATGTAATCCTCTGATTATCCTCCTTTTACACGATCAAAGCTCTCCATGTGTATGCCCGTTTGACGTAAGAGCAATTTTACGGTTCTTAGAGAGATATCAAAAATTTATTAAAAAAAGGTATCTTATAATATCTAGGTACCTTTACAATAGAAAAAATGGTATCTCATGGTACCTCTTGACGTAATATATATTCAGGTAGACAGTTCTCCCCCCTACGATGTCCCATAAAAAAAATCTGCTTGTTACAAATGGGCAGCTAATAAATTTGGACACTGTAGGTGAGCATATATATGAGTGAACTGACACTCCAGGCATGTCTAACATTTTTTGCCGGCAGCACATAGCATCAGTCACGGTCTCGCCCCTTTTAGTCATACACTAACACTATACAAATATAGGAGTGGAAGGTACCAGGAGAAATACAACACGCAGATTCGAGAGATTAAGGGAATCAATTGACCATCTTCTACAAATTACAGGCTTCATTTGTCCAGGTATCCAAGATTCCAGTGCAAGTATATATGACACAATTCATTGCTCAGCAAGAGCTGCGACAGACATAGCCGTGGAGACATAAAACTTGAGGACCTACAGTATCAATTATCAAATCGGCATCGAGGACATGAGCAGGTAACGGTTTTGGATACATGGCTGAGGCGAGAAATTCCATGCTACTCCCTCGTTCCCTAAATGTTGACTTTTTTAAATATGTTTGACCGTTCGTTTTATTCAAAAACTTTTATGAAATATGTAAAACTATATGTATATATAAAAATATATTTAACAATGAATCAAATGATAGGAAAAGAATTAATAATTATTTAAATTTTTTTAATAAGACGAACAGACAAACATGTTTAAAAAAGTTAATGGCGTTAAATATTTTGGGATGGAGGGAGTAGTAGCTTATATCGTTTCAGCATCCGTTTGGCTTTGCTATGTACGAAAATGAAAAAAACTGGGGAAGCTTGAATAAGCAGTGTCAGAACATTGTTATGACAGATGAACCAGATCAATTAATCTGGAAACATACAATGAATGGGATTTTTACAGTTAAATCTTTCTATTGAACTCTGATCGTACAGAACACTGGTTTTAGATTTCAAAAGAGATATGGAAGTTTAAGATCCCACCGAGAGTTAAAGTTTTTATTTGGTTGATATTAAAAAAATAGCATTCTAACCGAAGACAATCTTTTAAAAAGTGGACGGATAGGAAAAACATAGTATTCTGATAGAAATATAAGTGTAAAACAGAGAATTTTAAAACACATGAAAAACATAAGAATGATCATTTGATTGGGCCATAGAAAAGACACAGGAATTTAAGGAGAGATAAAGACTCAAAAAGATTTTTTCCATGAGGATATACCTCATGTTAAATTTCCTTCAAAACTTGCATGTGAAGAGACATTTCTTATAAACTAGGAAGGTAGCCCGCGCATTTGCGCGGGCATGTTTTTATTTCGTTTCGAAAACATGTCTAACAAAATAAGTTTAAATTAAAGTGAGGTGTTTCCCTTCTTAATTGAATGTTCATTGTATTTTTTCTTTAAAAATCTTGAGAAACTTTAATTGCTCATAAATATATATTTTTTACTAACCTGCTATCACCTTTTTAAATTGACCAAATATACATATGTAAGATAGTGATTCTTATGCGTAGGATCCTACAGTATTTTTAAGAAAAATACCAAGTTAATATGAGTCTTAAAATAAAAATTAGTAGGAAATTTCTAATCATATCGTTATACGAAATGCTTATTGATTTTGTATTGACACCTTAGAGGCATTTACATGCAGGTCGTGGAATTTAGTGTATTCGTTTAATTATCATTGACCTTCATCTCCTGATGTGTCAAAGTGAAATATGACTTGTATGTAGAGAAGAAAAAAAGTTTAAAAGAATAAAATATCGTTAGGATGTAAAATGAACTTTTTTTTCCTCTGTAACCAATGGAATAGATTGATTCAATACTACTTTTGCGGGTTAAGTGCTCCACTAAAATAGTTCACTGTGTAAAAGCTTCAACTCTACCTTCTGGGTTAAGTACTCCACTAAAGTAGTTATATGTAAACACATTACAAAAGTTATTTCTAAAGGTAGCCCATGAGTCCGAGGCAAAAGGCTCATCACATAGGAGGCTGCACATTTGAGGAACATGAGAACAATATTCTCGCGGAAATCATTTGTTTAGAATGTGATGAACATAATTGTATATTCAATTAAAAACGTTAGAAAAGTGGCTTAAAGTTGTCATTTCACATTGATTGGTTATGAAAATAATGGTATATATAAATCTTTGTGCCGATATCATTGTTTGCCAACAATCAACGAACTTGATAGTTACTTTTGGTGTTCCTTTTGGTATGTAGCAAATTGGCTACATATTTTACAACTTACTGTATCCTTTGCTGAGATGCACTTGCTTTTTTTTCTCTGTATACTTGATTGTCTCATTGTTTATTAATGGATGCCTTCGGTCCATGTGACACAATATATATTTCAAATAAAAAGCCTTCTCGAGTCTAAATTGATTTTGCAGCGTAGGAGATAGTTTATTGTTTCGTGTAGAGTGTGTGAGACTCCATGTAGCTTAGCAGGAACATAATTTTCATTGCGAAAAATAACTCCGCATGTGTGATTATTATGTAGTGTGGTATGATTGTTGTCATGATTTAAATATTTTTACTCTAAAATTTATGATTAAACATTAGGATTTTACATAATGCAAACAATCACTTTGTGATTTTATCTTAGCTAACATGCATTAGGCCTTTAGTGATTATGTTTATATTGCATAATCCTAAATATGAAGCCTACAATGCTTATCCTATTTTATCTTTGTTGTTTGAAAGAATTAGCCATTTATACAACCATTGTAGTTTAAATACTAAATAGTTTTTAACTTTTAAGTTTCTAAAATAATTGGTAGATAAAGCTTTTAGCTCGGTCATGCATGATACATACATGTAGTCCCAAGCTAATTTGCCCCCTCACGCTGACAGTGTCCTGAGTAATGTCGATGGGGGCAAAATTGTGACCGATCAAAGTCTTAATTTTTTTCAGTTCAAGAAAAAAAAATGAATCTCAATTTTTTAGACTACTATCCAATGTCTTGTACTCTATATGTACGAACGAAGCTATAACCGATCTCTTTTCCTTTGCGTTAGATCAATGTATATGGCCCACACCATTAATTTATATATATCTAATGGTTAAAATTAATAGGTCCACCGATTTGAATGAAAACCGTTGGTAAGATATTTTTCTTTTTTTTAGAATTTATAGGATTTTACCTAATTTATTATAGCGTAAAGTGATGATTTAGGAGCATTTGTAGAATATGCATGTGGTGGCTTGATAATGTTTATTGGAAGTATAATGGACTTTTAGTATTTTTTTAAGTTTCAGAAAGAAAAATGAATCTCGATTTTTTAGACTACTATATAATGTTTTCTTCTTCCATAAGTGTACGAAGGAAGCTATAACCATTCTCATATCCTTTACATTAGATCGATGTACGCATGGTCCACACCATTATATTATTTTATATAGATCTAATGGTTAAAATTAATTGGTCTAACATTTTAAATGAAAATCAATGCTAAAGATATTTTTCTTTTTTTCTTAGAATTTGTAGGAATTTTTCTAATTTATTAAAGAGTCATGTGGCAATTTATAAGCGTTTATAGTATATAATATAATATAAGACACGTATAATTATATTATTTTGACTTACCGGGGAGTAATTTATTTTCTAATTTAATTATTGTGTAATTATGTTTGATGATAAAATCTATATCGTTATTTTTTCATAATATTTTGGAATTATTTAAATGGCACGTAAAAGTCAGAAATTGTAACCAAAACATGACATTCTTTTTGAAAGATTAAATATAAGCAGTTTAGATGTTATATTTGTTTAATTGTCAATTGTGCTCACCTATTGTGCTTTCTACCTAATATTGCATAAGAATAGGAATAAGAAATAAGAGAGGGAACAGAGGAGGAAGAGAGGAGGCATACGGGTCCAAGTACGTACGTATACCTACTACGACTCCACGTAGGTACAATACTGATAGGGATTGGAGGATTATTTTTTCTTTATAGATTGATCTAATGGTTAAAAATATCGGGTCGACCAGATTAAATGAAAATCAACGGTTGGGTATTGTCTTTTTTTTAGAATTTTAAGAATTTCTATAATTTATCATAGTGCCAAGTGGCAGCTTGGGAGCGTTTGTAGGGTACACGTGGCAGTTTGGGAGCATTTGTAGGAAGTTTAATGGACTTTTATTATATAATAGATAGATAGATTTCATAGGATTTTATAGGGTTCATTCCTTTGATTCAAAGAGCTAATTCCTATAAATTTCCTTTAAATCAAAGGGGCCTTAATTTGCATCAGGCATCATTGCGTCGCGTTAGCCTTGCTGCAACTATTCGGTGTTGTTTGTCCTAATTCCTATCTTCTTGGTCCTTATTGGTATATAATTTTATCTATTCTTTTCTCTTTCATGTATGGACTATATGTTCATTTGATGTGAGAATTATTATCATCAGTACGAAATACAAGTAATTGGGTGATGCAGATTATTAGGATCCGGAAATTAACTTATGTTGGAGTTGGTAAGTCGTGGGTGTACATAAGAATCCTCACAAATCGATTAATCCGATTACTGCCCTTGCAAAAAAAAAACTCAGATTACTGAAGATGAAGAATAATGCATCATCCTGATCCATGGTTTGGAATTTTCTGAAATTTCGGCCCCACCAGCAAGCGCAAATCTCCCCAAAATTTTTAGTTTTTATCAAATATTTGTAAATTTGGTTAAAATTTATTCAAATTCAGTCAAAATATATTAAAAATTCAAATAATTTCAGTCCAAAATAACCCGGCAATCATGAATTTTTTAAATTTTCGGCAACCACCGAAATTTCGGTGGCAACCAAAATTACAAACCCTGTCCTGGTCGCTTTGCCATTTAGCCAATTAAACAAGTGAATGATAATCGCGCATTGCAATGGTGGTAACCAAAAAACATAATGATTTGCTCTTATCCTTTTGAATTGAGTTTTGGAGCAAATTACTTATCTAACCTTTCACAAAACAATTCCTGGCAGCTCTATCTATATATAGGACTCAAAAGTAATGTTTGATTTTTTTTTTATGGCACAGCTCTTCTCTCTTTGTTTGTTTTACCAAGTAAATTGGGTATTGATATACCGTGTTCAAAGTCGCAGCTGCAGTGATATCAAGTTGTATATTTTCTTTCGCAGTGCCTAGCTAACTAATGGGATGTGGAGACTGAGCATATGTGAAGTGTTTCCCATTTAATAAGACAGTAGTGCGACAATGTTATTGCAATGTACATAGAGAGAAAATAATCTAGCGCCTTATTTAAGAGTTGTGTCCTCCAACGCAAGAGGTTCTGCAAAGTCCCAATAGAGTTGTCCTCTTAAATCCTTATACATGCAAAGTCCCAATAGAGTTGTTCCAAACTTTTTCTTCAAACTTTCAACTTTTCCATTACATTAAAACTTTTCTACACACATAAACTTCCAACTTTTCCATCACATCGTTTCAATTTCAACCAAACTTCCAATTTTAGCGTGGACTAAACACACCCGTAGTTTTAAATTGGTAGCCCAAGTGCTTAATTAATCAACAGAACCAACTACCTATTGAAAGCCTTCCATTGACTCTTGAAGAACCATCGAATGCCTAGCCTTCGCATCTCGCTCTGTTTTTCTCCAATTAAACACCACAACTACAGTGATATATATCAAGTGATATGAATAATTCTTGTTGCGATGCACGCTCTGTTTGTCTATATTACATATATATTGCCTCCGGGGTGAAAATTGCTGCTACTTCTGTACCCACATACATGAGGAGACCCAACCTTGGAAAACGCATACCACTCAACAGTTTCGAAATTCATGTTTAAATGTACTTTGCACAGACAGCTTACAATTGGAAGTGGAAGGCATCAGGGAAATTACTGCTACTCCTGTTTCTTGGACATGTTGGAGTGCATGAATTTTTGGCTCCTCCCATCCAAGGCCTACTCTTTTTCTTGGTAGCTAATCTCGCTAAACCATTATAGCTCATTTTGCGACAAGGCATAGAAGATTGAAATGAAACAAGTGAAATAATAATAAAAAAAAGTCATGCATGCATAATTCGCTGGAATTTTCGAAAGCAATGGAAGTCGAAATTAAACGATGTATTTTTTTTATCAAGTGAACAGAGCAGTTGAAAACAGGGTAGTGAGTCTTGGCAATTGCATTAGTATGAGAATACGACAGCAACAAAGAAAACCCGGTACTTTCTCTGTTTGCTGACCTTGCTAACAAAATAATTAATTCAGAACATACTTTCATTGATATCTCATCCCTTTTTTGCTAAATCTTTCACACAGCAATAATTGTAAAATAAAATACCAGATATCATGAGCTACTAATGTTAGTCAGATTATGATCAAATATTAATTTAAGAGAGTCTAGCTATACTTGAATTATTATTAATATATATTTTGCAGTACAGTTCACAATTTTCAGTTGTGAGATAGCATTTTCCAGAATTTGGAGAAATTAAACTTTTGTTTGTTTTTACCTTTATTACAAAACTGCTCTGGTTCCAGTACAATTCGAGCAGAACTCAATTTCTGCTTGAAGTATTTTGTCACAATGTGATTGCTTCTTCTGATTGTGAGAAATCCAACTGATCATTTAACTCACATAGTTGAGGAAGTCACATACTGTACTGCACATAAGCATCTTAGTTCACTATCCTTTAGAGGAGCTAGCTACTCATACATACTCAGCTCAGAAAATGCAGTTGAGACAATTTGCATATTGTTTTCCCCTTGCCAATCAGTGGGTGAAACTGCGCAACTGTAGCCATAGTATTCCAATAGTGTTTAGCATGAACTTTCGACAAAATTAAAAAGTTGAGTACTTTTTGAGAGTAAGGAACTCCATGAATGTATCTTTAATGCTTGGTATGTATAAGTTTTAAAGGATTGGAAGCAATCAGGATTGAGACTATGACATGATCTAATATGAATTCCCTGGAATCTCGACGACAGTGCCATGTGTGTTTGTATTTTAGCTCCTATTTGTGGGTTGCAGATAAATGCTTGGGCTTTCCTCAATTGTCAGTTAGTCCTGAAACATAAGAACTGTACTTGGAGCATCTAAAATCGTGTTGCTTGTAGTGCAACATCCAATACAAATTACTTGTAGGATCTGTAAGATCAATGTGTGTTTTGATTCTTATTCCGTGATAAACAATTAGCATCTGTGATTATTGGTTTTGATATTTGGAGATTATCGTCAAAGTGGTTTTGGAGATGATCGGATTTACTGTTATTTTATGTGACCGGTCCGACCGGGTTGTGTATGCCGGTCAGACCGGCGGTGATCGAGCGGTCAGACCGGCCGGCCCGCAGTCTGACCGGCCGACGCTGTGTCGGCTTCGGTTTCGGGTTGTTTCTTTGGATATCCGTGATTGTTTCATGGTTATGGCTTCTAGATGGATATTATACGTATGTAATACTGTTGTTTGCTACTAATGAGTCAAGTTGGTGATAGCTTGGTCTCGGAATATAGTTTCTTTGTTTGTTTCATCCATAGGTGACTCGATGCCTCGGGAGAGTATTTACGGTGATGGACCGGAAGTCGGCTTGGTGGTAAGACGACGTCCGTGGTAGTCAGATATCATGTGGGATACTAAGGCTAGAGTTGATGCATGTGGTTGATGGAGATTCCATATGGCATACGATGGAGGTATTGTGTGCGTATGGGATGCGGAGTCAAATTTGGAAGGAGTCCAAATTTAGTATGATTGGAAGGAGTCTAAGGTGTATAGGACTCTTAGTATGAGTTTGGTTTGTGGCTTTAGGCTGCCTACCTCATGTATAAATAGAGGGGGAGCGTGAGTCTTCCCGGTATCGCTTTTGTATCGCTTTTGAGAGCAATTGAGTTGCTAGTTTAGCTAGGGTTTCGAGTTTAGTCGAGATTTTTATAAGGAGTGCTGTCGGTGCACTTTTTAAACACAGAGAGAAGCAATAAATTTGTCATCTACTTTAAGAGTTCTTCGATTTGTGTTTCACCGGGTTTTGGCGGTCTAACCGGCATCTCACCGGCGGTCAGACCTATTGGTGGTCAGACCGGCGGCGGCGACAGGAGCTGGCGATTGATCTCGGCGGTTCGACCGGTGTTACAACCTCGGTTAGACCGACGATATCCAGGCGGTCAGACCGGCGCTACTACTTCGGTCAGACCGTGATCCATCGATTTCGAGGGTAACTTTTATTTCCGCTAAAAGTTTTTGGTTTTTGGGTATACCAACCATTCACCCCCCTCTGGTTGGCTTAGTTCTTGTGATTCGACCCTACAAGTGGTATGAGAGCCACGTTTGCTCTTTTCGATCTTTATCAATCTTGAGTTTTTGCCATGGCTACTTCTAATAAGTTTTCAACTAAGCCTCATGTTATCGATGGAACGGATTTTTCTCATTGGTGTAGTAGGATGCAATCTTACATTATAGCTTAGAATTATGATATTTTTGGCTCCTCCTCCCATCCAAGCCCTACTCTTTTTCTTGGTAGCTAATCTCGCTAAACCATTATTGTGCTCCTCGTTTAGGAATTAATTACCAACTACTACAAAACATGGTACTTTGTTTCTACACTGCGGAAACACGTGATCTAGCTCATTGTGTGACAAGGCATAGAAGATTGAAATGAAACAAGTGAAATAATAATAAAAGAAGTCATGCATGCATAATTCGCTGGAATTTTCAAAAGCAAAGGAAGTCGAAATTAAACGATGTATTTTTTTATCAAGTGAACAGAGCAGTTGAAAACAGGGTAGTGAGTCTTGGCAATTGCATTAGTATGAGAATACGACAGCAACAAAGAAAACCCGGTACTTTCTCTGTTTGCTGACCTTGCTAACAAAATAATTAATTCAGAACATACTTTCATTGATATCTCATCCCTTTTTTTGCTAAATCTTTCAGACAGCAGTAATTGTAAAATAAAATACCAGATATCATGAGCTACTAATGTTAGTCAGATTATGATCAAATATTAATTTAAGAGAGTCTAGCTATACTTGAATTATTATTAATATATATTTTGCAGTACAGTTCACAATTTTCAGTTGTGGGATAGCATTTTCCAGAATTTGGAGACATTAAACTTTTGTATGTTTTTACCTTTACAATTACAAAATTGCTCTGGTTCCAGTAGAATTCGAGCAGAACTCAATTTCTGCTTTAAGTATTTTGTTACAATGTGATTGCTTCTTCTGATTGTGAGAAATCCAACTGATCATTTAACTCACATAGTTGAGGAAGTCACATACTGTACTGCATGTTGTTGCAAAAGCTCAACAAGTGTATCAATATTCCTTCTGTATTCGATCTGCCCCAAATGAGAGCGGTTTTTACATATTTATACAGGAGTATACAAGGGGAAATGGCTTTAATGCCCCTAGTCCTATGAGGAATCTGAGTGGCTGGCCAGTGGGCCACCCTCGGACCTATTGGTAATCTTACAGGTGAGAGGGAGGAAGCGCCCATAGGGGAGGCAGCGCTGGTTCCCGAGGGAACCTGTTATTACACGGATAAAGGCATGCCCCGGGTAATAGCGTGCTCCGCTTGGTCGTCATTAATGGTGTCAGAGGCAGTTGGGGCGCGTAGTGCGCATTTATTCCAGCCCACTCGCGCCTGGTTCCTGACTTTAGCCAGTGGAAGCACATCAAGTGCTTGAATCGCTCCGGGCGGCCTCTTGAACTCTGGGGGCCTCCCAAGCTCCGAAGCCTCTGGCAGCCTCCGGAGCTCCCTTGCCGGGCTCCAAAAGCCCTTCACGCTCTGGAGCTCGAGATGCCTTCTGGGGCTCTAGGGCCCATGGGTGCTATGGCCTCCTGGAGCAATCCCGGAGCCCTTCCGCCGATCTCCGAAGCCCTTCCAGGCTCTATCGCACTCGCCGTCCGCGGGATCCGATTCTCTAGGATCCCTGGAGGCCTTCGGAGCGGCCACCTCGGCCAGGGACCGACATGGCCTTGACCTGTAAAATCAAAGGTGTTTTGATTATTATTCTGTGATGAACAATTGGGCATTGGAGATTATTGGTTTTATTATTTCGAATTTACTCACGAAGTGGTTTTGGAGAGGATTGGATTTACAGGTGAATCGCAGGATCTATCATTTTATGTGACCAGTCAGACCGGGCTCTGGTAGCCGGTCAAACCGGCGTGTATTGCGCGGTCAGACCGGCGCAGCCCGCGGTCTGACCGGCCGATGCTATGTCAGTTTCGGTTTCGGGTTGTTTATTTGGATATCCGTAATTATTACATGATTATGACTTCTAGATGGATACTATACGTATGTAATACTGTTGTTTGCTACTAATGAGTCAAGTTGGAGATTGCTTGGTCTCGGAATATGGTTTCTTTGTTTATTTCATGTGTAGGTGACTTGATGCCTCGGGAGAGTATTTGCGGTGATGGACCGGGAGTCGGCTTGGTGGTAAGACGACGACCGTGGTGGTCAAAGATCATGCAGGATACTTAGGCTAGAGTTGATGCACGTGGTTGATGGAGATTCCATATGGTATACGATGGAGTTATTGTGTGCGTATGGGATGCGGAGTCGAATTTGGAAGGAGTCCAAATTTGGTACGATTGGTTATGTAAAGTTTCTTTCTTGTACTAGAGGGTTTCCTAAGGTGTTTAGGACTCCTAGTATGAGTTTGGTTCGTGGCTTTAGGCTGCCTACCTCGGGTATAAATAGAGGGGGAGCGTGAGGCTTCCTGGTATTGCTTTTGAGAGCAATTGAGTTGAGTTTTGAGTTAGGGTTTCGAGTTTAGTCGAAATTTTTGTAAGGAGTGCTGTTGGTGCACTTTGTAAACACAGAGAGAAGTAATAAAGTCGTCATCTACTTTAAGAGTTCTTCGATTTGTGTTTCACCGGGTTTCGGCGGTCCAACCGGCTACATACCGGCGGTTAGACAGGCGGCATCGCGGCGGTCAAACCGGCGGGAATACGGCGGTCAGACCGGCGTCGACAGGAGTCTGCGGCAGGCGATCTCGGTGGTTCGACCGGAGTTAGATCTTGGTCAGACCGACGTTCATCAAGCGGTCAGACCGGCGCATTCACTTCGGTCATACCGCGATCTGTCGAATTCGAGGGTAACTTTTATTTCCGCTAAAAGTTTTTGGGTATACCAATCATTCACCCCCCTCTGGTTGGCTTAGTTCTTGCTATTCGATCCTACACGACCCACAGTCATCTCCTTGGGAGGATGGTTCTCCGGAGTGCCGCAGCCCTTCGGAGGCTGGCTTCCCTCGATCCGGAGACACTCCCCAAACAATGCACATAATAAGCATCTTAGTTCACTATGTACCTTTAGAGGAGCTAGCTACTCATATATACTCAGCTCTGAAGATGCAGTTGAGACAATTTGCATATTGTTTTCCCCTTGCCATTCAGTGTGTGAAACTGCGCAACTGCAGCCATAGTATTCCAATAGTGTTTAGCATGAAACATTCGACAAAATTAAAAAGTTGAGTACTGATTGAGAGTAAGGAACTCCATGAATGTATCTTTAATGATTGGTATGTATAAGTTTTATAGGATTGGAACTAATCAGGACATGATCTAATGCGAATTCCCTGGAATCTCGACGACAGTGCCATATGTTTATATTTTAGCTCCTATTTTGTGGGTTGCAGATAAATGCTGGGGCTTTCCTCAACTGTCAGTTAGTCCTGAAACATAAGAATAGTACTTGGGACATCTAAAATCGTGTTGCTTGTAGTGCAACATCCAATACAATTACTCAGCTCCATTAACAATGAACTCCGAACAGAGCCTTTGGATGTTAAGCCATGCAGGAATGTCCTAGCTAGGAAAAGTTACCACCAATCTGTAAAATCAAAGTGTGTTTGATTTTTATTCTGTGATGAACAATTGGCAAATGAGATTATTGGTTTTGATATTTGGAGATTATTGGCGAAGTGGTTTTGGAGATGATTGGATTTACAGGTGATGAACAAGGACTGCTGATTGTCGGGTCCGGTCAGACCGGGCAGTAGTTGCCGGTCAGACCGACGTGCTTTGAGTGGTCAGACTGGTCAGCCCACGGTCTGACCGGCCGACTCTATATCAGTTTCGGTATCAGGTTGTTTCATTGGATATCTGTTGATAATTTGTGTTTATGACTTTGTTAACAGTGAAATTTGTGTATGTAATACTGTTGTTTGCTAATGAAGGAGTCAAGTTGGAGATAGCTTGTGCTCGGAATATGTTTTATTGGTTGATGCATGTGTAGGTTGTCTTGTTGCCTCGGGAGAGTGTTGCCAGTGATGGATCGAGAGTCAACTTGAGGATAAGATGACGTCCGGATGGTTACATATTATGCGGGATACTTACACTAAAGATCAATGCATGTGGTTGGTGAAGATTCCATATGGCATATGATGGAGGTATTATGTGCGTATAGGATGCGGAGTTGAATTTGGAAGAATTCCAAATTTGGTACAATTGGAGTTTGTAAAGTTAGTTTCTTGGACGGGAAGGTTTCCTAGGGTATTAGGACTTCTTGTACAAGTTTAGTTCGTGGCTTTAGGCTGCCTACCTCAGGTATATAGAGAGAGGGAAGGTGTGGCCTCCCGGTACCGCTTTAGAGAGCATTGAGTTGAGAGAATAGTTAGGATTTCGAGTTTAGTCGAGATTTTCGTGAGGAGTGTTGTTGTTGTACTTTATAAACCCAGAGAGAAGTAATAAAGTTGTCATCTACTTTGAGAGATCTTCGATTTGTGTTTGCTCGAGTTCGGCAGTTCAACCAACGGGATACCAGCGTTCAGACCGGCGGCAACGCACCGGTCAGATCAGCGGGAGAGCGGCAGTTAGACCGATGGCAGATCAGGCGACTACGACTTCTTTAGGGAGGTTAGACCGGGTGGTCTACTCCTGTCAGACCGACGACATCGGCTTGGTCAGACCAGCGGATCAACTTCGGTTAGACTGATTGACATCGATTCGAGGATAACTTTTAATTCTGGTAAAAGTTTTGATTTTGGGGTATTACAACCATTCACCTCCTCTGGTTGGCTTAGTTCTTCCTGTTCGATCCTACACAATCAGCTAATCCATTCTGCTCCTTAAGAAGTGCAATTATAATTTGTTAACATATATATGCTTAAGATTTATATATGGTTCGATGGTCTTACCAATGCAACAGCCAAGCAATTTGGCATGCTACTAAGCTCAACTCAGCGGTACGAATGCCAATTCCACAACTGCAAAATCGTAACAATCTCGCCTACTGTCTTATTCGTTGTTTTTTCTTACACTTATCTTCATATATTTCATCTCCACTTCAGGCTTTAATTATGCATCATCTCCTCTTGATTAACGAGCTTTGGTAGATCTATATATTAATTTGGACTCAAAAGTAATATTTTATTTTCATATTGCACTGACTTAATTCCGAAGAAACATTGAACGCCTAGTCTTAACATTTTCTGACATGACTAAACGAAGTATATTTTATTTTTTTACTAGTATTTATATATTTTAATCAAGTACTATAATGGTACTCTTCACAACGTACACCATGTGCAATTAAACGTCACAGCAACATTGATATTTATATATTTTTGTTACGATGCATATTCATTGTCTGGCTAACATATGTTCACATCAAGGCCTCGAGGGTGAGGACACTACATACGTAAGGAGATATGTGCCTGGCAAAGGGGGATGATGTTGTAATGTTGTTACCAGCAGTAATGTGTTGCACTTTGACACAGTTTCAAATGAAATTCAAAATTAAATTTTCTGGGCACAGACAGTGTAGAGATGGAAGTGGGAGGCGTCAGGATAATTACTTGTACTACTCCTGCCCTTGACCATATTGGAGTGCACGAATAGTTTTGGCTCCTCCACCCAGCCAAGCCGTGTTGTTTGTGTTGGTAATGATGGTCAATGTACTGTAGTGTTTCTCATGCATCCGAGGCTGCAGGGAGATGATCGCCAAGAGAGACAGAACACTTTTAGGAAGCTGCTTTGGTGATAGGTGCATAGGGTAGAGAATGCCACAGCAGAAGATGGTGACTTGTACCCTCAAGAACAATGAGCTGAATGAGTATGGCTGGGCTAAAAAGAACCAGCGGTGATATGGGACAAGAGGCAGAGGAGATCAGAATGAAACTAGTGAAACAACAAAAAGTCATGCAAAATTTGTAGCTTATTCAGAAGCAATGGAAGCGATGTTTTCTTTTTCCAAAGTTAACAGAGTAGTTTAGAACAGGGCAGCGAGTCATTCGAATTGTATTAGTACTTGATAGTGACATCTCAATACAGGAAAAAAAACTTGTACACTTCCTCATTTGTACCTTATCACTTTTCGCTAATTTCATTATATATACGGTTATGCTACACGACATGTAGCGTGCTAGGAATCCAATGGCGTGCCTCCAAGCTCCTTCTCCTCTAGTTTTCCCTTTTTTAAATCACTAAGATGATGCCCCGCAATTTGCTGTGAGATATACGTTAGATAGTTGAGAAATGATGAAATGATTTGGATTGAAATATTATGAAAATGATTTGAGAATGATGATTTAGCATATAGATGTTTAGTTTTTGAATGAAATAAATTGTGATATAATTAGTATATGTTTGCATGTTGAGTTTTGATGTGGCATGTTTACATGTAGGTTTTACGAGTGCTAATAAATATTATGTTTATATGTTTAGCTTTAGGTGTTTAGTGGCATTAACTTTATAGAAAGAAGAGATCTGTGGTCCTATCCCCACCTTTTACGTGTTTTCTTGTTCTTTTCACCACCTTTTCCATAGCGCAACCAAGCTGGATCGCCTCCCTCCCTACTGCCGAAATTACTTCCTTTTACTAACTCCCACCATCTATATCCAGTAAAAGAATTACTATCAGTGGTAGCCGAACAAAAAAGTTACTAACGGTGGTTGTTTCCACTTTGTTAGGGTCTATGCAAATATAAATATTGCTCCAATAAAATAATTACTCATCATTCTTTCCAGTAATATAGTTACTTTTCGTTCTTAGTAAAAATATTACTGTCAATTGGTTTATAACTTCGTAATGTATTTACTCCGTTTTGGCAGTACAGTATTGGTAGGAGCGTATGCATTTAGTATTTCTTTTACTATAAAAAAACATGCAATCTCACACAATCCTGTGCAAATAAAAAGATGACATGTATCACACAACATTAATTAATGGTGCGGGCAATCTAGCTTGTGCATGATTATAGGTACCTTGGGATACTAATGTAAATAGAATCTAGCTTGTGCATGATTATAAGTTCAGTACACCGATCTCATGTGCAAAAACTGTAGCTATTGCGATATAGAGTGATACAAATATTTCTTTTGCAAATGCCAAGCTGATAGAACTTTATTTAATTAAGGTTGAGCGTATGTGTGAAGTGCCTCGTGGAGATTGCTGGCGCGCGACGCATAGATAAAATAGGAGTGGAAGACATCAGGGAAAACAATAATAGTGCACAAAGTACAGGATGACATTTTAACGAGTTCGATCTGCCATTTTGTTAAGTTTACTGGCTGCATTGGTCTGAGCTAGCTACAAGAGTTCCCTTCAGACTAGTATACTGCTAAGCCATAGCTTCATCTTTTTGTTCTACTTCTTCTCGTGCAGTTCCATCTAATTATGCCCATGCTGAATTGAAATGCAACAATCGAGCCTTCTTTTTTTTTAAAAAAAAATAAATAGCCATCTATGTTCAGGTATAAACAATTTAAAATAACAACATTCTGGACATGTTCAATTCGTTGCTAAAATAAAACTTACCATTTGTTGGTAGGCAACACATCAGGTGAATACAAAGCAAATCGTGCACACATGCACAAACTCCATCTCAAATCGTCCACCTGATATGTTGCCTTGTTGGTAAAGCTAAATTTTTGCTTGGCCAATAACATCGTTGACACCTTACCAAATTTTTATTTCGATGTGGTTCTGCGAGTGGATGTTTTGGAATTATAAATGTATATACAATGATGAAAGTAATATGTTTTATTTATAAAACTAACAAATTTTGGCAATGCAAATACAAAGACCTAGAACAAAAAAAAACACACACACATTTTGACTGAATTTGAATAAAATTTGTTGGCTTAAAAAGTGAAAATTTTCAGGTGAACTAGTTTTGTGAGGGGTTTATGAAATTTCGAACCCTTCCACCTCGATCCTGTAGCACGTCCACACACGTGATTTCAGTTGAAATTCTGAGCCTACAATGGAATGGCACACATGTTTTCTCTTTGATTCTATTTACATTTTTTTTTGCACTAAACACTTCTAGGCACCATTGATCAAGCTCGAGTACTAAACTTCCAGACGTTGATTTCTCGAATAAAATTAATACTTATGGGTATGTTTGCCTAATGAATGCCAGTAGTGCTTTTTAACTCGATTTGTTTTTCTTACACTCAGATTCACATTTTTGGCCAAATTATTTTCTACTGTTTTTTTTTCTTTTCAGCAAATATAGAGGAAGTACTGTTCAGTACACTGGCCATTCTAATAAATGAACATCAAGGTTGAGCATATAAATGTGTGAACTCACTCATGGCAGAGAATGAAGTTTTTTTTTTTTGAATGCGCAAAAACTTTGTATGCCAATATATTTATATGTGTGTGAATTTTATAGGAGTGAAAGACATGGAAGAACTGTAGTACTAGTCAAAACATGCAGGTGAGAACTATTGCAGAGCAAATCCCTCAGTGTGGGAGTCGTTTCTTGAAAAGCTGTGTTACTGTCTTACTGGTAGGCTGCACAAGGAAGAAGTCGTCACAATAGATCAGATATCATGAACATATATGATATATGAAGTGATAGTTGCACGGGGAAGAAGGTAGTGTTGTACTATTATAGTTACAACCGCAGTTCACCAGTAGAGATTCAATATTTTTTAGAGTCATATATATTATAGAAATAGAAGTGGAAAGCATTGGGTAAACTAATACTCCTGCAAGGTAACATCTGTTAGAGGTGGTTTGAGGGAACCACGAGGGCGTCAGTCACTAAGAACATGTACAACGCCTTCAGTTAGCAGTTGATGACCGATATGGATTGAACGCACCGGCAACCAAGTTTGGTGCTCCTTAGACAAGGAAATTTTTTTCCATACAGTAGCATGGTGAGATTGGATGATCAACACAATTCACAGAGGTTGAAGCAAAGAATAAACATGGTGATTTCTTTGACAAGAAAATGCTTGTACAACCTTTTTAGCTGCTGCCGAAGAAAAACTAAGTCAAATAAGCATTGGTATGAATTCTAGCTTGAGGATAGATGGTCAAAATTGTTGGTCAAGGATGACAAAGGAGCACAAGAATCATTCCATTCCGATCGAGGCTATCTCATCTAGTCGTCTTACCAGTAGGGATGAAATTTTGGTCAATTTTGGTAATTTTGAACCCCCAGCCATAAACTATCTTATCCACAATTTTTGTATTTTTCAAAATTTTAATTTGGTCAAAATTTATTCAAATTCAGTCATAACTTTATTAGATTTTCATTATCTTAAAAAAATTGTTAAATAATTTTGTACCGAAATTTTCTAAAATCCCTGAAATTGTACTCGTCATTCTGATATCAATATTTTTTTTCTTTTCATTGTGCAATTTTCTTTTCGGTATGCAATCAAATGGTCCGTTAGTAAATTGGATGTTGTAAAACTCGTCCGAAATCACCATTGAAACCAAACGCGAAATAAACGTCATAGAAGATCCAAACACGGTGATGATACCGAGACACGATACTTAATAACAGATTTCAGCCGTAGCCTATATATACATAACACTGATTACGGATACTCCTCCTTGGTCCATCATAATTACAATGTATTAGATTTACAACGACCCTCAGCCAGTCATTGCCGGCAGACGCTCCCTCGCGCCTATACCAAGTCATCACGAGTTTACAATAGATGTGCCTCTCTATTTAAGAGAGAGCATAGGATAAAGTCCAAACCTAACTCTATCATATACATGTTTCAACTTCAAGTCCTAAACTATAACCGACTATATACATACACATATTTGACATAAACTTTAACATTGAAAGTGTTGCCCGACTATGAGAATGGTGTTGTATAAATAGTTGCTATAAGTATAGCACTGAACAGACCTCATGCTCCTGTCTTTTACCTGAAAAATAGACATAATAGGGATGGAAGGCATCCAGGAAAACCCATACTAGTTGTGAAACAATCCAGGAGAGTTCCACCATCAGGGCTTTGGTGATCTTGGAAGCAGCTTAAGTTAGCTTAGGCAAGTTGGAACCATCGTGCTCTTTGAGGATTGATGCTAGTACTAAATTTGTCCAAGCCTTATAGACTAAGAAGCGATGACGAAAACAATTACGAAATCTGTGTCATAGTATTGTGATATAATAAAATTGTGTTAGCTACAACAGCATATCATTTAAACTTCTGGTTTTTCATGTCCACTTCAGCCTTAATAAGCTAGCCGTTGTGGGGCTATTTTGACTCAAATTAAAGTCATGTTCCTATTCACCATTTTGCCCAGGGTTTTCACTTTCGATTTCACCGAAAATTTAGGCCATTTCAGTAGAACCAAAATTCCTGCAATTTCATGATTTTTTGGTACTTTTGGACCTTTTTTTTTAATTTTTAACCCAATTTAACTGAATATGACTAAATAATTCAACAAAAATTTATGAAAACCCGAAAATTTCGACTGAGATAATGACTTGCTTTGGTGGAGGGGGTGGTTGGGGTGTTCCGAAATTACTGAAATTTCAAACCAGAATTGCATTCACTCATTTCGGTACAGCTTCTCTGTTTGTTTTACTTTCACCAAGTACAATTGTACACTTGATTAAATTGCACCATGTGCAAGAGTTACAGTGATGTGGGGAGTGATATATTTTCTTTTCACCTTTTGCAATGCCCAACTCATAAATTGGGCACATCATATATGAAGCTAGCTAGTGTTGCGCTGATGCTTCTCGAGGATGTGGTACTGTTGTAGTGTTGTTGCTGCTGATGCATGGCACCAGTCAGGCCATCTAGTGAAGTTTAAGGCATATCACATAGAATGATAGACAAATGCAAATAGGGTTGGAAGTTATTGGGAAAACCAATAGCACTGCGAAGTAGGCGCCCAAATGGGACATGAAAGGACAGCGCGACGGGAGGGGGACTAGTCTTTTGCTCTAGGGGCAGAAGAGGTTAGGTCATGATGCCGACGATGGGAAAATGTATGACAGGGTCGGCCAAAACATTCTGGAGATTGGATGAGATAGAATTTTTGTGGTGATGTTAACTATTATTAGAAAACTATATATCATTAGTTGTCATCTTAAATATAAATTCTAGATTTTAATTTGGGCTTCAGACTTTTCTTGTGCACATACTTGCCGGCTTTGTTTCATTCAAAGGATTTTTGGGCTTCATATCTTTTTTTGGTTTTTCCATTCGGCAAGTACAAACGGTACTCTTTACTACTACCTCCGTTTCAGGTTATAAGTCTTTTTAGCATTGCCCATATTTATATAGATGCTAATGAATCTAGGCACACATATATATCTAGATTCATTAACATATATATGAATGTGGGCAATGCTAGAAAGTCTTATAATATGAAACAGAGGAAGTAATTGCTATATGTATACCATGTGCAGGAATTACTACATCTAAAGTGATGTTATTTTTTTTAATGTGTGTACATTTAGTCTTGGCTAATAATTTGGTTATTAATGGTGAAACTGCTATATATGTCAAGTAGTGGATGCCCATGCATAGAAGAGGACGGATATTTTTGCAAGCAATGGACAACACCATCAAAGTTCAAGAGGTTTTTATTTTCAAGTATGCGCGATAAGAAATAGAAGTGGAAGGCATTGGGAATACTGATACTCCTCCCACCCACAATGAGTCAGAGATGGTACAAGGTGATCTTCGATATCCTGTTACTGCCCGTACGTGAAGATCTCTAATAGGACAGAACGTTATACCGCTTTTGCTTATGATCTTCAAAGCAGAGGCGTGTGCTATTGAAGGCGATTAGCATGACATGTAGCGTGTGCATCTAAAACAACAATGCCAAATTAGTGCCAACACAAATGGGCAGAACAGCGGGCAACGCTGTGCTTCTGACTGCACAGCTAATTGTAAGAGCAATTCTACGGTCCTTGAGGAGGTACCATGAGGTACCAAAAATTTAGTGTAAAATTTGGTACCTCATGGTACCTCGTAGTACCTAGGTACCACGAGGTATCAATTTACAATAGAAAAAGTGGTATCTCATAGTACCTCCTCAAGGACCGTAAAATGGCTCTAATTGTAATTACTACCTGCACATTTGCTCAAATTTTATGTATCTTGGTATAAACAGAATAAAAGTATTTATCATACTTTTTTTATACCGAATGCTGATATTCTGACGTATAGATAGGTATTATGTGTTGTTTGCAAATAATAAACCAGTCAGAATCAGTATGATTGCAGCCGTGCGGTGGAGATAGATTGGGAGACGGCCAGTGGCCTGGTCCAGTTCAACAATCTTTAGGTAATTCACCCCTGTAGGTTCCCCTACCCCCATCTACTATTCCTGTACGAGTATCCCCATTGGCAGAGGAGGTGCCTTCCATCTGGTGCACGCTCGTTGCTAGGGGTGGGCATTAAAACCGATAACCGAAGACCGGACCCGAAAAAACCGAAACCAAACCCGAAAAGACCGAACTCTCGGGCATCGGTCATTTGTTCGGGTGTGACATCTGAAAGACCGAACAAACTTCGAAAGATTCGGTCATCGTGCAATACTACCCGAAGAAACCGAGGACCGAAGAAACCGAGGACCGAAGAAACCAAATCAATACCAATCACTAAACAGACAACGTGACCATCCCATGGACCAAAACAGCCCAACAACAAGGTGAGGCCCAAATCCACGTCAATGACCCAATCCCTATGACCCCACCATTCGATTGACCGAAGCACTCCTAACCCTAGTTAGCCCACGCGCATGTCTCCTTCCTTCCGCGCCGCTGTCTTCTGCAGTACTGCCGCATGCTGCTACTCGCCGGCGTCGCCGCAGTGTCGCATGCAATCGTGTGGTCACGTGGAAGCCATAACAAGGCCACAGGCTGCTGGCTTGCTGATCCTGCTGCACAGCCGCATGCCGGCCGCTGTGCCATCGCGTGCCGTCTGCGTCGCGCGGCTGATTTCTGCCGCGTCGTCGCCTTCCGTCCCGCCAGCACTTGTCACCATGCAATCCATGCTAGTGGATATCCGTCCCATGTGACTGAGGTGGAGCCATGGAGGTTTTCAGGAGCAAGAAGACGAGAAGATTGAAGAGGACGCACGTTCTGGTTCGAGCACCTCGGTTTAGACCGAAGACCGAACCAAATTTTCGGTTAACCGAAGTAGCGGTTAGTAATTTTTGCTTAACAACTTCGGTTTCCTGTTTCCAAAGACCGAATTTTTAAAAAACCGAACTAACCGGACCGAAACTTCGGTCTAGTCCGAATGCCCACCCCTACTCGTTGCACTGCCTAGGAACATCGTCAATAATCTTCCTTCTCGCCATTGATTGGTGTGTGCTATCTTATTTTCGTAAAATTCGTCTAGGAAAGAACACAGTCAATGTTATCTATCATGTGCATGCCCGGCATGGCGTGTGTCATCGGCGCGTTGAAGAGTGCGGTACTGGCACATGTTGGCAGGGTGGTGGTCGCGGCGAGGGGAGGATCACAGCAGCATAGGGAGAGCCAAGCCGGTTGGCGACCGGGCTTAGAGGGAGGCGACGGTACATGGAGTTATGGACGAAGGCAACTTGATCAAACATATTATTTTTTAATAGGAATATTGGTTAAAATCCAGCCTCTGTATATACCCAAAAGATGTGTACAGCCAAAACTAATATAAGAGTATTTAGACTAAAAACTTATAAACCTAATATCTTGCGGGACTACTATATGTTGCACGTCCTTCATATCATGTTTAGGTCCATTTAATACATAATACATGCTGCATAATGTTGCAGCCCTTTTCCTATACATCTAAAATGGGCTAGGAGTCGGATGTAAGCTTGAGGGTCTATCTGGTATGGGGATTCTCCCTACTACTTTGATCCCACATGTTGCATTTATATAAAAATACAGTATTTTTTTCATCGTGTATGTCTATTATCTCTGAATATGAAAGAAGAGCAGAGAGGTGAAGACAAGACAAGGGGAACCTACAGCACGTCCATGGAAAATTTACATACAAATGAGAGGTTTCACTACACACAGAACAGGTTGGGAACCCACAATAGATGCCGGTTTTCTGACTCAAACCAATTTGGGGTACCTTTGTCCATCCGTATAGGTGTAGTGTAGGTACATACGTAGGATTAGGAAGCATCGTGAAGTAAAGAATGTCACAGCTAGTTTGCTGATCGTCAAACCTTCAGAATGAATCCATCATAGGGTAGGTCTAGTTCACAAGCTATCCTGAGACCTCGCCGCACATAATCACGTCCAGGTCTCTCCACATGTTGTTTCTTTTCTATAAGACGTCTCCACCATAAAGATGTCGTCCGTCCCATTGAATTTTTATTTTTGTTCTGCGTGACATTGTGTGCTCACACTGTTGCATTTGAACAAAGAGAACCCACGTGCGGGAGTAATTTTCAAAATACTCCCTCCGTTTCAAAATATTTGACACCATTGACTTTTTAGCACATGTTTGACCGTTCGTCTTATTCAAAAAAAATTGTTAAATATGTAAAACTATATGTGTACATAAAAGTATATTTAACAATGAATCAAATGATATGAAAAGAATAAATAATTACTTAAATTTTTTAAATAAGACGAATGGTCAAACACGTATTAAAAAGTTAACGGTGTTAAACATTTTGAAATGGAGGGAGTAATAGCCTGCTATGCGTTGTTGGCCTTCTTATTTGGGAGCCCACGATTGACACAACCTGCTTTTCTTCATAGACCTTTTTTAATTCACATATTTTTTCCCACTGAACAATGTTCTGGCCTAGAAAAAGAAATTGATAGGTTGAAACTTTACACATAGCAATTTTCACATAAACTATATGCAACGAAACACGATGCATGAAAACTTTGTATATAGAAACTTCATATGTGTAAAGTTTTGGTATATAATTTTTTGCAAGTGAATTAAAAAAAATAAATAAAACAGATGAGGCCCCATATAGCCTAGTTACTACTTAGTGGGTCATTGCTTTGTTTTTTGCATAGGTGGGCCAGTAGGAAAAAAAACCTAACGCAATAAAAAATTGCAAAAAGACCCAGAAGCCTGATCAAGAAATACCTCTAACACCACTCGTATTAAAAACTTGAGCCCGAAAAGCAACTATGCATTCGGCACGGTAGCTGAAAGAAACAAATTAAGGGCTGTCCCTTTCTTTTCTTTCATGCGGGCCAAAAAGGGCATTCGGAGCTATCACCGATTAGCAATTTCATCCACAGAGTGTTATTGAAACCTAATGATATATAGCCTCCATTTTTTTCACTACAACACAACTAATGGGACCTTTGTGCTAGCCAAATCCCAGTCCAGCAAGCAGATGTTCTAATCACCAAACCTGACTACCAGCGTGGCGAAGATCTTAAAAATATAGAGTGATGCCCACTGTCATGCCAAGGCTGTGTAGGGGTTGGTTGACTGGTCACTTAGACTCATAGAGTCATAGGATCAAAAGGTGCGATAGATAAGAGTATATTTCAGCATGTACCACACAATATCATTTTTTTCTGAAATATCCTGTCTTTGCGAACTGTGATGGTTCTGTTTCGACAAGGCCATCACGTCTATGAATTGCACTGCTGTCGAGGAAAGCCATCTTGTTTGAAGCTTTTAATTGGGGGAGCTTCTGATTCTGGGAGATGCTCCGCCAACAGGCCCTATATCTTGATTGAATTGCCTGAATCTGAGGTGATATATAACTGATAAGCTAGCTGATTCCTTACTTCGGCTACATGTGCCCATTCATTGGAGTTGAAGGGGTGATTAGCTGTTTCTAGGATCCTGTATTACAGTAGGCAAAGTAGTTAGTCGCTCATCATCTAATCGACAAGTGATCCTCCAGCCAAACCCTGTTCTAAAAGAGGACTATTATAATAACAAAAGTACCATGCAATATCATTTGTCATGTAACTTCATGGTGTCCTTATTTAGTTTTGTCAAAACTATTGTTATCACATTCCTATGTGAAGTGTGCATATTCTAGAGCTAGCTACCCATTAGTCCATCTCGAGGTCGGGAATAATCATATACCCGTTGGGCGGGTGCCATTGGCGATATGAAGAACGCGACGGTGGCACACAATTATGGGAAGGTGGTCACACCATGGAGTGAATCTCGGCATGGCAGAGGGAGCCCAAAGAGATGCCACGCTATGGATGAAGCCGACTTGGCGAAACCTGACATCTGGCGAGCCAACTATATAGGCTACATGTGCTTCGTAACATGTTTAGGCCAATTTAATATATTCGACATAATATTGTAGTCCTGTTCTCATCCATCTGAAATGGCATAGATGCCCATTGTAACCTATTGCGACCTATCTAGTATGGGCACCGTTTATCTTTATTGACTTAATTTTAAAATTTATAACAAATGGAAACCAAATGCGGATCCACATATTTATACTTAATTAAAACAAATGGTGCAACACTTTTTTTCTGTTGTACATATGTACTATCTCCTTTGGATATAAAAGATAAGCATAAAGAGATAATCGAACTAGACTAAGGGAACCTACAGCTCGTCCATAAAAAGTGTACATACCAATGAGAGGTTTACTACTTCACAATTGTGTGGTGTAGGCACATGTATACGTAGGCTTAGGAAGCATCGTGAAGCGAAGGATGGCAAATCCACTTACGTAACCATCTAACCTTCAAAAAGTATCAACGGTGCGTGTTATTGAAATTAAACTGGATGATATACGGTACGCTTCATCGAAGTGTCGCACAACTTGGGGGAGTAAGCATAATGGAATGGAAGTACAGTTATGGTAGAAATGTGAACTACTGCAGCGTTGTTTAGTCCATGTTTAGTTTTTTGCAAATTTGTGATTGCCCTGTTTAATTAGTTTCTTCTCTGTCGCTGTCTCAAGTCTATATTTTCTGGTTGCATTTTTCCAAACGGCCAAACATGTTACATGTATTTCGTCGTATAAGGAAATAAAAAGCATTGCACTATATTTTCATTTCCACCATCTAAGATTATTTTTCCCGTTAGGTTAGGTCGTACAATATTAATAGCTCGATCAGATTTAATGTTGCTTATTAATTCACAAGTTGCAGAGCTACGCTAGTTGAACAAATGTTTTTGCACGAACATAAATAAAACAGATTATAACTAAAGTCATTTCTAATAGGTTCATCCAGATGACACATCCAACTTTTTCTTTCTGCAGAGAGCCAGAGATGATACATCTAACTTAAATATGGTTAAGCTCTGCGTATCTGCTCACATGGGCTATGACAGATACTCCATATATACAACACAATTGGCATGCTACATCATTGCTGCCACTTGGATGGTTACAAATAAAACAGAGCCGTGTCAAAATGAGCATCGCGAAGAGGCAAATTCAAGATTTTGTATTGAGGCCTTAGCAAATGGAGGCCACCGGTTTGGTGCTTCGCTAGGATGTGGCATGTAGACCTACACATATAGGACTGGGAAACACCAGGAACCAAAGGGGTGCACTATAGGTAGGCAAACCAAGCCTACTCAAGAATATGTGTTGAGGTAGCCAACATAAAACTTGTATGGTTTCACTCTAACACAGCCATGTGAGTATGGCTCCCGCACCTGCAACGTCGAGTTCGGCAGCCGAATCTGGTGCCGCCCCTCCGCAACGATGCTCGGTGGTGGCCGGATCCAGTGCCACCCTTCCCACCCGGTGCTTGGGGGCTACCGGATCTGGTGCCATTCCCCCCGACCGGTGCTCTGGAGCGGCTGGATACGGCGCTACCCCCCACCAGCGTCGCACCTCCTCTCCGCCTCTTCCCACCAGTGCAACCCCTCCTTTCGGCCCCTTCCCACCGCCGCTCGGGGGTGGCCAGTTCCGGCGCCTCCTTTTTTGGCGCCACCCCCTCTTTGGCACAGCACGGCATGCAAAGAGGTTTCTCCACGATGGTGGCTGAATTACCAGGGCATGTGGACTAACTTCTATTTTTTTTCTGATTTCTTCATCTTGTTCTTTATGTTTGATGCATGCAAATATTTCCTGTAATGAATTTTCATTGGAGTGATGAATTTTTGTGCGAAAAATTTGTGGTTCAATTTCTTCGATTTTGCTCTAGATGGATGTGGGATGGATGGATGGTGATATGCGGATGTGGGATGAGGAGCTACTCAATGCATTGGCTATTATCAAGCAAATGCATTGATCCGACTTTTGTTTTGCAATGCATTGGCTGTCTGCTAGATGCAGATTAGGAAATCTGGCACCCATGAGGGTTTTCCAACCGGCACACATTGTTGTTTCTGCAGTATGTGGTTGTCTTGGCTAACCAGTGAGTTCGACCTACATGAGTGCATTCCTTGAAGAGATGGCGCCTATTATCACATTATAGTAGCACACAGTAGACAAAAGTGGTTATTCGGCCATCCTCTAATCTGCAACTGATATGCCTTCCAAACTATGTTATGAAAGAGTACTATTATTCATGTAACAGCATGGTATTCCCGTTTAGTTTTGTTACTGAACATAATAGTATTTTTAAATACTCACAGCAGTATATTGAAGGTCTTAATTAATTACCAAATGCAACAAGGCCAAGGTCCGAGCTACATACTCGCTTCGTATTTTAATGTATGACGCCGTTGACTTTTCGATTAACATTTGACTATTCGTTTTATTCAAAATTTTCGTGCAAATATGAAAATATTTATATATCATGCTTAAATAACATTTGATGATGAATCTAGTCACAATAAAATAAATGATAATTGCATAAATTTTTTTAAATAAGACGAATGGTCAAACGTTGGATAAAAAGTCAACGGCGTCATACATTAAAATATGGAGGTAGTATTATTCATGCCTAAACACATGAGGCCCCATATAACCTACTCCCTCCGTTTCAAAATGTTTGACACCGTTGACTTTTTAGTACGTGTTTGACCATTCGTTTTATTCAAAAAATTTAAGTAATTATTTATTATTTTCATATCATTTGATTCATTGTTAAATATACTTTCATGTACACATATAGTTTTACATATTTCACAATTTTTTTTTAAATAAGACGAACGGTCAAACATATGCTAAAAAGTCAACGGTGTCAAACATTTTGAAACGGAGGGAGTAGTTACTACTTAGTGGGCCATTGCTTTGTTTTTTTGCATACGTGGGCTAGTAGAAAACAAAAACCTAACGCAATAAAAAAAAGTTGCACAAAGGCCCAGAAGCCTGACCAAAGAATACCTCTAACACCACTCGTGTTGAAAACATGAGCCCAAAAGCAACTACGCATTCGCTGGTAGCTGAAAGAACGAAAGGGGTGTCCCTTTCTTTTTTCTTTTTTTTTTCATCTGGGCCAAAAAGGGCATTCAGAGCAATCACCGATGAGCCATTTCATCCACAGAGTGTTATTGAAACCTAATGATATATAGCCTCCATTTTTTTCACTATAACACAACTAGTGGGCCCTTTGTGTGGTAGTCAAATCCCAAAATCCCAGTCCAGCAAGCAGAGGATCTAATCACCAAACCTAACTAACCAGCGTGGCGAAGATCTATAAAAATAGAGTGATGCCCACTGTCAGGATGTATGCCAAGACTGTAGGGGTGTGTGCACATACGATTGGGAAGATACGTAAAACGAGGTGGCCTATTAAGTTGTGTTTGG